>NW_022900931.1:31566173-31581442 GCF_012274545.1 Fukomys damarensis | reverse complement strand
GGGGGCCCCACCGCCCACCGCTCGGTATTTCCCCGCCCACCTCCCTGGCCCCGCCCCACCCGGGCCTTCTCCAAGCTCCCTGAAGGGCAGCACCTGGGCTGATTCCTGGGCATGGATCCTCCCAGGCCTGATGGTGGCGGCGCGGAAGTCACAGGTGGGCTGGCCACCCTGTCCTCCTCCTCTCACTGTGTTTGAGCCATCAGGGCCCCACCGCCCACCGCTCGGTATTTCCCCGCCCACCTCCCTGGCCCCGCCCCACCCGGGCCTTCTCCAAGCTCCCTGAAGGGCAGCACCTGGGCTGATTCCTGGGCATGGATCCTCCCAGGCCTGATGGTGGCGGCGCGGAAGTCACAGGTGGGCTGGCCACCCTGTCCTCCTCCTCTCACTGTGTTTGAGCCATCACCACCTTGTATAGATGTCCAGAGACGCACAGATTCTCCGGACGCGTGCGCGGCGCACACTCACGCACACAACCTCGCGCAGACACAACGCACCTGCGCACAAAGCACTTTGTGACCATGTGAGAAGCAGAACACGGTTTGGCGTTGGGCGAAGGCCGGAACTCAGCCGGCCCTTGCTTCTGCCGCTGGGTCGGAAGCCATGGTCTCGGCGGAGGCGGCGGAGGAAGGAGAACCTTGGGCGCGGGCTGCGCCACCGCAAGTCCAGGCCGCAGACCAGGACCTGGAAACCGGGTTTCCAGACACCGCCTGACCTCGCCATGTGTGCTCGGGTAAGACCATTGACGACCGTTTAGGATCTCTGGAGCAAAACCTAAACCCCATAGGGTCCAATGGAGCCAAAGAAGCTTGCGTTAATGCTGGGAGCTGCGTGGCCATCAGTGCGCGGGGCAGTCACGGGAGCACTGTGGCCCACGCAGGCCCAGGCCAGTGCACGCTGTTTGTAGCGCTTTCTAGGGTGCTACCACTGAGCCTCAGCTTTCTCTCACAGAATGAGGAGGAGGACAGTGCCAGGCCCTGGGAGTCTGAGAGTGAAGGGAGATACGCCCACTGAGCCCTGGGCGTGGCCTGGGAACATTGGTACTGCCTGGGCTGCTGCAGCCAGGGAACACTGGGCAGCACGCTGCGGTAGCCGTGGGTGTGGCTAGGCCGGGACTCAAACATTATCTCCAGGAAGGGGGAAATATTTTTGGTGCTGGGGTTTGAACTCGGGTCCTTATGCTTGTGAGGCAGGCGGTAGAACCACTGAGCTAAATCCCCAGCCCTAAGGAGAAATATTTTTGAAGGAAAAATAAAACACAGACTTGTCATAAAATCGTCTTTCAAGGATGGGTCACTTCGATAGCATGCAGTTCCTTTCTCTTCTTGCTTTACCAAGGCCATGAAGTAACTATGGCTATGGGCCATCTATATGTGCCCCTTTTCTAAAATCATAAATATACATACATACATGTCTCTGTGTATATATAACATACCTAGGCTGTACAGGAATCTCCATCTCTGCTTGTTTACATGTCGACACATATGGAACCAGATGTCCCAGCAAGATCGTTTATCGGCTTGTGAATGAAGACCAGGCCTTGTTTCCAAATACTAATGTCATGTTGTTGGTTTCCCGGTCAACCCAACACAAGTTTTATAATGGAGCTAAAATGCTGTAAAGTAGCGGTAGAAAATATTGATGTAATGCTAGAAAAGATGCCAAACCAAACAAAATAAGTTTAATAACAAATTGTGTTCTAGCAGAAAGGTTGACAAGGCAGATATAATTAGGAGAAGATAATGAGACGGAAACACTGGAGTCAAAAGAACATGACTACATAATTTCAAGGGTTTTCTTGACCTGGGCTCTTTATCATGATGGCCTTGTTTCAGAATGTGTGGCTTCCTTCTTTGCTTGGCACTGGTGTCACCAGTCCTGCTCTCATACTTTCCTTGAAGCCATTTCAAATGAAGAAGATGGGACAGAGGATGGTGACGGCCATGGCAGTCAGGGGAGCGGTGGAGGATTTTTCTGAAGAACTAGGAACAGTTATGAAGAGGAAGGAGGTGACAGCTGAAGAGATGCCTGAGGTTAGTGGGTGATTATCTGGGTTATAAAGGTGCAGAGCCAAGTGAAGTTGAGAGATAGTGGGAAGACCCATACCAATTTCCACGAGGCCACCAGTGTGGCGCCATGATGGTGGCAGCAGGTAGGGAGAGAGGTATGTCTACATACCTATCTACCCACACACATGATCTGTGTGTTTCATGTATGTCTGTGTATAGATGCATGTACATGTGTTTACAGTGATGTGCTTAGAACATAGAACGTGTCTTCATACAGTGGGTCTTCATAGCTCAGAAAATACCTGTGTACATTTTCTTTTAACCACGAAAGGCTTCATGTTGCTTCTTGCGGCCGTGACTCTCCATTGCCCTCCACGTTCCTGAAACTGCAGTCCTTTTATCCCACTTATTTGGTATTCAGAGATTTGAACTCAGGAAAAAACACCTGTCATTATATGCCCTAAAACATAAAGTATGACTGAAAACAGCTATGAGTGCAGTGGTGCTGGAAAGCTAGCACAGCCTTTGAACATGTGCACCAGATGCCTGGGTCTCCACCCTCCTCTGAGTCCTGGAGAAGGGATTTCACAAATTCAGGAAAAAACTTGGATTATGAAGTCACTGGGGCAGATGTTGGATGACCAGAGGAAAAATGCCCAAGAGCCTGCTTAAGGAAAGAATGAAAAAGAAAAAAAGACAAAAAGCTTTGTTTCTTAGTGCAGTGCTTTTCCAAGGGCCTAGAACAGTCCTCTGCTGTCTTTCTTTTAGGGCCCCTCTATAATGCTATAAAGTTTCCTTTAGCTGAATTAAATATTCTTTGATATTTTCCCCTTAGTTTGTAAAAACAATACTAGTTCTCATATTTTTTTAAAAAGATTAATGTTCTTAGTAACACCTTGAAATCCCTCCTGTTGACTTGTTGTAGGAACCAAATAACAATAGTTATACAAAAACTGGAAAGGATTGAAAGTGCTACTTGTTTTGGGACATTTCCATGCTTTGTTAATTTGGTGGCCATACTGTGTGTTTCTTTTTAACCATGCAGTAAGATCCTTCCCCAAAATATACTCTTTGAACAGACTATTTCAGGATCAATGAGGGGATTCGACTATTAGGTCCTTGGGCCTCTTCATCAATAGAGTCGATTGATCGGTACTTACACTTCCTGTGGGTGAGATGCTAGGATCTGTATTTTAAATAAATGTCTGGATAATTCCTACACGCAGTGAAGTTTGAGAAGCAAGGATTCAGCATAAGAAACAGAAATAACATGTGCCACAGCATAGCAGAAGGAGGGTGCACAGCACCCACCCACAACATATCAGTCACTGACACCCATGCAGCCGGGTCCTCATGAGTCAAGTGAACTAGGGACTCGGCAACTACTGCCTGGGAAGACTGGACATTAACTGAGACAAAATTTACAATCTTGGGGTCTGAAAAAAAAGATAAAACATTTTTCAACTGTATACATTCAGACGAAGGAGGCTGGATCTGCATGGTTACTGCATGACAGCAATCATTTTTAACGATTGGGCTTTATGAGCTTTGTGTCAGCATTTCCCCTCATATGTCTACACATTGATGGGGAGCAGCTTGTCTGTCTCCCTCGTGGTCCCTCTCACCTCTGATCATCACCAAAGGCAGCTGGTACGGCAGTGGAGAGGGCAGTCCAGCACCCCCACCCTGTAGGCTGTAACTGCTGGATTCTAAGGGAATCCTGGAGTGGCAATGCATCCAGGGAGTGCAATGCCTGGCTGAGATCCGTACCTGCAGACAGAGATGAAGCCAGCACAGAGGGGTCCAGACACGAATGCCTTGGCCACCCGTGCCCCATCCACACCAGCTAATAAAGAATCAGCCAAAAGGAACTCAGGTAATCTCTTCATCCTAGGTACTTTTTTTTTTTTTTTTTTAAGAGAAAATATGTGAACAACAGGACTGGGAATGTGGCTCAGTGGTAGAGCACCAGCCTAGCATGTGCGAGGCCCCGGTTCCATCCCCAGTACTAAAAAAGCAAATCTACCAAAACAAAACCATACCACAACAAAATGAATGGCATGAACCAAGTTGGCTATCAACATTACTTGGAAAAAGAATGCTTCCACTGGGGAAAAGAATGATTGAACAGGCATATATTAATTCAGCGATGGCTGACATGGAGGAAGGAGAGAGTGGTGAGGATGGCCCTTTGTTTATTCTCTTATGGGTCAGATGGTCAGTTTGGCTCCTTCCAGGAGCATATGTGTAGAATTTGACAGGGTCATGTGATTCCAAGTAATTATTCCCTTGGGTATTGAGTAGGGTGTAAATCTTCCATTAAAGAAAACTTTCCATCCCATTACTGTCTGCCTCTCTAAAACTTCCATTGCCTTTCATTTAAGCTGTTAGTTAGCTCTCCATCTCTGTGGCAAAACACCTGAGGTAGTCATCTTGTGAACGGGAAATATTTGTTTTGGCCTGGGTTTTCAGAGGTTCTGTGCATGCCCGGTTAGTGCTGTTGCTTCTGCAAGGCAGAGCATCATGGTAGAGAGTGCACAGGAGACCAAAGTGGCTCGCTGTATAGCAGCTGAGAGCAAAAGAAGAGAGGAGATACCAAGGACTTCATAGCCCCTTCTAGGCCACACCCCCAGGGACCTCACTTCCTCCCACTAGGCCCCACCTCCTAAAAGTTACACCACCTTCTGCCTTGGCTGGGACAGAGTTTTACAGGAGAGCCTCTGGGGCCTGTGAGATCCAAAGCGTGACAAGCTGATCCTATAGCACTTAGCACCGACACCTAGATCTGCTTTATCATCTGTATTCTTGGTTCAGCTACTAGAGTCTGAGGGCTGGTGTGGGAGGCACTGCTCATCCCCGTTTTCTTAGGTTCTGTGTTTGTTTAGCATCCAGTAGTCACAGCACCAAAGTAACGCCAAAGATGTCTATACTGAGAGCCCAAACCGAACTGCTCCCACACACGAGGTTGATGTTTCCCCTGCACCGAGTCAGCCCAGCACTACAGCACTACTTAGCATATTCCAGACCCTGTATTCAATCCCCAGCGACAACAAAGGAACTAACAAGTTTGGAAACCTCCTGTATTAAGACCCAGGCCCCAGTCAGTCCCACAGTTTACTGCAGCCTAGCTTGTTCGGTGCTTCTAAAGATGCCGTGCATCTGAACAGGTAACAAAAGGCCTCCTGCTGGACTGGACAGCTGAATGTCTGTGGAGTAAACTAGTCACCTACACTCGTGCCGTGGCTGAGGTATAAGTCTTTGCCACATGAATGGGATCAAATGAGTTAGCTGAGGACTGAAGAATATATAAAGATAAGGTGGCTGGCACTTTTAGAAAAGGTCGATTTTGAACTCCCTGCCACTTTACTTTCGGTGTACCTGAGATTCGTTTCTGCCTTGTCCGGGTTCTGCTTTAGACACAGTGTATGCTCCTGAACCTCTACCTGCGAGCCCTTTCTGCACCTGGGCTCCCAATTGCATCTTCTGTTTAATCCAACAAAAATCAATTCTTCTACGACAAAATAACGTGCCAACAAGAGAGAACAAACAAAATGATTACTGGTTTGTGGAAAGACAAGTAATAGACATGAAATATGATTGGGCAAAAACAATAAATCAAATGAAAGGCAGCTTTCATCAGCAATAGTTGAGAAATAACAGTGACAGTCCAAACCCAGCATCTCATCTTATCTCACTGGAACAATTAGTCAGTGTCTCTAGGCTCTGGGAACAGCAGCAATGTTTCCTTCGCTGTGCCTCCACACGTCCTCCCTTGACGTTCAGTGCACTTTTCCCAGTCAGTGCTGGTAAGGCCCTGTGGAACCTGCATCTCAGCCCCACTGTCTCTGCGGCCTCCACCTGAGTGGACCCTGTAGCCACTGCCTCATGCAAGGAGGCACTGGACACAAGTTTGAGGTCGGCGAGAATTGCGTGTGCTCTTCAGCTTTCTCGAGCTAATGGATAGATTAATACTTAGTCTGCGCAGTCTTACAGTCCTGCCTATAGTGTGGAGGCCTGGAATGTGGGTGAAGACTTCTGCAGAACCCACCAAAGACCCAGAGGTTACCAAAGCTAACTGGTCACAGATGTCACATGAAATCTGCCCTACTTCCTTTCCCCTCTCCACAGCATGCGCCGTTCTGACAACACAGGCCGCTCGTGAACAGAATGTACATCTTTGGTAGGGAGCACTTGCACTGTGCTTAGGGCATGTGCTGGTTGTATCACCTGCGTAGTGGCATGTCTACATGTGGGCCGTGATGGATGGAAAAGTAGAGCACTTCCCAGTTACTAAGTCTTTGCCGCTGCCCACAATGCATTGCTCCAGTGTTCTTGTTGTTTGTATGGTTCCCATCTTTCCTAATGAGCTGTAGTAAGACCAGGGCTCCAGCAAGCGGAGGATGCCCAGCAATGGTTCACCCTGAGGGCTGTGGTGGCACAGTCTCCAAGTGCTGAAGCAACTGCAGGGTGGCAAAGGTGGCCTGCAGCCATCTGATGCTATCTAACTTGGAGGTCTTCATTTATTTATTTTGGCAGCACTGGGAACTGAACTCAGGGCCTTTGCACATGATGGGTAAACATTCCAGCACTGAACTACATCCCCAGCCTCTCAAGGTATTAATCGTTATGCTGAAGGGCATATATTTAAGAGTAGAAAAGACAGGATACCTTCATATATACCTTCGTTTTAAACACTAATATAAACACAATAAAAGGACTCGCACAGATACCAGTACATCGTTGCTTTGTGAAAACAGAATGTTCTCTTCTTTGTCTTAAAAGGTGGGTGATGTAAAGCTTGCTGCAATCACTTACCTAGCATTTAAGTTAAAAGTTATGCAACATCTTTGGTTCAGTCAATACTCACTGCTACTTGTTGTGTCTTCACTTAACATTCCTATTTTCCAGCTAACATGATTTATTTTGTGCCCCCTGCTATGTCAGACATGATTTTTCTGGTACTTCAGTCCCAGTGTGTGCCTTCCTACAGCATATCTGATGCACAGAGATCTCCTTTGTCACACCAGACTGTGAGTTTCCTAATGCCAAGGTGCCTGGTGACACCTGCCATTCACAAGACCAACTATGAAGACTAGAAATGACATCATCTGAGTCTATTAAATCATGAATCACTAATTTTATGAACTACTTTGGAGAAAAGCAATGCTTAGATGCTATTGGCTAGAAACCCAGGGTGGAGCCCAGACATCTGCAGTTTTAAACAACTTCTCTGATCCCAGAATACACCACAGTTTGAAAGCCAAGGCTCATGACCAACCCCAGTTGTAATGCGCACCTGCTCTCTTGCCCTGGAAATCTTACTAACCACCGCCCCAGTAGGAAGCTGGATGTGTTCAAAGGAGAGGGCTTCCCAACTTCCCTGCTTGTCAGAGGGTGATGTGGCCTGGAGGGAGAAGCACACAGGCTTTGGAGTCAGACAGATTTGGGCTGGATGACTCGCAGTGCTGCCATTATTGTGTAGCTTTAGGGCCAGTTCAGCCTCCTGAGCCTGTTTTCTTACATGAAGACAAACCCATTCTGGTTAGGAGGATTAAATGAGATATCACATGAAAGCCTTCAGTTCTGGGTCAGTGTTCCATAAACATTAGTTCTCCTTGTGCTGCAGCCTTTTTGAAGATCACATGCAAACGAAGGGGAACTACACAAGGCACCTGGCCCATCCATCCATCATGGCCTCAGATAGGTGGGAGGTGGCCTCCATTTCTGTGGATTAAATACAGTGCAGCAACATAATCCCCTGAATTTAGGAGGAAACTTTTGTTTGAACCAAATGAATTATGTTTAGTGGCTTGTTGTGGGAAAACTGTTAGAGAGATAACATGATGAACAAATTTTAGGATGAGCCTTTCTGCCTAGACTTCTAACTGGAAAGCATAATTGTAGTTCTCCTCTTCCCTTCCCTCTCTTCTTCCTTTCTTCTTTCCTTTCTCACAGAAGAATAGTTTTATAAAGAATGTGTATGTTCTACATAGTGAGACCCTGTCTCAAAAAAACCAAAAAAAAAAAAAAAAAAGAATATGTATGTTTTCAGGTTAAGGTAGAGAAGTAGAGACCCGCACAGCAACTGCAGTGCCACAGAGTACTCGGTCATCAAACCCTAGATGGCTGTTCGTTACTCAGCGCTATCTGCATTCTGCCAGGGAGCTCGAAGAGCACAGGATTTAAGAGAGGACTTTAACAAGAGGATTCTTAGTTAATGTGACATGCAAAGCCTTAGTTAATCTGAGCATATGGCTCTGTGTGTGTGTGTGTGTGTGTGTGAGTGACGCTTGCTTGTGAAGAGGGAAGTAAAAACCAGCTTTTGGAGTTTAGAAAAGTAGTTTGGGTCCCCCAATGGGATATATACGTGCTTTGAAAATCTTCACAAATGTGCTGTGGCCAAAGTAGCCCCCTATACTAAATGAGCCTTCCTGAAGTATGCAGAGGATGTTAAACCCGCCCAGCCCCTCCCCTGGATCCTGATCAACATCGTGCCCATGTCTAGGACAGCACTTTTGCTGTTCATCCTGTTCTCCAGATTTAACAGGACAATTCCAAACAGGCAACTGGCTGGGCTGAAAGCAATGTGACCATGTTACAAACTCACCGAAAGCTGCAGTGATTGCTCGTTCGAATGTCTTGAACCAGACATGGGGCCAGAATCCCTAACTTGAGCATGCAGGAGAGCCTGGCTGTCCACGGGGCCTGGCTTCTGCCTGCTCTCTGCTGACAATGTGTCCACACACGTAACATCGGTACAGAGGGAGGGCTGGGCACAAATGCAGCTATTTCCAGAGATGGGCAGAACTGGCAGCTGTGCTGGCCTCCAGCTGCCAGTGATTCCACAGGGAAGAAGAGTCCAGAAAGGATGGAGGCATTATTATGATAATGTAATGATGGGGAGGCTGCTGGTGAGGAGATGGTGTAGCGTTCATTACCCCCTGTTTGCCCACCATGATTGCTTTCTCATAGGAGCAGTACTTACTTTCCATTCCCCATGCCAGAGTAGGTTTTTTGTTTGTTTGGTTGGTTGCTTGCTTTTTGTGTCAGGTTCTTGCTATGTGGTTCAGGCTGGCCTTGAACTCTCAGCCATCCTCCTGCCTCAGCCTCCTGAACACTTGGTGTTGCGCTGCCGCTGCACCCAGCCAAACTAGGTTTGAAAGGGCTTAATTTGTTTTATTAATTTTGACAGCACAGATGAGAAATCTATACAGACTTCTAGGAACCAACATATTTTCCATGTTCTTGCACAAGCTGGCCTCAAACATTCATGATCCTCAGCTTCCTGAACACAGGACCACCATGCCCAGCTCTCGTCCTGGCCTGTGGCTGGAGTAAGGATGCTTTGGTAACCAGGTGTGAGGCAATCGCACTGTCCTTGGACACAAGGAAGAAGCCTGTGGGCTGCAAGATCTTAGCAGACTTGGTTACGTGCTGCTTCCAGCCTGGTTTTAGAAACACCGTGCTCTGTCACTAACCTACAGTCTGAGCACACTGACAGGCTTTGTCCTAATTTGATAGAACGGCCTAATTGAATTCATGTCAGTACCAGTGACTCTGGATATTTGTCACTAAGCGGGCCAGCAGTTAGCTGAGGAGACTGAGAGCCCACGATTTGTGCCAGCTCTCAGATCCCAGATGTCGATCCAAAGCAGGACCCTTCACCTGGCCTAGGAACTGCCTGCACGCCAGGTAAAGAGGCCCACACAGAACGAAGCATTGTCACATCGGAAGTGCCAATCACCAACAGAAGCCGATGCCAACCTGTTAGAATCGGGCTGTCAGATTACAGAGCAGTGCACTGGAAGAGTGGAGCGAGTGGGAGGAGGCGAGCAGTGTTGGACGTGAAAGTGCTTTGTGTCTGTTTCCCCAATACCTGTGGGAGGGGAAGAGGACCCGCAGAAGTATTTAGGCAAAGAGGCAAAGACGCTGGCATGCTCTGCATCGGCTGTGACTCCCGTGGTTGCCACTGCTGTAACACTTATTTCCAAGCACTATCACTTGTTCCCAATCGAATAGCTGGAAATGCCAAGTGGAGTTAGCCTGATGCTTGCTGGGGCACATGTGTGTTCACATCTAGTTTATAAATACGGTTCAAAAGAAAAAATGGAAATAAAGTGTTTGTAAATGGGGAGGGTAGGAGTGGGTGAAGGGAGGGCAGGGACAAGGGAAAAAAATGAGAACCAAGACCTGTCATGTAAAGGTACAGGATCCCAATAATGAGTGTGACTGTACTGCGTACCTAAAATGTACCAATAAACTCAATGAGAGAAAAGATAAATAAATGTGGTTCAAACAGGGCCACTTTGAGCATCTGGTACCTGTGATAGTTTGGATCTCGTGTGTCCCCCAAGGGCCCATGAATTAAAGGCCTGGTGGGAGGTCTTTAGGTTGTTGGGGCATGGCCTCAATTGAGATAGTGGGATCCCAGCCCCTTCCTCTCCCTCCCTTTCCCTCTTGGATCACAGTGTGTATAGTTTTGCTCTCCCACACATCACTGCCAGGTTGCACTGTCTCAGCTCAGGTCCAGAGTGATGAGGCTAATTGATTATGGGTGACAACCTCCAAAACCACGCACAAGCCAAAACAGACCCTTTCTCTTGACAAGTCAGTCATCAGGAATTTCACTACAGTGACAAAGAGCACCAGCATGCTACATCCTCCCTTTCTGCTCCTGCTGTGACACTGGCAAGGGAAAGCCCTGTGCAGCTAGGACGATACGGGAACACGTGTCATCCTGGGCAGTGTGGCACTGCTAGTCAGTAGTGTCTGACAGGCAGCTTGTAGTCTCAACTCACAGGAATGGAAGTCAGCACATGCCCAGAGCCACCAGGCTCATCAAGGGCAGAAGGAAGCAAAAGACCACAGGCTGCGGGGACCTAGCAGGGCAGGCTGGAGGGCTGAGCCCATTTTATGCCTTTGAAAAGTTTCTGGTGGAGAGGAGAAGGCATGTCCCCAGCAGAACTTACCCAGGAAGGGGGCACAAAAACAGACGCATATCTGACTGGGCTTGGGAAAATATCTGAAGGCATTTGAGATTGCAGAGGGTGTTACTTACCATTGCAGGAGGCCTGAACCCTGTCTCAGAGGACCAGAATGTCTAGTTTTCTCTGCTGTGACATCTGACACATTACACACCCCAGGCCCAAGGCAGTGGGTTTACCTACCTGAGCCTCCCACACCTTTGGCAAAAAATTCAGAGCAGGAAATGAATCTTTCCATCCTTTTACTCCCCAGCCCCTCCTCCTTCCTTACCATTTTAACCACTTTGAGGATACATTTTGTTAGCACTAAATACATTCATTCTGTTTTTCAACCTTCACCTGTGTCCATTTCTAGAGCACCTTCATCATCACAAACAGACGCTCTGTGTTCATCCAAGGACCATCCATACTGTAGCAGGTGTCAGTTTCCTTCCTTTAAAAGGCTGGACACTCTCCCACTCTGTTTACCTAGACTACTATCTTGTTCATCCGCTCCTGTAGATGGGCATGAGTTGATTTCTTCTGTTTTTGGCTGTTGAAAGTAATGCTTCTATGGACACTGATGTCAGATATCACTTTTGAGTTACTACTTTCAGTTCTGTGAGGTATATACCCAGAAATGTAACTGCTGGATCATGTGGTTATTCTGTTTAACTTTTCTATGATCTGCCCTCTGTTAACAGGAGTCACACGGTTTTACATTCCTGCCAGCAGTGAACAGGAGTTCCAATTGCTCCACGTTCTTGCCAGCACTTGTTACTTCGTTGTGTGTTTTTTAAACAGCCACCCTAGTGGGTGTGAGGCGGGATCTCATTGTGCTTTTGATTTCATTCTGTACTATTATTCCTTATTCAGTCACCAGAGACAAGTCTGTCTTTCCTCCTGAAATCCAGGAGCTCCCCCATTCTGGCATACCGTGTGCACATGAAGCCCATTACCTGATCAATCTCAGCGCCTCTCTGCACGGACCTTGCCTTGTGACTGCCACCCCCGAGACAGGCAGCAACAGATTGGAATGGTGGAAAGGCCAGCATCTGAATCAAGAGAGCACTTTGCTCTCTTACTCCTTATGGGGCAGGATGAAAGGTTGCTTTCTGTCTTTCTTTAAATACAGTAGCATCTCAGAACTACCTTTTAGTGCAAAGCAGTTTACCTGCCAAGCCCGTGAAGGCGATAGAATCCGGTGCTTGGAAGGCTGAATAGTGGACAGAGGCAGCCGCTTTTGAGCAAGAAGCTGAGTGCTCTGACCTGACAGCGTGATCGCTAAATTATCCTTGGGATAATTGGGAAGCACTGGATCCGAAGCTGTCAGTCAAAGGAGCTGCTCTGAAATGACTGGCCAATGGCGACAAGCCCCTCTATGGTACTACCTTAAAAGGCCACAGACAATAGCATGGTTGTCTTCAGAACTAGCTGTGTCTGAGCTGCAGCTGGCTCGTTGCCTTGATGACACTCAGGAGGACCTTGCTCTTATTCTGGGACGATACTGGGGACATGCAGGACAGAAGAGTCCCAGCTGGTTCTTAAGTGCATGACAGTGGCGCACAGTCACAGTCATTTCTTCTGTGTGCCTCAAAGCTGGGCACTTTATTTGATGTTGCAGCGATGGAATAAGAGCAAGGGGCGTAAGGGTTCCACAGTCTGGCTCCAGACCCTCACGCTCAGACTGTGGTGAAGCTAGTGTGTTAACTGCAGCGAAATTCACCTTTACTGGACCTGCTGACATAGGGGTCTGACTTACTTTGCTAGTAGGTTGGGAGAACGAGCATTATAAGAGCTTCTGGCTAGCAGGCAATAGAGACCAGAAAGGTAGAATTTAAATTTGGAGTTGTTTGTTTTTAACAAAATTTCTAAGAGAAGAATCTGACTAGTTTTCCTCACCACCCTTATCTATCTGGACTGAATTTCTTTGTAATCCTCTTCCTGGTTACTGGGTGTGGATTGGCTGCCTTTGCGTCACATGATATACAAACAACATGGCTGCTCCTGTGCTTTTCGTGAAAGGAGAGGGTAGTGGGCAAGAGAATTTTTTGGAGTTGGGGGACTAGGTATCACATCAACAATTGATGGATCTGACATAAGTATACTTAATTCTCCACTTAGGAAAACCAGATGGTTGGACTTCACATTTATCTACCTTGCTCCAGTCTTAAAACACTTTCCATAGATTATGAGAACAAGTTACAAAAAAGAATTTAGGTCAGTCTTACTTGCATGAACAATTATTCCCAATCATTATTATTTATTTAATTTTTCAAAGAACCCTTCCATAAAAAAAGCAAGGGTGAGAAAGAATATAAGTATTATTGTCTTGGCAGAAAAATATATACAAATATATATCTACACAAAATGCTTCCCTTTCTGAGTTACCTGAATTGAGTAGCTAAGATGTTGCCTAGATTAAGAGTAGGTGGAATTAATTCCTTATTGCCCAGGGGTTTGGTCTGAAAGTTAAGGAGTAGGAGACAGAGAAATTCTTGCCCTGCTTTGGAACTCTCATCTTAGAACCACCAAGGTTTTAGGCACCATTTGTGCCTCTCTTCTAAAAGGCTTGATGTTGGTTTCCCACCTTCAGGTAGCTGTATTAGGTGAATTTGCTCTGGGTTCTCAAGGCACGCAGTTTCCAGTGCCTCCTTCTGTCTCCTCCCCTAGAAGGGAGTCAAGGCTGAGTCCTGTGATGTCTGTGTCCTTCCTCTTCATCCCTTCCAACCTATTCCTGCAATTTTGGCAGTGTTGTCCATTAGGCTCTGCTATTCACCCTCCTCTACTTACTCAGCTTTCTCAAGGAGCCCCGGTGACAGTCTACCCTTCGTTCACCTGACCATGCCACTCTTCTGTAGACCATGTGAAGGTTTTGTCAAGTCCAATCCTAAGTCACAAGCTTCCTGCCGTCAGGTTCCTCATCACCCCACTGGACAGGCGGCCCTTCTCACACCCCTGCAGCCTGGTGCCAGGCCCATTCCTAGTCTAAAGTTGTGGCCCCCTCAGGATGCCTGTGCCCGCCACCACCCTCCCGGACCCCATTCGATTCTCTTGCAGCGACAGTCACCCTGTGTGAGGCCTACACACGCTGCGTTTCCATTCCATTGCCCTCCCGTGCCTCCTCCAGCCTCCTGTTCTTACTGCCTCTGCTCCTCTGCCACATGACATAGGAGTCTCCCAAGACCTATTCCCACTTTAGGGAAAGAGAAGGCAAATCCTCCTTTCCACCGCAGCAGCCCCATTTTGAGTTCCACCAGAGAGAGCCAGCTGTGCCAGTCCACTGAAGAATAATGAACCGGACGCTCAGCCTGGCCAGATTCTTCTGACTGCTGACCATGCTGTGCCCCAGGTGATGGCAGGTTACTGAGGTCTAGCGGACAGGGCACCTAAGTAATTTGGGAGCAAGAAGACATTATTGGCATCTCATAAACTCATACTATGGACAAACTTAGCAGATTAGTTAGAAAAAAGCAACAAAGACAGGAGAAGGGCAGCTATATTTTAATGTTTAATAGTAAAAATTTTTTTTGGTTATAAATGACCCACATCAAGTCTGAAGTGTCTTGGTCAGTTTACCTTGAGAGATTTGATCGGATCAAAGATTTGGAGAAAGGGGCAGCTGCATTAAGGCCCAAAACTGAATCAGAGCCTGATTCTAATGTGAATGGGTACTTCTGCTGTGGTGCAGAAAGTGCCTGATGAGAAAAGAGACCAGTGTCCCTGACATCTGTCCCTGAAGTCTGCCCCTGAAGGGATCACACAGCTCAGGGGCACAGCAGCTCCAGACACTGCTAGAACATTAGGAGACTATTTAGATGCTGTGTGTAGCACTATTAACTCCAACGTTATTATAATTCTGTTGAAGCAGGGTGCTCCTTTTGTTTTTAGAGATAGCAGATGTGCCTAGAGCTGCAGGGTCAGTAGATGTAACCTCAGCTACATTGTTTAAGTATTAGGTCTTTTGTGTCTAAGTGTGACTGTGCTTTTGTATTTTTTTTCTTGGAAATGAATAATTACCAATACATATTTATGTAGTTCATAGATAATGGAGATGAGAGAAACCTTTAAAAGAACCTTGGAACATGTGGTAGTTTTAGAACAAAACAGATCTATCAGCTGTCAAATCTAGCTTCCCATATGATAAAAAATAGAATTTGTTCTCAGGTGGTGCTAAGAAAAGCTCTCATTTCTAATACCTTAGGATATGGAAAATTTTTGTAAAAATTTTGGCATAGGAAGATGATCGTAACTCACAATGAATGTTACAAACTGAAAAAAAAAAAAAAAAAAAAAAAAA
>NW_022900931.1:31537940-31566085 GCF_012274545.1 Fukomys damarensis | reverse complement strand
TTAAAAAAAAAAAAAAAAAAAAAAAAAAAAAAAGACTTTCCTGATCAAATGATGTGAAATTTAATTTAAACTGTATTTTTAAAGGTGATGCACTTGTATTGGGATGAAATGATGAAAACTTCTGGGGTTTTCCAGACATGTGTAGTTTTCCTGTCCCTGTTGGTGGACCTTTTGATCTCGTGTTGACCATGATAAGGAGAATATGCGATGACCCACGATTGTACAGAAGTCCAGGTTTCTATGTAGTAGAGAGAAGCCCTGAGAAGGATGAAGGAGTCGTTTATCCAAGGTCTGCCAACTGTTTGAGCCACAGCAAGAACCAGGCAGCATGTCTCCTGCCCCTTGCCCTTCAGACGCATCCACCTCTGGCCCGCAGTCGTTTTCCAAAGGAGCTTTTCTGTAAAGAGCCACTCAGGTCGGTTTCTGTGTATGGGCGTTGGTGTGGATCTTCTAGGTTGAGTATTTTGAAAGTGACTTTTTGATATTTCTGCTAACCGCAAAGTGTTTTCAAGATAAACAGATACATGTTTAAGCATCCCTCTCTGCTCAGGGAAAGCCACAGAGTTCTCTGTGTGCGCAGGAGACCCAGAGGCAGCTGGGGACCACTTTAATAGTTAATGTTAAGTGCTTATTTACTGAGTCATCAAAGTGGGTTTAACTATCTCAATCCTTAATTTTACAAAGAAATGAAATGAAACTTCTGTCCACCAGCACTAGCACAAGGGAGGCATGAATCTGAAACAGGGATTTCAACTTGGAAACAGGCAAATGGGCAAAGCAATTTTAAAGAATTTGAAAACGTTTGTGATTCGTGAAGTGGAAGAAAGAAATACATTCAACTTAATATAAATATGGTGGTGCGATGACTGATTTTATGTTTTGACTGGCCTGAACCATGTGAGCCCAGATATTTGGTCTCACGTGCTTCTGCGTGTTTCTATGAGGGTTACTGGTGTGAGATAAGACTGCTGTCATATTAACTCAAAAAAGTCAGACCCAGACAGTCAAGCATCATGTTTCTCTCCACTGAGGAGTTTGGGGAAAACTTTTTAAAAAAGAGACTGATGGGAGAATGTAAGGGAGACTGTTGGAGAAGAGGCTGGGAGGAAAGGGGAAGGTGTAATGGGAGGCACGATCTAAGTGTGTCGTGTGCACGCACAAGTCCGCCAGAACCAGACCCACCGGGCTTCAGAACTAAAATGTTCTAGTTAAAAAAAGAAACAAAGATTCATATTAGCAGACAAGTAAAGCATTGTGGCTGGGCCTCGACCAGTCAGTTGAAGGCCCAAACAGGACAAAAAGACGGATCCTCCCTTTGTGAGAGAGTTCCTTCTTCCTGACTCGCTCTGAACTCATCGTCTTTACACAGAAATTCTGTGTGGCTCTTCAGGGCGTGCCGCCTGTTGGCCAGCAGATGTGAACTTGCGCCATCCACTCTTGTGGCTCGCTAGCTCGCCAGCTTACACTGGAGATCTTGGGTCCTTTCAGCCTCTACGCTGGTATGAGCCGGTTCCTTATAACAGAGCATATGCATCTCTGTACCTGTGTGTCTGTCTGCACACGGACTGTCAGACCGTTTCTCTGGAGAACTCTGCTGAGTAACATAGCAATCATCGCACTGCGCACAGTCACAGCCACCTGTCAAGGTGTTTCTGCTTGTACCCTCAGTTTTCACATCGATTGTCCTCCTGTTCTCCCCTGATGAAAATAAAGCCACAATCCCAACACTAGAGTAGTGAGCCACCTACCACACACTAGCTTCTTTTTCCAAGACATATAACCTTTCTTGTTTTAGTCTTTTGGTTTCTTATGAACTCAAGTTCAATTTTTATATTTTACCTGTTTCAGAGGACTACTTTGATTGCCTTTGATCGGTGTGGATCCACATGATCCGTGCACCTGGTGTTAAAGTCAGAGGCCTCCGGATTGTGACATAAGGACAAGGGCAAGTCTGAAATACACGAATTCTGTAGAAATGAGTACGTCCTGAAATTTAATGCATGGTCTTCTTCTGCTTTATCTGCACTATTTTTATGCAAACTTATTTTGGTCTTTGCACTTCCATGGTATTTTTATATTTGCCAGTGATTCTTTACCGTAAGAATCCTTCTAGCTCAAAAATATGTAATGAATAAGCAACACGGTTTTGCTCTCAGTAAGAATAAGTTCTTGCTCTCCTCTAGTCAGAGAGAAGAGGTGCTGGATTCTAATACAAACAAGTGTTTTGCAAAAGCTCCGTGTGAGCAAAGGCTCAGTGACACCTCACAATCACAGATCACTTGCAGGAGGGAAAATGCCTGCGCCAGTGGGAAGGGAAGAGGTTTCCCAATGAGGTGCAGTATCATTTAGGAGCTACAGAAGTGGGAGTCAGTGTCAAGAGCTAAAGATGAAGGTTAGGGGTCACAGTGAGGGTTGCAGCAGGCATGGCAGGGGTTGAGGCTGGCAGGGTCCCCAGTCACTGCAACTGGGCCGAGAGTCCTTGATTCTAACATCACATGTGACCCAGTCTGCCTGCTCTACTTAAGGATGTTCATGGACTTCCGGGGACATTTCCTGATCCATAGGACTCTCACCACACACCCTCCACATCTGTGTGGGAAGAATCTGTGACATCCCAGAGCGTCTTGTTAAGCTGATTTCCAACTTGAATCTAGTTCTACTCCAGAGAGTCTGTGTTATGGCTGTGTCTAAATCCCCAAAGCCTTCTGCAGTCATAGGTGGGCTTTTCAGAAGTAGCTGGATCTACAGTATGTGATGCTGGAAATGGTTCATGGTGCAATGCTAGGCTCAAGGACGCTAGAATTAAGGGCTGAGTCCTGCCCGCCCTAGGTAGTCTGGAGGGGATAAAGTGGGCAGAAGGATACTGTTAAGGTCCTTCGCTTGCTTTTGCCATCTTCTGCATGCTGTGGGCTGTTTCTCTTCTTCCAGGCCCCTCTGCCATGCCACCCTGCCCTGGAGCAGCCAACGGTGAACCGAAACCTCTACAAACTGTGAACTAAATAACCTTTCCTCCTTTAACTTTGGGGGTCAGGTATTTTGTTTTGGCATTGAGAAAAATAACTTAAGACAGTCTGTTTAAATCAAATCCTTTGACTTTTGTACATCAAAAGAAATCACCAACAGAGAAAGGAAAACAAAATTTTAGCCACTGGTTCTTCAGACAGAGGACTAATATCTAAAACATGTAAAGAATTAAAAAAACTCAGTGCCCCCTGCCAATTTAAAGACCCAATCCAAAACTGGACAAGAATACTGAGACGAATACACAATTCTCAGATGAAGAAGTACAAATGACAAATAAATATGTTAAAACATGTTCATCACTGGCCATTCAAGAGATGCAAATTAAAACAACACTAATCCTAGTTCTTTGAGATATCTCCATACTGATTTCCGTAGTGGTTGCACAAGTTTACATGCTATGAACATGGGTGCACATATATCACTGTGGCATGATGAGGTCTCCTTTGACCCAGCTATTCTCCTGCTGGGTATTTTCCCAAAACAATTAAAAGAATCACACTACAGCAATGTATGTGCACCCATGTTCATAGCACAGTTTGTAATAGCTAAATATTGGAAACAGCCCAATTGCCCAACAACTGGAGACTGAATAAAGAAAATGTGGGGTTTTAAAAAATAAAATGGAGTACTACTCAGCCATAAAGAATGAGAAATTAGAGGCATGTGTAGCTGAATGGATGCACATTGAGGCCACACTCAGAAGTGAAATAAATAGGACACACGTGTAAATACCAAATAGTTTCTCTGGTGTGAGAAACTGAAAGTGTAAATAAGGACCAAAATGTATAATAAATATTGTGAAATAGGAAGAAATTGTTCAAAATTATACCAAGTATGCGATACTCTGTTAATAACTAAAATGTTTTATGCAAAAAAGGTATAGTATTATTAGGAAATGAGTTCAAAGATAGATTAGCAAATGAAAATATATTTTAAGATCATATTACACAGTGTACTTTCCATTGTTATCTAGTTATTTTTGCTATGAAAAATTATTTTTTCATAGAACTGTTTTATATTTTAATAGTTGTATTACATTAAAAATAATTTTTAAAAGCTATATATGCATTAAAATTTAACAAAATTTTAAAAAGTAAAATAAGTCAACTCTGTTGAAATGTTGAAAATTGAAATTATGTGGCACATTGAATGACTGTGGACAAAATTTATTAAGCTCTGCATATCTTTGCCAACTATTTAGAGAGATGATAGATTTAGAAAATTTTAAACAATAAATCGTCATCATAGGAAGGGGAACAAGAGAGGAGGGAGAGGGGAAGGGAAGGGACAAGAAAAAAAGTGAAATTAGAAGGAAAAGCAGAAACAAAGCTTTTGTCATAGTGAGGAGGGTCTTAAGGGGGAAATGGGATAAAATAAAATTCATTTTAAAAATACACTGTCATCAAAAATAAGAGTATTACTTTTTAAATTTTTTTCTCCAAATTCTGATCATTATTAACTGCCTAGCCTGGGTGCAAATCCCACTGCTGCAAAAGTTGCCCAGTGCTTTGACCAGGGTGACCCCCTCTAACCTCAGTGCTCTGTAGCTCCACACTGGGTGTACTGGTGGAAACGCCGGCACGCTTTCAAACCATCAGGCCTGAGTGCTTTCTGATCCGACACATGTGACTTAAAAATGCTTGACCATGGCTTATGAACAAAGAAAGTAGATCAGCCTGGGGATCAGACAGTTTTCTGAAAAGGTTACAGGTATTTATCTCCCTAGTTTTAAAGCACAGGGCAAATTTCTTAGGTTTTAGTAGATTTCAGTCTCTTGCTACAGAACTGGTGTTGTTGCTTTCTGTGAGAAAGGTGGAATAAGTAAGTGGGGATGAACCCCAAACTTGGGGCCTGGCACTTGTATGGTTTGGAGATTGTTTTAGTGTGTGCCCCAGGCTTCCTGCACTGGAGTGAGGTATGAGGAGCACGGAGATGTAATCTAACTGTGGGTGTTCAGAGATGAGGTCTTTGGAAGTTGGTTAGGATTCAAGTCGTGAGAGGCCCCTGAGCAAATTCTGTTGGGTTTCTGAGAAGAGAGAGACGGGAGGACACAAATACACACACACGTTTCCTGTCTCTTGCCCTGTGATGTCCTGTGCTACCTCAGGACTGTGCAGGCAAAAACATTGTCACCGGATGCGAGCCCTGGAACTTCCAGAGCTGAGAGCTAAATAAACCTCTATTTTTTTATAAATGCCCTGCCTCAGGCATTTCACTGTGGCTGTGAAGAGCTGACTGACAGGAGCCTCAGGTGGGTGTTCGGCTCCCCTGGGTGAGGTAGAATCACAGTCCAGGCTCTGCTCCTCCCTTCCCACCAGGCAGGAGGCCAGGGTGTCATTGTCAGGTGGGAGAGGAGCTGAGCACACCTTGCCTGTCACTTCCTCTCCCTCCCCTGAGCTTACCAGTGCTCATCCACTCCTGCCCAGGTGCCAGGGTTGGGCAGCCATGGTGCTGCTGAGGCTGGGAACGTGGATCTGATTTAGGGCCACGGTCCAGTGAGGCCACTCAGCCAGCAGGCTGAAGCATCATTCTCCAGCATCGGTTCATCAGCCACACAGTCACCTGACAGAGCTGATTCTGAGTGTGGGAGGGTCGGGGGCTGTTATTCATTCATAGGGAAAGGCTTAGCATAATTCCTGACACTTCACAGCACTGGTACTTGGTAATTGTTTTTGTTTGTTTATTTAGTTTTTACTTAAAATTAGTGAAGATAGAGGGTCCAGTGATGGTGTAAAGGTCATGGCTAGGAAAGCCCCGGGGGGCTGGTCCAGCGGCAAGCCCCCAAGGCCACCTTATGGTAGGAGGTTCGGTGCACACCGGTGATCTCAGAGTCTGAGAGGCCAGCCCAAGCCGGAGGGGCCCTCACCGCAACCTCTTGGTTCACTTGTTTACTTAGAGCAGGTGGCGAGAGGCCAGCCAACTCATCATTCAAGTTCTAAATCCAGTAGTTTGGGAGTTAGCAAGATAAAGGCCCTGATTCGGTTTCAGCCTCTGTCTCTTTTAGAAGCAAGAAGGCTAAAAAGTACAATGACCCAGCGATCTGAGTGAAATCCGTTTAGTTTCCAGGACAGGGTATGAGGAGAGAAAAGGACAAGAACAGATAATGCATTTCCAGCCCAACCGAGGAGGCGCTAGGCAAATAGAATGTTCATTAACCGGAGCAGGGCTGTACTTTCCCTCATCAGGGAGAATTTGAAGGGCCTTCGATGGCAAAGTCTCACATCCTGACCCTTTAGCACGATACCAGTGTGCGATGGCTCCTGCCCTATGCTGGGGCTGATTGGAATTCTAGGCCTGCCTCTCCCCTGACAAAGTCCTTTCCCTGGGGTTATCAGGTCCCACCCCGCGACATGAAGGGTGAGCAGCCTTCTCCCATCGCAGAAGAGCGGTGGCCCTGGCCCCCACGGTTCCGGGACCACAGGGTGCCAGGGCACCTGAGAGGAAGCGGAAGCTCGGGCGAGAGCAGGGGCCTCCCAGCCCCACTTCCCTCCCTGCCCCATTCGGCAGCCTCTTGCCAAACTGCTGCTGTGTCTCCATCTGCCCGGGCTCCGAGGAACATCAGGCACAGGGGGTGTGAAATGTAGCTGCTTCTTTCATATTTTTTTTTAGTTGCTACTAATGGACGTCTAGGGAGAGAAATGTTGGAAGACCTTTTAGGAAATCTCTTCTGAAATGCACAGAAATATCTAGAGCTCACCAGGTAGCTGTGTCCCACAGTATCCGGTGGCTGCCACAATTCCTGAAGCCAGCGATGCCGTCTGATTTATCCAAAAGAAGAAGTCACTGTGGATGAGTTAATCACTTGGAATAGAGCGGCAGATGCCAGATGTCTCGTGAACAGAGGAGCTTTTCTGTATCTTGAGGTTTTAAAAGCACACACACACACGTCCACTCTGCTGTATGTTATTCACGATTTATGAAAACATGATTGTTTCAAAATGAATTCAAAGTGACTTGTTTGTTTTTTTCCCATTTTTATGGGAATGGTAAAAAAAGAATGCATGTATCCTACACAACCAGCTTAACTCGCCAACAGCTAGAGAATATGTTGCCATTTTCCTCGGAATGTGATAGGTGCTTGTTTAATTAAATGCTGTCTATCATCTTTAGCTTATTATTTCCAAAAAGCTTCAAAACCTAGCAATGTGAATGTTGTTCTGTGTGTTCCTTTGTTCCCAAAACTAATGTCTCCAAAGATGCCCTGATGGTGTATAAAAACCAAAAACCATCAGGGATCCTCTCTGCTTACTCGCTGATTGCTTGAGGAAATTTTTAGGAGTAAATGTTTGCAAAACTGATAGCGACTGGGGAAAGAGTGGGTAAAAGAAATGATTTTTAAAAATCTGAGCATTCAACCTCTGATTCTTCTCTCTTCCTACATCCCTTTCTGCGTTCAGTCAAAGGCCCTGGCACATCAGGATCTTAGAAACTGAAATTGCCAGGGATAGCAGTGTATTCTGATACATCTCAGCTACTCAGAGGTTGAGCCAGAAAGAATGCACATTTGAGGCCAGCTTGGGCAACGGGGGCAAAATCCCATCTCCAATAAAAAAGGAAGAGAAGGACAGAAAAAGAGACAAAGAGAAAAGAACGGAAGCTGAGAATCAAGTCACTGTCTCAGGACACAGCTACCCTCACAGACGGCTCCATTTCCCATGCTTTTGATGAATCGGATTGAGGTGGGGACTGAACAGGAGCCACAGCAGGATTAGAAATGCCAGTCGGATGCAGCCCCAGCCTCAGAAGACACAAAGCACAGGTCTGGGCTGCACAGAGCTGGGCCAAGCCCATGCATCTCCTTCCAGGCTGCTGACTTGTTCTGACCACAGGTGCATGGGCTGGACGCTTCCTCCTGGCCAAGTAAAACCATCAAGGCTGTCTCTAGAGGAGTCACAAGATGGTGACTTCAAGGTAACCAATGGGACCCTTGTGAAAAGCTTGAGATACGATTTCTGACAGTCGTTTGGTGTAATGAAAAGATCACCAAACAGAGCTGAGAAAAAAAAAACCTCAAAAATAGATGTGATTCTGGATGAGATTCTGGTAGTGGAATGGGGTTTCTATTTAAATTTATCTCTAAAGGAGCTCTCGTCAAAAGCAGGGCTGAGGCAGTAGGTAGGGAAGGTGGGATGGCACATGGACTCACGTCAGGGTTTGCCGAGGTGGGAGGAGGTAGGAGGGTGGAAAGACGTGAACAGATGACTTCAGTTTCTTCATGACCGCAATAATGCCGCTTTAGCTCTATTCAACTTCTTTAAAGTCAATCTACTTAAGGCCTATAATCAGAGTACATTTTCTGGAACACACAGGAAGCCTCTGTAAAGAGAAAGATAGGGCTGGGTTGGCTCCATGGTAGAGGGAGGGGCTAGAGCCGGGCTCTATTCCCAGCACTGTGGAGAAGACTGAGGAGGAGCAGAAAGGGAGGGGTGGGGGAGAGGGAGAAACACAGGGTGGGCGGGGTTGTGTCGTCGTTCTGTGTGTCAGGGCGCACACAAGCCCACAGCAGCATTCGCGCGTCGCTGTGGAACTGCATCTCCTGGAATACAGCAGTGGGGGCTTCCACAGGGGGCAAGACCATGACTACCAACCTGCACCCTTTCTCAGCCCCAAACCCTGTTGACAAGACACAGCCAGCCAGAGTGCTGTTTGTACCTTCCCAAGCTGGGGGTGGGGTGGGCAGTGGGCAGGGGCTTATCCTGCCAGTTCTGGGTGTCAGAAGCCGCACAGTGAATGCTTAGAGCCTTCCAGAAGGACGCAGTCTCCTGCCTGCGGGCCTGCTTCAAAACAGCTCCAGAGCCAACATGTGCACTGCTTGGCTTCTGAACATTTCATCTTCCCAGCCTTGACTCTTTGAGAGCAGCTGCCCAGAGCCTGCGAATCTTGGAGTGATTTGCACTTCTGCTGAGGCCTGGGCTAGAATGGACTTTGCTCCCTACCTGGCAGCTCCATTTCAGCTCTGGTTTCATTACTTTCCTACTCAGCCCGTCGCTGTGTGAGATGCTGTTGAAAAATGGAGCGTACTATGTGGCTCTGCTTACAACAGGATGTAGTCTGCTACATCACGACAGTTTGTGCCTCACCAGTTCTTGTGTTGGAAGCTTGGTCCCTGGTGTGGTGAAATTGAAGTCAGACCTCTAGAGATGGGGCCAGGTGGAGGGTGGGGTCACAGTTACCTCTGTGAAGGGATAAATGTAGGTCTCACAGAGGGGCCAAGTCTCATGGTGATGGATCAGTTCCCTGGAGAGCAGGTTGTTGTAAGAGAGCAAACTGGGCCCCTCCCTCTCCCTGCTGCTTCCTGCTGTACCACATGATCTCTCTCTCTCTCTCTCTCTCTCTCTCACACACACACACACACACACACACACACACACACACACACACATGCACACAATGCTCTGTTATGGCTGTGTCTAGATGTCCCCCCAAAGCCTCATGCAGTCCTAGGTGGGGCTTTTTCAGAGGTGGCTGGTACTATAGTGTGTGACACTGCGATTAAGGGTAGGTGATTATTAAATCACTCCACTGATTGTTTTGGCACCGCCCTGATCCTGGTAGTTTAGATACAGTATAAAATGGGCTGTTGAGGTCATCTCTCTTGCTTGCTTTTCTACCTTATGCCCACCATGAACCATTTCTCCTCTGCAGCGCCTGTCTGACATGCCACCCTGCCTTGGAGCCAGCTGGCTCTGGACTAAAACCTCTATAAACTGTGAGCTAAATAAACCTTTCCTCCTTTACCTTTGGGTGTCAGGTGTTTTGTCTCAGCAATGCGAAAAGTAACTAAGACACACCCTTTGTCATGTTATGGTGCATCCAGGAGCCAAAGAGATAGAGCTACCCAGTCACCCTGTCTTGGACTGTCAGCTTCCAAAACTGCAAGATAAGCAAACCTCTTTATTGTATAAAATGCCAAGTAGTTTGTTATGGAGATGCAAAATGGTTCAAGAAAGTTCCTAAGGAAAACCAACTACTTCTGTGAATTTTGAAAATGAAAAGAACATGGTCTGCTCTAAGCCAGCAGAGTTAGCCAGAAAATAGAAATTGAAGATAAATTAAAAATAATGGATTGACCACAATAAAAATTTGTGGAAAAAAGAAAAGGATGTATCATAAGAGGAATTCAAAATGTACAAAAACACCAAAGTTTAGTTCTGTCTTTCTCAGCTGTGAAGTGGGAAGCCAGGCTCTGAAGCCAGGCCCTCCATGAGGATTCGGAATCTGCCTTCAGGCATGAGTAAGGAACAGCTCATGCTGGGAGTGTTTTAAATGGCGATCTCCTTTCGTGGATGGCTTGGTGTCCCCGTGTTAATGTTGCCTCTGGGCCTAGTAGCGTAGTATTCAGTATTGCTTACAAGATAGTTTCCACTTCGGACACACATCAGTTTGGATAATTTGGAATTGACTCTTTCGTGGAACCAGATCATACAACTGCCTGTGAGAAAAGTGAAAAGACATGCGGATGGACACGGACCTGCAGCCGGCCCATCAGGACCACCGAACAGGAAGACAGACAGGCTGCTGTGTGACCTGCAGAATCAGGTGTGAGTGGCTTTGCTCTGGAAAATGTACCTGAGCCCTGGGCCCTGCACTCTGAGATTCAGGACTGAACTCTAGCTGGCATCACCAAAGCTAAGCGAAGCCCAGGGTAGAGGACGGTTCACAGATTCCGCCAGGGTCTGCAGGCATCTTCAAGGTAAACTAGACTGTGGTCGTGAAGAATGCTGGCCTCCTGACTACGGCGCACAATAACTAAACCCTCACCTGACAGAGTAGACAACCCTCATAGAAAGGCTGGGGACTTCGTGGGCTTCTGTCCAAAGTGCATAGATAGCGCTTGGCTAAGACCGGGAGGACTGAGCATGAGGTGATTGCTGTCGTGTGAAAGGAAAGAGCTGAAAGTTCATTCACTGCTTATGGAAGGTTACTTCGAAGTAGAGGAGTTATGAAGGAGCAAGTTACAATTCCAGGTGCCCTCGAGCTGCTGTTGCTTTGTAAAGAAGATCTGGGGAGCAGAGGGGCTTCACGACTGCCTGCAAGGTCCCCTAAGCTGTCCCAGCGCACTGGATGGCAATCTGAGGGCAGGAATCTGCGTGCTCCTGGAGACGAAGGCAGCACTCCTGCCTCTGCGGGACCAGCCTCCCACTCTCCCTTCTCCTTTCCCACGCACCTCCCATATTTAGCCTCCCGTTCTCTGTCATTTTCATTACCCAGATTTCTCTCCTCCTGATCCTGCTGAGGTGTGGAGTAACTTCCCATCTCTGCCTCCTCCTACACGCTCTGATATAAGTGCACCAAATCCCCCATTTGGGAGTGTGAAGGAGAACATCTTGTTGCACCGGAAATGAGTTTCATTCAGATTGTCTGTGTAGGTTGTCGGTCCCGAGAGACACATATTTCAGCCTGGGGTGGACTTGGACGGAGGCCCTGCCAGCTCTGTGGTGGTCCTGGGAGGCTTGGAACATCTCACCCTTTCCCCTTGACTTCCATCTGGCCCCGGGGTGGGCTCTGGACCCTTCCTTGGCCCATTGCCCCCATTTTCCTTTCCTGCACTGAAATTTAAGTTCCTAGTCTGGTCCCCCATGAGTGAATGCATGGCTCGCACTTTTGGAAGTTTTTCTCTGACCTCTAATCTATGTCTTTCCTTCTAATTGTTTTGCTGATACTTTCCAGTCAATTATTAAAGCTGATTTCTCACTTGGGTGAGTGAATCACAGCTTTCGAACCTCCAGTTCTAAATGAGTTCCAGGGCTGGCCTTACCAAGAGCCCTGTGGCCATGATCATGGACATCAATGGTCCCAGGTGCCTTGTCCATCTGGCCTCTGCTCTACCTAGCAGCAGGGTACCCACTGCCCAACTTGCCTCATTTGTAAGCTTGTATCCCCAGCAGATCCACCGTAACTTTGAATTTGGGGCTAGATGTGTGCATTTCATCATCTACTCAAGTGCTTTTCATACATCCCCACTTTAGAGACTTGATCTTGTGTCTGAATTATATGGTTACCTGTTGGTCTCCCAGGGCAGCTCTCACGCAAAGACCAGGCCTTACTTGCCTCTCGCATGTGAGTGGCTGGCACAGAAAATATTCATGGGTCACTCAGGTTAGCAGCTGATTGTCCAGGAGAGGAGCCCTGCAGTGTCCTACAACCCCAGCCTCGCTGGGATGGGACTCTATGCCAGTTCAATGGACAAAAAATGGCCAAATTAGTAAGATATTGGCCAATCTCATTCACCCTGGACACCTTGGGGAGGCTTTTTGGTTTCTAGTTGCATATTTGTTTGTTTTTCAAATGCAGTGGAACTTCTCTTTGAAACCCATCATGTAAGTCGACTAATCACAGTCAGAAACAAATGCTGTTTACTTTTTTCTCATTTGCAAAGCCCAGGTTTGGTCCATGGAGCCACAAGGCCACTAGAGGAGCTGGTGCGTGAGAGCTGCCATACCAGACAAATCTCCAGCTGAGCTCCTGCTACCCATCCCACACCTTGGGGTCTTCATCTATAGATGTGGAAAAGACTACTTATTACTGTGAGTTGTTATGGGCTTAGTGCCAATGGATAAATACTGCTGCTGTTGTTTTATTATGCAAATCTCAAGGCACTGTCGCATTCTCAAGCTGGTACATAATGAAAATCAAGGAGTCACTAATGCATTCTTCATCGCACCTTGACATGACTTTTATGTGACATTCAGCTGGAGCAGTTGCGATCCGCTCTTCATTTGCTATTCTGAGCTTGGAGTGCAGGGCAACTAGCTCATCAATTCAATGAGTTGATTCTTCTATTTAAAATGAGCATTCTGTTTGTGAGAAGGCCACGGGTTCCTGCTTGCACCTGGTATCTCAAGGTTGAGCAGTGAACTGGCCAAGGCTCTGGTGGGGTCATGGAATTTCTCAAATCTATTAAGACTGTGTGAACTTGCATCTATTTGGAGACACTTGGAAGGTGAATTAAGCAAGAGCTCAGATTTCCCAGTGAGCAACTGTAGAATTTTAATTAGCTTTGAGTCTGTTTCTCTGCTGGAAATAGCAGATCTCTGAGCATTTCTTCAATAGCATTACAGTAATTATAACAATTCTGCAGGGAATAATTTACAGGATGTATTTTTGTAAGCTTAGCAGAATAAGAAAGGCCACATCCAGTTCTTATATGCATGCCTGAAGTTGCTGTCAAATAGAGGTTTAACAGTGTTAGCAGGAGAGTCAATCATTTGGTTTATGCTGTGGCAGTGTTGTACAACGGGACTTTGCGATAGTAGAAATGTTAAGTACCTGTGGCCACCAACCACACGTGGCTGCTGAGCACTTGAAATGTGGTTAGATGCATCAAGGACTGAATTCCTAGCTACACTTCATTTTAATTATATGAAATTTAAATATGCAGCTAGTGGCTCCTACATTGGAAAGCACAGCACTGAGAAACTAACTGGGGTTCCCTTAAGCCACCTGGAGCCTGCCGGGGGGCCAGGAGGGAACCTGAGTGGCACTGAGGGAGCCCCTCAGCCCTTGTACTAGTGTTCAGTGGAAGTTGGGTTCTCTCATTTATTATCCTCTGACTATTGAAAGCATCAAATTAGAGAGATGGGTACAAAGGCAACAAAACAAAATGAAACAATTTAAAAGCAGACCAGGACTCAACAAGGAAAAACAGTGTAGGATCCTTGAGCACGTGATCAAGGAGCCTTATCGCTCCAAAGCATAGAACTTGTGTTATGGTTTAGATCTACAATGTCCTCCACAGGCTTGTGCAGAGGTTGGGCTTTTAGAAGGTGATGGGAACAAGGAGGCATTGCACTCTTCGGTGAATCAACCCACTAAATAGTCCGTGGCAGTCAGGGCCTGCTTGAAGAAAGGTCACGGGAGGTGTGACCAGGAAGGCTGCATCTCCTTCCCCGCCCCACACTTCACTCTCTGCTTCTGGCCGCCATGACTGAGCAGCTCCCGTGCCCTTCCTGCCTTGGAGCCAGCAGACTCTGGACTGAATCCTCTGAAAGCTTCAAACCAGAGTAAACCTCTCCTCCTTTAAACTGTGGGTGTCTGGTCTTTTGTCCCAGCAATGAGTGAGAAGGTGACTAAGATAACTTGATGTCTTTGGCCACCAAGAAAATGTTAAGAGCTCAGGGACATGTGCTTTAGGAGGACATGGAGAAAAAATGAACACGCCACGTCTAAACCTTGGTCCGTTGAAGGTGATAAAGATACGAACAGTTTTGGTGCACAAAAGCATGAGTTTGGGTTACCCGGAGAGTCCAGTAGGTCAGTCTCGTCCCCAGAAGACCTTATGTTACCCTATTGCTTTGGGATTAAAGCTCGCATAACTGCTATTGCCTTTGGATCTAGCTGAGGTAGCTTCCTCTACAGTTCCTGCTTCAGTTTACGTTACTTGTCTTGACCTTTTCAAGCTATCTTATCTTCCTTCTCTTTCCTGACGGTGCTATGATTCTTCCTCCACAGAATTTCTGTCTAGAAGGTTTCTTCCACCCATCTTCACCTGTCTCCCCTACCTGGCTCCTGGGACCGCTCCTTGGAGAGCCGCTGACCCCCGATCTGTTCTCCCCTGCACCCCTTCACGAGTCACTCTCCCATCTGAATTCCTTCCCCTTCAGCACCTATTTGAATGTATATCTTCATCAGTGAGATTATGATTTATTTATCATTATACTCCAAGCAGACAGAGATTGCACTTGTCTTTATTCATCTACCTTTGTACCCCCATGTGTAGATTATGCTAAAAATGCTAAGTGAAAAAAAGTGGATTCTAGTCTATTTGTAAGATTTTCAGTAGAACAAGTGTCCTCCACAGCCTAACACTTCCACATCTTTTTTAAACATGTCTTTAGTCTCTGAGATGATTCATATTCTTGTTAAGTGTCATTGCAGAGTTCTTACTGTCCAGCAACTCATTGTCATCAAAACTTCAACTTTAGAATTCCACCCACTTCTCTCTTATTTGCTCCACTTACCACATTGGCTCAAAAAGCTTCCTGTTTCCCTTGAACACTTAGGGCTCATGTTGGCAAGCTGAATTACATCTGTGGTTTTTTTTCCTTAGCAATGTAATTTCCTCCACGTTTTTACTGTTTCCTTCACTTGGATTTCCTGAGAGGCCCTGAGCGCCTCACTGCCTTGCTCTCTACTGTGACAGTGGCGTTATCTTTTGAGATTTGTAGTGTGTTCTCCATGGAGTCTCTTTTCTGTGATTTCTACCACAGAATTCTAACTTTCCAATCTCTATTTCTTATTTTTCTCTGCTAAAGAAAGTCTTTTAAAGTGGGCAAAGTGAAACCTAAACTTATTCCCAGCCCTTCTCACTACCCACAATTTAAAGAATAAACATCATTACAAAAGGAAAATCGTGGTTAATCATTGCCAAAATCTTCAGAGAATTCACATATTGTCTCCTTCTATTCCTTTACTGAAGAAAACAGGAGTAAAAAATTCCCATAAGTCCTAATTTCCTTCCCCAGATCCAACCAGTGACGCCTCGAGCTTTGTTTCTTTGAAATGAGTTTCTTCACTGGTTAAATGATTTTCTCGTTTGAAGAGACCCTTGTTTAGTAATTAAGTCAATATAATTACCATTCTCTTTAGCAAGTGTTTCTTAAGCATTTACTGTGCTAGGGAAAGAACAATGAATAAAACAGGAAAAAAACAAAACCCTTACCCTCCAGGAGATTGCATCTCATGGAAAGAGATATATTCTATATAATACAATTTTAGGTGCGATAGGCTGCATCAGTAATACTCTATGATGGTGCTATGTACAGTGAAGAAATCTGGATTTGTACTAACACAGAAAAGGACTCATGACTCTGGAGGTAAATTATTACTCTGCTGTTCCAGCATGGAGTCCTGCAGTAACATCTTTACAGTTCTCATTTTGTTCCATGTTGATTTAAGGAAAGGGAAGACAACCTCCTTCCCTCCAGAGATGTTTGCCTGGTGTCTCCTGAGGCCCAGGTGCACACACAGAGGTGAGCACTCGGTTTGGTAAACCACGGGGAAGCTCTGATCTCCTGACCTTGGACAACAACTTCCTGGCTCCACCCCACACACTGCCTTGGGGACTCAGCTCACACCCAGGCAACTTATTGGGGAGCCCTGGTTATTGTTATTTCCTGGGCTAAGAACACTTCACATGAGCTCCCACTTAACAGCTTTGAAGTGTGCACACAGTGTCGTGGACTACCGTCTTACTGTCCTGTCGTACAGCAGATCTGTAGAGCTTACTCCTCTTGCAGAACTGAAACGGTATAGTCACTGAACAACCCTTATTTCCTTCCCATGATCCCTGGCAACCAGCGCTCCACTCTGTCTATCCATTTCGCTGGAACAGTAGCACCTCGGACCAGTGAAATCCTGCAGTGTTTATCTTTCTGTGACTGGATCAAGCCCCTTTATGCAGTGTCCTCGGGTTCATCCATACTGTGGGACATGACAGGATTTCCAGCTCTTGCAGGCCGAGCCCTGCCCCATCAGAGGCACACCCTGCATTTTCTGTGCCCGTCCACTGCTCCTGGACATTTCGATCATGCTCATATCTTGCATACTGGCATAATGCCGCGGTGACCACGGGAGTACAGAGCGCACTCTGAGATCTTTAGTTATGTTTTTTTGAATGTGTACTCAAAAGTAGATGGCTCGAAAACATTATAGTAGTTCCTCACAGAAATTACAAATAGAACTATGACATGATCCAGCAAACTGGTTATTCTTTTGCTGTAGTATTTTAAAGTATACGGTAAGAAGATAGAGGCCAACAACTTAGAGTCATCACTGAGATTTGGAAGGAACTTCAAATTTATATGCATATTTTATAGAGGGGGATTTACACACACACACACACACAGACACCTCTATCTCCAGTTGTTTTTCTCTCAAACAAGCCCTTCTCTGCTGTTACTATCATAACCTGTCAATAACCATTTAGAGAATTGACTTTTCAATTCAGTTTAATTGATCTTTCCTGCTACATGGCTGTATGCAAAGCTTGCAAAGAACTCAGGGTGGGGGAGGCCAGCAGTGAACAAGATATGGCTTCCATTCTCAAGGAGCTTGCTCTGCACCCTGGGTCACAATCTCCAGAGAGAGCGAGGAGGAGGCTGTGGTAAAGGTGAGAGAGCATACTGGGAATGCGCCCAAGGAAGCCTGACGGGAGCCAGCCTCCAGGCAGGGTGGGAGGGAGAGGCAGAGGATGGAGGAGCTGAAAAGCTGGTGCACAGACCTGGCGGTGTACAGCGCCCTTGGGAAAATGGAAATGGCACCTGGGTGCTAGAATAAAGAACTCACAGGGCCTGCGAGGATGGCAGCGGGGAAGTGACTTTCTCTCAGCTTTGCCTGCCTTGCTGAAGGGTTTAGACCCGAGTGGCCACAGGCTTCTGAGCAGAGGAGTGACGCTGTGAGACCCCTGCTTTGTGGTTAAGCTCAGGAGAGAAAAGAAAGGCTATTGGAGGCTGGCTGGAAAGGGGCAGCCCAGTTGTGTCATTCACAAGATAATAGTCAGTGATGGAATTACTAAGAGTCCAGCACACATTAGCTCACAAGACTCTCACAACAATCTCGTGGGCTAGGAACTTCTATTATTTTATGTTATGGATCATGAAACTGAAGCTTAGACAGGTTAAGTCCTGTGCCAGAAGGAAGCACTATTCCAACTCTATTCCAGAATGTACTCTCAGAACCGAGGTTCTGTGTTGCTTGGTATCACTGAGTCCAGCTGGCAGTAGTTGTTTTTGAGAGGATCCAGATTAGGAGAGATGGGGATCATTTTCCAACAGCCCGTGATGGCTAGATTGGAAAGGATGACAGAGGAAAAGGCAGGGCTGTACTGTGGCTGTGATTGTTGTGCTGAAACAATGCAATATAATTTGAATATTGATTGATTCACAGCTACAAAAACCTAAGTCACACGGTACTTTTCAGAGGCCAGTGCCAGTGGGTGGGTGATCTGTTCCGTCACCTGCTGTGCAGCTTGAGCACTGCCACTGACCGATGGTAGTGCACTCGGTACGCGTAGCACACCAGAGACTGGCTTCACAGTGTCTGGGTCAGGATCCGAGCTGGCCCCTCGCCATGCTCTGTGCTGAGCTGGCCCGTACCCAGCCGTAAGCGCGCCGCCTTTGCTAGTTAAAGCATGTGTTTCCTAAGCAGTGTCAGGAAGCAGCATCACTCCATGCAGGACAAGCTGGCCCCCGGCACTAAGACCCCAACCAGGAGGGCGGAGCCGGAGAGCCATGACTGTGCATGACATCTGTCACTGCAAAGCGCTGCTTCGCTATGGGAACAGGCAAGCACACCACCTCTGGAGCTCTGTCCCGGCAGAGCTTGCGGTGGCCCTGAGGTTGACTGGATGAACACAGTGGTTCTGAGGGCCTCGCTGCCCTGCCAAGCCTGTGCACGAGTTTTCTCGGTTCCTGTCCCCAGGCTGGGTGTGGACCAGTGGCCGTCAGCTCAGATGCAGGGCGAACACACTGCACCTCGGTGTCCTGATAGCTTCCCTCATGGTGCCCGCTTCTCTGCCCTCGTCTGTGCTCACGTGTGGGCCCCATGGCGTCCTGAGTCTGAGGGACACGCCGCAGGGACAGGGTTCCTGGCACCGCTCCCAGTAGGACTGTTAATGGGGCCGAGCGGCCTATGAGTAAGCGTCCCGATCAGCGAGAGAGCACATGAGGCCAGAAAACACTGGCACATACAGTTAATAGGACAGTATTGTCTTTATATCTAAGTGAAAAGTTAATTTTAGTACAGATTTTAAAAACGAGTAAAGTGCTGTGCAGTGACACACTCCTGGAATCCCAGCCCTCATATGAGGCTGAGACAGGAGGGTCGGAGCAGCCCAGCCCAGGCCACTTAGTAACCTAATGTGACTCTGTCTCAAACTAAAAGTTTCTACAAAAGGGATAGGGATGTAGCTCGGTGCAAAGGCCCTGAGTTCGATTCCCAGTACTGACAATAAAGGAGTAAAGAGAAAGACAATATTTTATTGACTGTATTCAATAAAAAGTTAGCATTAAACTCTATCATTTCTGAAATACATTTTTGATTTTTAAGTCTCTCGGGTGTACACTTGGAATTCTTGCAGTTTTTGGTTCTTGCTCTTCTTAAGAATAAAGTTATCTAATACAACAATGACGAGAAGGGAAGACAGGAACACATCACTCCATCATTTCCAAATGGAAACAGAACTTATTTGCTTTCATTTTGCCTGAAGGACAATCTCTTGAAAACTTTTTATTTATTCATGTTTTGCCATACCATTTGATAAAACATGTGTCTCTACCCTGAAAATACCCCCTTCTACCTAGGACACTTAAACCGGTAGACTGTGCTCCACGAGCACATCAAGAGCTGTGTTTTGTGACAAGCATGACACTGAATCACGGTGGCCGTCACGGAGTGACAGTAGCATGTGTGTAGCTCTCAGAAGATTCTTTTGGGGCCGGGGATTTAGCTCTGTGGTTCCACCACCTGCCTCACAAGCGAAATGTCCCGAGTTCAATCCCCGGTACCAAAAAATAAAAAATAAACAAAGCGAAGATTCCTCTTTACTCCAGTAGGAGTGAGCAGTGTGGGCAGGGCTGCATCCTCATGACCGAAACACTATTGGCAACAGGGGAGAGGATTTTATCAGGGAGACTGTGGGCGTGGGACGGCATCACAGACAGGAAGCAGAGGCTCACGAAGAGTCAGTCTCCCACCCTTACGGAAATTCTCATACACGAACACCCTGGCTGTGTCTACAGCCAGAAGAAATGATGGCAACAGTCACCCTTTCTACCTTCCCCTAAGTCCATGGAAGAAGTTTTAGCCACTAAATTCTCATCCCAAAGTCAGAATTTTCCCGCCTAAATACTCAGTGCCTTCCTCAGAAACCATATTTCGGCCTACACTTCCATGAAGAGAAAATTCCAAGTGAAATAAAAGGATCTCTTCCATATGTTCAGTGTTTTAAAAAGTGACCATCAGGTGCTTCCAGCAAGTTCCCACAAGCATGTCGCACAGGAATGTTCTGGGAATGGACTTTTCTGTCCTGAATCTTGGGGATCCCTGGCCCCAGAGGCCCTGTGGACAGGAGCTGGAGCGGCCAGCAGACAGCCACCGAGGGGCTTCCGCCACCACCTGGCCATCCTCCCCCAGTTCCCCCCAGCTGCTCTGGTGACTGTCACACCTGTGTGCACCAGGGTCACTTTTTACCAAGGCTCCAGGGTGGGAGACGACGATGGCTGGAGGGACAGAATTCACGCCTTGAGACCAAGGAGCCGCTGCGATTCAGAGGGTGTCCACGCCTGGACGCCGTCATCACAAAGTCTCCAGCACGCAGTGTGCACCCCTCCCACCGGCTGTCGTGCGCCCAGCGCCGTGGGCCCCAGTGGTCACCTCTCCCATGGTGTGTGGTGCTGGAAAGGTAGTGTGGCCCAGGTCGTCAGCTGGCCCAGGAGGGGTGTGGCATGGACCTGCCAGGGCTCGGCCCGGCTGCCGTGAGGTGGCCATGGCTCTGGTCCAGTGCTGCCCCACAGTTGGTCGCAGTGCAGCACGGGGACACTCTAGGCCCAGGTCGTGGAGCTGTCCATGATTTGGTGTGTATATGTGTCTGCATGTTGACATGTATGTGTGTGTTCACGTGTGTATCTAGCTAGCCTGAGAGAGGGAGTGAGGAAGGGTTACGGCTTACATCTAGACGTCCTCCAAAGCCTCGTGCGCTCATAGGTGGGACCTCTGAGAGGTGAGTAGGCCGTGCGTATGTGATACTGCCTCATGGATGAGTGATCCTGGCTCAGGCACTGATGGGTTTACCACTGGGTGTGACATTGTTAAGGCAAAGCCCAGTGGGAAGGGGCAGGTCACGGTGGGCACGGCCTGGGAGTGCGCCCAGGAGCTCTCTCCGCTGCGATCCCCTCTGCCACCCCACCCCACCTCGGAGCCAGCCCACTACGGACTGAGCCTCTCCCAACTGTGAGCCAAATAAACCTTTCTCCTTTAACTTTGGATGTCGGGTATTTTGTCTCAGCAATGAGAAAAGTAACTAAAATAGAGAGGGAGGAGGGGAAAGAGAGAAAGAGGGGAAGAGAAGAAGAGAGGGGAGAGGAGAGAGAGGGATCTTACATTTCTGAACACTGTCCTAGGCATTGATACGATAATGAACAGGACACAGTTCCTGCCCTTCTGAGGCAGTCGTAAAAGAACACAGATGACAAGGAATCTAGTAAATACGGATTCGGTGTGAGCTGGTGTGATCAGTCATAGAACATGCACAAGGAGAAAGAGCCAGACAAGGGAACGAACCGTGTGGGACGAAGGGCCAGCAGGTACGTGAGAGGCCCCGTATCATCCGTCGCTGGGGACGTGCAATCCACATTCGCAGTGAGATACCGCTGCACACCTATTAGTCTAGCTCTATCAACAAAACTGGAAAATAAGTGTTGGCACAAGGATGTAAAGAAATGGAACACTCCTGCGTGGATGGTGGAAATACAAAACAGTGCAGCTGCTGGGGAAACAGTTTGGCAGTCCCTTAGAAAGCTAAACATAGAATCACACATGACCTACTTACATGCCCTAAAGAATTAGAAATACATGCTCGAGCAAAACTATTCACAATAGGGAAAAGGTGGAAACAACCAAAGTGATCGACAGATGAATGGATGAACAGAACAGGACACATCATACAGGGAGATGCCGTCCGGCCATGGAGCAAGCAGAGTGCCGAACGGCACTGCCTTGCAGATGGACCTGAGACACTCACTGGGGAAAGCCAGCCGGGCACAGGAGGCCACACAATTTATGATTCCATACAGTGTGGGGACATCCACAGAGGGAACGCAGGAGCTGCGGAGAGCAGTGAGGAGTGGCCACTGAGTGGGGGTCTTCTGCTCGGAGGATGAAACGCCCTACATCTGGATGGCAGTGGAGCTCTGCAGCGTCTGAACGAACTTAAATACCACTGCATTGCCTACCTAAAATAGGTGAAGGTGGTCGATCGTAGGTTACGTGTGTTTCACCAGTGTTTACAGGAAGCCAATGGGGGCTATCACAGGGTGCTCCTCCGTCCGGGAGGCTGGCGCCCGAGGCAAGTGTGGCCTCACCCTGAGCCGGGGCGGGAGGCTGGCATGAGCGAGGCCAAGCCTGCAGGAGAGGAGTGAGCAGGCTACCCACAGGCAGCTCCGAGAGGACTCCTGCCTCTTATGCCCAGCCCCTTAGCTCTCTTTGCCCAGGGCTTCCCTCCCTGCCTCCCCACAGGGCGGGCGTCTGTGTGGCCCCCAGACATCTGGACCCTCTGCTTGTGCCTAGCTGCACAATACTCTGGATGCTACTGTCGTATAAGAGAACTCGGCCTCACACTAACGGCTGGAGCATCGAGTAAGACTGTGGCTGTAGACAGCATGGGGCAGCTCTCCTCCCTCTCAGCTTGGTCACGTCACAGTGAGGAGACTGCGAGGTACTTGGTGTGGTACCTGGTGCACACGAGGCTCTCCACGCTGGTCAGGCGATAGTCCTGTGCCCCCTGCCCCGACTGGAAGTTAGCACGTACGTGCCCTGTCTGGTGTGCTGAGGTGGCATCACGGGTCGGCAGACACCGGGCGGTGCTGCCATGCCCTCCCCTGGGCAGGGACTGCCCGGCTGCAGACACACCCTGAACAAAGGCTGGACTCACCGCTGGCTCACAGGCTGACTGGCTGGGCTCTGTCATCAAGCAGGAATGAAATTTTGTTCAAATGAAAACTTTAAGAATAATAGCAATCCCTCAGGAAGAAGTTATAGATTGGCCCGTGGATACCTGGCTTGGCCATAATGAGACGCAATGACAGACTTCACAGGCACAAATGTTTGCCAACAGAAAAACTTAACGCAGTGCAGGGAAGACCCAGGAGGGTGGCGAGTGTTTCCAAACAAACACTCCCTCTACAAATGCACTCTTCTCTTTTCTCTGAAGATCATAGTTATTTTCATTGATATTCAGAGAAGATGATAACATGTTTTAAAATAGACTTCAGACAACTTCTGTAATCATCTATCACTGGAGAACAGTGTGAGTTTAAAAACTATGAAAACAGTAGAGGAAATTGTGGACTAGACCGAGAGACAGACAGACAGAGCAGCACCCAGTCGCTTGAAGAGAAGTAGCAAGGTTTCTCAGCTTTTTCAGTAAGAATGAAAGATCCACGCAGTGCTGGAGCCACTCCGGGCGAGCCGCTCATGGGTCCAGCCCAGCACCACCGTGTCAGGTAGAGATAAAGCCGCGGGACCCTGGACCCACCTCGGCGCAGCCCAGACCCAGCCAGGCACTGCAGGGACTGCACCCGGGCCTGTAGGCCCTGCAAACACCAGCCCTCTCTCCACAGAGGATGCAGCTTCAGCTTCCTCTCCCGCCCTCTGCCCGCTCCGCTCTCCTTTCAGAGAAAGGGACACCAGGAAAAGGCCAGAAAGCAGCCGGCTCCCTCCAAAGCTCACTGACCCTATTTTCTTAATCAGTTTTTTTGTTAATGAAGAAAGGAAAGGTTTACCTGAGGAGATCCCTGATTTCTTCCTGAGAGGCTAAAACACTGAATTTTCCAAAAGCAACTTGGATGCTTCTGCTGAGTTTTCTAATCCACATATGCCTCGGAAGCAGCTCTGCGTTGGAGCTCTGAGTAGAGGCTGTTATTTTAACCACAGGTTCCCATCAGGAGGGTGAGATGGTGACAAGGTAGACAGGCAGCAGAAGCCGCATCCACCCCAGGACTGGGGTGCTGCACCTGATGGAAGGGTTGGGGAGATCTGAGTGCCTCCAAGCCACCCTTCCTGAACGAAGGTTAAATCACCATGGAAAATTCCACAGGAGTAGAACAGACACAGTCTTTTCTTTCAAAAGCCAGTTTGGTGTGCTCTGTGGAACAGGGTCTGAGGAGATGCTCAGAGCTGAACAGGACTGCCTGGCTCTGAGCCCTGGGTTGGGACAGCGGAAAGCTACACCTTTGTTCCATGAAGAGCTTTAGCAAAAAGTAACGGAACATACCTAAGTCAGAACTTCAAAGTGAAAAACAGAGACCCAGTGTGATGAGACTGTCTCAGAAGTTACAAGGCAAAGAAATGGCTACTCTGCAGCACGTGACTATGGAGGACTAATATGGACTGTGAGGGTGTGTGTGTGTGTGTCTGTGTGTGTGTGTGTGTGTATTCCGACTTGGAAGATGATTTATCGTCACAGAGTCGACAACAGAAACGAGGGCTGCTGAGATGACTGAGACCCTCACAGCCAGCCCTCCGCTGGTGCCAAGGGGCGTACTACACTTCTGGAAACCCTCAGTGGTGCTCCCAATAAGCAGGGTCATAACTCAATTTTAGATTTTTTTTTTTTTTTTTTTTGGTACGGGGGATTGAACTTGGGACCTTGTGCTTGTGAGGCAGGTGGCTGAATGGAGTCTTTCATCTCAAAGACGCTGGAGATGCTTTTGCACCAAAATGTAAGTTATCGTGCGCGGTCACCTCAGGGATGAAATACAGCTCCTGCTTGGGAGCAGCTGGCCAGGGGGCAGGCAGTCTACACAGAGCTGCAGTGAGGCAGCAGGGCTGGCAGCTGGGAGGAAGAACACGGCCTTCCTGCTGCTCAAGTGGCTCTCCCTCCTGCAGCCAAAGCGACCTCTCCGTTCCGCGGCCCCCTTCGCTTCCTGAGTGCCCTCTGCCCTTCCTTGGTGGCCTTGTTTCCCTCGCCCCACCCACACACGTACAAACACAAACTCAAACTCAAACTAGGAATCAGCTGACAAACCAAGAGGTAAATGGTGGTGTTTGGATTTGGTCCTGTACAGCAAGGTTGGTACTTGCTTGAGCCGTTTTTGTTGATAAAGCTTTATCAGCACCCAGACACACGCCTTTACAGTTGTCCCCAGGGAACTGGTCAGGACCAGCGCGGAAGCACAGGCCCACAGACGGCCAGCTTCCTTGTACACAGTGGTGGGGTGTTTGTGTGTAACCCAGGCCCCTTCTCCTGTGTGCACTAAGTCCTCTCTAGAGGACACAGTACCTGTACAGCAGAAGTGTATGCGATCAGTTGTCACACTCAGTGTTTGGGAATAACAGCATGAAGTCTGCACATGTTTAGAACAGCTGTGGTTCAGAAAGCACGCTTGGTGGAATCCGGGGATGCAGGACCTGCGGGTGCCGAGGGCCCAGTGCGGGTTCCATCTCCGCTGCTCTTGCACTGTGGCGGCAGAGTGCATGCTGGGAGCCGAAATCGTGTGCAGAACCGCTGAGGGCTGAGAACCGTGCACTGTCCAGTCCTTTGTAGGACTTGTGGAGGGTTGGCTTGTCTGTGGTACTGGGGACCGAACGCAGGGCCTTCTCACTGAGCTGCACCCCAGCCCTTTTAAATTCACTTTGAGACGTTATAAGTTGCTCAGCTTTGCTTCAAACTTCCGATCCTCCGGCTTCAACCTCCTAGAGTGCTAGAATTACAAACCTAGTGGATGGAGGAATTTGTTTTGTGTTGATTTTTTCAATGGGTGGAAGAAAGGGACCCGGAGGATCTCTCCACAGCCCTAAACTCTGGGTTTCTTCAGAGCAACAACCATGTTACTCATCTCCTTATCCCTAGAACCCCATCCAGAGAAAGATGTAAAGAGACGCTCTGTTAATGGTGATTACAGTAATAACCCAGGCTGATTCTGCCAGAACGTAATCCTAGAAGAGATGAATGGAAGGCTGCCTGTTGTTCCCTGAAGAGTAGATTCTTCTCATTTTATTTTACTAACGTATGTTTGCAATACAGAACAAGGGTGTTTGTTTTGGAGAAATGGCACAGACATAAAGCATAACATCTTCATTTTCAATCTCTTCCCACCCCACCCTGTCTCCTTCCTCATCTCCAAGATACAGATTTTTATTTCCTACCATTTCTTTTTAATTTTATTCATTTATTTAATTTTGTTTTAGTTTTCTCATAAAAGAGAAACTGTGTGATGTTTCACTAGAAAGTGAAGTAAGAATACTGGCTTATTTTGCTTTGCATGGGGGTCTCACGTTCCATCCGTTTTCCTGCAGTGACATGACTGCCTTTTCGGCTGAACAATACTCCATTGAATTATAATTTTCTTCATCTATTCATCTGTTCACAGATGTCTAGGCTGTTTTAATAGCTTTAGTTATAAGACTAAGACTTTTAAGGACCAGGGATTTAGCTCAGTAGTTCTGCTGCCTGCCTTGCAAGCGTGGGGTCCAGAGTTTGATCTCTGGTACAAAAAAAAAAAAAGACTAAGACTTTTAAATGTTCTTCCCCAGGATGAACCTTCTAACCCTTGCCCTAGGCAGAGCTGATTTTACCCACTGTTCTGCTGTTGATGGCTTTTAGGTTTTGTTTTTGTTTTGCCCCACTGGGACTTGAACTCAGGGCTTTTGCCCTGAGCTGTATCTCCAGCCCTTTTTAAATTTTTTTACTCTGAGACAGGATCTCACTAAATTTTACTAAGCTTGGTTCGAACTTACGATCCTCTTGTCTCAGCCTCCCAGAGTGCTGAGATTATAGGAGCTGATCACATACATCCTTGTGATCGTTACTTACCTAATTTTGAATTTTTTGGAAAAAAAAAAAATCTCCTTGCAGAAATATACAACAACCGCAGTTAGAAAAAGAGAATCTTTCTAACAACTGGAGCTGCTGCGGGACTGGGAAGGGTGTGGAGATGGGTGGGAAGGAGGCTGACCGGTCACTCAGCTCCACTCTAACTCCATGGTCGGTGGCCGTGGTGCCTTCCCGAGATAAAGCCACGGTGTAGTCAGGAGAGGCAGAGGCGCCCAAGCCCTCTCCAGACACGGGACCACTGTCAGCAGAGCCACCACCTGACTGCATTGTGTCAAGGTCAAGGTGCAGCAGCCCTGGAAACTGGGTATGCACCGGAGTTGAGCGTTGCTGTACATGCGGACCAGCGTGTGGTGAATGCACAGTCACTCATGAGCCCACCTGGGCACGTGGACACTTCCGTTCCCCAAAGTAGAAGCCAGAACTGTCTTTTCAGCCTCTTCTGTGGCTGCACCCAGGCAGATGTCACAGGCCACAGAGCCAGATGCACCTCAGAAACGTGGGGCTAGAAACCAGGAGTGGGCAGGAGGGATAGCCTGGGGCATGACGCAGCGGCTTCGGGGGCAGCTGTGGACTGGCCAGTTGTGGTGTCCTGTGCGAGGCCTGCAGGGGGAATCCCGGTCCTGACCCTGCCTCTGTGGGGACTGCCACCCCGGACTCACCAGGTCTCCAGCCTGACTTGGTCTCCCCAAGACTCCGGAGCCTACTGATGTCCTTTCGTGAATCATTACTGGCTCAAATTAGTGAGCAGAATGTTGTATTTTAGACCCACCAGCCCCCAGAGGGCTCATGTGTTTAGAGGTGGGGCTTCCGGAGAGGCTGGGTCACAGGGTATCTAACTTTATCCGGCTTCCTGGGGTTCCCCTGGAGGAGGTCACGGCTGGTGGCATCGTGGGGAGGGGAAGGAGCAGGAGGCGAGGCCTGGCTGGGAGTGGATCACGGAGAAGTAACCTGGGGATTTTATCTTCTGGCCCCTTCCTCGGGCTCCCCATCTGCTTCCAGGCTGCCATGAGGTGAGCAGCTTCCCCCGCCGCGCCCTTGCCCTGTGACGTCTACGCCTCACCACAGGCCTGAAAGCAACGGAGCAGTCAACCACGGACGGTGACCTGTGGAACTGGGAGCTAAGGTACATCTTGGCACCTTGCCATGGCGACGGAAAGCCAACTGGGAGAGCTGTAGGAGCACAGATGCGCACGAGTGGGCATCCATCCCTTGCCTGACCCGAGGGGACCCAGGCGGGAGCGGTACCAGGGAGCCGCACCGAGCCTCCCCGGAGGCTTCCTTCTCTGCCTCGTTTGGGGTCTCCAGCAGGGCCGCATCACCTCCTTCCTCCGAGGCAGGCCTCTGGGTCTGTCCTTGATAGGGATGCAAGTGACTCCCAGTGCCACCCTCTCCACCCGCTCTGCCCTGCTCCATGCCGCCCCCGCTCAGTTCTCGCGTCACCCATGCAGCTCTGTGACGTGGGCCCAGGTGTAGAGGCCAGGGCCACAGAGCCCCTGCGTCGCACTGCGGCTGATGTCAGCTGGGGCTGCGGGGCTGTGCTCCGCCTGGCAGGATTCCTCCCCTCCCCCCT
>NW_022900931.1:31468956-31537778 GCF_012274545.1 Fukomys damarensis | reverse complement strand
TTCCCCCTCCCCCTCTCCTTCCGGCCCGCTCCTCTTGTGTGGACAGGATCGGTTCTGCAGCACGGCTACAATGAGGCAAGTGTTAGCAAGGGATCTGTGCGACTTTTTTTGGAGAACAAGACAGTGTTCAAAGACCTTTGTTGATGGGAAAATTCATGCTTAGAAATAGCAGGTAAATCCTTTCCTCGCTGACTAGAAGGGCCCATGAAAATAAAGAAGGGTCAGGGTGGCTGATAAATACTCAGCTCCTAGGGATTTTGGAAAACATGGCCCGGCTTTTAGAAAAAAAGCAGTATAAACACATTTTCCTCTTAACTCATAATGAGGGCAGAGAGGCTATAAATGGAAGGCATTCATTACGGCATTATGTACTAAATAACCCTAAGACCCAACAGTTAGGAAAGTACGCTTCTCAATATGATGTTTCACCCAACGGAATGGTTTACAACGAGTCGCAGACATAATTATGAAGGGGCGAAGCAAGTTAGGAAACATTCATAGCCATGAAAAATAAAACTAGCAGAAGCAGAGACTGTATCTGCTCTGATCACCACTGTCTGGGCTGTGTGACACCCGCTGGTGACATGAAAGAAGAGGCTCGGGGCAGTGGCCTCCGTCCTGTGGGGTACCGGGAAGGGCACATGGAGGTCGTGAGGTACAGGGAGAAGAGACGAAGGGATCTGGAGACCTGATGACGTGGGTCTCAGGGCTTCTTGGGACTCGGGATGTAAAGGGGCCCCTTCCGTCTTCAGTACTCTGGGGACGCTTTCCATAGATGGAGAAGAAACGGAAGCTAAGATCAGTCAGGTGAGGCTTCACTGGGGTGGCTGCGTGGCAGAGCCGGGCCCCAAGTCCAGTGCTCTGGCTTCCGCATCACAGGTGCTTCTGAATGGGGCGTCCCCTTCCTGGCCTCGCCATGGCTCGCGGGCCAAGTGGCTGGGGTGCAGCGTCACCCTGTGTGCCCGCCCGCTCCCCCCGGATAAAGCCTGTCTCCGAGGCCCCTTCTCTTATCTCAGGAGAGCTGCTGCCAGGCACTGTGCTCACCACACTCTGGGATTCGTTCCTCAGCCTGCTCCTGGACAGCATCCAGCTGCCTTGGGAAAGACGGCGTAGGAAAGGCGCTTTGTGCAAGGCTGAGGTGCATGTGGGGTGATAGGACCAACTTCATTATTATTATCTATAGCAGTAACAGTAGCCTTGGGGCTGGAGACCAAACTCAGAGATGCCCTACCGTTGAGTTATATCCCAGCCCTTTTAAAATTTGGAAACAAGGTCTCACTAAGTTGCCCAGATGGAACTTGTACTTGTGATCCTCCTGCCTCAGCCTCCCTTGGTGTTGACATTACAGCCGTGTGCCACCATGCCCTGAGAAGGACTAGTTTTTTCAAATGTGTATAGGATTTCACACAGTGCCTACCACATAAAGTTAGCTACCTAGCTGGTAGTGAGAGTCCCATTACTAGTAAAAGTAGGAATAGCAACAATCAACAAGTAGGCTGGGGTTAAAAGTGGACTCACGACAGAATTTCCTTCAGAAAGTGGGATCAAGAGAAAGATTTCGTCTTTCTTCTCCCCTCAATGTACTTATTTCCTAGTTCTAATTAACCCCTGGGATTTCTTTCTAGTTCAATAAGCAAGAAGGCTCAATTATCCCAGCTTATTTTAGGATTTTCTTTCAAGCTGGAGCTCCATTCCTCACCTCCCTGCTTGTCTTGCTTCCTGTGTTGGGTTTTGTTTGACTTGGAATCTGTTTGGGAAGAATGTGGGATATAAATTACTATAAATCAGGTAGTTACGGACATGGCGTGGCTCCTTGAATAGACATTTCCCTTGTTGTCTTGTTATATTTTACATCAGTAAATTTATACTAATGTATATACCAAATATAACAATGTCTCCTAAGTGCTGTTAATTTACTTATCACTAATAAATGACACCACCCATAATGCAAAGATTAAGTTTAACAAGAGGGTGTGATTCCGTAACTTCTTATGCATGTTATTCCCTGTAAAGCAGACACGCTTCTTTGGTAGTGTGTGTGTGTGTGTGTGTGTGTGTGTGTGTGTGTGTCCTCTGAGTTAGTGCTAGTTAGGCACAGTTCATATCGTACCATCATCCACATGTGTGTCCCACCACTGGGAAGCCTGTCGTAGTCTCCTGCTGTGTACCAGGCCCTGTGTTACAGTGGGCTCCCAGTGAGGTTTCGAGCAGCACCTGATGGTCTGGCTTCCACCTCCAGCTAGCGGAGTCTGGCAGCGGGGCTGTTTTGGTTCTTAGCACCTGCCTTCCAGCCTTGTAAATTACTTTTTGATGAACAGTTTTCTGTCTCTCCCATCAGAGTATGACTGTCTGGGACAAAGATTTGGTTTTATTAATCTTTGGATCTCTAGAACCTATCCAGTATATTGCCCTAGATGTATCACCTTCTTAATAAGGGATTTTAAAAACAGGTAGATATTACACAGGACGTGACATTTGATGCCTTCAGAGGAAGAAGTAGCTGTCATGTGGATTTATCATATGGACATGTTCAAGAATACACAGGACACAAGGTCAGCGGCTGATGGGACGGCCCACACCACAGATTAGTATGGCTGCAGACAACACGTTAGCAAAGTGGGCCACGGGAGTCTTAAGGTCAGACCCTGCAGCCCTGAGCATGAATGAGTAAATGAACAGACACAAAACTGAGCACCACACTTAAAGATACCCTGCCTAGAAAAGTACGATGGATGTGGCAGTGACTGGGATCGGGGTTGTACTTACCCAGAAGGGCCAAGCATGTCTTGAGCGAAACCATTATTATTCACTAAGCCAAACAGAATTTGTTCTGTGGATTGACTGAGGAAGCACCTTCTTTCAAAGTCGGAGGGGTGGAAAGTGATGGCTGCAAAGCAAAGCCTTGTAAATCTCAATACAAAATTGATTCGCCAGTCAGAGCAATGATATTTAACTTAGAAGTGGTTGGGATGCATGATATAAAAACACATAAATACATAAATATCTCTGGAGAACAAAGGGCCAACATCTCACTATCTCAGTGCTGTAGCAGCTGGATGTTTTCAAGGACCCCAACAGCATAAACTTTCAGGGTACCTCTGAGGAAGGAAGGCCTTTTGCATCCTGGGACCTAACCCAAGTCTCAGCAGCTCTACCGTCTAAGCACCACGAATGTGAGTCCACACGAAGTCCTCTTGGATTTGCTGGGTGGATTTCAGCCTGTACCTGTGATTACACTCATCTCTTGTAATTCTTTGTTAAAGACAAATCCTTGGGTTTACCTCCAGAGAAACTTCACAGGTGATTCCAGAAATCAGCAGGGTTGGGGGTCCCACTGGTGTAAAGCCCCTTCTTTTACACTGTACTGAGGGATGGAAAAGAAGTGTAGCTCCTGGGTCTCCTTCACTGACGAACAATCTGGAGGACAGAAATGCACACGTGAACAAAAAGAAAACAGTGAGAGAGGGAAGAGAGGCTCTGTGAAGGTTTCAGTGCTGCACAGGACATGCTGAGGCTGGAAAGGCTCAGCACACCTCCGTATAGCCACAAAGGCTCAAAAATGACACTGAGCTGGAAAGACAGCCGATCGGATGGAGGGACACGTAGGGGCCTATTGGAGATAAATCCCACTTACAGATATTTAGCAAGGAGCTACATCATTCTTTCTTAAGAACACTACTCACAGACAGAGGCCCAGCGGAAAGTGGGACTCAAATCAATAATTCACAACCATGTTGAAGTTAAAAGACACTATAATTATTGGTTTATTTCACAATGTCCTACTTTTCCCCTCCATATCTCCACAGAGAGCTCATCAGAATGGCATCCAGGCTCTAAGTACATCAAGTTTTCCCTCTGTGAGGCTCTCAAATACATCTCCAGGGTTTCCAGATCACAGATAAAATAACACTTGGGTAAAGAATTCTGAAAACCACGTTTGCACATGGGCACTGGGGGGAAGTCACATCCAGACACACTTCGCAGCCGTGTCCCTCTGGGGCTGTGGCACAGAGGAATGTACCAGAGAATGTGCCACAGCACAGTCACCTCCCACTTATCCCATATACTGCAGATCTTCGGTGTAAATTTGCCTCACAGTGTCTTCGATGTGAACAGAGTCAAATGTCCTCTCTAGACAGCCACTTTGCTCATGACATTTAAGGACGAGTCCAGTGTAGACACGCGTCTAGAACCTTGGATGGGACCAAAAAGATGATCGAGAAATAGCATTGAGTAGGAGAAAAGCATGACATGGAAGAAGGCTGGGTTGCAGCTCTTCACTAAGGTGTGGGAAGCACTGATTAGTGTCTTTGGCTGCAGCCCTGGGAATAATATGGTGCCGAGATGGAACAGGAGTGGGGTGAACAGTAGCTACGCCTTCATCGGGCATGGCCCACAGCACAATCAGAAATTGTCTTAATTTACTCATCTTGGTTGTAGTCTTGGTTTTCAAGAGTGATGCACAGAAAACCAGAACAAGTCAAGTCACTAATAGAAATGAACCCCACAGAGAAGTTCAATGACGCCAGTTCAATCTAAGAAAAGAAAAGCCAGGAAAGAGGTTTAGTAGAGCATTTAAGAGCAGATGAGTTATTTTAAGAAGAAAAGCACATCTCTGTCTTAGCTCAGCTTCAGAGAAATGGCTTGATTTCCAGAGGAGAGGTTAATTTACTTCCAAGGAAAGCTTCTGACTAGCAGGATTGTCACACATCAGGTCTCTGAGGATTTGGTGGATTCTCCTTTCTTTGGGGCCTTTCAAGTGAGGAGAAACAGGCCTTTGTTGAAGATGAGGGAATTTGGGCAGGGGAAAGAAGAGGTGGGGTGAATGGTACCCTGAAAGGTCTCCCAGCTCGGGTGCTGCTGCCCCACAGAATGAGGAGGGGCATCCACAGCAGTGGTGGTGGCCACCGTTACACTTCAGTGCTCGCCCTGGGCCCATTTTGTTCTAGCCAGGCAACATACTAGCTATAGGTAGGGAAACTGAGGCACGCTGAGGGTCAGTGACTTGTTCAGGCCACGCATGGGTGAGGAGAGCACTGATCTAGGGCTCCACGTGACTTTCTAAAGAGTTTCAGGCTAGGTCACCATGAGAACCTGCCATTCCACTCCCATGTTCAACAAGCAGCCCTTCCTTATCTCTGACTCACTGTGGTGCTTCAAGGAGGCAAGGATGGGGACTTGGCGTGCTTTATCTGAACTGAACACTTTTAGTTTTATTAAGACATAATTGACAAATACAAATTATATAGAGTTATGATCTACAATGTGATGTTTTGATATATGTATACATTGCTTACTGATTTACATCAGCCCAACTGTCCATCACCTCATACATTTAACGTTTTTGGTGGTGGAAAGATTTAAGATCTGCTTCCTCAGGAATTTCCAAGAATAAAATACATTATTATTTTCTAGAACTCTTGAACTTCTTCCTCCTGTTTCACTGAAAGTTGTATCCTCTGAGCAACATCTTCCAACATCCGCTCAGTGCCAGGTGACCACTACTCTGTCCTCTGCTGCTGTGGGTTCCACTAATCAAGAAGAAAACGCAAATGCTGTTTTCCTGTGACTGGTTTACACCACATGGTATAATATCTCCCAGGGTCCCTCGTGGTGTCAGAAATAACTATGTTTTATTTTTTATAAATTTCCAAACTTGTAATTGAAGGAAGGGACTCTTTTAAGACTGGGCTGTTTCCCAGGATCTTTTGCTGCTTCTCTCCAGACTGTGAAGAGGCCCTGAGACACAGGGTTTGCCAGGAGTAAGAATTCAGGCCACTTCCCAGCCCTAGCTCAGAATTCACATCCTGTTAATTTACCTCCAGCTGCCTGTTCACAAGGATTTAAGGCAGCTCAAGGCGAAATCAATCCTTAGCTTCAAGCAAACCAATACCCCCACCACTCCAGCCCACCCAAGGACTGTGAGGTGGGTCCACCCAGTACTAACCCCATGCTGCTCAGAATTCAGTTTTCATCCCCTTTCAAGTACAGATAAGTGGAGCAAGAGGATAAAACACACTTCTTTCAGTATTTGTCAAGAAGTGGCCTTAACTCATTCAAAGAAGGCTGCATTCAGTTTGGAGTGGGGGCAAGAAGAAATGAAGGAAAAGGACTTTGCTCCTTAACTGTTAGGAAGAGTTTTCCTCAACCAAAGACAAATAGAAAAATTGATGGTGGTTTTATGACTTTCTGGATAGTTCTGGAAAAGAGATCTGGGGAGTGAGTGTCCAGGTTTGGGTCAGGCTCTTCTTAACAGGGACTGTAGTAACTTGTTCCCAAGTGCTTGTGGTTGTCTGTGAGTCTGAGGGTGTCACTGCTAACTTGAGCTCTATTCAGAAGGAAGTTCCTTACACTTTAGGAATACTTGGAGTTTGGGGTTTCCATCTCTGTGCCCTTCACTCTGCTCCATATGACAATTCATCCTGAGATCCTTCTCCAGGAAAATAGATCAGAAAGACCAAGGCCGGTTGCTTCCTCTTCCTCCTCCCATCTTGCATCTGCTGAACAGGGTAGCATTGGCCTCATCACTGAGAGTCCCTCAAGTCCAAGACCTACCTCAAAGGCACAGTGACCACCCAATGACTCACACAAAGCTCCCATGGAGAGCCCAGCAGAGAGAGGGAGCGACTGGCCTGCTGACCGGCAGACCCGGCAGCACCAGAAAAACTGGAATCTCCTGCCTCATGATCAACCAGCTTTGGAGGGCTACAAGAAGCCACTTCAGACTCAGTGCCCAGTGTCTCCGCTCAGAGATGGCCCAGAGCCCACTGAGCAGCAGCCGGACACATCTGCGCAGGGAGGGCCAGCGGGAGGCGCGTGGTCTGTTCACCTCACATCACCACTCAGCAGGCCAGGACTAGAGTCCCGGTGGAGTAACAAAATGGCGGGTAACGGTAGTCAGAGAAGTTTCAGAAAGGCCCAGAAGAGATATAGACAAGGCAGTGAACTGATCTCCCCTTACTTCACAGTGCCAGAAGCTCCAGAAGTTGTGATCAACCCCTTAAGAATTGTTGAAGTGGCACAATCACTGCAGAATACACACTCTCTCTCTCTCTCTCTCTCTCTCTCTCTCTCTCTCTCGCTCTCTCTTCTGTACATGGTTTTTCAGGGGGAATTTTGTGGATACCGTGAGGCCCAGCTGTGGACACGGGTCAGAGCCCCAGCAGAGAATCCCTGCCCAGTAGAGCAGGGTGCTGTCCCAGTGAAGGTGGAGGGCTGGCCTGGCCCCATCTTTCTCCACCTTCGAACATGCACCCTTAAGTCTTGCTGCCCTAGGAGAGAATAGACGTTTGTCAGTCTGGGGCAGAACCAGCTCAAGCCACAGCTCCCCGAAAGTCAGTGGTGAGACTTTCCCAAGTGCTTCTCCTCGCCAAGCCTGTGAAGAGTGGGCCCAATACCAACCCCTACGTTGTGGGACTGTTTGAAGGTTAAGTGAAAACACGTGCACCGACGGTGGGCCGTGAGCGCGGAATGGCAGTGAGGAGCAGGTCCTGCCATCCCCAGGGTGATGCTGCACATGCGGGCTTGGGGCTGGCAGACTCCACGGACAGTGGGATTGTGGCATTCACTCCCAGGACTGCTCCTTCCATCCGTCTCAGAACACTGTTTTGTGAGCAAGCAGGCACTCTGACAAAAGGGGTGTGGTGAGGACACCTCAGATCCAGGGACAATTTACAAGACTGAAAAATGTCACTTACACAAGTAGACATATACACCAACATGGTAAAAATCTTGAAAAACTCATTGTAGCTCATTTACAATTTTCCAGGAGAATAAATTAAAAGGGAAAATGTGCTATAAGATCCTTCTCAGCAAGCTGGCAACCATGTCCCCCAGAGTGTCCTGAATCCTGCACTGCCATGGCTCCCAAGGGACCATCCCAAACCTCAGGGACAGAAAATTCCAATACAAGCTCTTAAGGCCTTTTTTTAGAGGCATAACTCCATGTTAAAATATTTCCTTGACAAGCATGTATCAAGATGAATGTCCTTTCTCCTGTTCTCTCTTTTATCAAGGCAGTCACAGATCAGGGTGTATGGACAGCAGTGAGGGAGGAGGAAGTGAAGAGGCTCAGAGAGGAAATTCAAAAGGGCCTGCGGGGCTGGAGTACACCTTGTGGAGTAGGATGTGCTCAAGTGCTCATGTACTCCAGGCCCAGGGCTCCATCCTCAGCATCAGAAAGAGAAAGACGGCCTCAGAGAAGGGAGAAGGAAAAACATCCCTTCCGCGAACAGCCTTGGCACCGAATGCTGGTTTGCTAGTTGAGGGGTGGTTGCGACCTGGGACCTGTGGTTTTCTAGCCCCAGATCCAGCAGTGAGATGCTTGGTCTGTGAAGTACGATCCAACATAACAGTGAATGTTTATTGTCATAAGAAACACATGGCCGTTGACCCTTCTCAGAATCCTCCCCCTCGCTCCGGTACCTTCTCCCTCCATTCTCACTGCTTTCTGAAGCAGCTCTGGAAGTGCCCTTTCTGCAGTGTCTACAGTTGCTCTCTCCTGGCTGCCTCCATGCCCTGAATTAACTTCCATGGTCATTCTGACTTTGGGGGAGAGCCAGAAGTCGCACCATGCCAGACACAGAGAAAGAGCGGGGTGTGGACACACTGTGGTACTTGTATTTGACAGAAACTGCCATAAATGTTTTGAATGGATTCAGGACATCCAGGGAGCCATGAGAAGACGCCCATGAAAGAGGACTTCCAGAAGTGCCTTGGGAAGCAGCGAGAATGACGGGAGGCGAGCAGGAGTGTTCTGAGAGGCTCAGTGAGGCTAAGTCGTTTACTGTGATTACCTTTTCATTATTATTTAGACATCCGCCTTTTAAGTCACACCTTGTCTAAGCGCCTTACACAACTGCAGCCTGGAACTCAGCTGACCCTGATCAAGCTGGTCAGGAGTGAAGTCATGAGCCCACTGGCATTAGGAATGGGAGGAAGCCAAGCTCTGCTTGGTGTCAAACTTGCGGCTTCAGAAGGCACCCCCAGCTGGCAGCCTGCACACGCAGGTCCCCTGTAGACACTGCACAGAGCACACTGTCAAGAGCACATGGCAGAGAGGGTGATCAGGCGTGCACGTTCAGGCCTGGAGTCCTCATCTCGAATCTGCTATATGAGATCTGTTTTCCGGCCTTGAGAATACCTGCGTTCAATCCAGCAAGGCCAGGAGCCAAGAGGCACTGGCGGGAATTCAGCAAGCCCAGACCTCTGTCCCGGTGCTGAGGGGTAACTGGCCAGTGCAGCTGTGTCCCCAGGCACCCAGGCAGAGGAAACGTGACACTGGGCGTGCTGGCTGTTGTCTGCAGGTATGCACACTCAATCTGCACTCCTGACAGATTGCTCAGGAAGGGCTCCCAGATCCCAGCCGTGACCACAGGGGAGCCCACAGGCCCATCACCAGGCCTCTGCACAGGCTGGGGGAAGATCACAAGGCGTCCCCAGATACAGGAGAGGGGAGACCAGCGGCTGGCCAGGCTGCTCAGGAAGCGGGCCTGGCTTTGCAGCTAGAAAAGCTGCTGTCATCTCCACTTCAGGGCCAAGCCTCCCACCTCACAAAAGCACCCAGAGGGCACGGAGCAGGGGATGGGGCCAGAGGGGCTGCAGTGTCCACATGGGGTGCACTGCTGTACACAGGCGGGAGGGCCCCCATCTGCAACCGCATGTGCTATGCATGGCCAGGATGTTACCTGGGCAATGTGTATGTGCACACCACACTGCACATATTACACACTCGCATGCACCGCATATACACGTGTGCACATGAGTGCACACGTGTGAGCACACACATATCCCAAGCACGCACACAATGCACATACACACAGAGACGTTTGCACACACATGAACATATCTGCACCACACGGCACAAATAATGCGCACATGCTGACACATACACATTTGTGCATACACAACATGCATACACCCACTCATCACTGGCACACTGTATACATCACACCACGGCCCAGACACCACACACACGCATACACCATTCACATACATGCCACTCATGCCATGTGTACATGCCACAAACATGCATGTACACACAGGTATGTCACACTTCACACACACACCACTGACTCGTTCCATACCCCAGATGTGTGCAATGCCACGTGCATGCACACGTACACATAACACACACACCTCAGACACGGATGTCACACATACACATACCGCACACATTCCCTGCACGCCACACCCCTGCCTCACCCGAGCCCCAGGCCACACACCCACATACTACACCACACTCCACACATGCTCCCACAGGAGGCTGGCTTAGCATGCAAGCTGCTTGGTGACAGGTGCCTCACATGTCCCTGCAGGCTTTGTCACAGGAGCATCTCCGTCCCTGAGCTGCTGCCAGCTGCAGTCACGGGACACCTGGCCATGGGCAGGAAGGGAGCCATCTCCCAGACTCTCAGTGGGAGAGGCTGTCACCTCAGCATGGCTGTCACCTGGTCTCGCGGGCCAGCACATGTCTTGAGCAGAAGACTGAGCCTCTGTAATGGCGACAGGAATGGCTGATCTCCATTTCCCAGCGTCATCCTCCATGTCCGTTTTCCCCTCCTGCGGGCAGGGCACTTCTTCGGTGCATGGCAGAGCTGACCCCGACCCTCATGCTGTACTGGGTGTGGGCACTTCCACGCCACCTTACAGGCAGGGAACAGAGGCAGGGTGTGGTCAGGATCCCTGCCCAGGGACAGGGATTAAAGTCAAAGCAGGGATTGACCCCTTCTGTCTAGTGCTACAGCCCATGTTGTCCACCCTGGACTCAACTCCCATTGTGCGGGGAGATTTCCCTGGCCCTTGAGAAAAAGAACCCTGACAAAATGACAAAATGTACCCAGAGGTCCAGGGTGAGATCCAGCAAGTCAGTGTGCTGTGAAATGTGTTGCTGATGACACTAGACACACAATTTTAAACTATCACTGTGATGCAGAACAAAGTGTTCTTAAGTGCTGCCATGGCCAGACGTGGTGGCGCACGCCTGTGATCCCAGCACTCGGGAGGCTGAGGAAGGAGGATTGCTTTGAGTTCCAAGCCATCTTGGGCTACATCGAGAATTCAACACCAGCCTGGATTACACCGCAAGACCCTGCCTCAAAGAACATACATAAATAAATAAATAATAAATAAATAAATAAATAGATGCCATAACCACCGAGCTCAAAGACGTTATAAAAATACAATTTGCCTTTGTGGATATCTAAGTGCAGCAGTCCAAAGCTGGAACAGAACTAGCTCCAGAGGGCCATGCTGCTGTTCTGATCACTACCTGCAAATAGCTTGCTGTCCCCACGCAGAGGCCCCTGACCTGAGAAATATCTGTTGTCTGCAGGATCGGCTCCGTGGTTTTTAATTAACTTAGGAACAGTAGAGGAGCCAGGCACTAGCGTTCTGGGAGCCTGAGGCAGAAGGATCTCAAGTTTCAGCCCAGCCTGGGAAACTTAGCAACTTAGCGAGACCTTGTCTCAAAATAAAAATAGAAAGGGACTGGGATGTGGCTCGTTGTGGAAGTGTGGGTTCAATGCCCAGTACTGCAAAGACAGAAACACCTTTGGTGGTGAAAAGCTGCCCGTGGAGGTGCTTTACATTTTTACGGGGTTGCCCAGCAGTGGGGGACCTCTGCCGCCCCACGGGCATGACAGGTTCCCAGTGCGCGCGTCCCTGCCCGTGGCGGCTCAGGAGACACCAAGCCCCATGGGTCTTCGGTTCATGGTAAACCACAGCCAACAGCGGAGGGCAAGGGGGCAACGTGAAACTCCTTCTTACAAACAAATTGGACCAGGGGCCGGGATTTAGCTCAGTGGTTCTGCCACCTGCTTTACAAGCCCAAGGACCCAAGTTTGATCCCTGGTACAAAACAAAACCCCAACCAAATTGGACCAGTGAGGTGCAAACCCCTTAGGCGGGGTGCAGCTGGATCCCCGGCTTCCTGACACCTGCCTCCGGGAGACCGCCTTTCTGATGCAGCTGTTCTGGGGAGGCCTGAGAAGACCCTCCTGTGGCCTGAATGTCCCCACCAACTCTAGCTGGCCTTTAACCCCACTGTGCGGTCTGAAGAGGTGAGTAGGTGGGACTGCTGGGAGGGGACCAGATCGCCAGTGCTCTGAGATGGATTTGGCCCTTGTGGACTAATGGACTCTTGAGGAGTGGCTCCTACATAAGTGAGCTTTCTCTGCCAGGCTCGTCTGTCTCACCATAGCTGTCCTCTGCTGTGTCTCAGTGAAGCAAGAAGGTCCTCAGTCTTGAACTTGCTGACCTTGAGAGCTGTCGGCCTCGCAATCTTTATTCCTTAAAGATTATTCACTGTGTGGTATCTCTGGTTTTTAGCCATTGAAAACAATCTAAGATGGACCAGTGATGATTTGAAGGTCTGGTCCAGTGTGGAGATAAAACCCCAACCATTTACTCCTACAACAGTTACAACAGCACTGGAACCTAGAACAAAAGGGAAAGGAAATCGAGCCAGTATTCAAGCAGGATACTGTCATCTCAGCCTGCTTGAAATGCCTGCTTCTCTGTTCTGCCCTCTGCCTTCCCCCAAGAGGCCAAGGCCATCTTCAGTGCCTGGAAGGACCATCAGCCATATTCAGACAGCACAAAACCCAAACCTAGGGCAGGAGAGGGAAAGACACAATTCCCTCTTCCTCGGGTCCAAGATTCGCTCACTCCATTTCCGGTGATCATTAATTCATTCCTTTACCTGAGTATTTTCTGAGCCATGGGCCAGACATTTGGAGGAGGCCAGTGGTGAGTGATGGAGGTGCACTGCCTCTGCCACACTGGGCCACGCTTTGGTGATGTCTGGGCTCCTCTGTGAGTCCAGCAGGATGGACGTGCACACATGTGTGCTGACTTCATACACGCTAGGCAAGTGTTCCGCCACTGAGCTGCACCCCGGCCCCAGTAATTTTGATGTTTCTACAAAAGTTTCTCTTCTACTCACTTCAGTTTTTGCCGAAAGGCTCAAATACTGTTTAATCTTCAGAAACAACCCAGGGGCCACTTCTGTTGAGGCTGAGGTGGGGTGACAGGCACCTCTGGATAGCTGGAGTTCCCTTAGTTCTAAGTGTCACAGCACAGTGGACCAAAGACACTTTCTGAGTTCTTTAAAAGCATGTTTTGAGATCTTTCGTTGCGATGCACTGGGCTCTGGGGTCCTAGCGGCACCATGACCATACTCTCTGGGTGTCTTGAGGCACCCAAGGAATCCCTTTGGCCCTGGGAAGCTCGTATTGGATGTGCAGTGCCTTAGGGTGTTGAAGGGTCGCCGCTACTGCCCAGCAAGTCAAGGATGCCTGATCAAGGCCAAGACCAAGGACCGGTTGCCAGTTCAAGAAGCAGATATTTAGCGCATGGCCAGACCCAACCTGACAGGGCCATCAGGAGGCTGCAGAGGGACATGCAATACAAGAGGTCTGGCTTCTTCCATCCAAACTGTCCTCACCCCTGCTCCTCCCCAGAGAAGCCCCTCAAAGTCCTATCTGTACTTGGTCGCCTCCCAACCTCACTTCCCCACCACATGGACGCCACAGGTCACAGTTCGCCCCTGCTCCCATCAAACTGAAAGAACAGAGTGCTGGACACCATTGCATTCCATTTCTAAAAAGTTTCCCCTAACAGTTCCTGTAGGTTTAAGATAGATCCAAGCCTTTATTTTTCTGTGCATCTAGAGTGTACTGTGTTTCATTCTCTGACTGCCAAGGGGGTAACTCCCAATTGAGTTACTAATTACTATTTTTATTGCATTTAAGATGCTTTATAAATGTTTTGGTGATTTGTTTTGCCTGGTAATTAGATGTTGTGAATACATTTTAAAAGTTTTAATGCAATCTTGTGATTTTCTTTAACAATTGCATTGAAGGATAAAAGATCAAAAAGCCGGGCACAATGGTGTGCCTATTGTCCCAGCTACTCAGAGTAGATTCTGAGAGAATCACTTGAGTCCAGGAGTGAGGAGCCAGCAATATAGTGAGACATTATCTCAACAAACAAACAAAGAACAGAGACTGGGGAGGTAGTTCAGGGGTAGAGCAGTTGCCTAGCATGGAGCGGCCCTGAGTTCAATGAGCAGCTCTATAAAAAGCTGACAAGATAAAAATGTGGAATGCAGTGGTTCTCAAGCTGTGTTCTAGGAACTTCTGGGAGTTGCTAAGACTCTTTCAGGGAGACTGTGGGTCACAAATTATTTTCCTAATAGTACTAGGACAGTGTCATGCACTCTCCCACTACATTAAAACTCACATAGCCGCAATGGAGGGTAAGACTGTGGTGTCTCAGCATAAATCACTGCAGCAGTACCAAACTTCACCAGGAGTCCTCAAGCTTTTCATCACTACAAATTTAAAGAGGGTAAACCTCACTTGAAGATGCCTTAGACAAAGCAGATCGTATCATGAGTTTTATTACATCTTGAACATCGAGTATCAGAGAAGATCCATTAAAAAAGCAGGAAAGACCAGTAGACTGTAAAGTAACAGGGTGAGTAGTTCATTTAAATGGTTTGGGACTCCACATTGAACTAACCCTTAAGAAACAACTATTTGTTGAAATTGTAATGAAGAAGATATCTGTAATTTTATCAGTGATCACTAGAGAAATATTTAATATATGTGTGTGTGTAAAATGTGGAAAACAGTGCAAAATTTTGTAGAAAAGCACCACTCAAGGCTATAGCAGTGCAAACAATGAATCTGTTTAACAACAATGCAATGTCACATTTCCACAAAATTTATCAAAAAGAGGCAAAAGCAAGTGTCATGAAATAGGATCCTTTTCAAACTTGTATGAAAAGAAAAGGGTTTCACTGAGCCAAGAGATAGCACTGACTCCTTTAGTGGCAGTGAAAGTGGTCCTATACAATAACACTCTTCTCATCTCCTTCACACCAGCCCTGAAGGGTTTCAAAGGTAAGTGAAAGTTAATATGTTTATTTTCTTTATATTTTGTATTTTCTTTATTATTTTGTATTATATCATGGCATCATAATCATTTTTATATGAATATTTTGGGGTTGTGAAATGAACCACCTTAGCTTCCATTATTTCTTAGGGGAAAACTTACTTTGATATACAAATGCTTTGGATTACAAGCATGTTTCTGGAATAAATTATGCTCACAAACCAAGGTGTTACTGTATAGGAATTTACAAGGCAGGCTTACCATGGCTACCTACGGAGTCAGGCATGGACAAGTGCCAAGGGGCTGTCAGTGAGATAGAGATCTAAGGGATCCAGTCAAAGGTGAAAGACCTGGAGCTCACCGTGGAGTCCCATGAGTCTGGACCAGGGAACCAAAGGGTCTGTGCAGGAGACTGGAGCGCCTTGGAAGAAACTGAAGTGAGCCTTCCTACTTCTTTCCTTTTATATCCCATCCAGGTATACGCCTATCGCATGGTGCCACTCACACGCAGGGTGAGTGTTCCCCCTTCAGTGAGTCTGTTCAGTCGCTCCCAGGAAGAACCATGCCCAGCCAGTCAGTTGGGCATTTCTTACTCAAGTTGACACAACAGTTAACCTTCCTAACAATTATTTGTGAAAGCTACTGAAATGTCATTTCCCTTTCCATCCAATTTACCAGACATGGAAATGTCATTGTTTTCTATTAAGCCAGCCACTAAAGAGATTTGCAAACTGTGGGAGACACCCCTGTTGCTTATGCCTAAAGCAGGCTGTAAAGTGTTAACTCCACAATGGTCTTGTTTGTAGAAGTGAGTCTGCCAAAGCTTACATGACTCATAGGAGCATTGCGGATGGCATGTGGGTCACTACCAACCCCTCTGCCAGTGGCCACAGCAAAGGCCAGAGAAACAGCCTGTGAAGATGTGGGGCTTAAAATGAGATAACGTAGCAGCTGAGGTCAGGGAGACTCGCACCCAAATTCCATTTCCAGGATTAAAACCTTCTTAACTGAAAAGACAGGCTAATCATTAACGACACCTATATCTGGTCTGTTCTGTTCCAAACACAGAATGCTTTATCTCTTCTTTTACAAGCCTTGCCTGTGTCAGCAGCTTATCCCTAGAAACCACATGCAGCACCCCCACCCCAACTCAACAAATGATTGTGTCACCAATAAATATCAGTGGTTCCAGCTCATCAGGGTCTTTGTTTGTTCAAGCATTGGCCGTCCCAGTTCCCCATTTCTCACCTTAATTCTGTCTCTGAGTCTTCTTCTCACCTTGCATCATAGTGCCAAGCAGGAGGAGATTGAGATCCACTGCAGGGGTCTCTAATAGCAAACATACACACCGATGTTACTCTTCTAATTTTTTTTTTCAGAATGTAACTTTCTTATTTAGAAATGCTAAAATGTTTAAAAGGTAACATCCACTGTTATCATAGTTGTTTTTTTAAAACTTCTCACTTTTAATTTTTAATATGGTGACTACCCAGATATATAATCTGTATAAGAGGGCAGGGGTGTGGGGAAAAAAAATGAGAACCAAGATCTGTCATGTAAAGGTACAAGATCTGAATGATAAATGTAACTGTACTGCATACTTAAAAAGTACCAATAAACTCGATGAGAAAAAAAAAATAACCTGTATAAACCAAGGTTCTTGCACTCTGGGTGGCCGAGGCAGGAGAACTGCAAGTCTAAACCTAGCCTGAAAAATTTAGCAACTTAAAGAAACCCTGTCTCAAAATAAAGCATATCAAAATGGCTCAGGACGTAGCTTGATGCAAAGTCCTTGCGTTCAGTCACTGCCACTGGAAAAGAAAATCTCTCTTTGGGTACTCAACAATTTTAGTATAGAGGAATCATAGGCTTTTCAGGGTGAAATGTCTCATTGGACTCATGAGAAGCAGAAATCTTGGAACTGTTCATAATGAGAAGACTCCATCTTAACTACTGAAAGCCAGAATGATACCCACATCCTCACAGTGACTGCCAGAAGCCCACCAGGCCAGTCTGGAATGGGAATTTGAGACCAAACAATGAAATGTCACCAGCTTGTTGACATTATCATGGTTGCTCTGAATTGTTGGGACAGTCCTATACTATTCTTGGAGCCACATTTCCTAATTTTTACTTAATGCCAAGAACAGCTGGTTCTGGACTATTTTCCGATGTGTTTAGTCTTCTGCAGGAAGTTTTACCAGCCTCTGCTATGTATGGAAATATCACGTGAGGTGGGCAGCATGTTCTAGGGAGTCAAAATAGATACTTAACTTCCTTTCTTCCAAGATTTATACCTCCAGCGGACTTTAACTAGTGCCCATAAAATTTGGGCCCAGAAAAGGCTTTCATAGTCTTTCAAATCAGACACTAAGATAACCAAGGTTGTCAGGAAACAGGAGCTATCACGAGACTCCTTACTTTTGCTTCAGGTGCTACATTAGCTGTATATCAGTCAGCCTTCTGTTACTTTGACAAATGCCTGATGTAATCAACCTACAAGGAAGAAAGTATTTTTGGCTCATGGTTTCAGTCAGTGGTCGCATGGCCACATTGCAGCACAGCACCTCACAGCGGAAGTGTATGACGGGGAGCACTGCTCACCTTACGGCAGCCAGAAACCAGAAAGTGAGAAAGAGAGTCAAGAGTCCAGGGTTTCAATAACCCCTCGAAGAACACACCCCTCAGTGACCTTCCTCCCTCCCATTAGCCATTCCTCCCAGTAGTGCCACAGGCTGAAGACCAGTCCTTGATTGTGTGGGCTTTAAGGGTAAATTATAGGAGCAAAGCACAGCAGTGTCAGGAATCAACAATTTTTAATGTGTGGTCCTGGACCACAGCCTCAACTTCACCTAGGAATTGGTAGAAATGCAAATTCTAGGGTCCCAGCCCAGCCCTACTGAACCAGAAGCTCTTCTGAGGAGGAAGCATCAGTCTGTACTTCAATAAACCCAAGGTATCACTGATGAGGCTCAAGTTGGAAGCTCACTACTGTAGACCAGAGGTGCTAGCTCAGACCTTCCCATCTGCCATTTTGGAATACATTGTCCCTCTCCAAATCAGGCTTTTTGGCCTCGACCATCTCTCCCACTTGAAACTGGCACAGAACCTCATCTCCACCTGGCAGAAACCACCTTCCCAAAATGAAATGTGAGCAAACAAGAAGTAAGCTATCAAGCTTCATTAAAGAGACAGAATCCTCCAATGCAGAGCTATTGCCCAGGGCCTGACTTACGTAGCCTCATGTGTTATCTCTGATATTTCCCATCAAATTCCACTTCTTTCGTGGATCCATCTCTTTTTGGAAACATTTACCTTTAATCTCTTTTTTGTTCGTGTTTAACTACAGGAAACATTCCTAACTGGGCGAGTGAGGGGCTTTCTCCTGTGCCCTCCTTTCCCCTGCCCAATTTTAGAGCAAGAGTTAGTGGACAGATCCTTTCACACTCACTCCCTAGAGCTTCCAAGCAAAGAGGCATCACTGGCGGGGCTCCCATGCCTGGCACTACACTGTCAGCACTTGCCCAGCGCTCCTGGGAATAATTCATCTTTCTAACCAGAACTGCTAAGCCTGGCCAGCTGCATAAAAATATGTCCAGCCAGCCCAATTTATTTCCTTTACTGGAAGAAATAATTCATATTTGGGATTCTTCTGATGAGGACTCAGATCTCACTCCTCCTGGAAGCTCGGCACCTACCCTAAAAGCCAAGTAGAAGCAGCAGTGTTCGTCCCCGACCCCACCCCACCACACTGCAGGGGACACAGAGGCAGCCCTGTTGGGGACATCAGAGCTACCTTCGGATGTGGGCTGCTGCCCATCTGTCCACAGTACCAAGAAAGGCAAAAGGGAGACTCAAATTTGGAGATGACAGAAACAAGACTTTCTTGTAGTATTGCCAATAATTGCCACTTTTGTTTTGTCTGTTTCCATTAAATATGTAATATAATGGCCAGGATGATCTTAGCAGCAGAAGCACCATTTGTTGTTGTTGTTGTTGTTGTTGTTGTTGTTCCAAGGATGGAACTCAGGACCTTGCCCTTGCCAGGCAGGGGCGGCACTGCTGAGCTACATCCCAGAAGCACCATTTCTGAATGTCAAAATATGCACACAATCACCACTTTCAGGTTTCATGTCTGCCTATCACCAAAATACCTACAAGAAAGAATATATTGATAGATATCATTTTTCTGGTGTGTTCTTGATCTGGGTAAACTAGGATATGTGCAGAACTTTGGAAGGAAATTCAATTAAAAAAACAATAAAGCAATCTGGCTTTTCTAATGTGACACCTCAAGGAGCAAAGTGTTGATCAGTTGGACATAAGGACTTGAGTGCTTTTGGCGTGCATTCACCTGTTGAACTTGTACAGCACACACCAAGTCACCAGTCACCAAATCCTAAGGAGGAAGAGGTCATCAAAGGTCTCCTCTGTTATGCCTCTACTTGTTGGCAATATCACCCTATATCAGAAGGAACATTGTGTTCTTAAATATTTCTAGAGAAAGATTGCATTCCTCATCTCCTCCCTCTGACTTTGGAGAAAATTCAGCAGGTTCACTGCCTTTTGTGGTACAACTTTTATGGGCTGATTGCTTGTGTCCCCATTCCTATGTTGAAGCCCTGCCATCACCACCACTTACTCAGATAAAAGACTCACAGAGATGTACCTGAGTCTAAGTAAAGTCTTCAAAGAGGGACCCAAACCCAAAAGGGCTTGCATGAAGAGACATCAGAGTGCCCTAACTGACCCCCTCCTCCTCTCTCCTCCACACACACACACACAGAAGTCATGTGAGCACAGAGCAGCCGTTCACAAGCCAAAGAGAGAGCCCTCACCAGAAAATGGATCCTGCCAAAACCTGATCTTAAGACTTTCCAGTTGCCAGACTATGAAAAATATATTTCTGTTCTTTAAGTCACCCAGTGTGTGGGATGTGTTACAACAGCCCTATAACACCAAGACAATTGCTTATCCCACAGGGTAAGGTTGGGTCATCCAGCGCTCTTGGTAACATGAAGCAAAACCCAGCTCCAGCTCTTTGAAGCAATAAGAGCCATAAGAGGATATTACTTAGAGTTCTCAAAACTGGTGCAAAGTGGTAAAATATAGATTTAAGACAGCACAGCAAGAACCTAAAAGATCTAGAGGGAAGGGTCCTAAAATAAGGCAGTAGTACAGCATGATCAGACATCACTGTGACAAGGACGGGCACAACTGTGACAAATCTGATTTTGGACACTCCTCTCCTGTGTCATGTGCACAGAGTTCAAAGTCTCAAGAGCAAGCATCTAATCAATCAAGCTTAGCTTGCCTGCCTACCAACCTCCCCGCAGCTAGAGGCAGATGGAGACAGTATTAGGCTCCCTCCCTTGGTTTCCACAGTGGAGGAAAGGCAGGAATGACCTCCACAGGAGGATGTAATTTCCAACGGGAAACTGGATGACTGTTAAGAAAAAAAACAGATCTACTGTGGCCCATGAAAGTAAGACAAAAGCTTTTCTCCCAAGGGGTACAGGTATTGAATACTGTGATTACAGCCAAACATGGCACATACACCATGGTATGAGCACAGGAGCCTTTGCAAGGACCCAGGGATTATTCATAGGGCATAGCTGTGGTCTCCTCAGGCTTGCTTTCCATGAACTTTGATTGCCATATTTCCTTGTTCCCCATTTCTCAAGCAGCGAACGAATGGACATCCCTCCTAACATAAAACCCTGAGTTGTGAACACTGGTGAGTGTTGTACCTGGGCTGATTTCCCACTGTCCCATCTCTGGGCTTGGCTTTCTGACAAGTCACCTATCAGCCTGGACCCTGGTGTGGGTGAGCGGAGCGTCCTGAGCTGTAGGAGTAAGGAATGATGTGTGGCCGCGGCTGACCAGCCCACCACAGAAGAAGCTGGCTGACACACCCCTGCTGAACCCTCCCCACCTGACTCCACGTCACACGAGGAGGATCCCTGGACCGCAGCAGAGGACACAGTGTCCCCCATCTCTCCATGACCGAGTGATAGGCGTGAGCTGAGACCCACTTCCTACGAGATGTACCATTTCTTGGAAAGAAAGAAAGCTGTCAGGCTATGGGACAGTTTTCTTATCATGCAGAATTTTTATCTTATGTATACTGAATGAGCCATTTTAGTCTTTTGAGGCATAAGGTTTATAATATATCACTTTTGTGTGCATATAAAATGGAAAAGATAAGAGAAATAAACCATGGGCTTCCTCACATGCGTACTCAGGGTAACTGACAGCTGTATTTTGCTGCCTATACAGTCTTCTGTGCCCCGGGGGTTTTCATGAAACCGGCTTTCTCAAACCCAACAAAGAGCTGAATGCCATCATCGCTAAGCTTCTGAACTGGCTCTGCCATGATTTAGAATTTTCCCTCTTTCATGTCTACATCAGGAATTGTTAGAGCATCAGATTCTCCGCTTTCCTCTCCCTTCCTCCCCACAAGTCAGTCATCCTCCTGAAGTTGGGAGTGTCTCATGATTGTCCCCAGAACTTCTCTTGGGGCCTTCTCCAGGCAGCTGCTGCCCCTCCTATAGATTTGAATGATGACATTTTTTTTCCCCCAGATATGTAGTTCAGGCTGTCCTTGAAGTCACTGTGTAGCTCAGGCTGGCCTCAAACCCATAGCGATCCTCCTGACTCAGCCTCTCAAGTGCTGAGATCACAGGCGTGCGCCACCACACCCGGCAGGATGCTGACATGATGAGTGAAAGTAAGATGTGTGCAAATTTCAGAAAAAATAAATGTAAAAATAAATAAATAAAAATTTAAAATTCATTAAATGTGAGATATAAAAGTTGCTTTTTCAACTTAGAAACATTGCAAAATGAGTAGAGAATTCTCAGTGTTGCCTTATCGCAGTTATTGTCAAACCAAAAGTAGGCAGTAGGGATCCACAGCGTTGGGTGGCGCCATTTTACTTAGAATCTGCACTACTGAGCACCAGCTAACAGGAGATGTCTCAGACACTCGCCTCTCCATCGCTAGCTGGATGCCCTTCTCTGTTCCGGAGTCTAACACTGTCCTTCCCCCACGTCCTCCCCAAGCTCGAGCTCTACCTTGAGGGGAACAAGAGTGGACTTGAGGATGGAGTGAGGGTGCCTTGGCTGGAAAAGCTGGGCAGGCGGCCTGCGGATGTCAGTGGTGCTGGGACTGTAAGAAGACCACATTCAGGGTCTAAAAGGTAAAGTTCAGGGTTAGGCTAGGTATGACATCTGAAGATTCCTTTTCATGGATGGAGGATAGGTTATGAGCCAAGACCAAATGTAGACAGTTAGCATTGGCCAAGAACACCTGGGAGTCCAGAAAGTTAGAAAAATTAAGCCACAGGCGGCACTGATTATCTGAGCACAGTGCATCAGTGAGTCTTGGTTAACGACTCCATCTGTGCCTCCCACCAGAGCAGGGCATGGGCTGGCTAGATTGAAAGAAATGGCCTGTAGATAAACTATCCCTGAAAGAGATGACAAGAGTGGGCCAGTGGTAGAGGATGATTATGCCTAGGGCGCATGTGGGGTTGACACAGAACCTGCTACTCTTTGAGTCTCTTGGCAACTCAGAAGGATTTCATGACCATATTCAACTGTCACCCATAATCGTCCAGGCGGACAGCCTGAGTCCATGTATAGAAGCTTCTGTGGATGGATTTTCATTTAATGTTGCTGAACCTAATCAAAGATTATGACAACTTGAAACAAAAATGAACCTTTCTTTAACACCCGGGCACCCTACCTCTGCTCACCCAGCTGGAGCTTCCTGCTAAACGATCCTTGAGGATCTGGAGGTCCTGGCCAACTGCCAAAATAATTGGCTCATAATGGTGGCTTAATGACAAAGAGGAAATGTCTTATGGACTGCTGGGGAGGCAAAACCTGTCCAAAGAACACAGCTTTGTGTTACTGTAGCCACGGGGAACAACTGGGCTAGAGATTCTTTTATTTTCCATTGTGAATATTCCAACACTGACAAGCCCGTCAGGAAATCCTGGGCCCTGTGTGTACACATATACATCCCTACTGCCGGTGCTGTTCAGTCCTAGTCAAGACTTACATCATTGAAGAGCTTATCCACAATGGAGAAGAAGAAAAACAAAACCCAGGTTGCAAATCCTCTGCCCAAATTTTGACATCATTTCCCAGCACTCCTCTGGAGAAAGGATACTTTGGAAATCTTTTGCACAAGCAGCAACTCACAGGAAGCTGGCTTGTATTTGAGGGATTGGTCTATTTTCATACTTTAGGTCATTTTGGTTACACTTTTGGTCTAATAAAAAAAGTAAAGATTTTTTTTTTAAATCTGAGAGTAAATCTTTTTCAGAATTTAAAGACAAAGGACACAGCGTGCTGTTAGCACTGTTAAAGAAAAATTATGGGAGGCCGTTCTTCTAGACTGAACTCCAGCTTCAGCCTCCAAAACCAGGCCAAAGCAAAATGGAGCCACTTGCACAAAGGACAATGTCACCAAACTAAAACTTTAAGGAAGCAGACAGTTCCCAAAGCAGACCAGTTTTTCCCTAAATACAAGAGGTTCCAGTTTACCTAAGTCAGTGAAATAACCTTAACCTTTACCCACCCAAAAGTAACTGAACTAACTTGATGTTCACTGTGTTAGTCAACTTCCTAACACTGTGGCAAAGTACCTGAGATGATAAACTTCCAAAGAGGAAAAGTTTATTTCGGCTCATGGGTTCAGAGGTTTCCGTCCGTAATCAGTTAGTCCCTAGGGCGGTTAGGGTAGATGTCAACTCAGTGGCCTTGGGACCTCTCGGTAGACTACACTTCTGGGTTGTCTGGGTAGGCCATGGAGATGTGGCCGTGGGTACTACATATGGTCCCTTGGCCCTTCCTCTCTGGCATTGTTCCCCTGCTCTGTTTTCCAACTAAGCACCTTCGTTCTGCCCCATCCTTCTGCCGTGATGCTTCTGCCGCAGAGTCAGCCAACCCTGGACTGAATCCCCAGAAACCGTGAGCCAAATTAAACCTCTCTCTCTTGAAGTTGAGCACAAGAGGTATTGTGTCCAGCAGCAAGAAAGCTAATACAGCCCCGTTGCTTTACCTTGTCAGTGAGGCAGCACATGACAGCAGAGAGCATGTGGTGGGCCCATCCCCATGTCATCATGGCCGGGAAGCAGAGAGAAGGCCACGCCCAATGACAGAAAGACCTCCCTTGGCTCCACCTCTTAAAGGTTCCACCACCTCCCCACAGCACCACAGTCCTTAACAGGTGGGCCTTTGGGGGACACTTGTGCAAATCACTGCATTAGCCAACGCAGGTACTTTTCTTATTGTTCTCTTTCTGATTCCCATCTCACAAACCCACCGTTCTGCCACTGAGAGTGCGAGGGCCCACCACTTTGTAGAACGGAGGCTGCCTCAATGCGTAAGTTGCAAATAAAGACTAATTCTGTCTAGAATAAATGGGTTGTAATTTTAACTTTTAATATAAATGAGTCTTTTCTAAACGCTTGTGAAATGAACGAGTTTATAACCAGAAACATCAAAAGCTTATTTTATCCCAGCCTAGAATAACCTGCATGACTTTGTTAATGATTGCCTTGGTTTTATTCCCTTTGCCAAATGGAATCATCACTTCCTTAGCCTAAGACCATCTTAGCAGACTGGAGTGAGGGATCCTCCCACTGGCCTTGAAGAAGTGAGCTGCCCAGTTTTCAGGGGCCACGAGAATGAGGATATGGGCTCCTCCAGGAGTTTAGAATGGCCTAGCTCACAACCAGTGAGAAAATGGGAACGCTGCTCCCATAACCTCAAAAATAACTAAACAATGAATAACTGAATTCAATGTGAGCTTGGAAGAGCACCCAGAGATCCAAAAGGAATGCACCCCTGGCTGATGTCTTGACAGAGCGTATTTCTGATGGAGCATATCACATGGAGTTGATTTTGTTCATAAATATTGCCACACCATCACTCTCATTGTGGTTTTTTTGTTTTTTGTTTTTTGAGACAGGGTCTCACTATGTAGTTGAGACTGACCTGGAACTCACTATGTAGCCCAGGCTGGTCTCGGACTCACAGAGATCCTCCTGCCTCAGCCTCCTGAATGCTTTACATGCATGAGCCCCCATGCCCGGTGATCACTCTCATTGTGAAGGGCAGTCTTGACTGTCAGTTCGATTGGCTTGAGAGGTGCCTGGGCGTGTCTGGATGGGTCAGGTGTGTGGGTTGCGGACATCTGCTGCCCGGCCTCTCCTCCTGCTCTCTCTCTTCCTCTCCTCCCTGGCTGCATGAGTCAAGAAGCTGTCCTCTGCCAGGCCCTTCTGCCATTACATTCCCACACTGGAGCCGGCGGATCACGGGTGGGGAAGGGGACTGCACACCTGCCGTGATGAACCGTGTTGGAGAACGGCCGGTGTCCCCTCAGCAGCACTTGTTGTGGTCCTGTCTTTCTGTCCTCTAAGGGACTTGAGCATCCTTTCTTGTGTTCATAGGCCACTTCTCTTTCCTCTTCAGTGAAATGCCTTTTCATATCTTTTCTCATTTTTCTTTTGGCTTATTTGCTCTTGTAAAAATTGGATCATACATATTATTTTGTAAGTCCTAACTATGAAGCATTTTCCTATTATACATAATGCAAATTAAAAATATTTGCATCTTGAAATCTGCAGTACTTACTGTTTTCTAACATCTGTTTATATTTTTCTCACCAGGCAGAGACTTTCAGTTGTCAATTATAGTCAAATTTGTTAATCTGTTCATTTTTATGTATTTTGATTTGGGGGCTTCATAAGGCCTTAAATCACGAGTGTAAAAAATAGACTCCTATTTTGTCTCAGAGTATTTTTACAGCTTCAGTCCCAAGTTTTACTTTTACTCCATCTGGAACTGGCTTGCAGGCCGTCTACTCCTCGCCACCCGCCTCGCGTCCAGGCTCACGGTCCACCTTGGGCCAGGTCCCCAGGAGTCTTACTGCTGGACCAGGAAGACAGTTCTGCAGCCTCTTTCCCTTTGTTTTCTCAGCACCACTGTCGCCATGGAGGACAACTATAAAAACAACAGCGACGAAATCGCCGCGTTATCTCCTGGCCTGTGCGGCAGCGGCTTCCTTTCTCTCCAGCTCACCAGCGCCCTCGGCCACCTTCACCCTCTGCCGTGTTCCCATACCCACACTTGGGTATTTCTCCAAGTTCGATCTTGGGACGCCTTCTCTGTCCCTGGGGATCCCAGCTTCCCGCACTCTTGCTGAGTCCTTCATTACACCTCCAGCGTGTGGGCCTCAGCTCTACGCGTTCCCATCCCCACCTCTCGCTTCTCTTCCGCACCCCAGATCCCCACGCCCCATTTGCAAACCCCTGGGCTTCATCCCTGCTCTTTTGCTGCAGACCAGACACCCACAGGGCGTCCTTGGCGTTTCCCTTCCCTCTACCGCTGTATTCAACCTTTCAACTCCTGCCAGCTTTCTCTACCAAACGTCTGGGTTTCTATCTCCCCAGCCCCCTCTCCTCAGGCACTGCACCCTCCCCGGCTCCTCCACATCCACCTCCCATTTCCATTCTCATCTGCACAGCAGGGCTCTCAAAAGCAAGCGCAAGAGTCCCTGCTTTAACCCCCAGGGGCTTCTCGTGGGACTTGCAGCAATCCGGGACTTCCTGGCCTTGTACCTAAAACCTGTGGCCTGAACCCCACCCTACCCAGAGGGCCGCCCTCCCCTCCACGCCCCCAGCTTCCTTCAGACCTTTAACAAACTCAGATCCGCACCACGCAGGGCAGGCACTGTGCACTCCCAGGGCAGTTGGAACGGACCTCCAGGAACCCGTGGCTCTAAACAGCAGAAAATTATTCTCTCACAGTTCTGGAAGCCAGGAATTCTAACTGAAGTATGTTATAGATGAGAAACAGGTTTTAAAAGAGCCATGTGGGTTACAGAACCACTCTTCCTTTTCTGGCTACAAAAATCAACCATCCATAGTAAGATTTTTTTTTTTTTTTGTAACAAATCACTACCATGGGGACAAAAACCAGAGAAAATATTTGTCCTATCGAGTCCTTTGGTGAAGCCATGGGAATACGCCGTATTTCTGTGGATCGGGCTACAGAAATAATTGCAATGTAATGTCTGCGGGATTTTTAATGTTCATATTTACACAGGAGAAGCATCTGAGAGCTGGGAGACTGGGTGGTGCATATGAATTGTCCTGCAGGAGATTGTTCTTGTTTGAACATCCAAGGTAGTGTTTTCCTCTGTTTCATCAGTTCCTGAGGTTTACTGACCAAACAGAACAGTGATTACTCTTTATGACTGCCTGAGAACTAGCATGGTGTCAGGCCTTCCTCCAGGCCAAGAAGCTGAGTATTTGCATTTCAGTCCTCCTCCTTGGAAAGGGCCTCCTCTTCTTCCCGGAGGCTTTTAGGGTCTGGACAGGGACAGACTCAGGAGTTATCTCCTCTCAAGCAGATAAGTCCAGAATTATCTTATCTTGGTAAACACAGGGATCTTAGCAGGATAGCCAACCACTTCCCAGAAGAATTGGGAAGTGCTAGAGAGAAGGGAATCTGCCGGCCTCCCTGAGTAAACAGGGGTGGGGTCACCACGTCCATCCCAGTGCCATTGTTTCTGCAGTGACATTAAACTGGGGCACTCCTGAGGGACAGCTGCCACTGCCCCAGCAGCAGAGGAGCTGGAAGTGGCCGGAGGTTCCCAGATTCCCAGGTTTGCTGCCCTGGCTTCTCATTCCCCTGCAAGGGAAAAGTTCCCCAACTGGCCACAGCCCACACTGCAGGGGCCACACCAAGGCCACCACCCTATGCCAGTCCCCCAGGTGTTTTCGTAGCACTTGGAAGGCCACATATTCATCTTCTTTTCCGATATTGAGTCTCCAAAATTCCACCTCCTCCCACCTTATGCCTGGCCTTTGCTTCTTGGGACTCGATGAAGTCCTGACTAGTGATGGACACTTCACACACGGAAAATAAGCCCCGTGGCTGAGGGAAATCGTCATCAAACACAGATGAGCTTTTCTTAACCCTCTGATGGGCAAAAAAGTATATCTTAATTTTTCTGGAGAAAGTAGAATGCACAAGATTTCCCAAACGATACAGTTATATAGCACACCCATGACTAGTGACACAGTCTGCTTGTGAAACACAGGGTGCAGTCGGGAAAACCTCACACTGAGCCAGCACCTCCTCTGCCCTCGAGAAAGTGGAGCCATCCTGAGGGCAAACTTCACTGAGAGTCTGCTCTATGCTAGGGCCGTGCCGACATCAGCATTTACAGCACTGTCCCTCAGCAACCTAGCAAAGTGGACACGATGCTCAACACCCCAGGGACAAGAGGAATCACGTGCCTCCAGTTGTGACCCAACACTGCGGCATCCAAGGCCACGTGGCCCCAGAAGGCTCTCCCGACGACCATCTATAATATGGGGCACAGCGCTGGGCGGGCGCCTGCCCTGGCCGTGTGTGGTGGAGGCGCAGCCTGCTGGGCCTTTCCGCAGGGGCGGCCGGAGTGCAGGGCACCACAAATGACTCAGTCAGAAGACTGCGCATCTCGGAGGTTCACAACTGAAGATCAACTGCAGGCAGGTCCTCCGGTGGAGGGGGAAACCTCAGAGGCCCGGAGAGAGCCCGCGATGATGGGGCTGGGGCAGGCACCTTCACACAGCCTTGAAGGAAGCCAGCTTTGTGCTTTTGGAATGAGTATATAATTGCTTTCTAGTTTTTAAATTAAGCTTTTCATTTCAGAAGACTTGCTGAAAAGAGAGTACAAAGATGGCACATGGTTCCGGATCCCACACCCTGGTGATCCCGTTGTTAGCCAGTAATGGATCCACACAGGGGTGTCCTTGCTAACTAAAATCTGTGTTTTACTCATTTGTCTTTAGTTTTTGTTCTCACCCAGGGGCTGTGTTACATGTAGTTGTCTCCTTTTGCTTCCTTTTTACTATGTGAGACTTTCCTTGCTTTTGATCATCTTGATCGTACTGAGGAGTACTGATCGATATTTCAAGAAATATCCCCAGTTTGAATTCATCTAAGGCTTTTCTCACAGGTAGACACGGAGTAAGGGTTTGGGGGAGGAGATCACAGAAGTAATGTGCTATTCTCACATCATCTCAGAGCAATCCCAGCACTCTGGGAGGCTGAGGCAGGAGGGTCACAAGTTCTAGCCCAGCCTGGGCAAGTCAGTAATAATTTGTCTTAAAAAAAAATTTTTTTTTTAAAGGGCTAGGAATACAACTCAGTGTGAGAGTCCTTCATTCAATCCTCAGTACCAGAAAAAAAACAAAGCACATCCTATCAAAGTGGTTTATTTTGGCATTGGCCTTCCCGATCGGTGAAGGCAGTGTTTATCAGGTTTCCGTACTGTTCGATTACTCTCTTCACCACGCTTTTCAATTCCATAGTCTTTAGAAGGAAGTCACTGTGCACTGCTCACAGGTAAGGGCTGGGAGCTGCTCTCCACCTCCTAGAGCCACATCAGAACCTGCATAAATGGTAAACACCACTGTGTTACTTATTTTGTTGCTCAGGTGATCACCTCTTGACCATCAGGAAGCCTTTCAGCTGCCTCTGGTGTCCCCTCGATTGGCCTGTTGTTATGTGTGTGAGTTGTGATTTGTTTTGAAGGCATCTTCTCTGTTTTTTTGAGCTATCCTTAGTGCTCCAAGCTCATCTTGTGCACTCCCTGTGCCAGCCTCAGAAATAGCCGACTTGAGAGATACTATGGTCCCTTCCTAGGCAAAACCGTCTTCATGACAATGACGTCGGTGTGTTGCTTGTCACTGGGGGATGTTGGATGCTGTTCCTCCCAGATTCCCTCATTAGACGAAAACAAAGAAACCATATACACAGCCGTCTGCCGCTAAAACAAGCTGAATCTCAGTTCACACTGAGCCTCCAGCTCCAGTCTAGTACTGTGCGGATTACTGTAGCCTCTTCTGGTCTGTAATCTCATGGTCTAACAATGAGAAGCCCGACTCTGGCAATGGTAGCATTCTTTTCTGCATTGTTCAGAGGTGGCATATCTATTTAGTGGCTTTGGAATTATTCGCCTAGCTCCCAGTGGAAGCCAACTTCACTGATTACCATGCAATGCTTCGGAGAGCTTCAGTATTAAAGTTTAGTCTTTATGTTGGAATGTTCCATGAGCTCTGGGACCATCCTGAAAACTTCCTCAGCTTCACTCCTCCCATCCTCCCTCTGTATTTTTGTAGTTTTCCCCATCTTCAACTAAGCAGGTATTTTAGATAAAAGCCAATTAATGGCATATAGGTATTTAAGAAACAGTGTAATTCTTTTTGTTGTTGTTGTTGTTTGTTTTGTTTTTTTGAGACAGGGTCTTACTATGTAGTTGAGACTGACCTGGAACTCACTATGTAGCCCAGGCTGATCTCGAACTCAGAGTGATCCTCCTGCTTCAGCCTCCTGAGTGCTGGGATTACAAGCATGCACCACCACGCCTGGCTAAGAAACAATGAAATTATTACTTGCATTGTTAAAATATACTTATGATAAATAGAACAGTATTATCAATGTTTATTTTGTACCATACCTTACGTCTGATGTTAGGTACAGTAACCTACAATCTACAAGATCTTCTTTGAGATCATTATACTCTTTCACTTGGGAGGCTGCCAAACTGTGGAAATATCCATTCTCTAGGAGAGGCCAGGGCCTGGCCATGCCAAGTAAACAATCAATACTGTATCAAGCGCAAAAAGCGACAATATTGTGCCAAGGGACTTGGTTTTAACATGGATCCAACTTTCCACAGTGCTCAGCAGCCCTTCAGCATGTATGTAAATCCAATGGCTTAAATATTTAGCAAGGACCTCTTGCCATGCAAGCAACTCTTGTCCCATTACATTTTTTAAAAAAGCTAACTCACTTATTTTCAAACTCAAAGTTTTGCAAAAAAAGCATTATTACCCCCGCCCCCCGCAGCCAAGATTGGAGGGAAATGTGGTGGAAAATTTATTTGGCCTCTACTTGTACTCAATTGCTATTTTTCATTGACTACAGTTTTATGGTCTCAAGAGCAAATCTCATGGCGGTAAAACTTTTATGACTCACATTAATTCAGTGTCTTCGGCTGTCATGTTTCTCAACTTGCTGTGAAGACACAGAACTATATTTTTTGGATATTTTTAAAGGAAGCAGTGTGGGAGACTTATCAGGCTAAATTTATAGCAAGACTTCCTGAGAAACTAAAACAGGTGGATTCTGACACACACATGCTCTCTCTCACACACACATACACACACACTCACACAGCCTTGTGTAAGAGGACTGGAGATGAATCCTTTGGGAAGGCAGCTGCATTGCAAGAACAATTTTTTCTATGGCCGATGATCCCTGTTTGAGTTCCTTTTTCAGTGTTACTTCCAGCTTTTTTGTCTACGGCAGCAAGCAGAGGCATGGTAGAGAAGTGGCAAAGGCAGGAAAGTTGAAGGACAATGGGGAAAGTGGAGAGGAAAAAAGGAAGTAATGAGGCAAAAAGCGAAAGAAAAGCACAAAGGAAGAGAAGTGAAAAAGGACTACCGGGACAGGGAGAGAAGACTGTTGTTTAAGTGCGTGCTATGTTTAGGTCACGGGCAGGTCGCTCTGGCTGCACCTCTCCACCTGACCTCACGACTACCTGACAAGGAGGATGACCAAAGGGACACAACACCAGAGGGAGAAAACAGCTGATGCAGAAAACCAGAAAAAGCGAAGACGGTAGAAATGTCTGATACTAGGCGCCAAATCATTTGCTCCTATGTGACTTTTGTTCCTTTATCAATTTTTAGTTGAACCCAATTAAGTGTTATCATTATGTATGCCTAACATGTACCAATAAATATTTTGCTATTTAAAAAATTAAGTTTTAAAAATAAAAATACAAAATGTTTCTGCCTTTAACATACTATCTCGTGGTCATAGATTATAAATGCCTAACTTTGTGATGTATCACTACCACCAGTTCTTCATAATACTCCAAGCCCTGGGCTCATTTTGCCTTCCTGGGTCCTCCTCCTCTAAACAGTAAACACCCTGTGCCCCTGACTGGCACCACTTGCCTTTGTCACCGCCGTGGGCTGCAGAGTGGAAGGCAACGCTGTGTGGCCAGGGGAATCTTCTTACTGCTCACTGCCCGTGCGGAATCCACTGAGCTCCAGGCACAGGTCTCCTCTTAATACCACTGAGAAGATGTACACACTCTCACAGTATGGAGTTTACGAAAGCAGCTCTGTGCACCCAGTTCTGTGCCTGACTCTGCCCTGTGGAGCCACGGGAGGAGGGGCACTCGCCATTCTTTGCTCCATGAGGTTCTGGGGGCCTGGAAATGAAGAGAAGCAGTGGAGAAAGGGTAAGGCAAGATAAGGTCAATGAAGAAGCAAATCCCAAACTTGCCTTTCCTTCGAGACTTCAATATGGTCCCTAGAGGCCTTCGCAAGTCTTAGCATTATCTTTAGAATAAAGTAAGGCATTTATTTACCATGGTGACCTAACACAACAACATAGCATTTGTGTTTTTGTGGATGAAATCACTAGAGAAAATCACAAAGCTGAGAAGAAACTATTTTTTAAAGTAAAAATGTCTTTTCTTATGCCTCCTTTTTAGGCCATGGGAGCCAAATGGACCCTGTACAGTTGACATACAATGCAGGCAGAGCAGGAAAGACAAGGATTTTGCATCTGAATTGCATTTTCTTGAAAACTTCTCCCAGATGCCTGCAGGGCTCAGGCCTTTTCTTTGAGGCCTCAGCTCAACATGCCCATAGGAAGCTCTGCTGAGCTCCCGGCTTGTTATTCCCTTCCTCTAGCTCCTTTTCCTGACAGTACACATGATCATCTGAAATGACATGGCATCTGTTGACTGGTGGCAGGTTCACTTTTTTGTCTTTAGCTTCAGCTACTAGAATTGAAGCCCCCACCCCGCCCCCGAAGAGCGGACTGCAACTAAGTTCTATTCACTTCCAGATCTTGTGTGCCTATAGCGGTGCTGATCTGTGTTTGTTGAATGAATGATTGACTGGGTGAATCAATTTGAAGCTTTCTCCTGAGATCATTAGAAACAGATATCTGTGTGTTCCCGGGTATAGCAGGAGTATAGTGCCAGATCTCAGAGCATTAGATGTAGAGGTTCTGGGCAGTCACCGGATCCCATGAGCTCTGGACAGATGAAGGTGACGTGGGGAGGCCTGAAAGGTAAGCAATACTCAAGGCAAAGCCACTCGCAGGGCAGAGGGCCCCGGCTGTTTCCAGTTCCCAAGGCAGGCCTCAAGCCATAGTTTTGAAATAAAGGCATATGACAACCGAATGGAGGACTAACCAAATCATATCTGCGAGAAAGAGTCCATCTGCTCACACACAGCCAATGTGAATCAGAGCGAGACCTTCTGAGCACCAAAACAAACAGGGCTCCCCTGCCCAGCCAGGGACTTCCCTCTCTTGTCCCCTGACAAGTTGGAAAAAATGAAAAGAGGAACAGTTCATGGACAGTTGACCACATCTCGGGTTTGTCATTCCTCATGTAGTACCCCGTTTATATGAGGGATAGATATAGACACAGTGACATGGGCACAGACATCATCTGCCTGTGGTCACCTAGCTAATAAGAGTGGAGTGCTGGTATCATCTCAGGGCATCTGACACCAAAACCTGGATTTTTTTAAAAAAATTGTTTTTAATTTAATTTTAAATAGATAATAAATTCAAAAAGTATATATAGACATCCTATTAAAAAAATCCCACCTACACATAGCCACCCAGTTTCCCTTCCCAAAGGCAAGCAACATCAGAAGCTTCCTGAGGATCATTCCAGTGATATTTTGTGCACATGCCAGTCCACAGAGTGTGCGTGTGTGTGTGTGTGTGTGTGTGTGTGTGTGTGTATTTTGGTAAACTTTTCGCAATGGAAAATGTTGAACATACACAAAAATGGACAGAATCCCATAATGAAACCCCTATATTCCTATCACCTACTGAGTATCAATTCAAGAACAATTGTAACTCATCTATACCCTACTGACTTCATATTTCATTTACAAATATTGCTGAATGCATATAAAAAATGAAGATTCTTGAAACATGGGCAAAATTAATAATCACCCTGAAAATTAATAATGTCTTTAACAGCATTTAATATTCACTTAGTATATGTATTACTCAGCTTTTGTTTGCTCTGACAAAATATCTGGGGATAAAAAGCCTAAGGAGGAAAGATTTATTCTGGCTTACAGCTTCAGAGGCCTCAGTCCGTGGTCTGCTGGTTCCCTCTTGGGGGCAGGACATCATGACGGAAGGGTGTGGCAAGTCACAGCTGCTCAATCTCATGGTGGGGGCACAGGGCCATGGCGTAGCCCCAGGACCTATTCCCTTTCCCTAGGGCCTCCCAAGTCTCCATCACCTCTCAATGGTGATGCCCACCAAATGATGGACCCATCACAACCCACTGATGAGATTAGAGCCCTCATGATCCAATCCCCAGAGTCCCACCCAGGTCTGAACATTTCTGGAGTGGAGGCCAAACCTCCAGCATATGAGCCTTTGAGACACTTCAGATCCAAACTGAGCACACTCTCATTCACCTCTTATTTCACAGTTTGTTTATGTGAGTCAGGATTTAAGAAAGATCTACAATTATAATTGTTGATAGGTCTTGCAGTCTCTTTTCACCTACTGGTTCTCCCTATACTTCTCTTCTTTTTTAGCCCTTGCAACCTAGTTGCTGAAAAAAATGTCTTCATCCTATAGAATTTTCAACAGTTCAGACTTTATAAAAAATAAAATCCCTTGTATATAAACAATATGATAAAATCCATACTGCCTTATACTTCGCTTTTTTTAAATAGTAAAATTCACCAGTCCATTCAGTAAGTATTTATTGAGGACCTACCACTGTTGTGCACTTTAGGAATCACCAGCAAATGAAACAAACAAAAACAATCCCCCCCTTTGTGGAATTTAGATGTTAGTACCTGTTCCTAAGCTTTGGCATCACCGAAAAAAAAAAAAAAAGCAGTATTTTGCAAGGAAGAGTGAATTCTGTAGGGCAGATTTCTGGCAGTAAGTTGCAGTTCAGTGAGTTGTGCATTTCTAATTCTGATAAATTTTGCCTTTTGGTCTGTTATGATTGGATCAAAAGTATCCCCCAGGTCTGGGGATTTAGCTCAGTGGTGCCACTGCCTTCCTCGCAAGTGCAAGATCCTGAGTTTGATCCCCATTACCAAAGTAAATAAATAAAATGTTAAAAAGTGACTCTCCCAGAAGAGTCACATGTTCAGAGGTAAGACTTTTGGGTGGGAATGGGTTCGTGAGGGTGTCAACCTATCAATCCATTGATTAATCCATAGCTGGATGGGCTATTAGGAGGTGGAGTCCAGGTGGAAGAAGCAGGCCATGGAGGAGTGAGTGCCTTTGAAGAGTGCATCTTGTCTCTTTGTTTCCACTTCCCGGCTTCCATGAGGGGAGCGGCTTTCCTCAGCCAAGCCCTTCTGCCATGCTGTCTCCGCCTAGGAGCCAAGTGACTCTGAAACTGTAGCCAAAACAAAGCTTTTCTGCTTTAAGCTACGTGTACTGAGTCTTCTGTCCCAGCAATGAAAAGGTGACTAATACACAGTCCAACTAGGTCGCACTCATTTCCAGTCCCACCCAAAACACGGGAAAGGGCCAGATTTCCCTGTACACTCACCAAGACAGTGATAAGGCTTTTTGACCTACTCCATGTGATAGTTAAAAGGCATTATCAGTGTAGCTTTCATTTTCATTTATTTGATGAAAGATATCAGGCATTAGTTTTCACATTTTAAAAATACATTTTGATTTCCCTTTCTGCCTATTCACCATTCCCCATTTTTCTGTAAGCCTTTGGTCTCTGGCTTCTGGACTAGAATAGAAGGTACTAGAAAGCCTTCACTAACTAAAAATAAGCCTTTGTCTATGAGTTATACTATTTTTCCTTTATCATTTCCCTTTCTGCTTTGTGTATAGTGACATGATTCTTATCATTTGGAAATTTTAAATTTTTAAAAACTATACTAGGGTTTATTAATTCTCCTTCATATTGCATCATTTTGTGTTAGGATTAGAAAAAGCTTAGACTTTTGGTTACCAGGTTATTCACTGGCCAGGGCTGCCTTCATGAATCCACAGCAACAAGCACAGAATCTCAGTGGTTTAACATGACAAGGCTGATGTGCTGCTCATTCTTTGACTCATACTGACCAGCTGCACCTCCTTCTTCTCAGAGACTCAGACTTCAAGGGCCACCTTGACCTGGGCATCGGCTAGTGCTGAGTTACCAAAGGACTCATGGCAGGTAGCACTGGAAGGCGCCTGCTGACATTTCATTGACCACAGCAAGTCCTACGCCCCTGTGCTACATAGATGGGAACTTTTTACTTCCAGATGTGCCCAGGAGGGGAGGGTCCTGTGTTGGGGCAGCCCAAGTGGGTGCTACCAGCTCTGCCTTCCTGGTTCACATCCAAGTGAAGAACTGCTTCCCATCAGCCCCGTTTCTGTGACTCTCACTGACACATTTCCAGCACAGTATTGCAATACAGCCCTACATACTAGCAGATCTCTCTGGACCGTGTGGCCATTTGAGGGTCTGAGTGGGGTAAATGTTCAGAGAGCGGCCACACTTGCTCAGACCCGGAGCCCCATGGCCTCCGATGTCCTCAGCTTTGGCATAAAAACTGTTTTCTCAGCACAAAGAGACTTTAGCCTTCTCACTTTGGGAGCCAAGATGACACTCTTAACCACTGGTTACTTGAATCATTTTTGGGTGCAACATCTGGAACAAATGCATAGCTTAGTGTTGTTCACTTTTACAGAGAAATAAATAGTCTGCATCCTACAGACCCACTGAAAGGTGCTGTTTATTTAGACAGTGGATTTTTTTTTTGTTGTTTTTGCAGCTTGCAAAGCCAATGGATCTTGGAACTTTCAACATAAACAAAGAGGAAATTAAAATTAAACCTTATACAGCGTAAAAGATAGGAATATTGTCTTCAGCACGGATCATGACCTAATTACTGTTTCTAAAAATGTAAACCTAATCAACACCCCCCGCAGTCAGTACACAGAGAACACAGGGAATGCAGCACCTGCTCTGGTGTCCAAACTGAGAACGTCTGGAGGCAGAGGCATGTTCAGTGTTTCTGCTCACTAGAACATAATCTCTGCAAGGTGCTGCAAGCAATGGGGTTCCTTCTAAGGAATAAGAGAAACGGGTCTCCCGGGAACCAAAACCAGAAAACCAGCTTGCACCCAGCCTTGGGTGGAAATGAAACTGTACCCCAAGTGTCCCCAGGAGCCCCCTCGGCAGCTGGAGGGGTCCTGCATACAAGAACCCAAAGGAGGAGCGGCATCTTGGGAGGGTATGGGCTCTCCCCGTCTCCTGAGAGGGAGTGCTACCAATTCCTGGTATGTGGTATAAGGGAGATAAGGGAAGTGTGGGTTGTCTTTTGGGGATCTGGGCCATGTGCTCACTGAAGAAACAGGGAGCAGAAGGACAAAAATATTAGGTAATGACTTCTGGCCTTAGAAAATTAGAGCAAAGACAAATTCCTGTTTGGGGTTAGTTTAATGAAGATTTAAATTAACCAGACCCAGTTAAGTGTACGCCTGAAATCCTAGCGCTCTGGGAGGCTGAGGCAGGAGGACTGCAGATTTGAGCCCAGCCTGGGTAGCTCAGTGACTTAGTGACTTTATCACAAAATAGAAAATAAAAAGGGGAGTGAATGTACTTCAGTGTGAAGGTCTTAGGAGCAAACACAGGTACTGCAAATAAATACAGAAGGAGAAATCATGGCAGTATTTTTCCCCCCAGTACTGAAGATCGAACTCAGGGCCTTTACACCGAGTCATCGCTCGCTTGCTTGCTTATTTATTTATTTATTTATTTATCTGGACAGCACTGTACTCGTTATTCCAAATACTTGCCATTTCTGTCTACCAGGCTTACTCCCAGTGGCCCCTCCCTGAGGAAGACAGCTGCCACACCCAGGCCATGGCTCACCCAAGTGGCTTTCTGTGTGATGGAGTTCATGCTGGGTCCTTCATGGTTCTGCCACTGTTTTATTCCCTGTGCCACAAGACCGAGGCAGAGGTTGCTCCTCCAGCCTGTGCCACAGAACAAGAAACGGAGGGAATCCTACTCCCTGCCAGTGTGCACAAGCAAGAAATAAGAGTCTGATGTTGGGAAGCACTAGGCTTTCAGAGGTCTTTTACTGTTGCAACAGAGTTTTGCCTAAGGTGATTCATACAGATACTGGGCCCAGAGAAGTGTGCTGATCTGACAAAAATCCCCAAAGCAGATCTGTAGCGTGTTATCTGAAAGAAAAATGGACCCTGAGGACTTGTGCCTCTCATCAAGGTGAAGGACAACAAAACATTGGAAACATGAGTTAGCTTCTGTTGCTTACAGGTGACAAGGTATAAATAGAAGTTCTGAAGAGGATTTCCAGTTCAAAAGCACAAGTGAAAGGGAAGTATGGGAAATCCAGAAGTTCCAAAGATGGGAAAGTCAGAACTGGGCATTCAGAGGGTGATAAAGAGAACTGGGTGGAAGCTGTCGGAGAAACAAGTCATCTCCACATCCTTCACTCAATCTACACCCCAGGGCCACGATTCTTTGCCTCTCTAGAGGGGGCTCAACAGAAGAGCATGCATAGGACCAGGGGTGCCGGGCACAGCTGAGCACACAGGCATTGTGTACTGAGGGCCTTGCCCTGCCACCCAACCCCAGACCATGCTTGTCAGACCCATCCTCTACAGCCAGGAGACCGAAGCTCACTGGAGACCATGAGGAAAGTCCTTAGGAAACTCCCCTTGGGGTCCCCAAGAGAAGGTTTGCCCTCATCACGGACGGTGCTAAAATCAGAGGTTCCAACCCAATCTCAGATCTTCTCCTGGTTTCCCACAGCTCTCACAGTGTCTAAGCCCAGGACTGCAGGGCAGTGGAGAAGGCTGGAAACACAACTTGGAGAAAGTAAAGACAACTGTGCACATGCAAATTACAACCTTTGAAACACACAAAAGCTTATGGTATATACATATATATATATGTATATATATATATATATATATATATATATATATGCATATCTGTATTTGGTATTTTTATGACTAAAACATTATATACTATATATACAATTAATAGCCTCACAGACATCAGACATAAAAAATTGTTTTGAAACAGGGTCTCACTTTATAGTACAAGCTGGCCTTGTACTCACTATGTAGCCCAGGCTGGCCTTGAACTTGCAGCCATCTCCTTTATCAGCCTCCCTCCTGAGTGCTGGGATTACAGGCATCCACTGCCATGCCTGGCCATTATCCATAATAAAAGCATGGCTTTTTTAAAAAAGACATCATTCAGACATTGACAAATGAAAAGAGACATTGGGAATCTAAAATATTATTGTGGGAGACTGACAGGTGGTGCACACCCCTGATGCCAGGACTCGGAGGCTGATGCAAGAGGATAGCAAGCGTGAACCAAGCCCAGGTGGTTCAGCAACTTACGGAGAACTTGTCTCAAAATTTATTCTCAAAGGTCTAGGTGTACAGCTCAGTGTGAAGACTCTAGGTTCCATTCTTGATACATTATGATCACAGAAACAAGAAGTTGGTTCATTTTGAAGAAATCTTCCAGAGTAGTCAGAAACATTAAAAGATAAACAATAGAAGAATGAGGACCAGTTCAGATGGCCCAACACTGATATTTATTCAGAGTTCCAGAAAGTCATTAGAGAAAATGAAGGAATCAGCTGCAGAGTGATGCATGGAAATTCTTAGACCCAAAGAACATGAGGGGCCAGACTGAGGAAGCCACTGAGATCTGTACCAATGCAGATGGTGTGAAAGGTCAAGTCCTGGCAATCATGAGAAGATCCTGGCAATCATGAGAAGATCCTGCCAGTTCTGAGAGTGAAAAATCAACTGTAGTTAACTGCAGGATCAATTTTTAGGGCTTTGAAATTCTCAAAAGAGACACTAAATGCAAAAGATATTCTTTAAAAAATGATATCTGTCCTATAATCCACATCCACCAAGAATACCAATAAAGTATGAGGGCAAAGTAAAGACATTTAAAATATGCAAATATATATTTAAAAAGCCCTTATATCCTATGTATCCTTTCTCAGGAAGCTACTAGAGGAAGCACTCCAGCAAAATGATCACATAAACTAAGAAAAAAGAAGGGTGGAATACACAGGAAATCCCACAAAGAGAGGCAAAGGACAGGCTTAAGAGGATGAAGGGTGACCAGACAGAGGACACAGTCCCGGACAGAAGTGCCATCATCCAGATGTGCGCCAAGGGTCACAAGCAGAGTCCTGCTGGCACTTTTCAAAACCTAGGTGGAGTGACCAGCTGAGCGTACAGGCTCAGCTTGTCGGTGTTCTGGGCAGCTTACTTCCTTCTCCTCCCTGGCTCATGCTTGGGTCATCTGAGGGTCCCTATTTCACCCCCAAGAAAAGGTCTTCTCTGACCTTCTCCTAAAAGCCAGAGGCCAGAACTAGGAAGACTGGAGCAGCTGACTCACCTGACTGAGTCACCATAGAACCCAGACCCTTTCCACAGATTGGTGTCTGACAGAGCGCACCCCCTTTTCAGGTTTCAACCTTAGCCTCAGCCCTGACCTTTCTAGAAGGGCTGATTTCTACACTTCCAGGACTCTGACCCAGAGGTTCTGTTGAACATGTTTTCTTCCTGGAACTGACCAGCAGTTTACTTTTGAATCACAGCTACCTTTAGGTTTGGTACTTGGTCACAACCGAGCAGTGTATGTGTGGACACGGACATGGGTTGTAAAACCATAGAGCAGAGCTGGAGCATCACCCACACAACATCTCAGAAAGGGATTTCTTGGTGACAAAAGGAAAAAGGAGCCTGGAGATGAGGAGCAAAGGAGGCTTCTGAGATACTTCTGAGGTCCTTTCCAAAAGTGAGAGGAGACTGCACCGGGATTTTTTTCTCATCATCCTCCTCCCACCCCTACTCTGCCACATCCCCCTTTTTCTCCTCCTTCTTCCTCTTCTGCATCTTTGTCCTGTTCCTTCTCCTTGTCTTTGCCTTCTAAATTACATATTTTAAATTGGCAGGTAAAAACATTTTTAAGGGCTACCACATGATGTTCTGGTACACACATACATCACATCATGCTCACATCAGATTTGAACATATCTATCTTCTCAAATGCTTATCGTTTATGTTGCAAACATTCAAAATCTTCTCTTCTACCCATGCCTCCCTTCCTCTGCTCTCACCAGCCGATCTTTCTTCTTTTAATTGTTCATAAATGTTTCATATGCTGCTATGTATAATATGCCTCATTAAAATGTTCCTTTTATCTGAAAAACAGTCAAGAAGCAGTGAGTGATTTGAAAAAACAAAACAAAACAAAAAAGGCTGGGAAGCTCTGGGTGACAGGAAATGGTCAGCATGGTACTGGGGCTGGGGGGAGCCCAGGGTACAGCAGGGGCACTGAGTCCTGGGTTCCACACCCGGCTCTACAAGGCCACAAACCAACAAAAAGCCCCAGGTGTCAGGTAAAAGGAAAGGGGTCAGAATACGGTGTTCATGGGATAACAATTGATAGAAGAGTCAAAAAATGGCACACTTTTCACCTTGACACACATCTGCCAGAAGAGTCAAAAAATGGCACACTTTTCACCTAGACACACATCTGCCAGTGTGGACATAAATCCACATGGGGAAGGGTCTGTCAGGGACAGGACCCTGGCCTTACACCAACACCTGGACTCCAGGGACAAGGAACTCTCACATTCCACCTCGTGTGGTTGTGAATTTAGAAGCACTTGAATAAGTAGTACTTATTCAAAATACTTTGGGCTTGTTTATTATTATTATTTTAATCCTGATGGCAGCAGGATGAGAAGGCACACACTTTGGGGAGAGGGAAGTGTGGAAACCTGCTTAGAAAGCCAGGGGAAAGTTCTCTTATCCAGGTGGATAAAAACGGGTGAGAGTGAGGGCCAATGAAAACCGACAACAGAGACTTGTATGGGGGTGGGGTCAGTGCCTCAGAGTGGGCAAAGACCAAGACCTCCGCGCTTGCCACTGTTTACTGGGCTGGGTCACAGTGCAAATTGGATGACTTGGAGGGCATGACAGTCCTGAGTCCGTGGGCATCCTATGCTGCTGTCATCCTGCCCTGAGCATCACAGCATCACGGGACCACTGAGCCTCAGATGGCCCTAATCATCATTTAACTGTGAAATGATTTCCCCCAAAATTATGACAGTCTCTAAACTCTGGGCAGCAGCTGCACCCCTAGGTGCATGTGCCAGGTGCTCTGCTTCACACAGGTGCCAGAAAAGTGTACAGGAGCATTCAGGAAATCCTTGTGTATGGTATCTGAAAAGGAAGGAAGAAAAGAGAGGGGAAGCCACTTACAAGATCCCAAGAGGGGAAAGATTTTGAAATTCTGGTTGATCCTACACAGTGTTAATAAATCAACATGCATAAAAATCACAAATAAAATGTGAGAAGAAAGCAAGGACAAAGAACACACACAGTGTGAGCTAATTATGCGACGTTCCAAAAGCTTTGTGTGTCTGTGCACACAGCAGAGTGTGACAGACAGGAAAGTGGCAAAGATGAAGTCGGGCTGGACAGAGGGGCATGGCACCCTGTCCGAGCTCCTGCCCTGAAGCCTGAGGCCCTGGGTTCCATCCCCAGTGTGAAAAACAAAGAAAAACTTTTGAGAGATAGTGACTCTCAAGTAGAGTAGGGAATAACTCTAGGAAGGGATAGACAGAGCCTCAGCAGTATGTTGTGATTTATCTCTGAAGCTGGGTGTGGCCTGTGTGTTTCATTATATTACTTACACTGACTTTTGATTGATTGTCAGATATGCTTCATTGAACTAAGTGAAATTTCCACCAAAATCACCAGGAGTACAGTAATCAGTATAAATAAGATTATAATAACAAAAGATAATGGAAAAGGTTAACTCCAACTATTCTAACTTGCATTTTTTTATCACATTCCAAGTCCAAGGAGGTATTTTTGTTAGAAACTGTGTCTTGCTAGATTCACTTGAATAGAACAGTGTTAGAATTCTGTGATTAAACCATCAAATGTTTGAAGTTAGGAGGAATTGTACCAATTGCACAAATCCACATCCCACATTTCTATAGGTGAAACAGTGAGTGACCTCAAATACAGGTCATCAAATACAGCTGGCATTGACCCACGCTGCTGGCCCCGGGCCTGATGGTTTGCCCAGCACAGCACAATGCTGTCAGGAAGGAAACAAGCAGTGATTTCCCAAGAAGCCGTTTGGTTCCTTGACCAAAAAGCAGGGGAGTGTGGGAACCAAGTCGGGGGGCCTTTTGCCCAGCCAATCGTGAGAGCAGGACTTCCCGGATGAGTGAATGAAATAGCAGAATCTGAGGACTAGATTAGAGCGTGGCTACCCTCCCTCCCAACCAGTGAAGTCTCCAGGGGTCCAGGAAGAGTCAAAGGTGGGCTGGGGCCTGTCCAGGGCCTGCCCGATCTCAGAGCCTTCAGCAGCAACTCAAGGTAGAGATTCGAAGGGTGGGCCTGGAGTCAGACAGCCCAGGGCCCATCCTGCCTTAGCTGCTGACCACATCACTCTGACTAGTTTTACCTTCATCAGAAAAATGAGGATATCATGGTACCCATCTCGTAAGCTACAGAATTACGTTTTAAATTCTGTGTAGGCAGGTATGAAGCATCTGCATACAGGAAGGGCTCACTGTGACAATTGTTACAATTATCCTTTGGAACAGAGAATTCATACATTTTCAAAGTCTAAAAACGAAGGTACTCTGAATAAGGGAACAGCTTTCATTGGACTCCAGCCCTCAGGCCCGTGGTACAGCCCAGGGCCAGCCCAGCCTCCCGTGGCTTGCGGAAACAAGAAGTCCTCAGAGCCAGACTATGTGAGACAACAAGAAGGCAGATAAGTCACGTAAAACGACCAAATCAGAACGGCAGGCAGGAAGCCAAGGAGGCCTTCAGCAGAGAGCAGCCTGGCTTTGAGCCTCAGTGGGTCTGAGTGCTCCAGCCACCCCTTCCCGCGCCCCTGCCCCATCGCCGTCTGCCTGCCGAGTAGTGGGGCACCTTCTGCCCCAGTTCCCAAAGCTCAGTGCTCTTTCCTTCACCCCCAGGCGTACTAAGGGTGGAGCTGCTGCTGTCTGCGTGGATTTCCTGAGCCTGTGCTCTCCGGTGGGATAGCAGCCAGGGTGGGCTGAGGAGTGGAAACCCTGGGATGCCAGGTTTGCTGATCTACTGTTGTGGCAGGGTAGAGGGGACTTTGGGGACCTGTATTTATTTAGCCTTTTGAAGACTTCCGGAGTTTTTTCCAACCTCACAAATCTGTTTTTCCTAAGCTTTCCAGCAGCTGAATTCCGCCTCTGCCTAGGAGCAGTATGAGAACACAACACGGTTGCTTCTCCTATGACAGAGTCTGTATTGCACAGACTTGGGGTTGGTTCCACTCTCCCTGCCCTGTCCACGATCCTCTAACCCAATTTCCCCTGCAAGCTGTGCTTCTGACCTTCCCCAGTTGCCTCCCAGGCCCTGACGGTGCCCTGGAGACCACTGCCACCCACATGGCGGAACCGTCCCTGTCTCCGTCAGGTTCCCCCAGGCTGAGTCTGCTCCACGGACACAGCCCACTCTGAGCACACGCAGCCCCGCTCCCAGGGGGCCTGAGCAGCACCCAGAGGGAGCCTGGCTCCAGCACAGCCCCAGATGGGCCCACAGCAAGCTGAGCTCACCCCTTCCTCGCTCCTGTCACCCGCCCTCCTGGGCCTTTGGCAGTGAATCAAAGTTGCCTGTGGCTTCCCGTTCCTTTGATGAGCTATTTATTTTGTGAGAGATGCTTTAATCCTTCATTAAAAACAGAAAAAGATCTGAGTAGGACTCAAGGTATCCGACTGTCCGTTCAAAACAGAGTCCAAGCACGGTACAGCTTCGTGGTGCACACTGTCCACTTAGCCCCACATCTGGGGCAGGAGGGCCACCCAGGGAACGACTGGTCAGGACTGAGGCCCACGTGTTCATCCCGTGCCCAGGGGAGTGTCTTAGTCACTCTCTTGTTGCTGGAACAAAATACCGGACACCCACAACTTAAGAGAAAGAGGTTTATTTTGGCTCACGGTTCTTAGAGGATCCAGCCCACAGTTGGTCAGCTGGCTCCAAGACAGAAAGGGCCTGGTAGAAGGGTCCCAGGGAGGAGAGCTGCTCATGTGATGGTGGCCAGGAAGCCAACAGCGAAAGGATGAGCCAGGGGAGACAGAACGTTCTAGACTCGCCTCCAAAGAGCACATTCAGCTCTAAACTCGCTAGTGGATGAATCACCAGGGAGCGGAGCACTCCATGACACGGCCACCTCCAAACACATTCCAGAGCTAAGCCATCACAGGAAGCTGGGCGCCTGTCACTTCCAGCCAGCACAGCCACCAGGGCAGTGGCTTTTGATGGACAGTGGTGACCCACGAGTCTGTAGCAGGAGGGACTCACTGGCTGTCCCAGGACCCTGGGACGCTGCCTGGTGGCGCTAGCCCAGCCCTGGCTGGGGCTCCCTGCTTTTGTCACACCAGGCTTGGGGGCGACAATTGTTTGCCGGGCAGCCTGGAAAGCAGCAGGCCCTCTCTTTGCCTTTTTTGGAGATAGAAGTGGATTTTATGTCCTTGGGAAAGATACAGTGGAGAATATGCTTTTCATTACAGTCTCAGAGGCAAATGAGCAGAAGGGGTCAGGCCTGGGGCTCCGAGGCTGAGACTTCAGCACCAATTTCCTCTGCAGGGGCGGCTGCCATGCACCGCTTTCCCAAGCATTTGACACTGAGCCTGCAGACACGGGAAAGGGACTTGGAGAGTCGTGACCCACCCCTGCCATTGGCCTTTGCTCTCCTTCCCTTTTAATCCCCCAACACACACACACACACACACTTCAGGCCCACCGTTTCTGCTGTCCATCACCCAGGTGTCCAGCTTCCTGCCCTCGTCTTCAGCCCTGGGCTCCTGCACCCAGGCTGGGGCTGCCCAAGAGGAGGACGGACCTGCGGCACCCCTGCCAAGCCTTCTCTTGCACATCGAGGACGCTTTCACCATCTGCTTCCAATGAAGTGTGGATTTCAGTACATATTATGGAAACAGAAACGGAAAAACCATTGGGGTCCCTCCTGCAAAAACAATCATTATCCACTGAAATGAGCTCTAGGGAACTTCCGGGTGTACAGCCCATCGCTGTTAATGAAGAAGTAGTCAGACAGGAATCCTGGCAGGGCTGGGCCTTGAAAGGGGAGAAGTGGGCTGCTCTGACTCACGGCAATCAGGAGGACAGTTCCTCCTGGGAGCAGACAGAGCAGCCCAAGCCAAGGCAGGGAATCCGACACCAGAATGTGGGCTCATAGGCCTCCAGGCAGGGAGTGGGGCTCAGTTACTCAAGGGCGCCCAGGGCTGGGTGAGCTTAGCCAGTCTGGAGATGCCGTCTGCCCGGGCAGCACCCACACAGGGTCCAGTGCGTGCCGTGCCCTCACCGACGTGGAGGGAAGCTGCTTCCCTTCATTCCCACCAGCCCAACCCCCTGCAGAGGGGCCGCAGGCAGAAGCAGGAAGAGGAGGCACCAGAGACTGTGCCCTACGCTCTGGGCTCAAGGGAGACGGGAGGAAGAACTGCCGAGGGGTCTCCAAAGACGAGGTCCTTGTCTTCTCCTCCCCAGAGAAGAGCCAGCACAGGCCGTTCCGGAGAGCAGATCTGTGTACTCTGAGCCATTGCAGAGTGTGTGTGTGTGTGTGTGTGTGTGTGTGTGTGTGTGTGTGTGTGTGTAAAAGCCCCACCTTCCTTCCTGACCTGCTGATGCCTGAAATCCTCTACTTAATGCCCATTTTCCTTCCTCTCAAGATACCACCATGTCAGAGCAAACAGTGCCTCGAACTTCATCAGTGGTTGGTGTCACTGGGGAGACGTAATTCCTCAGACCCTCTTCGAGGAGGCCGGAATGGGAAGAAAACAAGAGCCCTGAGCACCAGTCTGGGACTGGAACACTGTGCAGGAGAAAGGCAGTCGGGAAAGGAGATGAGCTCGGCACCAGGCGCCTCGGCTCTGTGGAAAGCAGCTCATCTCAGGCTCCAATTCGGCATAGTCCAGAGAGGGGATGCACACAGGAGACGGCGCCTGCCTGGCTCTGCAGTCCACATCCACATCCACATCCGCAGGGAAAATCCTCACGGTTAGGCAGCTGGTCTTCCAAGTCCTCCCAGATTGGACCGATTGATTTTGACACCTGTGTTTTCGGTTTCCATAACAAAAATTCCGAGACCAATTGATTTATAACAAACAGAAGTATGTTGGGCTCATGGTTCTGGAAAGCCCAAGAGCAGGGTGTTAGCATTGGAGTGGCGTCCCGAGAGGGCCCCATGCATCACATGGCGAGGCAGAGCGAGAGAGCAGCCTGGTCTCCCTTCTCTTCCAGGAAAGTCACAACGGGGAGTCCTCACCGCTTCCCCAAAGCCCCACCTCCAAATACCACTAGTTTAGGATGTGGGGATTAAGTGCTCAACTAAGGAACTTCTGAGGAATACCAAACTGCAGCCACAGCCTACTTCCAAATACCCAGATTTCCATTTGCCAACCTTTCCATGTGTTTAGTGCTTTTATTCCCACCGTTCGCAGCATATTTCCTTATAACTCCTCACTGATCTTCACAGCCGCATGGGTGTGTGGTTGTTTTTTACCTGTTGGTAAAGGGAAGCAGGTGAGGAGGCACAAACGGGAGTCCAGGGGGATGGGGTGCCCCCACCCTGCCCTCAGGACCCCAAGGTCCTCCCCTGACTGCACAGCACACACAATCTGCTAGCTGGCCACCCTATCCCGGAGCCCCATGCGCAGAGAGGACTGGCCGGGAGCAGATGGCCCTCAGAAACAGGAAAGCCTGCATGGCGCACACTGTGCTGGGGTGGACACCACGACCTGGGCAGGTGCGGGGCCACAGCAAAATCTCCTCATCCTTCCCGGCTGAGAGGAGGGCTGCTGGCTGTGAGGGGCGCCTCTCCTTCCGTCCCTCACACAGGACAGGCACTGCTCATCCCCGGAGTGGGTGAGCTCTTTCTCAGCTCTCGGGGGAGCTCCCGACAGCACCTGACTGGCAGGCTTCAACAATCACAGGCATTTGCACATGCCGGGCAACACGGGCAGCCTGTTCCACCCAGGTTTTTCCTGAGCCAGAGCCACTGTGCACATCCCATGGCAGAGGCCAGGGTCTGGGTGGCCACCCAGCAGGGACAAGACTGCCAACCCCAGGTGCCCAGACCCAACGCATCTCGATTTGCTATATCAAGAGCTAAGTGTTACCTACCACACCTGGCTGAGAACTTTGGCATCTACTGGGGTTTTGTGTGTTGCAAGCAGGGGCTACTCTTTCTAATTCTTAATACATATTTAATGACCTATACATATCGGGCATTAAAAATTCCAGGCTGCCTGAATCTAACCGTGCATGGGTGGAGGGTGGCAGTTTGTACAAAGGTGCAAGGGGAATTGTAGGTAAAATTTAATCTACCTTTTTGCTAAAAGTGCCTCCTCCCTCTTAGAGCTCAGATCCTTGGACGCTGTATGGCAAAGCTGGGCCCAGGGGAATCGGGTGTCAGTCGGAGCCCCTGAGCCAGGGCCCTCTAAGGGTCTGCTTACTTACTGATGGGACAAGGACAGGGCCCGTTCCCTCCAGTTCAGCGATCCGACCATCCACTGCCTGGTGACCACAACTGACCCAGGAGAAAGGGGGCTTCCAGGTACGACAATGTGGGCAGCTAACTCAGAGGTCCCCTGTGCCAGGCAGTGCGCTAAGCATTTCACACATGGCTCTTCATTCACTATCCTCTCTATGCGTAAGAAAAGGGAAGCACAGAAAAGGACCATGTACAGACCCCACATTCGATCGCGTCTCTTCTTCTGCACTGGAAATTGCCAACCTTGACGATCAATGAATTCTGGTCAAGGAATGCCGCTGATTCGCCATGGCTGGATGTTTGCTGCCACCATGAGGAGGAGACATCGCAGTGAGAACGCAGGAGTCAAAGAAAGGGAAGACTGTCGGGGGGTGGTCTCTGTGTGCTCTAGGAGGGAGCTAGCTGGACACGGGGACTCCACAAGCAACCCCAGCAACTCTGCAGGCTGAGAAGGTGGGATCGCTGGTGGGAGCCAGTCCAAAGCTAGCCCAGGCAAGTTAGCAAGACCCTCTTTTGGAAACAAAACAGCAAACAAGCGAAGACAGGAGAAAGCTGCGAAGATGGCAGCCTCAGGGTCCCATGGCCTCCTCCCCAGAGGTAACTCGGTGACGAGCCAGCACTCAGGGAAAAGCAGGCCTGAGATGTGGACTCCTACTGCAGGGCACTGAGGTACCAGGCCTGGGCTCCAGTCCACAGGGGAGTGGAAAGCCGGGCTGGCTCAGAGGAGTGAAGGCGTGAGCCAGGAGCGGGACCCTGGAGGAGGCGGGGCAGCCACCAGGCACAGCAAGCTGCAGGGTGTGGGAAGCCATAGGCCGGCATCCCTGGGTCCTGTTCCTCTGCTCACAGCCCTCTTTGGCTGAGCCAGTGCTCCCAGAAAGGGCTGGTGGGCTCCCGGGATCCTCTGTGAGGACGCCATCAGGATCAGCATCTCAACAGTCTCTCCCTACTGCACAATGAGGCTCAGCGAGGCGGCTTGGATGCAGGCAGAAGGAAGCCCTGAGACAGTGAACCTCGGCTCGTGTATCAGCTCAGTTACTCATCAGGGGCATAGCCTTAAGCAAATTAATCAACTCTCTCTAAAACTCAGTCTCCCCCAGTATAAAATAATAAAATACATAATGCTCTGGGTTCTGCAGGAGGTAAACAAGGTGAGAGGTACAGGATGATTTGCACAATAATTGAAATCTTATCCCCTATTATGAAATATGCAATAATGATTCTTTCTAGCACTGTTATTACCGGTATCAGGAGTAAAGAAAGTTACTGATGAAGGTAGCAAGGAGGATAAGACCAAGATGAAACTGTCACACTGTCTGCAGGGCTCTCTCCCTGCCCTTCTAAGTGGGTATAAGCAGGAACTAGGTGCTTAAGGAGTGGCTGGTGGTGGGGAGGGAGGAAGCCCTGGGTCTTCTCCTCCCCCTCCCCTCTAACTTCACTTCCTGCCTCAGCAGGAAGAGCTGCCATGGCATCTGGATCCAAGGAATACAAAAGCTAAGCTGCCGGTGATTCTTAGGCTGTCTTCTCAGCAAGGTTTGGGTCCCTCTGAGTGAATACTGGGTTAGAGATGAGAGACGAAGAAGCTCCCGGAGATCAGGCTGCTGGCTGGATCCTGCCCACCTGGGCCATGGCTGGTCTGCAGGGCCTGCTTGGCCCTGTGAATGTCCTGAGAGTAGCAGAGTTTTCCACCTCTTTGCAAGGCACTCTTTAAACTTTGATCTTTTAAAACACTGAATTGGTATACCCATCATCTTGAATAAGTCGCTTCCTCCAGCATGATGGCGAAGTTGGGAGCCCTTCTGACCCTCCTAGACCTTGCCCCCTGGAATCCCCCTCAGGGCTGAGCTCCCCCTCACCCCAGCAGCCCAGCTTTGGCCAGCATCCCTCCCATCCCTCCAGAGAGCATCTCCCATGCATAAGAGAGCGGGACATTGCAGGCCCAGGCTCTCAGTGGCGGGACTTCAGGACACATCAGTTAACAAAGAAAAGTACAAAGGGGGCCTGATTTTTCCCAGCTGCCTGAAAGGGGAAAGGAAATCGGGCTCTGTGACTCACACAATGCCATCCAAACAATTCAGGGAACTGTCCACAGGAAGTGACCGAAATAGCCCAGTGGACCACTGCCCTGCTGCGGGAGTGAAGAAAATGGAAGCTCATATCTTTACAGAACCAGGCAAGGGGATGTTAAAAAAAAAGTTTCCCCAGAACAGGGGAAACCGCCACTTGTAAACATTTACCAAAGTGCAGTTGTCTGTTACTGCCAGGCCCAGGATGGAAGGGTTGATCCAGGAGGGCAGGGATGGAGGCTGCTGTGTGGGGCCAGCTCCACACCCAGCAGGGTGGTAGGTAGCCTGACCGGACCCCCACTATGAACACGTGCTAATCAATTAGGGCCCATGACCCTCAGCGCCAAAGTTTCAACGTTTACCAGCAGAGAGGCCAGGAAGGGCCCAGCGCATCCGGTGGGTGGAAAGGCAGGGTGTGGGTGTGGGTGTCAGGAAAAGAGAGCCCAGGGCCCGGGTGCATGGCCTCTGGGAAAGGATGGTGATCGTGGAGACCTCTGAACACAGATGCTAATTCCTGAGGTCTTTTCCCTTGCCCTTGATCTGACAGTCGGTTTTGGAAATCTCTCTCCAGAGTGAGAGGTTTAAAGACTTCAAGACCCAGCTAACTAAACACGGAACCCAGGAGAGGATAAACAATCATCTGTTATCATTCTCATTACCCTTGGCTTCAAAGGACTCAGATGTATTTACAGAAAGAACACGAGAGTTTTCTATGTTTATTTTAAAGTATGGACTCTAATAAACAGTCTTAAAAAAAAAAAAAACCTCCAAATAGCACACAGGAGAAACAACCTTCTTTATTGTTCTATGCATCAGTCAAAACATAACGCTCCCCTTGGCCTCAACTTAAATGAATTTTGTTTCTTCACAAAAGTTCACCGTTTATAAAATACATTTACTTGACTGGCTTTGATCTCCTCACTGGCGCAGCTTGAGGTTGGTTCAAAGTTCTATAGCGTTAAATACAACCACATGTGACTGGGCGGCTTGCACGTACCATTTGCCAAGGTTGGCAAAGGCAAGATCAAGATCAGAGGTGGACAATGCCAAGGCCAAGGGTGCCCTCCCTATGCCACGGCCCCAGCCAGCTGCCCCCCTGCTGGCCTGCTCCTGGTCAGCCAGCACTTTCGCCGGGACCAAGAGTGGAGAAAACACCACATAGCTCCAGACTGTCTCTCCAAGGCTGGGGCAGCTGGCCCAGCTTCCCGTCAGTAACACTCGCCCTAATTCCCCCAAGTGTCCCAGGGGACTCCTGACGAAAGTTCAAGAGTGATGAAATTAAAAGGCAAAATCCCACACCACTTCTTTAAGGGTGAGTGTCAGGAGGCTGGTGAAAGAGACACCACATTCGTAAGTGGCTAGGTGGCTAGGTGATAGAGTACAAGCTCAAAGTGCGCTCTGAATCCATTTTTCCTGTAAGAAAATTCACAATTCTCGCTGCAAGTGGGGAAGCTACTGACCTGGTGGCCCTGGTCACCTTCTTCCACACTGACAGAACCGCGCCTCAATCCCAGTGTCTACCTCTCCTCACAAGAGGCTAAACTTGACTGCTCTATCCTGACATGGTGGCCGCAGCCCTGGCTGGGCACTGGTTTAGTGTTTGGAGGACACTGTTCTTCATCAGTAAGGTATGGTGGTGGTTAGCATGATGCCTCCTGGGAGGAGCTTTTCTTCCTGAAATAAAAGGGTACAAAAAAGGAATCTCCCTTTTCTGTCTCTAGGATGGCTGAAGCTACTGCTACTGTCAGAGACTCACAAGGGCACCTAGCCGAGGGAGAGGAGCCAGCGACCATGGAATTCAGCAGAGGTTAAAACGACCTCCTCAAGACTTCCTGTTGCTGAAGGAATCAATTCCCCTATCATTCAGGTAAGGACTTGTGGTGACCACCTTATTTTACAAATTCGCATACTAGATGATCCACCCGTTTAAGGTGTACCTACAGTGATTGTTTACAGTATTCACATGTTTCTGTGACCATCACAAGTCATTTGAGGATGTTTTCACCACCTCCAAATGAAACTTTTGTGTACCCTTTGTTCATTCTCGCCCAGCCCTCTCATTCACCCCAGCTCCAAAACCACAAATTTCTGTCCCTATGGAATTGCCTATTGTGAATATTTCAAAATGGAATCATATAATAAATTAGCGTTTGTGGCTGGATTCCTTCACTTGGCCTAATGTTTTCAAGTTTTTCCCACACTATAGCACACATCGGCCCCTCCACTCTACTTCACAGCTGAATAATATTCCACTGTATGGATACAGTATATTTGGCTGATTCATTAGTTAGTAGACATTGGGTGTTTTCTGTTTTCTGACTGTCATGAGTAATGCTGCCGTATGCATTTGTGTACAAGTTTTTGAATGGTCATATTTGTTCCTGTCTCCTAGATGTATGCCTCAGAGTAGAACTGCTGAGTTATTTAGGTAATTACAAGTTGGAATGTCCGCTACTTATAGCAAAACCAGCCTGCAAGAGAAAAAGCAAGCCCTTGATTTCCACTCACACTCAGGCCACCATCTCTCTTCTTGGTGTAACTGGGAAGGGAAAGCTCAAGTTCAAGAGTGATGGAGTGCTTTGCCTCTACTCTCATCCTAAAGAGCCGTCTACTTTTTAATAATGCTTACGATACTTCCTTTTAAAAAGGAGCCACAAATGCTCTAGCTGCTGTCTTCTGAAAATGTCACACAAGTGTAAAGGGACGCGTGTGCAGTCTGGGTTAGGGTAGAACGCCGTGCCCTTCCCGCAGTGACTACGGCCATTTTGCTGGGTTCCTTTAAGTACAAAAGGCTTTTGTATCTTCAAGAGCAGTTTTTAGAAATATCAATTATTCAAAAAAAGACAACTTCTTGTATCTTTTTTTAACAAACATCCATACTTTAGTTGTCAGATAAGTTTAGAAGTAATTAGGCAAAGGGAACAGATTTGGGAGACAGGATGGTGAGATTCTGGCCTCATATAAATGGACAAAGAAATAAGAAGAAAAGAGTAAAAGGGAAACTTTGTCTTTATGGAATTCTGTAGAAAGCCATCTCTGATCTCTCTCAGGATTTCTACACAAAAATAATCTTGCTTTCTATCCTTGCTAATTATATTACAATTAGATAGATAGGTAGGTAGACAGATAGATAGATAGTCATGGCTATTACAGAGGGACATAGAATTGTAGTAAGTCTGGTTAGGAAAGCAGAAATCATGTTACATAATCTAGAGAGGATTTAATAATGCAGAGAATTAGTTACACAGATATTGGAAAACTAGAAGAACAAAATAAAGTTTCTACAGGGACCTAGAAACTAACTGCAGGAGCAGATGGCAGAATGAAACGGAAGAGGTGATGCTAAGGAGCTCTCAACTGGGAGGGGCTTCCCCAGGCTCTGGAGGGGCCCCCTGGTAGGGAAGCCCCATGCTGCCCAGACTGAGGCACGTGGAGGTGGGGCCTGACTTCTGTGGATGAACAAGCAGTGTTGACCACTACTGGGATGGGAGAGAGATACTTCTACCATCAACTTCACCTGGGGCTCTCCTCTGTGCTTTCCAAGCAGGACTTTAAAAAGAAGAAAAAACAAGTTTCCCCAACCTTACTAATTCCTGCTTAGACCTCCTCCTCCCTAAAGCTGTTACTCTTTGTCCTATTACAAATAAAATTAATAACTTTGTTCCTGTAAGGTTACATAACCTCTTGTTCTCATAAGATCCTGTTTTCACCTGACCAAAGCCACTAAGATATGCTAGATGAAAAAACTGTCACAGCTTGACTAGCCACCTTTGTTCCGCTCTGTACACAAGTATAATGCCATTAGGTAGACCAAGCCCCACTCTGCTCTGCAATATATATAAAACAAGAACCCTTCCTTTGTTCTGGGCTCAGCCTTTGGATACAAGTCTGCTGAGCTGGTGCACACCCAAATAAATCCTTCTGTTTCACCAATTGGTCTCTCCAATCTGTTAAATTCTGCAACACTTTTAGCTAATTGGAAGCTACAAAAGGAGATTGGGAAATGTGGTTTTCAGAGTGTCAGCTCCAAGGAGCAGAATACAGAAGAAAGGTCCTAGAACTAGCAGACAATAGGTTACGTAAACACTTTTTGGCAAACACCCACACAACTTTCTACTCTGAGTTGAAATTTCACACAACAGAAACTTTCTTCTGTACTACAAGATGCAGCAATGAATTCTACAAATGATGACCCACTTGCTCTCTCACCAAAAAATTAAAACATGGAGTCCCGTGTCATTTCAGATTGTGAATTCTTCTAAGAATACCAATGGAGTTCCCATATAAAGTTAACCATCAGCCCTAAACCCTCTATTAAACAGTGAAGTAACAAGCAAGGACAATGAGACACAGCTGCTACAGTCATTTTTACATCCCACTTCCTGAAAGCTAGTCTTCAGTTGGTCAGAGATTTTTACATTGTTTCCTTTATGTTCATTCTTAAAGAGACTGAACCTTCTATAATTCCACTTTTCTGAGATTACTCTTTTTCCATCAACTCTCTATTACTGAACTTCATAGTAATGAGAGTCTTCAGAGAATCTTTTAGGTTCCAAACACAGTCTCCCTGCCCCAATAATATAACCACAATTTATTTTCTGCCCAGAATTCAGGATCAATCATCCCACTCAGTGGGGTAAACCCTTTTTTGCCTGTTAGTCTCATGTCATGAAAGCCTAAAATGTCCAGGCTGAAGTCCCAATTCAGTGCAATGGAACCACTGTGTCCTCTAGTGGAAGCATCCATCTGTTGTTAATTAAGAACTACACCCTCAGAGTTACTAGGGTGGAAAGAATAAATTCCCGAGGTAGGCTTACATGTAATAGGAGCCTGGATCCTTGATTTCTAGACTCTTGTATTCTGGTCAAGGAGGAAAGAGCACCTCATCTTGATTAACTCAGACTGTAGGATGGTGTCCTGATGCCTCAGGAATTTTCTTTCAACTTGCACTGTCTGTACCATGCACCAGAAGGCCATCCCAACATTCTCTTAAGCCAGGTTGGTTCTGGGTGATGGCCCACCTGGTAAGACTAGTGAATTCCCCAGGCATATGCCCACTGCTGTATTTCTTTTGCTATGAAATCAGTTCTTCAGTCAGAACTCATGACAAAAAATAGAGTGGTCCAGATGACCATGGACAGAGATGCTGCAGAAGCACTGCAGATGAAAGACAAATCTCCACGGAGAACACTCTACAGGAAGCTGACTCTGGCTGGTCCACTCTAGTTAGTGGAAATTTCTTCCTCCCCTCTAGGAGAAGAGATCCAATGTCATCACGCAGCCTGCAGGCTCCCCTCAGGATGGAGGACCAGGGTCTGTTTCAAATCAGGCACTCAGCAGTCAGATTTACCTCAGTGAGGATGAGTCCATATTTGCACTAATGCAGGCTGGCCAACATGGCTACTTCATGCATGGGACATTGTCTAAACACCAGTGAGGCAGATGGGAAAGCTGGCCAGCATGCAGAGTGTGTCCTCTTATTCAAATGATTGAGAGCCTGTTACAAAGTGCCACCAAGACAGCAAGACCAGGGCAAAAGAATATCCTCCTGTGCTGTCATCCTGAGATGTCCACCCTATTCCCCTTTCACAGTTTTGAGGTCTCCAGACCTCCAGAGCCTTTCCCAAGTGAAGGACAAACTGCTCCTCCCAGAACCTCCTACAGTCTAAAACTGCTATAAATTGTGGGACCGCATATGTATCCTATGCATTGTGGATATTCCACCAAGAAGCAGCACTGAGAGTTCAAAAGCTTGAGCTTGTGTTTGGTCTGTTAGCTCTGCAGTGCAGAGCGGAAGCAGCCGCACGGATTGCTAAAGCTTTGCCTTCCCTGGGCACTTATTTCCTGCAACATTACTGCCTCGGGTGTCCAGCCAAATTAACATACAGAGGTCCCAAATCTTGACTTCCCTGCCATTTCCTTCCATCATACTATTTAACCTTCTTTCTTTACTTTCAGATTTCTGAAGCTAGAAGTTAATTGTGGAGGTTTGATTATATTCAAACTACACACTTCTGGCAAGAAAAGCAAAATGAAATGGACATTCTGTATAATGGTGTATAATAAGTATATATATTTTGCCTTCAGTAAACATCATCAGATTATTTTCCCCAAAGTTTATAGCCTTGTACACTCCCACCAGCAATGTCTATTTTTCTGTATTTTAATGGATTTCTCTATATTCTGTTTTTGCAAATCTGATGATCCCTACAAAGTAGTTTATCAGTATTCATTGGCATTGTCTTGAATTCTGGGGAAGTTAATGTTCTAGTTCACTGGCTATTGGGCTATTAACTCCTGTGAAATTTATGTCATATTCTGTATTTGCATGGGTCGTGTAATTCAATAGAATAGAAGGCTCAAACTTTCAGACAGTAAAATAAGAGAATCTCATTTTTCCTTCATGTAACAGTTCTGTAAAGGAAAAAGTTAATTTCCTACTTCTTGGTGAGCAGCTTCCTAGGGGATGGTTCAGGAATGTGGGCTCCTTCCGTACTGTGGCTCCATTCCCTGGAATGCTGGAAAGACAGGATGGAAAAGCAATGCCCTTTCTATGATCTTGTGACCCTGACAATGCTGTAATCATGCTGCTGGTGAAAACTAGTCCTGTGAATTAATAGCGGGGGTGGGGGAGTCAGGGGCTGGGAAATCTGGGTCCTTATTGGAGAGTTGCTTTATAGACATGTCATGAGAATATGTGGGTATCTCTGCTACTTAGACTTTGGCCAATTTTTTTTGTTTGTCTTGTGCTTTTTTATAAGAGGGATTTCAAAATATATAAAGTTTTCTTCTTATATACACTACATATGCTAGTTTTCTGTTTGTACATATTATTTTATTTTTAGATTATATTTAGTATATCATTTACTATACAACTTAAAAATTTGTGTACAGTTGAATATGTGTGCACGTATATACATGTTTCATACAAATACATGATATTATATTATGTATATTTTTGTATTATATTTTCTTCATTCACTACTGGCTTTGTATTTCTTGTCTTACTAAGAACTTATCCCCAAACAATGCAAGTAGCATCTTAAGTTTCCTTTCAGCACTTGTATTGCTTTACTTTTTACACTGCATCTTAATCCATATGAATTTTTTTGAATGTGATACAAATTAAATTCTAGGATTTTTTTCCTTCTAAAAGAATAGCTCCTACTCAGCATAGTCCATTGAATAAGCTATCCTTTCTTGTTTGGCTTGAAATGCTACCGTTATGTATACTGTATTAAACTCCCATATTCATTAAACCAGTTCCAGACTCTACTCTCTTCCACTGATTCTTAGGCCTTTATCCTTCTACATGAACTGTGTAATGATCATATTTACCTCCAAAAACGTGAGGAGTCCATTAAAATTACACTAAAGTAACTTGGAATGAGCAATAAGTTTTTGAAAGTCAATCTTCCCACATAAGAACACTAACTATGCTTTATTTATTCATGCTTTGCTATATTCAATCATATATTCAATCAAAAAGAAGAACTTTTTGATAAATTCAGTTTTAAATATGTTATAGTTTTGTATACATGAATGGTAATTTAACATTTTTAACTTTTTACTTTTTATTTCTAGCATAAAGCTATATTAATTTTGAAAATTTATTTTGTATCTGGCTGTTTTATAAAATTATCTTATTGGTCCTCTGAGTAGGATGGCTCAGATTTTTCTAGACATATAGCAAAGCACCTGAAGTAGGGATAGAGTTGTCTCTTCTGCCTACAGAGCTGTAGAGTCTGCCATGAGCTGACTCCTTCCAGTGATTTTCCTTATTACAAGTGACCAGCGTAATTTCTCCTGAGATGAAATCAAACTATGAGTCTCTAAGCAAAGTAGACACCTGCTTCGTAAAATAAAAGAATTCAGGGAAGGGAGTTCCTGGCATGGGCAATAGGGTTAGAGAGTGAAAAAAAGAAGACAAATGTCAGGAAGAAATGTGGCCAGGACAAGTAGAATGAAATCTTTAAATTTAAAATATGCCACTCTCAAATTTTATATTGGGCTCAAATACCCCTCAAGAATGAAAGCAAAATAAAGAAAATAAAGATCCTTTAAGATAAATGGGATGGAGAAAAAGGGAGAGACAGAGAGAGAGGGAGAGGGAGGGAGAGAGGGAGGCTTGTCAGCTAACAATAAATGCTAAACAGAAAAGTCTTCAGAATGAAGGGAAATGCTAACAGACAGGAACCTGGATGGATCTTGAGAAAACAATGGACAGCACCCAAACTGGTACATACGACAGTATCTTTTCCTATTCATTTTATGGAAATGCATATGATTACTCAAAATCAAAATGAAAACTTTACATTTTAAGTTATATAAAATACAGTTAAACTACATGTAACAACCATAGCATAAGAGATGGGGCTGGAAAGTACTGAGTTGCAAGGTCCCTCCACTTGTGGACTGGTACACTATCAACCTAGATAGATTATGAGACACAGAATGCACACCGAAACTCCGGCTGCAACTTCCAAAAGATAAATAATAAAGAAGGGTCTTGTCCATAGGTGTGGTAGAATCAATTCTGCCTCCCTCACACCATCACGAACTTTAGAACACAGTGTCACAGGCCTCCACTCACACCACTGGGAGATTCTGATCTCAGCGTAGGAAGCACACACCCCAGGTTGATGGAGCCTGTCCAACACAATGGAACATGGGGATCAAACTTGATTAATTCTCACCCTGAGGCATGTCTTTCCCGGCCCATCCACATACCAGTATGTGAGAGCTAAGTTCTTGCTGTTTCAGGCATTGAGTGTTACAGCTGGGTCTAGATGTCCCCCCCAGAGCCATATGCAGTCTTTTTAAGAAGCTGATAAATCTAGATTGCATGATACTGGGCTTAAGGGCGCGTGATTATTAAGCCACTATGTGATAGTGATGGGTTTGGCACCAACCTAACCAAGTGGTCTGGATGGGATAAAAGGAGCAGAGAGACACTGTCAAAATCCCTTGTTGCTTTTGCTATCTTCTGGCGGCCATGAGCTATTTCTCCTCTGCAAGGCCTATCTGTCAATGTCATCCTTGCAGCCAGCTGACTGTCTGAACCTCTATGAACTGTGAGTCAAGTAAACCTTCCCCTCTAACTTTGGGTGTTGGATATTGTGTCTCAGCAATGAGAGAAAAGTGACTAACACACTGAGATTTTAGATAATTAGTAATGCATATTAAATGTACATGTTAATGGGTTTCCAAACAGGGATTTATTGTGCTTTGATCTATCTCTACTCCCAACGATATTCTCTTAACTTCTCTTTCTTCTCCCTCCTTGAAGTCCCTTTGCCCTTCTCTACCGGTCTCTTAGTACTTCTTTTTTTTTTTTTAATTCTACATTGGACAGAAAGTGTGTGTTATGGATGTGAGTTTGTCTTATTTCATTTAACATGATGGCTTCTAGTACCATCCATTTTCCTGTAAAGTCATGACATGAATTTATGACATTTTAATAGTATTCTACTGTGTATGTATACCGTATTTTCTTTACCTAGAGTGGGCATCTATGCTGGTTCCATATTTTGGCGTTGTGAAAAGTATCACAATAAACAAGGTATGGACACATCATTTATGTATCCTGACTTTAATTCCTTAAAGTCTATACCCAGGAGTTGTATAGCTGGGTCTTACTTTTGAGAGACCTTTTGAGGAATCTCCGATACTGTTCTCCATAGTGGCTGTGATAATTTACATTCCCACTAACAGTGTACAAAGATTCATTTTTGTCTCACATCTTCACCAGCACTTGTTACATTTTTTAATAACAGTGATCCTGACTGGGGTGAGCTGAATTCTCAAGCAGCTTCGATTTATATTTTCTTGATGGCTAAAGATGTCAAGCACTTTTTCACATATTTTCTGGACATTTGTTATTTGTACTACTTCTTTTGAGAAGAGAACATTGAGATTTTTATGGCTGTGTGTCACTGCAGCAAGGTTTAGCTAGTACAATAGAATTTAAAGGTGGGAATGAAAGAAAGTAGTAAGATTAGTAAGTAGTAAGAGTAGTAAGGGTAAGCAAATGTCTTTAGGTTATTGCTTTTACCAAATATAAATTCCACTAAATAATATGACCTCTGAAGTCTACTAAAATGTAAAATCTGTGACTATAGTAATTTTATCTGTCTTGCTCCTTATCATATATTCTTAGCATCTAAAACCATGCTCATAAGAGGAATTCAATAACTCATTGTCCAAGGAAGGGAGAATTATCAGGGAATATCTTGATGAATTATCAGGGAATATCTTGATGAATAAGAAGGGAACAGTTTGGCTATTCTGAAGCATTAACCTGAGATGGATAGAAATAAATTAGGAAAGGCTTGAATGTCCCACTAAGGCAACTAAACTCAATTTAGTTGGCAATGAGATTTATAAATCAATATAAAATTTTAATATCAATCAAGAAATGGTGTACAAGAGAGGTTAAAAGAGATGCTTGAAGGAAAAAGATCAAGGCTACTGGAGGTCAGTGTGGTGATGTATTTCTACAACCCCAGCTATTCAGACGAATATAAGTAAAAAGTTTTTAAAGGGCTGGCAAAGTAGCTCAGAGGTAGAGCACTTACCTAGCATGTGCAAGGCCCTGGGCTCTGTCACCAGAGGAGCAAGGAGACTATTAGAATTGCTTAAGTCAGATAAAAGGGCCTGACCAAAGTAGTTGTCTAAGTCATTTTCTACACTACTGTGACATAACACCCAACATCTACAACTCAAAAGAGGGGAGGCTTATTTTGGCTCAGAGTTTCAGAAGTTTCAGCCTGTGTTTAGCAAGCTTAGACACAGAAACAATGTGGTGGAAAGGCATAGACAGAGGAAAGCTGCTTATGTCATGGGGGCCAGGAAGTAAGAAAAGAACAGGGGAGATGGGGGATATAAACCCTTGCATGTCATGGCTCCCATGACCTATCTCTTCCAACCAATCCCCACCTCCTAACAGCAAGTCCACACTGGCAATCCCATGATTCAATCACCTTATAAAAGCCCCACCTATGAGCACATGAGGCATGGGAGATATTATTGTTCTATACCATAATATTCTTCTCCAGCCCCCAAAAGACTTATGTGTCTCTCGATGCAAAATGCATTTACTTCATCTCTAAAAGTTGCCGAAGTCTTAACTATGACAGCATTGCTAAAAACCTCTCTGAGATACTGCTCAAGCAGTAACCAAGGCCACTTGCATCATGGCTATAGGGGCCTCTGAGTGCTTAGACAGATGAGCACTGTGAAACAAATCCCAGGGAATCAGATCATGAACAAGGTGCCCTCTCAAAGCAAAGTCTTTCACCTTTGAACCTTTGAGCCTATGAAGTTGGAGTCTCTCTAACTCCTTGGATGCTCTCAGGGAGTCTTTCCTATTATCCTGATGCAAAGTACCTGGCTTCTTTTTAGTGTTAATCTTTATAGTAACCAACTTGTCCTGGGCCAGAATTTTATGGGTCTCAATTTTACAGGTGCTTTCTTTCTGGTGAAACTCAAAACTTTTAAAGTTATTCAACCACACCATTTACTCTTGATTCTTAATGTAGAGCTAAAACACCTCCACTAATACCCATAACACAGCGTGAATGCTGGGCTACCTTGAAAATTTTTCTGCCTGAATAATTAAACCTGCCCCGTCACCTGCAAATATACAGGACATGAGCGAAATGTAGACACATTTTCTGCCAGAATAAAACACAAAGGTCTTAAGTCCAACTGCAGTGGAGTCCTTCTTCCTGGGAACTTGAACCTGGCTTTTACCATTTGCATTTCTTTCAATATTCAGACCTTCTGAGCTCCTACCACAACCTCCTATACAGCTCAGTTCACAGTGTCCTAGGGATTTTCTAGCTGGCATCTCCAAACCTTTCCAAATCCCTCCCACAAACTAGTTCCAAAGGCTTCTAAACCACTTGGTTAGGTATTTACAGCAATGATCCCACTCCTGGTACCAAAATCTGTCTTGGTCACTTTCTTCATCACTGAGATACAATACCTGTTACCTACAACTACAAAGAGTAGAGATTAATCTTGGTGAACAATTTCAAAAGTCTCAGTCCATGTTTGGCAAACTTAAACACAGAAGCTGCATGATAGAATGACCTGGACAGAGGAGAGCTGCTCATATCATGGCGCTCAGGAATCAGAGAGAGAAAGGAGGAAATGGGGAGGAAGATATACCCTTCCAGGTCATTCCCTCAGTGTCCAGCCTCTTCTGACAAGTCCCATCTCCTAATAGCAAATCAGCTACATCACTCCCATGATTCAATCACATTCAAATAGCCTTGCCTATAAGTGCATGAGGCCTGTGGGGGACATTCTGAGTCTAAACTGTAAGAGCAGTGCTGAAAAGAAGCAAGAACAGGAAGCATTATGAGGGAGGTATTAGTGATAGAAAGTAGAAGGTGAAAGAGAATGGAAGCACAGGGTTAATCTGGGGCTAGCAGAGGAACTGATCTCCAGGGAATCGGTGGTTTTAGGTGATACTGATTTTGAAACCCCAAGCACAATATCCAAGTGGGCAGTAGGAAACAAGGGCCTAAATTTCAGGAGATAAGTTCTACATGAATTTGGGAACTTGAGAGCACTCGTAATTGAGTTAGCACAGATCTGAAATTATAAAAGAGGATGCCATTGTCAAGGAATGAATGAGCACAGCAAGAGAAAATGATCAGAAAAAGAATTTTGGCAGATGATATTTACTTTTACATAATCCTAACAAGAAGAGAACAGTTGGACAAAAAAGAGAGAAGACAGGGGCCAGAGATTTAGCTCAGTGGTTCTGCCACCTCACCTGCCCCCACAAGTGCAAGGTCCTGAGTTTGACCCCCTATACCAAAGAGGGGGGAGAGGGAGGGAGGGGGAGAGAGAGAGAGAGACGGAGAGAGAGAGAGAGACAGAGAGAGAGACAGAGAGACAGAGAGAGAAAGAGAGAGAAAGAGGGAGGGAGAGGGAGAGAGAGGGAGAGAGGGAGAGAGGGGGAGAGAGAGAAAGCAGAAGGCAGGAAAGTGCGCAGGTGCAGAAACCAAGGGATCCAGGATATCAAAATGATGCTATAGAAGCTGGATAGAGAAGTTTCCAATGGGTTTGGTGACTGGAAGTCATTCTTAAGTGATCATTAAATCAAAGGGTGATTTATTGATCAAAATCAGATCATTATTGATCACAAATGATTTTGTGATCAAAATCAGATCACAAAAAGCAGACCAAGGGTGGTTATGGTTTAGATCTAAAACGTTCTCCTTGGGGACACCCACTTTCTGGCACCCCTTCTGTCTCTCTTAGACAGAAGCGTTCTTTCCCTCAATAAATTATTCCTACTCTTAAAAAAATAAAATAAAATGTTTCCCAACGTCTCATGTTTGGAGGTGGGACCTGGTCCAAAGGGGCAGGCCACGGGGGGCATGACTTGGACAGGTGTATTCTTGTTCCCGGCTCCTCCCTTTTCTCTGTGCTCTCCTGACACTATGGTATGAACAGCTTTCTTCTTCCACGCCATTTCTGTCTAAAAATATGGTTCACAATGAACTTCTCCTCCTTTAAAATGCAGGTGTTGGGTATTTTGTCCCAGTGACAGGAAAGTGACTAACACAGTAGGCATGTGAAGAAAAGGTTTTGGCAGCATGTGAGAACCATGAAAGAGCAAAAGGTCCAGGGCTGAGATGAATGAGGAGCAGGAAGCCACCATCAGGAATATTTGATTTAGGACAGGGATGCAGATCTGAGCACTAGAGACAGGATCACTGAAGAGAGATAACTGTGCCAAAGAAACAAGACGGGGCAGAGATGACTGACGTAGGAAAGAGGTACAGAAATCAATGAGGAGTGGAAATATGAATTCATGGCAACCCTGATGGCCAGAGAAGGGAGTGACAAAGATGTGTGGATTGTCTGTGCTGACATATCTTGTTCACACTTCAAAGAGTGGCTTCAGAGCAGGGTCCATCTTCACCTGTAATGGGAATAGGTTCTAATACCTGTCCCAGGGCTGGAGCACTGTGGAAGGCCCCTAGTCAATGCCCTCGGTGAGCATGATGGTGTCTACTTGCCATCCATTCCTACAGTGTCTTTCAGCAAGATGTAGACTAGTACTTTGCTACCAATTGTGAAGGCCAGAAATGGAAGCACAGACTGAGATGCTGGCTCAGTAGATTTTCTCTCATTGCTGAGACAAAATACCTGCCACCCAAAGTTAGAGGAAGGTTCATTTGGCTCACAGTTCATAGAGATTTTGCTGGCTCCAAAGCCGGGTGGCAGAGGGGCAACAGTTATCGGTGGCAGAAGACAGTAAATGCAGCAGGGGAGAAGACAAGCCTGTTTGTGTGCCTTATATTGTATCCAGGCTACTGGGATGAGGGCGGTGCCAAGCCATTCAGTGAACTGATTTAGTAATCACCCACCCTTAACCCCAGCATCACACACTGTAGATTCAGCCACCTCTGACCACATGAGGCTCTGGGCGACATCCAGACCCAACCCTAACAAATGCCAAAGCTGAAGTCAGGAAAGAGGTTACTGAATAGACCCACATTGCTCTGCACAATCATCACAGTCATCAGCCTCCTGGATTTAAGCCAGAGGAAAACTTGTATAGATTGCTAACAGTACTGGCAGAAAAATACTTGGACCTTTGTAGTCCCTTGCATCTGACCTTGAAAATAAAACACAGTAGCTCCAGGGGACCAGGGAAAGGGAATAGATGGACCACACTATAGAGGTTTTCAGGTTTGTTTAAGACATGTAACTATCTCTTGAGATACCCAGCATTTTCCAAGTGTATGCAAAGTGCCAATAATCTAAGCATTAGGAATTATACTTAAATAGCCATTTCTTTGGATGATGATAAGATAAGGAGGCTTACTATGTACCAGGTATGGGGCTAGGCACTTTACTTGCAATATCTCGTAAGTGTATCAAGACTCCTGGGGTGAAGGCAAAACCATCTTCCCCCTCATTTAAGAGTAAGGAAACTCTGGCTTTAAGAACACAAGAAACTGGCCTGTTCCTGAGTGGTGGGGCTGAGATCCAAACTCAGAAGTCAAGTACCAGCATTTGAATCTTCATGACGACTCTGGGAGGCAGCCTCAGGCATATATACATGTCACTTCTTTTCACCATACTGTGGAAAATAAAAAACATAATTTGAATTTTACAATTGTATAAAGCCATCTCTATAGATGATTAAGAACCACTTGTGGTATAAATAAGCATCTTAACATGTCTGTTCATCTGTTTAAGTCAATGAAGAATAGTGCAGCAAGTCATCGGGGCCAAAATCTAACTCAGTATCTCCCTACCTGCCACCAACTTTCTTGTCCTCAGTACACACAAGGGCAACTGAGATAGAAGACCTGTACATGAACAGAATACCACACACTGCTTCTACCCTCTGGTGACAATGCAAGGCAGTGGCTCCTTGGGCTGTAGGACAATTCCAATCCCTGAGTAGCAGTTCTCAAAGTGTGACCCAAGGAACCTTTGTGGACATTCCAGGTACTTATTCAACATGAAGATTTGTGGGATCTGGCCAGACCTACTGCCCCAATCTTTTATGTATTAGAGGGAATGGGATGTAACCGAAGACCATAATGTTAAAAAACTACATGACTCTCTGTGCTATGGGTTAAGTATGTTCCCAAAAGGCTCATGTGTTGGGATCTGTACTGGATGAGGGCTGGATCAGGTCAGATATGGCCTGGGTTCCAATGTTGGACTTCTGTACACTCACTTATGATGCCTTTTCCACTGGGGCAAAAACATTTACCAGAATGGCTGAGAATAAGAGGTTCTGAAATCTGTTAGCAGAACTATGGTTCTCCTTCAGGCCCTGGACTTGGCAAAGGGATCTGAGAACTGTTCCATCTATTCCTGCCTTCAAAGTAATTTTGTCCTGAGAGTTTCAGATGTCCGTCTCTGTCATGGAATCTTTGTCAGATCCATCCACCTTTTAACAACTCTTATTTTTCTCTAAGAAGAAGCACTGAAATCTAACATAATCTTCCGCTAAACATTCCTAACTCCTAGTGGATGTTAACCATTTCTACACCACAGATACTAGGTTTCTTTTACCCACTGCGTTTTTGTTTTTCCAAAGAAAGTAAAATTGAGCTCCACCATACATCTTGGTATTATCTATTGCCTTTGAGATACTAGAAAATCATCTGCATTTTCTAATGAAAAGATCCTATCGAACTGTTGAAATGTTGAAAACATCACCATGAAACACATAAAATAAAATCTTCAAGAATGTTACTGAGTGGAGTGAGCAGCCCCCAAAATGGCTCAAACTGCACCTTTGAGTATTCATGCCCTTGTAATCCTTTTCCCGTAAGTACAGACCAGACCTAGTGATTTGCTTCTGCCAAAAAAAAAAAAAAAAAAAAAAAAAAAAAAAAAAAAACAAACTTCAAAAAGGGTTGAAAATATCCAGTGTGTAAAGAAATCTTATAACTCAATGATAAAAATAACGTAATTTAAAAAGTGGGCAAACAACTTGAATAGACCTTTCTCCAAAGAAGCAAAGATAGTCACTAGGTCCCTAACAATGCACTAACATCATTCATTACTAGGAAATAAAAAAAAAAAAAAAAAAAGGCAAAAATGACAGACCATCACTTTCAAGATTAAAGGCTCTGTTCTCTCGCGCCAGCGCCCCCCTCCCTCGCCCCGCCTTGCTCTGGTAAAGCAAGTTGTTACATTGCGAATATCCTCATGCAGAGTACCAAATGGTTAAGGATTGGTATCTTCAGCCAAGCACCTCTTAGGCCTGGGCCTGCTGACAGCCACACAAGTGAGTTAGAGTTGATTCTCCTCCAGTCGATCCTTGGGTGGCTATAGTTCTAGCCAACACTTTGATTTTAGACTTAGAACTCTTTATTTTATAGGGTGTAAAAGGCACCCAGTTACAGCCTGCACCCACATTCCTGGCCCACAGAAACTTGAAATAACGTATGTTGCTTGTTTTAATCCACTGTGCTTTTGAAGTTATCTGTTACACAGCCATAGATAACTAATACACTGAGTACTTGTAACACAAGGCATTTAGCTTTGTGTAGACTCTGGAGTAAAGGAGGTTTCCACTCTGAAACCTCTCTCCATATTTACGCATGAAGGAAGTTTCTGTTTCCCTAGTCCCCAGCCCTGTGGCAGATTGGCCTCACATAGCTGGGTTCCCGTGTCTTTATTAAAAGCACAGTAATTCCTGCCCTACTTCTTAGAGTCACTGGAGTCACCAAATGAGATGATTTATGGAAAACACTTCTATCAAGCTGAACATAGAATGTGTCTTTTTAAAAAGCCAGCCGGGCCCTACTGCCATTTTCCGTTCTGCTCCTTTAAAAACATCCATCCCTGTACCTCTCAATCAGGGGCAGGTGGTACAGACCCTGAGCCACGAGACTGGCTGAAAGTGTGCAGCACCTCCAGGGTTCCAGGGAGACAGAGATGCGCTGGACTGTGGTGTTGTCGAGGTGCCCTTCTTTCACCAGGAGCCCGTGTGAGAGGACTTTCAGCCGCTAGATGAGCACTTCCGGCTGCGAGCCGAGCACTTCCTCCCGATGGGCGGGGCTGAGGAGGGCTTTCCGGTGTTCCCTGGGACTGAAGCCTCTTCTCTGTTAAGAGACAAAGGCGTCTTGGCTTCCTGTATCCCATTTTCCCAGGTGTCATCCTCGTAAGGAAATACTGAGCTTTAAGAGGAAGTGTGTTACTAAAATAGAAATAATAATTAGAACATGTAAATCAAAATAATAATATATGTGTAATGTTAAGAATCCTAAGGACGATTCCAGTGAACCAACTCCAAATACAATCATGTGAATATTTGGCTCAGTTAATTAACAGGAATTTATCAAACAACATGTGTCCAAAATGTTTTCTGTATTTTGTGCAACGTTTACAGTGAACTTGGAATGCTTTCATAATTAAAAATAAAGAGGGTTCAGTTATGAGAAACTCCTGGTATATAGAACATAGCATATTTTCTTACTTTTGTCAAAAGGAACACAGGAATGATAAGCCTGGAATTCACGAGTGGGTACAGACAGGGTGGGGAGTGGGAACAGGTGAGATTATTAGAATACAGTATTCTTCTCTTGTCCCTGGTTATTAGTCTAGGACACCAGTGGATCCCTGAAATTTGAGGTCGTGCTGAAATATATACATATATATATAAAA
>NW_022900931.1:31448054-31468943 GCF_012274545.1 Fukomys damarensis | reverse complement strand
TATATATTTCCCTACACATTCATACCTACAATAAAGCCAACTTTGTAAATTAGGCAATGTAGAGCTTAACAACTATAACTGAAGTAGAATAATTATAATAGTACACTGTAATAAAGGCTGAAATGTGGTATCTTTCTCTCAAAATATTTATGCATTGCTGTGAGTTGGTACCATGCCTAAACGACAAGAGTGACGACATGGCATTAGGCTACCACACAACGTCACTCTGACACCACTCCGTGCTGTCAAGTCGGTCAATCTGATAACTGAGCCCATTAAGTGGCTAATGGGTAGGTAACTTACACAGCGGGGTATGCTAGGCAAGAGGTGATTCACATCCTGGGCAGAATGAGCAAGATGACATGACATTTTATCATGCTACTCAGAACAGCACATAGAAGCTAGGAATGGTTGACCTCTGGAATTTCCTACTTCGTGGTTTCAGACCACAGCTGACTACAGGTAACAAATTGTGGAAAGTAAAACTGCAGGTGAGAGGTGACTGCTGTATAGTTTTTATGTTGTTTTGATTATTTAAACATATAAATATTTTACATATTCACAAAGCAAAATTAAACCAAAATGGTTTTTTATCTCTAAAATTTTTAATACAAACAGAAGTGAAAAAGCAAATATATACTAAATTGATAAAAATAACCACACAAAGAAAAGAAGGATTTCAAGTAACTTTTGATTTTAAGGAACTTTTGATTCTAGCTAATTCTGTTTGTTCATCTGTAATGTAATATATTCCAAGGCCCAAACTTTACCTTCTAGTTTTGTGGATAGTAGTAACAGAGGTATTTTGTTTGTTTGTTTGTTTGTTTTTTGAGACAGGGTCTCACTATGTAGTTGAGACTGACCTGGAACTCACTATGTAGCCCAGGCTGGTCTTGAACTCATGGTGATCCTCCTGCCTCAGCCTCCCAAGTGCCGGGATTACAGACATGAGCCACCACGCCTGGAAACAGAGGTATTTTTGTGGGCTCATTTTGCAAGTCAACTTGCCTAGGCTGCGTCTTGCCCAGGCCTTCGCTCAACTGTTGTCCAGGTGTGTCTGTAAGTGTGCTTCTGGGTGGGATCAACAGAGGAATTAGTAAAATGATTAAAGCCGAGGGCCTCCCCAGTGTGTGTGGGCCTTGTACAATCAGGCGAAGGCCTGAGCAGAACAAAAAGGCTGGCCCTCCACTGGTTACTGAGAGGTCCTCCTGCCTCTGCCTGACTGCTGTCCAGCTGTGATGTCCTTTCCTGTTTTCCTTCCTTTCCACCCAAATGGAAACATCAGGCTCTTCTTGGCTGCCCTGGTACCAGCCTTCAGACTGGAGCTCCACTCTTGGCTCTGTGGCATCTCCAGCCTGCCAGTTGCTGGTCTTGGGGTTTTTCAGTCTCCATGATTGTATGAACCAGTTTCTTACAGTGAAACTCTTTCCCTGTGATCCCTGAGGGATGCATTACTGTACTTCTACAATAGTTTTATTTTGTTTTGTATAAAGTAAATCAGTAAAGATATTAAGCTATTTAGGAAGCAAGGTTTTCTCCATAAAAGAAAAGATGAAAACAGAAATTAAAGAAGGTAAGGAAATATGCAGAAATGTGTGCAGGAAATACTACTGAGAACTCACGAATACCTTGAACACCAGTCCTGTGTGCCAAGTTTGCCAAGCACCCAGATTTGGGGTTCTCAGTGCTGACCCTCAGGAACCTAGGCTCTTTCAGTCCTGGGGCAGAGAAAGCACAGGCTGAGTCTGGGATGACCTGTGCCCTACAACACAGGGTGCACAAATATTCGGGGGTCACATCCAGGGGACATGGGAGCCAGTGGGAGAGGCCACTACTGGTGACATCCAGGACAATATGAGCATCCAGCAAAGGAGACAGTGCCCTTTGTTTACAACAAGTGTACCTGTAGAAGCCATGAATTTGTAATACATAAATTGTGTGTGATAGGAATGAGAAAAAGATGACAGTCAGGAGAAACGACGATATTCTTTTATAGAATGCAGCCTAATAAATGTAGAAAAGATTATAGAATTTTTCAAACATCATTTTATATTCCCAATATAATAAGTGAGTCATGCAGGGATATTCGTAACAGTTGGACAGAATATTGTTAGTAACAGGGAATCCAGATAGTCTCAAAGGTTTCCTCTCAGTGATTCATCCACTGTAAAACAACAAACAAATAAAACCCCTACAGGTACACACTGGGGGATATGGTGTCACAACCGCAGCCAAAAAAATCAAACTTGCACCACATACAGTGGTGCGTGCCTCTTCACAGGATCAGCGACACGGCTCCAGCATCCCTCCCACTTTCTTACTACAGTGGCCTAAGCTGACTGATCACACTGAGACTTCGTTCTGATGTAAAGGGAAGGGAACAGCAGGAACAGAGTATGAGCAAACAGATCAGAAGGTGCAAGGCAACCCTGTGAACTCTTCAACAAGTACTGTGGTGAAAGATACCAACTCACGCAGACAGTTGACAGAATAAAGGAGTGCGCACCATGGTCTGAAACCCTTGGACCCTAGCACCATCTCGACCTGAGCCTAGGGCTGCAGACCGTGTGCAGAGCGTCGTGGAAGTGTTAACTGCCCGTGGAGCACGCAGGTAACACAGGGAGATATCTCATTCTAAGGGGGTGTATTAATTATTCTCAAGTGTTTAGAAGGGAACTGTTGTGGTGAGCTTAATTTGCTTTCAAATAGTTTGTCCCAGAAAGTGGATGCATGAGTATAAATGGGCAGAGAAAAAACAGGAAGGGAGGGAGAAGGAGCATAAAAGCAGAGGAGAAAGAATAAGCACATGGGGGGAATTGGTGAATCTGGGCATGGAACATGAGCTTAATCACATGATTCGTTTATTTGCATTTTTGAATATTAACAAAATAAATTACGGAAAATTGGTTCTAATACTTCGGAAAAATCGAGTTAGGTTGCCGGGAGAAAGGTAAATGATTGCTCTGAGCGCTGAGATAAACAGTAACCTCCCCGCGGCCGGACACCCCTCCCTGTCGCCGTCACCCTGACGCGACACCCAGGGGTCCTGCTGGGACACTCGCTAGCACGGCCAGGATCCGGCCCTCGGAGCTCTCCGGATGGCCCGAGGGGCTCTTTCCACAACAGAGGGCAAGGACGGTGACGACAGTCGGCCAAGGCCTTGGAAGGGGAACAGTGCACCTATCAGCTGCCTGAGCAGGAGAGAGCAGCTAAATAAGGAGAGGACCAGGAATTTGCGACTGGTGGAAGAAATGTGGGCCCGGAGGGATGTACACACAGAAGCGGGACTTCCCAGGATGGGAGCGCTGGGCCGCTGCCCTCAGAAGCCTGGCCGTCCCGTCCTCCAGCACACACCGATTTCCTCCAGGACTGCTCCTCTCTCCCTTTCCACGGCACTAAAAAGAAACCTGGGGGAACGTACCCCAGGCCCTCTCTGAGCGCCTCTGCTGTTCCTGGGAATCTGAGAAACCACGGGCAGCCTTACGGGGTCCCAACCGAGCACAAGAATTTTGGTTTCTCAGCCTGACCTGGAATCTCTTCTTTTGCAAGTTCCCTGCTAAATTGACTCTCTTAACTTATTACAAGCAAAACCCTCAACAGGTTTGAAAAAGTACGGTCGAAGCTAGGCAGCTCAAAATGCACAGATGTTCTGGCACTCACCTGCACAAAATGCACCGATAATTGTGTTCCTGCGCTTGGCCGTGTGATGGAAGCCGGGAGACAAAGGGGGCCTTGGGAGAGAAGAGCTCGTCACCTCTTCCGTAGACGTGTGACTGTCCATTGTCATGTATTCATTTGGCTCCGTTTGCCTCACAGGCACGTGAAGCTCCGAGTGTCTGTGGATGAGGAATTCTGTAGACCAGAAACTGAAGACAGGAACCCCACCCTGGGCATGGGTGGCCCTGGCCGACAGGCTGTAGCCTGGATGGAATAAAAAGAGAAAGAAAAGAATGCCCCGCTCCTGAAGAGCTCAGCCTTCGCCACTGCCTTGGGACATCGCTCTCCATTTTCTGCAACCCTTCCACGCAGAGCTGCACCAAAGATTCCACAGTAAATTCTGGGCCTTTGACCTGGGACTCCTCCTGGATCCTCTGGCTTTTCTGTCACACAGACAGACCTGTGAGCTCTCCCACCTCTGATCCTGTGAGCCAACCTGATAAATCCCTTTGCAGAATTATGTGTATTTTTTCTTTTGATTCTGTTCCTCTAGAGAACACTAACTAATACAATCTGTTCAAAATACTGGCTGTGGCTCCACTGATTTCCTTGAAAAGTCAAATTAGAAAGGTCATTGAGCTTTGGAACGAGACTGTTGCTTTGTGTAACCAAACACGTCCTCACATGCAGAAGCCCATGTGCCCGATGAATGCTACATATATAGGGACTACCTGAGGTGCCTCACATTCCTTTCTCTACACAGGACAAGGCTTTGACAGATGGGTATTTGCTGGGTGGACGGACAGATCGGTTCTCCTTGTCAGGCCAGCTGCTGAAATGTGCAGAGGCAGGTTTGAAGACCATCTCTACCAGCGCGATACAGACTTTTGCCCCACATCTGGTGTTTACTTTTTTTTTTTTGGTTTTTTTGAGACAGGTTCTCTCACTATGTAGTTAAGATTGACCTGGAACTCACTGTGTAGCCCAGGCTGGTCTCGAACTCACAGCGATCCTCCTGCCTCAGCCTCCCTAGTGCTAGGATTACAGGCATGTGCCACCACGCCTGGCTTTGGTGTTTACTTTTGCATGTGCCAGATTTTGTACCATATATTGGCTGTCATTCTCTAAATTACCCTGAAACCTTCTTAGCATGAGGAGGGAAAAACATAGCAAAATAAAATATAGTGGCTGAACTTGAACCAAAGTTGAGCCTGCTTGAGCACCAGGTGTTCTCGGGCTCCATACTTACCCATGGGCTCCTGGGTGCTCACTGTCAGCTGTTATGGTTTGAATAAAAAACACCTACCCAAAGACTCGTGTGTTCACAGGACGGGCTCTTCACAGGTCATCGGATCATGAGGGCACTAATTTTATCAATGAATTAACCCACTGCCGCGTTCATAGCTGAATGAACGATTAGAGGTGGAGCCTAGCTGGAGGAAGCAGGTCGCTGGGGGCGCGGCTTGGAAGGGCGGTTCTATCCCCAGCCACTCCCCTCCCGCCCTTCCTCTGCTCTCTGCTTCCTGGCTTCCAAGACATGAGCAGCTTCGCCCTTCCACCGTGACGCTCCTGCCTTGGAGCAAGCCAACCATGGACTGAAACCTCTGAAACCAGGAGCCAAATGAGCATCCCCTCCATTAATTCATGTGTGTCAGATGTGCTGTCCCAGGAGCAGTCAGCTAACAGCCAGAATGTGAAGGATAGTGCGCTGCGGATCACCAGTCCTGGACCCAAGTTCAATAGAAAGACAACTTTCCAGAGAGTAGCTTTCAGTCAGCAAAGCCAATGCATGAAGTTGTTGTTTTGGCATTTGATGATGCAACAACCCGCATGAGGACTGGTGGTGCCGCTGTGCCCGCCCTGGCAGGGTGTCGTCCTGTGGGCCTGTGAAGGGTGCCTGCCCTGTGCCCAAAGACCTGCGAGGTGTGGGGTTCATGCTGCATCCTGGGCGTACGAGCTATGACTGACAAATATAACGAATGCTCAAATTTTTAAAAGATTCATCACAGCAAAAGGCCCAGTGCTATCAGTCACTCTCAAAATCCCCCCTGTGCCTTCAAGCACACTCATCCCATCACTGTCAGCACTTTCTGCAGCAGCTCTGAAGTCTTCCTTCATGAGGGTCTTTGCTGCACTGTCCTGGCCGTCCTGACCATCCGGATGGATTGAAAACATTTGCAGTCAGCGTCACTTTGGCTTTGGGAAGAGCCAGAAGTCATACGCGCAGATCTGTTGAATAAGGAGACGAGGACACACCATATTTTCAGAGCCTACCTTTCCACTGGATGTCAGTTGGGAGTGGCATTCACCATATTTCTAGCATAGCTCTTTATTCACAAAAGAGCATTTCCAGAACAGCTTCCAGAAATGGCAAGAGCAATGGGATGAGCGAGTTCCAAGTGAGGGGACTAACGGCAGGCAGCGTTTCTTTACTGTAATAATGTTTTCAACTTAAACGTGCACTGCATATTTTGATCTTTCCTTACATACTTACCCCACAATCTTTATGTCAATCTGTACTAGAACGTTATCATTCACTGTACACACAAGCAAATTGAGGCACATAGGAAATAAGTTGCCCAAGGTCAAGTGCTAAAAGAAATTAGCAGAGCAAGAGTTCAGCCCCACACACAATGTACTTCTGACTCAATTTCTCGCTTGTTGCTGCACGCCTGCCAGGACATCGCCTGTCCCTGCCTGTTTCCCCATATGTCATATCCATCAGTGTCTCTCTCCTTGGGTCCCTGACAAGCTGCTAGATGGAAAAGAAGCTGAGACCACACATCCCTGTGGAGTGGGGTCTCTTTTTTTTTTTTTTTGGTACCGGGGATTGAACTCGGGTCCTTGCGCTTGCAAGGCAGGCCACCAAACCGCTGAGCTAAATTCCCCAGCCCTGGAGTGGGGTCAAAGAATCACTGAGCTGCTGCCTACTTGTACTGTGGGTCCCTGTGAGAAGCAGAGAGCAAATGTCAAAGGATAGATCTTGCCATCTGGCATCGACTGGAACTCCTGGAGAAGTCCCTGCGTCTGTGCAGGACGTTGGTAGCCCGCACGTGTAAGTGCTGCCCTGAGGTGAGCTAAATGTGTGGTCTCAGGGCTGATGCCAGAGCCCTGGGCTGTCAGCCTGGGTAAAGGACCCTGGCGCAGGGATGCGGCAGCAGGGCTCTGTCGCCCTCTCCTCTGCCTCCCTCCCAGCCAGGCCTTGGACACCTCAGGAACTGCACTGACCGGAGCAGAGAGCACAGCCTGAGTGCCCGGTCACACTTCTGTGCACCTGCTTCAGGCCTTGTACCGTGCACACCAAACCATCCAAGGGATGTGGCCTAAATATTTCTCTTTCCTCCAAAGGGGAGCGTGCTCCCTCTATCCAGCAAACTTCCCAGCCTCTCGCTTTCCATGGCGTCCTTCTCCTGACTCTGGCCTCCACATTCTTCCTTGGCCTATTCCCCAGATCCCCTCCTTGGCATTGGTTTCCAGGCTATGCCAGTGCATGGAAGCCCTTGCTGCTGAGGAGGCTGGCACTTCTCCAGATGGAGGCCGACTCTGCCAGGAGACCTGTGACATAGCCTTCATCGCTATGGCTGTGGTTTATTCCCAGTCTCTCCTGTGAGACTCTGAGCTCCCCAAGGGCAGAACAGGTGCTCTAAGATGCCTGAGAAATAGTGAATGAATGAATGCATGAATAAACAGACCGATCTGTCTTCAAGAATGAAGAACCAGCTCTGGCTAGTTCTGGCTATGACGTGACAATCGCAATAATAAAATATCCCCAGTCTTAGGCAGTTCATAGTTAGAAAGTGATTTCCCATATGTTACTTTTGTAACCTGTAAAGCACACACCTGTCTTATAGAAGGCTTGCTGCCTACTCAAATCTTTCATTCTTTCCAGGATGTTTTTGCTTTGGAAGTGGTAGCAATCCTCACTCACACTTTCCTACAATATTACACTTAAATAACTAACTTTATTTAGTTACTTTACCTATGTTTTACCTACCACCTTTGACACCCAAAATGAACCTGATTTTACACATGAGAAAACCAAGGTCACTTGGTCTTACAAAACTCCAGGCCTGCGGTGAACCTGGCCACCTAGCAGGCCACACTCACATGCAGGAGTGGGACGTTATTCCATAAGTGAGACGGGCTTGTTTACCTCATGGATTTGGAGGCTGGTAGTCCAAGCTGCCTGACGAGGCCCTTGTGCGGCCCCCTCAGGACAGGAGGTGGGGCCTCACTGAGGGGATCAGGCAGCACCATCTTGGGGACTACCCTGGTCCCTGCCTCGTCCTCTGTGGGACTCTCACTCTCGTTTTGCTTCCTGGCTGCCATGAGATGAGCACCTCATCTCCAGGTCCTTCTGCCACAATATTTCTGTCTCACCACAGGTCTCAAAGAAATGAACCTGCTGACCATGGGTTTAAAACTCTGACACTGTGAGCCAAAGTAAACTTCTAAGTTGGTTACGGCCACAAGAAGTTGACTAGCGGACACACCGTAGACAGATTCCTCTGTGTGTGTGACAGGAGAGAGCCTCCCTGAACTTCCCCCTCTGCACACCCCCCTTATGAGTAAATGTCCTTCTAGATGCCGCACTTTCGGCAGACCCAGAACCGACTCAGATAAACAGCACGGTTTGAGTTGTTTTGTTGAAACCCTGATGAGGTGATGGATTTATATAAGCTGCACGTGGAAATTACTAATTTACTTCCCAAAGAAAGTAGAAACACTGTTTTGATATGTAAATAGAAGCCATATCACTCTAAAAGTGCCTCCTGAGTTCCCAAGGGGCTCTCAGACCGCACCTTGGCAATTTCTGGTTGGCAATTTGTTAGATTTGACACGTCATAGCTCAGAAGCTGAGTTCATGTAAACCGAGTATGGGAACCCACCCGCCAATAATGTCAGCCACTCCCACAAGAGAGAGGGCCCTTGCTTCTACCACCTGACTGTAGGCTTCATGGAGGAACAGGATTCTAAGGCCCACCCTGAAGCCACCCACAGGCCTTTCCTCACTTAAATGAGTAGATATTAATTCCCTGCACACTGGACCTCAAGAGATGGATACAAGACCTCCCCAGGCACCTGTCCTTCTTAGTGTGGGCAGGTGCATAAGGTGTGGGGAGGTGGCATCAGCATGGCTGAGGGCAGTGAACGGGGCTCTGCCTGCCTTTTGCACCTTGATGAAATGCCCTCTCCCTTCTCCATTTGGGACTTGCAAACGACAAGGAGAGCAACGAAGAGAAACCCATCCAGGTGTCAGCTGGCACTGCAATTGCAGTGATGAGCCAGTGCTAGCAAAAGCAGTGAGGGCTGAGAGAAGTGTGGCGCCCAGAGGGCAGCAGAGGGCACATGGCCCAGCCCAGATGGTGCAGCTGAGCTCTCCTGTGGGGCCGCCCCCGGAGGAGCACAGCCATCAATCATGACTGAGACGCCAGGGACAGGTGTTGGGACTCGCAGGCCCATCCCTGGACTTGGCTCTGCCTGGCAGCTCTGAAGGGGCAAAGGCAGAACAGCGGCCGAGCTCCAGGAAGGAGTGCAAAGCAGTGCACAGGAACGCTCAGGCCCTGCCAAAGACTTCCCACTAGGCTGGCGCAAAATCCAGTCCTCATGGAAGTGGCGGGCCCAGCAGCAATGATGAGACCAAACTGAAAAAGACACGAGCCGGAGCACCTGGCGGGCTCTTGACTCGAGACACCTGGTCCTCTGGCAGCTGCAGCTCTGCTCCTCACCTCCCCCGAAGGGAAATGTCACGGGGACACCTTGCACACCCGGGCACTGTGGCCCGGAGCTGAGGAGAGCACACCCACAGGACTGCAGAAACCACAGGGTGCCTGAGCACACCCTGGACCGCCCTGGAAGCCACTGGAACCACCTCCCTGGAACTTAATGTCACATAAAACAAAGCCTGGAATCCTAATAGGGGATTTCTGTTACTTGTATCCAAAAGCAGAGTAACTAAAAGGTTCAATGTACCACTTACGGAATACGGAGAGGTTAAAAAAAAGCAGTGCAAATGTATATGCTTATAAATTCATAAGCTATAGCACAATAAGTGATAATGTAGGGAAAACGTAGCTTTCAGAGAGAGAAACCGATGTCGGGAGAGGTGAAGTAGGCCCTGCTGATCCCTTCGGAAACTTTTCCTCGCTATGTTCTACTCGTTCAAAACACTCACTGCTCCAATCAAGAGATCTCAATTGTAAGCGTTGGGCCCTGTTGTGGGCTGAATCTTCGCCCCAGGGGCCCATGCAGCCTCCCTCTCTCTCCCTGCCCGTGGTCGTGGGCACCACACGCTGCCCTCCAGCGTTTGTCTCCAAAGTGCACTCACCGCCTGGGACCGGGCTGTGACACAGGCTCACCCTCACCGGAGGCTGCATACTTCTCCAGCAGCTGACCACCACTGCCCAACCTGTCCCGCTTTGGAAGCAGATTGACCCCAGGAGTGTTTTCCTCGCTCAGCAGGTCGTGTCCCTGAGTAGAGTAAATGTGTATTTCAGGAGGACACCAGCAGGCCGGACCGCAGAGCCTCCACCAGAAATGAGAAGGTTTTTTGCTAACCCACTGCCTGCTCCTGGGTGGCTTTTCTTCCCAACTGGGTTTTAGCTAAGGGTACACTGGCTATCAGGAGAAGATAGGAACATTGGAGAAAAAAGAAATGCCCAGCACAGCCACTAAACACCAGTGTACCCAGGGCAGAGCTGGTCATTTGGTCCAAAATGCCCAATCGAGGTGATTCCGTCTCGCAAACACAAGGCTCAGCGTGGGGTGAGGGCAAAGAAAGGACGGGGATGCAGCCTCGGTGACCGTGATGGTGACGACTCCACTTTGATGGAGAGCGGGAGTGCGAGTTGGAGAGGGGCTTCTGAGGCCGAAGGCTGCAGGGGGTCTGGCCCCTTGCAGGACGGACTCCAAGACTTGCATTCAGAGTCTGCCCTGCTGATATTATCAGGCAGTAAATTTCTTTATTTTCTTCTTTTGGGGAGGAATCTGAGAAGAGAAGGGAAGCAATAACAAATGTTCTGACAATATTTAACAATCCTTGAATGAGATGTCTGCACTGTATGGGAAGAAAATATTTGGCTGTTGGATTCAAACCTGAAAACCCTGAGAATAACAACAGAGTGCAGTGTAGACAGCCCAGAGCACAGGGAACAAGGGACCCAGGGGAGGGCCGAGGGCCGGGCCCAGGACTGCAAATGCAAGCTGGAAATTTCTTTGAAGTGCTATGCTTGATCTTTGAAATTCATCCAGTTTTGCCTTCTGCCCCTATGTTTATTTTGTTATGAAAATAATATTCTTTCTTCTCCAAAGAAATCTCCAGATCAATCCAACATTCTGGGAAGGTGCGGCAAGGGATACACAGCCGGGTTGGAAATGCTCAGGGATTTGGACCATCAGGTATCAGAGGCACTAGGCCCATCTGCAGAGGCTGGCTGGATGAGGCTGCCCTGAGAGGGAGAAGAGCCCAGATCCCAGGCTCCGGGCGACAGCCAGGGGAGAGACAATTATATCTGCGTCACACACAGAGGGGTCTCACAGGGCCACTAATACCCCTGGTGTACTCGGTGTGCCCTGCAATAGTCCGGGAAGGCTGGGCTGTAGGACAAAACAGACCAAGCATGCAAGTACCTGACTCCATGGAAACGCAGCAGGCCCCTGAGGTTTGCCACCTCTGTCACCCGGAAGGGGACAAGTTGGAGCCCATGAGGTTGTGCTGGGCCAGGCTGGAAGTGGCACATGCACGGGGCAGTCATGTCACCACCTGGAAGTGACAGTGTAGGAAAGAAGCTCTGGCTGTTCATTGAGGAAGGGAAACACCGAGTTTGAAGAGTACTTTTTGCCACAACAGCTGAGATGAGAAAAAGCCTACATTAATCTCAGGTGCAGTAAATGAAAACAGAGCCGTACCGTGGGTCACCAGCACATTTCGGGGCGGTCCTAGGCCCCCTTCTTTATTTTTATCACATGAAGAGACTCTGCCCCAAGTTAGTGAGCTGCATAAGGTTTGCTGGTGTTCTTTCTGAGCATCCTTTCTTGTTTTGTTTTTTTTCCAAAACTTTGATCTGATTCAAATCCCAGGTTCTCTCTGATACCATTAATCAAAATAGTTCTTACTCTGGATTTGATTATGTACCCTGAAGGAGAGGTCTATAGATCTAGATTGTCTTCCTAAACTACTTTTTATATTCTTAAAACTGTCTTCCATTTCAGGCTTTTAAAATTAACTGCTTACCTAGCATTTCCCTAGAACTCAGGAAGTAGGGATGGCACCCATTCAAAATAGCAAATAATGTAACCATCATTTACATTCGACCTTGTCTGATACTGTTTGCCTCCCTTACTATTCATGGGGTTAGCACAAATGCAGCTTGTAGTTATGCGAGTTCGAATAATCATTATTTGCAATATTTGTCACCATATTATATAACAGATCTTCCTCTGAGACATTTCAGACTCAAATTCAAAGCCAGAACTGGTGCAAACATTTTTTCTGGCAGCTTTCCATTAGAACGGAGTGGGTGTCCCAGACCTGCATTTCCAGCCAGTGTCCTATGCCAAGCAGATGAGGTTCACTCCCCTTTCCCAGGCCAAGAGCCACCTTGCAGCTGTACTGTTTTCTCTTGAAACCTGCGTTTGCAGAGGGATGAGGCTTGTGTTTAAGCACCAGGGCCGAGAGAAGTCTGCCCACCGTTGCTCTTCGCTCCTCTCAGTTCCTTGGCAGAACCACACGGACTTTGATCAGTTGGTCCTGAGCTGCACTCTCTCCTTCCTCCACGGCTCTCACTGCACAGCTCTCTCGAGATCCACGCACCCTGGATCAGGCTCTTGTGTCTCTGGAGAGAAGGCACAGTCAGTTCTTTATCTCCAGTGAGATTCTGCAGGAAAAATTCTTTCAGCTACAATTAAACAAAAAATTGGGGGACTTCCCTTTCTTAATGGTAAGATTTTTAAAAACAAACCATTGTATACATCTGGTAATATGAGATAAAGTTGGATGAATATGGTTTTAAGTACAGGAAAGTAAAGGAAATCCCAGAAGCCGGAAACAAAGAGTAAGCTGAAAACCAGAGCCACTGAGCAGATGAGCACGGGGATGAACCCAGGACCCTGTGCTCGCTGGGGAAATACTTTACCACTGAGCTCCATGCCACACCCAGCACCAACAGTCTTGAGGCTGGAGTTTTAAAGACCTTCAGAGACTACAGGCAGAGCTCCGATTCCATACAAGAAAGGGGAATCAGGACACCCACAGCAAGTAGAGATTCTTAGTAAATTAGACAAATACTCATGTACCACCACAGAAGCGTGACAAGAAAGTATATGTGCTGGTCCCTGCACTAGAAGTCGAGGCAAAGTGTCCCTTCTGGAAATTTACAGCTGCACTTCAGTCAGACTTGGGGTTCAACATTCCCTCTACCAATGTGGTTCAGGAAGATTTAATTTAAGAAAAGAATATGAAAATTGTTCTAGCCAATAAAGCCCCCAGAACACTGAACTGAGATTGCATAAGATTTTCGTAAGGATACATTCAAAATCAAAACTCTAAAGACGCTGACAGAAGAGTCCACTGTGATTAACAGCCAGCAGGCATAATAAACAATAGTGATAAAATCCAAGAACTTTAGAAAATTAGGCAGTCTCTTGAGTTAAAAAATAAGATTTGGCATAAATAATGTCAGAAAGAAAGACATCCAACAAACATAAGAAGATAACACATTATCAAAATGAAATCCTACAAGATGAAAAATAAACAAAACTTTAGAAATAAAAGCCTACTACACAATGGAAATTAAAAACTTGTGGGTAGGTTTTACCTGATTAGACACATGTGATCAGAAAATCAGTGAACTGGAAAGCAAACGCATGGAAATTATACAACACACAACACAAAGATCACAACAGGGAATACACTGAAGAGAAGTGGAGGGTATTTAGTACAAACACATCCAATAGGAAGTGTAGGAAAGAGAACTGAGGGAACGAGGAGAACCGGTATTCACAGAATAGCGGAAAACCTTCTGGAACTCATCAAAGACAAAAATGTGTGGGTGTAAGAAGCGTAACACACTCTATGTAAAATGCCTTTTAAAAGTCTGCACCTGAACTTATTGTGGTACAAATGCAAGGCACAAGGCAAAGAGAAGACCAAAAGCAAACTGAGAGCTCCTCCTTTAGACTAATAGTTGATACACAAGAACAGCAACCACTCAAAGCAAGACAGTAAAATGGTACCTGCAAAGCACTGAAAAAATTCAACTTTCAGTGTAGCCTTTACATCATCGGTCCTATTATTTCAACTGAGGAAAAATTAAATTACTTTCAGAAAAACCCACACCATCAGCATTTAGCGAATGGACCGTCACTGATGGAACAGCTAGAGGACTTTTTCAGGAGGAAGCTGCCTCACTCAGAGGGGCAAAGGCGACATAAGAACCAGAGAGAGCAGCGAGGCTCATCAGCACTCACGGAAATCTGCATACGCGGCGGCTCCACGAAAACTGACAGCAGTTTAGGAAAGGAGAAAAAGGGGTAATAATCATGTGTCTGCATGAAAAGAGCAAGAAGGGAGAGAGACTAAGGTGGACAGAGGCCTGAGGGAGTCAGAGTGAATGAGTCCAGATTTCATTAGTTCAAGTACAAAGTTGAAGGCCGGAAAGTCATCACTAAAAGAATAGAAGCAGGATTTAAACTTCCAATGCCGGGGCAGCAAAATAAGAAAAGAGAACGAAGGAAACTTGTCGGGCGTGATGGTGCAAGTACTCTGGGAGGGCGACGAAGAAGTATTCCACGCTCCGCATGGCTTGGCTGATTTGTTTCGAATCGCGAAATGTGCAGTGCTGCAAGGTAGCTCAGTGTGAGGGCCTGGGGTTCAGTCTCCAGGAGAGACACCGACAGGCATAGACAGGGACAGAAGTTGAGAAACATGTAGACATGGAAAATGCAAAACAAGACAGGAGAAATAAGACACATACATCATGTAAATGTATAGTATGCAATAATATAGTGATTAACCCTTAAGCGAACTAAATTTATGTCATACATTTAATTCAATAATTCAATTCACAAAAAAAGAAGGCAACCCACCAAAGACTGAGTGGAACCGAATGTAAATATGGAAAGAATTCTCAGCCTCACCACTAATCACAAAACAACAAGGGCTCTGGTGCAGCTCGCCAATTGACTGAGCAGTTGTCTGGCTGCGGGTCCAACTCCCAGCAATGATAAGAAAGAAAGAAAGAAACAACAGTGCATTTTCGGAAGGGCTTTTAGATGGCAGTACGGGGTGCTGAAGGAAGTATGATGACATTCTTTTAAACACTGGCTCATTTCAAGTGGACGGGCACAACTCTTCTGGAATACTGTTTCCAAAATGAATCAAAATCCTTTCAAAGATGTACTCCCAGTAAGTGCACTTGGAGAAGATGACCAGATGTGTGTGCAAAAACTTATCCATAAAGTGTTCTAAAGAATGATTTATAATATAAAAGGATTTATAAATATCCAACAATGAAGACATTTATCAGTGCTACTACTACTACTAAGAATACTAACAAAAGATATGTATTGAGATTACTCTGTGCTTATTCTAAAACCCTCTGATTAACATATTTTAATCTCCTTTATTGCTATGTGAGGTTTTGCATATCACTAAGCTATACTCCCAGGCTAGCCTTAAACTAGCAATCCTCCTGCTTCAGCTTCTGGAATAGCTGGGATTAAAAGCATGCATTGCCAGGCCCAGGGAGGTTATATTCTTATCCTCCTCATTTTACAGAGAAGATGGCCTAGGCCTGCAGGATTTAGTAACCTGCCCAAAGGTATACAGCAATGAAATAAAAGAGCCAAAGGAGCTTCGGAATCCAGAAGCCATGGAACATACATTTGTTGGGTTATACAGCCATCATTAAGTATGTTCAGGAGATGTTATGTTTTAGTAACACTAAAAATATAAAAATATGTATCAAAATTCCCAATATTTTAAAAAATACATACATGTATGTTAGTATAAAAATCATATTTGCATCTAGTCAGATCTGGGTATGAGAACAGGCATGGATGCATACATCATACACCACTACAAGTCTTCCTTAGGTTTTACTTTTCATATTTCTCCAAAGGAGCACATCGTTCCTATCAAACCCAGACTGTGTAACTTCAAAAGCAAGAAACCAGTGCAACTGGGTGGGTTGGGGCAGGAGTCAGGGTCAAGGGTTGGTTCAAGGCAGTGGGGAAGGGGAGAGGCAGGCTAGTCAGAGGCTGCAAAGTTTCCATAACACATAGGAAAGTTTCCAGTCCAGCATGGAACCAGTGCAGACCTGGAATTTTCTGAGGCCTGAGATGTTTCCACCACGCACACACAAAGCTATGTCACGGCTGGCTTTATCATCTCCCAGTGCAGATGGGCTGCAAAGCCTCATTGAAATACAATTTTAATTGTCAGTTACAGCTTAATAAACTGGGAGTGATTAACTCATTTTTTAAAAAAGGAGAGGGGACAATCACCTGCCTTCCCAGCAGGAAGCCTCTTTGTTTCTGAAGCTTCCTGGTCCCCTCACCTACCCTGGCACCCAGGCCAGCTGACCTCCTCCTCCACCCCACGGCCTCCATCTGCCTCCCAGCAGCTCTCTGCCTGGGGCCGCTCGCTTGCCTTTGTTCTCTTGCCCCAATCCAAGAAGATGCTAAGTATTTACGGAGTAGCGTAGGTATTTCCTTCATGTCATCTGAGGAAATGGGACCAGGTGTACATCCACACTGAAAGACAATGGTCACTCATAAATCCATCTGACAAATGTTTACTGAGTGCCTGCCATGTGGCAGACGCTGTGCTTTTAGGTCAAGAAATCTTGAGTTCAAGGACATCAACTTAAAAACATCAGCTCTCCATTATGTTTTTGTTTGTTTATTAAACAAAGATCACAACAATAAAGTTGACTTTGACACAGATACAAACTGATCTCTTCCAGCAAGATTATAACAATTCTGCCTCTGAGAATAAGACTTCCCTGCCCCAGAGACAAGCTCGTGGACGCTACTGAATGCCCAAGTAATTATTTCATTGCAACTCATTTAGTCTTCATTGAGTTCCTTGGGCTTTAATTAAGGCTCTCGTCTAGAGCATCCTCCCCCATCACAAAAGTGAAGTCCACGGCCCAGAGGAACTGTTCACCCACACGATGACTTGCGAGTCTTGCTTTTTAATCAGGGAATTTGTAGTCCCCCTGGAACAGACACATCACGCGCTGGGCAGTCCAGAGAACATTCCTGCAGGAGAACATTACTCATTTCAACTTGCCTGGCTCTGAACCTTCCATCCAAGCAGGCTGAGAACCCCCTGAGTTCAACTGCACCCTCAGGAAACAGCAGCCTTTCTGGATGCAAAGCTGCAAGTCTTGGGAGAGATCAATCACCTTGCCTTTCCCTTCCTTGACTTACTAGGGCCTCCTCCCACCTCTTGCAAAAGAGTATATAGGTCAACAGTATTCAGAGTACTCTGCATTCAGTGCGCTCCCTGAATTAAAATGTGCCTTTAAAACGGACTTTAGCTTTTTATCTATTATGAAATTCCATCCCTCTTAATTGTTGACATACAGAGGAGATTTCATCTGATTAAGTAGGGAACATGTTGTCAAGGAAAAAAATGAATCTGAGGAAATGCAAATAAAAAATTGTAAATGATTTTCCCTTTGTCCTTGGCCTGTGTTCCATGTTTAATTATTTTTTAAATTTTTACATATTGTCTGCTTGTTTTATTATTTTGATATTTTATTTTTATTTAATGAAGAAAGCATCTAAGCTATCCTTAACCCCCTTACACTTATCTAACCTAAAGTTCTGAATAGAAGTTTTTTCTCTCTGGTCATTAGGGATTTATATGAAATACTGTTAATGTGTTAAAATAATTTTAAATTTAGAAATTGATATTATTTTTCTTACATATCCAAAAGAGGAGGATAAATGCCCCACAGAGAAAAGTTCTCTGCACCATTGAACTGGATCAGGAATATGATTGCTCCTCTACTCTTCTCTCTGGTATGAAGAAATTAACAGGCTCTAGAAGTGGTTTAAAGGGTCCCTTCACTCAAAGCTAGAAAACTAGTAAGCATCAGATCACAGATATAGAGGAAAGCTAAGTCTTACTAGGGGATTATGATGCTCAATTCCTTTCTATCTCTCCTAGTTTCCTTAAAGTAAAAGAGTAGCCCTTCTCTGAGGAAAGTATAAGCTACAAATTTTAATTCAAATTTTTCACCCATAGACACCAGCAAGACTCACTACCAAAGGCTCCAACCATCCTCTTTACCTCCTCCAAGAAATGAGGCCAAATAGGGTGCCAGAGAGATTTAGCGGATGAGTCGGATGTGTATGCCCAATAAGCATGTGTTTCACGAAAAGTTACATGTGCTTTACTATGTCACATGCGATGATTTCAGAGTTGTGACCAAACTGAGTTTTGCCATCACATTAACAGTGAGGCAATCACGACCCAGCCTTTGACTGGCTGGGCAGGGCTGGCTGGGAAACTGAGCCACAACTGCCTAGGGCGGGGCCATTTACCACCAAGGTCTCCCACAGCTTTAGGGTATCTAGGAAGGAGGCTTTCACTCCCAGTCAAACTCAATTCCAAGTGCAGAACCTGCTGTGTGTGCCAGACCACTCCCACCCCAACCCCTTTCCAGCTCAGGAAGTTGCTTTGGCAGAGATTTCGGTGGGAAAATGCTCATGATTTTTCAAGAGAAAATCACAGCCTTAAATGTTACAATCCCTGTAAACAGACTCGAAGGCAAGACAGGAACCGTGGTTAGTTCTGGTTTGGAGATTATGACAAATTTTTTTTTCTTTCTTGAATGTGTTTCTCATTTTCAAAATAGCCTACAATGGCATTTACAATTTTTAAAAAACAAATTTAAAAAGACATGGCAGGGTATCATGGAAAAGACAGACAAAATGGATCTTCCTGGGGACTCCAAGGGTGCTGTGCTTTCAGGAAGCCCAGAGACTTCCTGTGGCCCATCCCTACAATGCAGATTTTCTGAGCCTTTCTGAAGCACTAGGGAGTGGAGAGTGGACCAGAAGGACCTACGTGCTGAACCGCCTCTTGCAGGGTTATATTCATTGCAGGGTGATATTACATAGAGGAGCTACAGAGAAAGGAACATCAGCCTTGACTCTAAAAATACATAGTTCATAAGTCACAGTGTGTTGACAACATGGTCCTAAATTCTCCCACACTGAGCCATGCACCAGCAGATGCTTTAGAGGAAGGAAGCACTCTGAGCTCCCTCTGCAGGCCTCGGAGAGCATCGACCAGCCACCTTTGCACCCGGTGCTTGGCTTCCTTGAAAGACCCCAAGACCTCCTCAGTCAACAAAAGCTGCTGCAGTTATTTTTAAGTAAAATTAAATGTACCAAACACCCCACCAAAGAACTTTACTTTGCATATTCTATGGTGTACAGCAAAATGCAGTGTTTTGAGAAAGCATATAAAATAGAAACAAGCTTTATTTCAATTTCTTGGAAAGATGCAGCCGGGGGTGAGTAAAATAGCACTACCACCTAGAAAGTTAGGTTCCAATCTGCAAGGCATCATTTCCAGCACCAGTGGAGAAAGGCCTCCCTTCTGTTTGGGCGTCGCTGTCATGAAAAGTGAACTGGTACAACAGAGGACACGGAGCCCACAAAATCTACTTTTTCCTCTTGCACCTGTAAATCTAGTTGGCTCCTTGAGAGCTTTGTACCATTCTCCTCATGAGTAAAATGAGGTTAGGTTAGAACTGCCCCAGTTTCTTCAAGGTCCATCTTAAAAGGAGCAAACCTGTGGCAACAGTCACTGCTATGGTTACCGACGTAGTCCTTTAAAAGCAGATGGCTTGGGGCTGGGGTTTTAGCTCAGTGGTACTGCTGCTTGCCTTGCAAGTACAAGGTTCTGAGTTCATTCCTTGATACAAAAACAAAACAAAACAAAACTGGAGGGCTTCTATCCATAAATTAGTGCAGCGCGTATGAGGAGAAGACCTGGGATCCGACTCCATCTTTGCCATTCACTCATGGTGACATTTGACGGGAGGCACCTCTCTTGCTGTTAGTATACTCATTTGTAAAATTTGGAATACTAAAAAAGATGATCCAAAGACATAACAGAAGAAAAAGCCCATTTTAACAGTAGCAATAAAAAAGAGAAATGATTGAGGAGCAAACAATAAGAAACAGGCATGCTTTATGTGAAGGAAGCTTTAAAATCAATATGAAGACAAACACAAGAAAATGTAAATAAATTGGAAGTATACTGTCTTGTGCAATAAGAAGACACAATAGCATACAGATATTAAATCTTCCTAATGTAATCTATTTACTTAATATAATCCCAATAACAATACCAGTCATGTGTTGCATGTTGTTGTGTCGTTGTACCAGGGATCAAACTCAGGGCCTTGCACTTGTGAGGCAGGCCAGTCAGATTTTGTTGGAACGTGGCAAGGTGATTACATAGTTTATCTTTAAAAATAAACAAATCGAACTAGCTAGAGAGTTTCTGAAAACAAGAATAATAAAAGGGAAATAAGCCCTTTCAGGTATTAAAATATACTATAATGTTAAAATAATGGCTAAGACATAGAAATAGACTAACAGAGGAAAACAGAAAATCAGAAATAGACCCCAACAGAAATTGAAATGTGTTATGTAATGAAGGATTTTAAATACATAAGAGAAAGATGAATTTTTTAATAGTGTTTGGACCACTGGGTAGTGACATGGAAAAAATACATTGGATAGTATTTCATATTCTGCACTAGGACAAATTCTAGATACATCGAAGTCTTAAATGCAAGAAATAAAATAACAAAATATTGGAAGAAAGAATGAGATGGTTTTTAAATAATCATGAAATAAGGAAGGCTTTATTAACTTTAATCAAAAAAGCAACACATTTTACCATATAAAAGTTAAAAATCTCAACATAGCACAATCGTAATGGCGCAGTCAAAAGAAAAATGGCAAACAAGGGAGCATCATGCATTAGTCAGATGTCTATTACTCTAACAAAATATCTGAGTTAATAAATGTATAAGGAGGAAAGATTTGTTTTGCCTTACACCTTCAAAGGTTTCAGTCTATGGTATCTTGGCTCCACGGCTTTTGGGCCATTACTGGGCAATGTATCATGGTGGGCCGCATGTGGTGAAGCAAAGCTACTAGCTTCCTAGCAGCCCAGAAACAGGAAAAGATAGGAAA
>NW_022900931.1:31441982-31447714 GCF_012274545.1 Fukomys damarensis | reverse complement strand
CCCCCCCCAGTGACCTCACTTCCTCCCACTAGGCCCTGCCTCTTAAAGGCTCCACCACCTCCTACTAGCACTGCAGGCTGGGACCAAGGCTTTAGCATATGGGCCTTTTGGAAACATTTCGGATGCTGACTGTAGCAGCTGTCAGGAAGCTAATCTACCTGATATATAATTCTTCTAAAGCAATAAAATTTTATAAAGGATAGAAATCATTCACTGAATAGGAAATTCAAATGACTCTAAAACTTTAAAAGATACTCTGTTTAATGCATAATAAAGTACATGCAAAGTCAAATTATGACACCATTATAAAATTTAAATTAACTACAGAAAAAACTGATAGTATACCTTGGTGAGTGTGTAAGAAAACAGGCACTCACGCATGTTGTCATGAAGGCAATTTGGAAGAACTCTCAAAATTATAAATGCCCAAACCCTTTGACCTAAGAAGTCTATTTCTAGGAATTTATCCTGCAGATACATCAATACATAAGACAAATGACAATGATATAAGGCATTATTTGCAGCATTACTTGTAACTGCTAAAGATTGGAAACAGTGTCTGGCAAGAAGAAGCTGGTTAAATAAATTATAATTTATTCTTTCAGTGGAAATGTATGCAGCTGTAAAAGCAAATAAGAAACACAATATCAGTAGAGAATAATTATCAAGATGTAATGGTAAATGGAAGAGAGCAGCAAAAAGTAGAAAAAAAGAAATTATCCACAAATGTCTTGCATAAGCATAAATGATGTCTGGGAAGAGATGCAAGAGACTTGCAAAATTGGGTACAAGGGGCAAGAAGACTGGGGTGCACTGAGACAGGATAAGAGGACAATTTTTCACTGCATATCCTTCTGTAAATTTTGAATTATTTAATTCCCCCAAAGAATTAAATTTTATTAAAATAAGTACATACATGGCCAAGGTGATTTAGGAGTAGGATTAACGATAACAATTATACAAAGTACACAGTACTCACACGGGAGGTATGCAACAGAGGGTTGTCACACAGTGAGCGGACATCGCTCTGGAAGGAGGACTCTGTCTCACCCCCACGGCAGGTCTTAGCACCACTGTTTCTTTCTCTCCCAGGAAAGATATTTCTCAGACACTCAATAAGACTTTGATGGATCCTCCCCATTCTGCTTTTGACAGGTTTGAACCTTACATTAAACAGACCTTACTCTCTAAAATGTAACACTCTCACATGGTTTAAATCTAGACTATCCACCAAAAGCCTCATATGTTCAGAGGTGAAGCTTTTGGAAGACGACTGGACCTTGGAGGCGCTACACTCACCAGCATGTTAACCCGCTGATACTTTCATAGTTGACTTGTTTTTGGGGGCTGGGGATGGCTGGCGGTAGATCACTAGGGTATATATCCTTCCCCGACTCTTCTCTCCTCTCTCTGCTTCCTGGCCATCACGAGGTAGCTTTCCACCACTGGGCCATTGCACCATGCTGTTTATTCCTAGAGTTGGCCAACTACGGACTAAAAACATGAGCCAAAAGAAATCTCTCCTCCTTTAAGCTGTGGGTGTCATGTATTTTGTCTTAATTGTAAGAAAGTAACCAAGACACTCCCAATAATGATCTTATTAAAAAGACAGAGCATTGAAACTCTATGCTCATGAAGTTCATAGCAACAACAACAACAACAACAAAATCAAGGGGAGAAACTACCACTGTTAAGGCTTAAAGAACAAACATAAAAAGTAAAGAAGCACGTTGACTCTGACCCTGAGAGACACTGGAAAATGTGCAAACAGAATTTCTGCTGTGCATGCATCGAGTTTTTCACTGGGCAGCTGGAGGGAGGCAAGGCTACTTCATTCTTTTCACGCATCAAAAGTGCCAAAGGACTAGCTGAGGATTCCAGGCCTCAAATTACCACAGGCATACTGTCTTGGGAGTCAACTAAAACTGAGGGAGAAACTACCAAGATTGGCCAAACGAGCAATCAAACCTTCCATCTTGGGCCCATAGCGATGGAAGACTTAATATTGTTAAAATGTCAAGGTGATTCACAGTGCCAGTGTAATCCCTATCAAAATCCAAATGACTTTTAAAAACTAACCCCTTGCTCTTTTAAAATGTTTTTCTCAGATATTCTGACTCAGTGATTGTCTTACTCTCTTGTTGCTGAGACACAACAACCAATAACCGCAAGTGTAATGAGGAAAGATGGAGTGAGGCTCACAGTTTGCAGAGGTTTCAGTCCATAGCTGGTTGACTATAATGCAGGGTCATGGCAGAGCAGAAACAGCTCATGTCACAGCAGGTGGGAAGCAGAAAGAAGTCAAGGGACGAGGAGGGGATAGACCCTTCCAGGGCATGCCCTCCGTGATCCTCCTTCACCACGTTTAGCTACATAAACTTACCAGTGGATTAGCACTGTGAGTACCATGCCCCTATAATTCAATTACCTCCCAAAATGTCCTCCAAGAGCACAAAAGGCTTTGGGCGAACATCCAGAAATAAGCCATAACAGTGATCGAAAGCTAATTAACACAATTATCAAATATTCATAATAGCCAAAAGATGGAAACAACCAGTGTCATAAATAGATGAATGAATAAACCAGAGTGTTATATACATGCAGCAGAGTATTATTCAACTTTTCAAAGGAAGGAAATTCTAACTCTTGCTACAAATGAACTTTGAAAACATTATGTTAACTCTCACAAGCCAGACACAAAATGTCAAATCTTGTATGGCTCCATCCATCTGTGCTACCTAAACAGAATAGAAATTGGGCTGGGTAAAAGTAACAACTGACATTACCAAGTGTTGACAAGAAGGTAGAACAACTAAAATTTTCATAAATTGTTTCCGAGCTGTTTTATTTTATTGGTTTACAATCTGTCTTTATGTCAGTACCATACTGTTTTCATTGCAGTACTTTTATACTGAGTTTTGAAGAAAGTAAGTATAAGTTGCTCAACTTTTTCTTCTTTCTCAAGATTGCTTTGGCTATTCAGGGATCCTTGAAACTCCATGTCAGTTTAAGGGCAATATTTTCTATTTTTGTCCAAAGAAAGTCATTTGGATTTTGATAGGTACCATTTGGTTGGTATTGACGTTTTATCAGTGATAAGTCTTTCAATCTGCAGACTTTCCCATTCACTTGTATCTTATTTTCTTTCAGCAGTGTTTTGCAGTTTCAATGTACAAGCCCCCCACTTTCTTGGTTCAATATAATCCTAAGTATTTTATTCTTTTTGATGGTATTGTAAGTCGAACTGTTTTCTTAATTTCCTCTTCATGTTGCTCACTGTTAAGTGAACAGCAGTGTAGCTGAGTATTCTGGCCTCTCATTGTCATTTCCTCGCTTCATTTTTATGCCATTAGGCATAAGCAGGAAATTTTTCTCAAATTTTGGCAGCTCATTCAGATTATACTTTTTAAGATAAGTCTCACCTCAAGGTTTCCAAACGTTTATTTTATTGCCTAACTACACTGGATTGAACTTCTAGGGTCATGTTTTATGGAAGTGTTAAAAGTATACCTCCTTGTCTTATTTCATACTAAGGAAAAACATTCACTATTTCATCATTAGATATGATATTAGCTGTAGGTCTATTATATATTTATTAGTTTATAAAGCTTTTTCTAGTCTGGATTTTCTGGAAATTTCCATAGTGAATAGATGCTTGATTGTTTTTTCCTATTATTCTTCTCCAACTACCAAGATGATCATACATTTTAAATCAGAGTAAGAATTATTATACAAGATTTTTAAATGTAAAACTGACCTCGCCCCTATGGCATAAACACCACTCCATCATGAGTTTAAATTTTACTGAATTCACTTCTGGGAAGATGGTGGAGTGGTGAGCAGCAGAGAATGAGCCTCTCTGAGATTTGTGTCCTAAAACTGGAATATAGTGGTGCTAGGAGAAGAAGGAGAGAAGTGAGTCTCCAGGACCCAGACAGAATCTGGAGAGGGAACTGAAGCCCATGGGGAGAGCAGAGACAGACTTCAGTGAAGAGGAATGAGGTGGCTGGCGGCACTTTCTTCTCAAGCCCAGACTCATGGTGTAGGAAGGAAGAGTTGAATCTGCAGAGCCAAACTCACTAGCTCATAGCCAGAGATAAGATTATGAAAAATATGGCAATATTCTGTTTACAGGTGGCATAGTTCAAACACAGGGACATGGGAATATTGAAAGTAAAAGAGAAACCTGAAGTCGCTACTGTAACAGAACAGTGGAAAGCACCGTTAGGTCCGGGAGTCACAATATGAGGATACATCTTTTACAGTAATTCTGAAGGTTAAGGGAAAAAAAGATAGTGTCAGAAATATGTAAGCAAACATTCCTAGACTCTCGGAAGACAATGACAAATCTACCAGCATAATGAAAGATTCAGCACACCTTTTAATGGTAAGTTCAGGGGATAGAAAATAATTAGGAAACAATACCTTGACTAATATAATCAGCACCTGTAACTGACCAGACACATAGACAGCTAAGACTTACTCTCTTGTCAACACACATGGAACTTTACAAACGAGCAATCAAGTGTAAAGACACAAAGTTCCAACAAATTCCAAAGAATCAGCATTGTCTAATCATATTCTCTAACCACAATTGAATTAAAGCCAACAATTTAAAGGTAAACTTTTGGGAATTAGTAAATTATTTTTTAATTGAGTCATAAAAAGCAAAAGCTCAAACTGCTTTCCATCTCTGGGAAGACTAATGCACAAAGAGAAGACAGATGGTAATGTCAGGGATGGCAAAGGGCATTTAGTAATTCAAGCAGGGTTCAAACATTTTTATGTTACAAATATTTTTATGTCAATAAATTAAAAAATAAAGATGAAACAGAAAATGGCTGGGAAAATGCGATTTATTACAACCGAATCAAGAAGAAATAAGATTTAGAGAGTATTCTCATCATTTTAAAATCAACCCAATTGCTTAACATCTTCTCATTAAGGAAACACTAGGTTCGGTTGAGTTTCTATCATATCTTTAAGGAATATATTATTTCAACCTCACACGAAATGTTAGGAGTGGGATAGAATATGATCCTGCTATTTCAATCAGGATGAGATAATAAATAATATTCCATCCATAAGTATTGTTTATACTGGCATACATAATACATTACATACCCAAGCAGCAGTTCGCTATACTAATGAACGGCTAATAGCCACTGCTCTGAGCACCTCTTGTAATTGTAGAGGTCAAAGGTAACTTGTAGTAATCTCATGGTGCCTCAATAAATTTAGTACTAAAATATTTATACAAGCTTCTCTTTTCCTGAGATATGTGTACACTTTGTGGGGGGGACTCATATGCTATATTTGCATAAATTTATATGCTAAATGAAAGTAGAAAAGAAAAGAGAGAGGGGATGAGGGGAAAAGAAAGAGAGAAGAAAGGGGAGCAGAAAGACGTATAAAGAAAAGAAAACAGAAGAAAAAAAAAAAAGAGAAAAAAGCAGCCAGAAAAACCCCAGGCAGCTGCACAAACGCCTTTGAAGTGTCGCCATCATGAAACCACGCAGGCCTAGCCCCAGCCCGAGCTCTGCCGGCGTAGTGACCACAGGGCCCTGTCAGAGCCCACGGCCCGGCAGCCAGCGAAGGCCGACGCTGGGATGCTACCAGCAGAGGAAGCGCGGGCCCTCAGGCTGGTCTGGCCCCTCCCGCCCAGGACCCGCGGTGTTTCTGCCCTCGGTCTCCAGGCTCCACCGCCCTCCAATGAGGACTGCGGCCTCCAG
>NW_022900931.1:31437285-31441964 GCF_012274545.1 Fukomys damarensis | reverse complement strand
CACACTCCCCAGGCCCCCGTCCTCCCCGTCCACTCTCCAGGTTGCCGTTCTCCATCGACTCCAGGCTGTCTCTGGTCCAGGGCACGGGCCTTGAACTTTGCTCCTGCGCCAGTGCCAGGCCCGCCCTCATCCTCTCCCTCTCTCACAGGGCTGGAAGCCTTGCTCTCTCGATGCCCAGCGGCCGCGAGGGACCCTCCTCCAGATTCCCTTCCACCCACCTCTCATTCCATCGTGTCTTCTTCCTATTAATTTTTAATTCAGGCTTTCATTTATTGTTTTTAAGGTGGAAATTGAGAACACTGACTCAAATGTAGGCCTTTAGGGCTGCTTTTCCTTGCTTCACTTGCATCTCATAACTTTTTATTCCACTTGAAATATATTTTTCTTTTTCTAGATCTGCTTTAGTCTTTTTCCAGATATTTGGGGGTTTCCAGGTATCTTCGTATTACTGATTTCTAATACAATTTAAGATGTGAGAACAACTTGTCTGGCTTGGACCCTTACTCATTTATTGAGACTTACTCTGCGGCACAGAACACATTACTTCTTGGTAAGGGGTCCGCGTGGACTGAAAAAGATTCCTGTGCTGTTGCACGCAGTGTCTTACAAGTGTCCACTGGGTCCATAGCGTTGTTCAAGTCTTCTCTAACCTTTGATACTCTGTGTACTCCTGCATCAATCACCGAAAGAGAAATTGGCATCTCTGACTTTAACACACGATTCTATCCATTTCCTTTTCCTGTTATGTTTTGTTTTGTTTTTGTTTTTGAGACAAAGTCTTGCTATGCAGTTTAGACTGACCTTGAACTCACTCTGAAGCCCAGGTTGGCCTTGAACTCGTGGTGATCCTCCTGCCTCAGCCTCTTGAGTGATGTGCACCCCCATGCTGGCTTTCTACCAGTTTCTGCTTCATGAAGTTTGAAACTGTTGTGAGGTGATTGGACATTTAGGGTTATTTTGTTTTCTTGATGAATGGATATCTTTATCATTATGAAATCAGGGCTGGGAATGGTGGTGCATACTTATAATCGCAGTGCTCAGGAAGCTGAAGCAGGAGGATCTCTGTGAGTTTGAGGTCTGCCTGCGCTACATGGTGAGTTCAGGCCAGCCTGAACTGAACTACACAGCGAGACCCTGTCTTAAAAAAAGAAAGAAAGGCAAAAGAAAGTAACCTGTATCTCTGGCAGTATTCTTTGGTTTAAAGTCCATGTAATAGTAATATACCCACTGCACCTCTCTTTCGCTGTAGCATTAATATGACCTGGCTTTTGCTTTTCTCTGTGCCTCTGTATTCACTGTTGCACACAACTGTGTCCTCATCTGGCTTGGTCCCTGTGGGCACTTTAGCAAAATACCACAAGCTGGGTGGATTATAAGGACAGACATTTCTTTCTGCCAGCTCTGGGACTGAGAAGCCCAAGACCAAGGGGCGTCACTGTCTGGTGAGGTCTCACTTTCTGGTTATGGGTGGCAACGTCTGTGGCCTCACTGTTCTGTGTATTTTGTCTGACTTTTAAAAGCTGGTTCCTGAAAGGAGGACAAATGTAATCCCTGTCACTCCATCTTGCCTGGAAGCAGACTCTTTGAAAGGGTCATGAGCAGTGCAGATCCACGGTACAAGGTCCATCATCCAATTAAAACTGCGTTTCAGGAATGGCGTGAGGAAGGGATCATGGGTAATTTTTGTCTTACATGATATGAGCTTTTGTTTCCATTCATGGAACAATTCTTCTTTCCCCATTGAAGTGCACTGATGCTGCTGAAAATCACTTTTCTGAATATGTGTGGGTCTCTATTTTGTTCCATTTTTCTCTATTGTGCAGTATAACATTAATGAATATTAATATTATTATATTAATTACTACTAGTACTTTATGATAACTCTGGATATTATTTCAATATTTTTCAAGATTGTTTTGACTATCCCATACCTTAGACGTCTATATAAATTGTAAGATTCCAATTTCTTTTTTATTTTTGGGCTTTGATTGGAACTGTTAAATTTAAATCATCTTTGCATAAGAAGTCTTTGTTTTTATTCAGTAACCATTATTTCCTCCAAGTGTTCAGCCCTGGGGTTTTAAGAGTGTCAATCAAAGGTGTCGGAATGGCTTTTGTAGAGGGACTGCTGGAGCTGAGACTTAAGAGTGAAGTCAGCGAGACAGAGCGCAGTAAAGCATGAGGGCATGAAAGGTAGTGGCTCGGGAGGAAGAGAAGATCGGCACGGCCTACCTGGGCTCACTACGAGCACGGGGACTAGAGAGAAGTTTCTGAATGCCAGAGAAAGGGCACAGACAGGAAAGGACTAAAGGTGGAAAGGCACAGGTCAGGCTCTTAAAGGCTCATTTGCAACCTTACATGCTTGGATTTTAATGCTTGAAAGAGTGGTCCATGGTCACATTTGCATTGAAGGCAGGTATTTGAGGTATTCGTAAATGCTATGGATGAATGCAAGGGGCATAGGAGAAACAGAGGCAGAAGAGTAAGGAGAAGGCCACAGTGCAAAGTAAAGATCATGCAGGCCGTATCTGAGCGAATGTTTCCGGCAGCATTTAGGATATGAAATTATCAGTGCCAGCATAGAAGGAAGTCTTAGTACATGAATAAATGTACATACCGGGGTCCCTGGAGGAGTGAACGGATGCTCACTGACAGAGGGATCAAATGAGATGTGAGATGCATGACAGAACTGTTTAAGTCGCTTGCATTTATGTTGCACGTTTTCTGTTTTACACCTTCCTATGTGGAGAGAACTCATTCAGGTGTTTTGTTTAAATTCCTGCTTCTCAGATCAACCAAGCTCATTAAAAATAAAAGCAGAGCTGGGGGAGTAGCTCAGTGGTAGAGCATATGTGTACCATGCAGGGGGCCTGGATTTAATCTCTAGCACAGAAAAAAGAGAGATGAACAAATGCATTATGGTAAGGTGAGTACTTTTGGATTAATAGTCTGTAGTTACCACCCTAGAACTATAAAGTACAATGTTAATTCTACAGGTAAGAAAATATATTGTCTTGTTTATGACCACAGACCTAATCACATAACTAAGAGTATTGAATTAAGTGGAACATGAAATAGAGCACAAATTATATTATAGACAGCTAAATTAGGTAGAAATACTATAGGAAGTCAGATAGGGCCTGGCTCTTGAGGGAGTCAGTGCAAAAGATGCAAACACATTACAACTGTGTCCAGAGGTGCATCTGATGAAAACCAGGCCTCAAGATAAAGATGAAATAACCGGGTCTGCATACTCTCCAAGGGATAAGAGGTAAGACCTGGCCTAATAGTCTAAATAGACATCAGTTACCTTAGTGGGTGACAAGACCTCTGGATCTATCCCTTCCTAAAAAAGTTCTTTGTTGTTTTCTTGTACACTTGCTACTTGACTTGCTTCCCCACTGGATCAATATTACCTAATGGACTATACTTGTAATCCTATTGGTTGATCATAATTTTGTCCCACATTGTACCCTCTTTGTGATTTTGTTCTATAAAACTTCCTCTGTGAAGTGGGCAACCCACTCAAGCCCCCTTCTGTCTCTCAGGAAATAAAATCTTTCCCTCTCAATAAATATTTCCTACTCTTAACCTCTGTTGTTCCTTAGAATTCATTCTTCAATTTTGGGGAACATGAACTCAGTGTATCTGACATCTAGCAGGTTGGGCATTATATTATTTCCCCAATAGTATTTGCAAGTCGTATATTGTATAATCAGCAGATAGTGTATCTCCATAAAATTAAAACTGATTTTTCTTTTTCTCTTTTTTTTTTCAACAAACTGGGTCGAATTATGTCACCCAACCAAGACCTGAACTCCTGGCCTCTGAAAGTGAACCAAAATAAACTCTTCTTTTTAAGTTGCTTTTTTTTCAGGTAATTGGTCACAGCAATAGAAAGCTGACCGAAGTAGAAATGGTAGGAAATAATATAGTTTTTGGTTGAAGAAGGTACTTTTAGAGATTACACTGCATATAGTTATAATACTGGGGAATTCAGAGCTGTGAAATAAAGAAACTAGGTTGTCTCTGAGTAGGTTTTAGATCTCTGTTTTTCATACCTAGTCCCAAAAATCCTGAAAATCCTGGCAACCACTCTGAAGTTCATGCCGTTAGTCCAAACCAAATTACTTTCTTCTAATTTTCATTGTAATTTATGTGTGGTTTGGTTATAGGAAAAATAAAACTGTCTCGTTAAAAGGTATTCTGAGCCGGGGATGGTGGCATACATCTGAAATCCCGGCATTCAGGAGGCTGAGGCAAGAAGGTCGCCATAAATTTGAGGCCAGCTTGAGCTATAGCAGCTTGAGCTATAGCAGCCTGAAGTATATAGAGAGGCCTCATCTCAAAAAACAACCACCGCCAAGAAAAATAAATATATTCTGTTTCATTATAGATTTCAGAAGAATAAAACAGAAAGCGAATTTTTGCCACAGAATGATTTTGGAAAGTCAGAACCATAGTATTAGAAAACCAACCAGGGGTACTCTAGGGGTCGACTGGTCTCTTCTTTACCTTCTTACTGTTTTCTGCTTGCTGATTTCCACAGGTCTGGAGGGTGTAACTCCCTATCAGACCGGCTCCAGAAGTCATCTTTCCTGGTACGTCGAGGCCGTCTTTCCAAATTCTAGAGAAGGTGACTGACTTTGGGTCACCGACTGCGACGCCAGCGGACGTTC
>NW_022900931.1:31380585-31437157 GCF_012274545.1 Fukomys damarensis | reverse complement strand
GGGGCCGGGCTGGATCCTCGGGAAGAGACCCAGAAATGGCCTTTCCGGGGTCTCCGGGGCCCGGGAGACCCAGGAGGTGAGGAGCTGCGGGCTCCACGCTGCGTCCAGGAAGCTGCGGGAGGGCTCGGCAGTGCGCGCGGCCCGGGGTCTCGTCCCGCCCGCCGCGGTGCGGCCGAGGCAGATGCGCAGGGGCCCGGCCGGGCTGGATCCTCGGGAAGAGACCCAGAAATGGCCTTTCCGGGGTCTCCGGGGCCCGGGAGACCCAGGAGGTGAGGAGCTGCGGGCTCCACGCTGCGTCCAGGAAGCTGCGGGAGTGCTCGGCAGTCGGAGCCCGGCCGGAGCCTGCAGTTCGGACCGAGGAACACAAGTCGGTCAAGTCACCCTCCGAGGCCCACAGCCTTCCCCTTGCTTTACCCTTCCGGCTCAACAAGACAAAAGGCTGCCAGGAGACGCACTTCGGACCCGGGGTGGGGCAGAGGCAGGTGTCGCAGGCCCTTCTGGACTCCAGGTGGCTCCAGGTGTCAGAGAAGCCTGTGGCATTTTGGACGCATCTCTGTGCGACGGAAGCACCTGGACCAAGGGTTTGGGCGCACCATGGTGTGCGCTGTCCAGCTTTCTCATAAAGCGATTAAGCACACCTGGGTCAACCCTCCGTTACCAGGAAGTCCGCTTCCATCTACGTCTGCCTTCTCAAAGGTCTCCAGGGAAAGTGCAAGGAAACATGGGAACTGGACTCTTACTTGGAAACATAACCAGATGTTATTCTTGGCGGTTGTCTCCACAGCCTCCTCGGTAGTAGATCTCCCAGCCCACTCCTGTCCCATCTAAAACTCTTCCCTTTGACCAGAGACCCCGCCTCTCCTCCCCGTAAGACACAGACACAGGCAGGAAGCACCGCTGCCCTGCCACCCCTCCCCCAGTACTGTCTGGGTCTCTGTTCTCCACTACTGAATTGGCACCACCTTATTGCCATGACCCTGGGTTTCTTCCAGGCCAGGAGGCAGGAACAGCAGGTGAGCTGTAGTCTTCCTTTTCACCACCACCTTCCAGATCTGCCATCTGTTGCAGGCAGGGCATGAGATGGTACAGAAGCTGGAGCAGATGCTTCGGGGCTGCCCAGGCAGGCTATGGGGTGGGGTTGGGCGTCCTTCAGATAGGAATGGGAGACAGGGCGCCTCTGCCACCCTGCTGTCCTAGGGGCCTCACCTCAGTGAGGAAGGGGTCAGTACAGGCAGCAAACGGTGGGCTCACTGGGCCTTCTGTCAAGGAGAGGTGAGGGTGCCGATCTGGGGAAGGTGATGGCACCACTTCCTTACTCTCAGGTTTTACCCTGAATTTTAAGCTTAACTGTCTTGCAAGCCTAGCGTTCCAGGAGCAAAAAATGTGGCCTGGTGGTCCTACTTCCTGAGTCTCGTCGGGATTGCTATGATTCTGTGATTTTTAGTGGGTCAGTCCTAGTCATGACCAGGATTGCAGTCTTCCTGTGCTTACTTGGGAAGCAGCTCAGGAGGATCAGGAAAAGGTACATCCAAGCAGAGACAATGAGTACTGTAACACTTGCTTTAGTGTTGGCTGCTTTGTGGGGCTGTGGGTGAGGAGAGGGATGCAGGACAGTATCTTGCCTGCTTGGTTCTGCTGCACCAGAGCCTATCCTTCCTGTAGAAAAAGGTGTGACCCAGAACTAACTCGAATAGTAGTATGCCAAGATCGTTTGGGGGCAGCATACCTTGCAGTGCAGCCACACAAGGTCACATTCTCCCTGGGAACAAACTTCTTTTCCAACCCAAAGTCAGTGATCTTGATACTTCCTTGGGAGTCCAATAGGATGTCAGGTTTGATTGAGGTCTCTGTGGGTAACACCCTGGCCGTGGCAGTGTTGCGTGGTTCCTGCAGTCTGGAGGAATAATCTCTGGGCCTTCTCTATGAGAACATCAGTGGCCCCTGGACATACTGACTCAGGTCTTCTGGATGTTCATGTTCTATAAGATATGGTTTAAGGGTCTCAGACCTCCAGCATTTGGGTGACTGTAGGTGCTGTGGCTCCTTTAAGTGCCCTCCCTCAGCTGTAATGAAGGCAGGTTCCACTCTCCTTTTGCAGAACCTTAATGGCCACCAATGTCCCAGTGGCAAGATGTTCTGCCTGTGGTACATTGGCAAAGGCACCCTGACCAGTGGTGCCCAACATGTCAAGTTTTGAGTGAGGCTCTTTCCTCAGGAGCAGCCTTGACAGTTCTGAGGGATGCTCTTTCTGCAGGAGTTGGCTGTGAAGCCCAGCCCTGATACCTCGCTGTGCTCAGCACCCATACTGTGTATTTTATAGTTGACTGACTCACATGGCAGAGGAAACTCTTCCCCTTCTTGTGAGCCAGGAAACAGACAGCAGGGAAGGGGCCAGGATCCTCATATCCCACATGATCCAACTGCCTGCCATTAGGCTGCACTCCTAAAGGGTTCATGGCCTCCCCGGGGCGCCTGTGCTGCTCTTAGCTCTGGAATGGGTCCACCAGGGCAGCGTAGAACCTCGCACTTGCCATGCCGTGGAAACTATGGTTGAGGTATGCTGCAGAGGGCAGGGCCATATCAAGCACTTCCATGTGGGTGACCCACAGCCACATGAGCTAAGAAAGGTGCCAGCTGGGATTTACCTATGTGTCACAGGAGGCCACCAGGAAAACCAGAGAGGCACAGAATGCAAGTGACAGTCTGACCCACAGTGCTCAGAAAGAGGCAGGAGACCCCAGCTGAGGAGTAGAGATCACTAGGGAATGGTGTGGACTGGTAAAGCCAGCGAACCCATGTTTCTACTGGCTTCTGCTGATTGTTACCCCTTGTGGATGAGCATAGGTTCTGGAGTGCAGATCTCAGTATGAGATATGACTGAATAAGTGTTGGCAACTAAGAACTTTAACAAAAATATGTCAGCCAGCTGTGGGTAGCACATACCTGCAATCCCAGCCCTGAGAAGGCTGAGGCAGGGGGAATGTGAATTCAGCGCCAGCCTGACCTACTTAGAGAATCAAGCTCAAACTGCACTGCTTTATGAGACCCTATCTAAAAAAAGAACAATAGGTGTGTGGGTGTGTGTGTATGTGTGTGTGTGCGTGCACGCACACACACATGTATATATAATAGCTCAGTAGGACATATGAAACATAGCAGTCAACTTATTGGAGTCCAGGGGCTGGGTCTGTGGTACCTGCTTTAGAAATCAACCATTACAGGGCTGCCTAATAACAGCAATAATAAAAGCTGACATCTGGGTGGGGAGCAATGGAGGCAGGAGAATCACAAGTTCAAGGCTGCTTTGGGCAAGTTAGTGAGACCTTGTCTCAAATGATGAAGGGCTGGGAAAGTAGCTCAATGATAGAGCACCCCTGGGTAACACCGCTAGTACCACCAAAAAAACAAAACCCAAAAAGGGCTAGCTTAGGCTTCTTGGCCTCAAGTCCCTATATGAAGCACCTCACACAGGTCATTTTAAGTATCTCAGAAACCCTGTGACAAGGCACTGTACTCCTCCCAATGGCTTGGAGGAGGTTCCGGCCCTGGTTCAGGGCATCAATACATGGGCCTCGTGCTTTGCCTTTCATACATGAAAAGTGCTCCAGACTCTTGGAGGTCCCTAGGACTGAAGTGCTTTATCTCCCATCCCATGTCACTGCCTTACAAGTTGTGAAACTCTCGCTTGAACTTGTATGTGCTTATTCTTTTGAGGTTCTTGATAGGTGGAGAGAGCTTCATAAGCTATAACCTCAAAGGAGCAGGAATCTTACTTATCCTTTATGTCCATTGTGATGCAAGTATTTGTGACATGTAGGCATTTCTAGTTGATGGAGTCAATGATACTTTTTTCTCTTCCATTTTAGCAGTCAGACATTTGGTTTTACATCAGAGAAGATTGTCTGAACTGGGCCCTGAGAACAAGGTTCCTACTAGGAACCCCTCCTTACCCAAAAAACAGATAAACATTCAAATGCTTTGGAAGCAGCGTGAACATGCTGTTTGCAAGGCCCTGGTATGGAAAGCAGTTGGGTGCTGTCAAGGCGCAGTACACATGTACTCAAGTCCTTCAAGTGTATGTATCAGTACTTTGGCTGGTGGACTTCACTGCACCAAGGAAGTGCCCCTCTCTGAATGGCTCATTTAGTTATTGTTGATTCTTTTTACTTTTCATCTGACTTACAAAAACTTTCCTGAGCCAAATTTTATATGTGGTTTTACCACTCTGCCATACAGAAGGATAAATTTGAAACATTTGTAGGAAAATGAAAGCACCTTGAAACTGTTAAGTGAAATCAGACACACAAAGTTAAATATTGCATGGTTTCTTAGAAGAACCTCAAAGTATAAATAATAGTGGAGTGAGAAGTTTTGCTAAATGCAAGTTGACCAAGAGTTGGCGGGGGGTGTTGGGAAGGGGAATAAAAAAAAGATGTGTTATGTACAGGTATTAACTCTCCATGGGTTTATCAATTAGAGCGACCGTGTGAAGAAAAAAAGCTTTGTCAAATGGGGCGGAGATGAAGACTTGGAAATGAGAGGGGTTGATGGGGAAGGGGACAGAGAAACAAGATGTGCCATGTATGTGTGCAGACTCCATAATAAATGCAGTCACGTACTGAAAGCATATGAATAAAAATACAGTAATAATGTTTAAAAGGCTACATAATATCCAAATTGGGTTTAATCCCAGGAATGGAATACATGATATATTTAACATTTAAAACATCATAAAATCATCTGTTCACACCCATTCATGATTAAGATTTTCAGCAAACTAGAACTAAAAGGAAACTAACCTGAAAAGGGCTATTCACAAAACCTACAAACACCCTTTATAATGGTGAAATCCACCCGTTTTGAGCACACAGGTAAGAACAGGATGCCTTCCAGTGTGTCTCTTCAGTGATATATTAGAGGACATTATCAGTCCCTCAAGACTAGAAATAACCAATCAGACATAAAAAATGCCTAGGATGAAGCAAAGTGATTCTTGACTTGCAGATGGTAACATTTCTTACATAAATAAGTCTCCATATATAGCAAGAGAATTTAACACAGTGACCAAATAGAAAATATGCAAAAGTTAAGATACATTTGGAAAGGTAATTTGATATTAAAGGACTTTATAAAAGTGATAAAAATGTAACATGAATAAATATTTTAAAGCCCTGAGTGGAGAATTATTTTTATTGAAAGATCAAAAAATTCAAATAGATACAGAATATGGTATTCTTGGATAGAAATACTAAATGTGATAAAGATGTCAGATTTCCCTTTTATATATCAAGTTAATGTGATTCTTATGAAAATGGTTTTTTATGAGTCTTGACATACTGACCTACCTAAAAAGTTACGTGGAAGAGAAAAGGCCAAAAATAGTCAAAATCTCTTGAAGAAGATGGAAGCATTCATAAGAAATCTGACTCCATTTTTTTTTTAAATCATCATTGCTGAGAGCTTTTAAGCCTCATTTTTTCCCCTTCCTCTTGGACAAGCACATAAGATTAAATGCTCCCCCTTCCTAATGCTGATGGGAAATTAAATCCATGCAAACTCCTTCCCTTGCTACTGGTGTTAGCTTTCTGTTGCTATGACCAAATATCTGACAAATACAGGAAAAAAGTTTGATTTTTGGCTCATGGGTTCAGAAGTTCCAGTCCATGGTCACTGGGTTCCATTGTCTGTGGCGAACTATTTTGATGGGAGTACATGATGGAGAGGCTGCTCTCCTTAAAGTGGATGAAGAGGAGGAGGCGGGGTCCCAATAACCCCTTCAGGGCCACACTCCAATGATCTCATTTCCTCCCACCAGACCCTGCCTTCTAAAGGTTCCACCATCTCCCCAGAGCACCACCAAGCATCTAGCATATGGTTCTTTGGGGATATTTAAGATTCAAACTGTGACTCTACCAGTGTACCCTTTATAACCTCAGTAAGAATCCAGGCCAGTGGCCTTAACTTGCTTCCTCAAAGCATGCCAGACTCCCACAGGACACCTGTCCTATTGTCTCCAGAGGCGTCACCCATACAAGTAGTAGACCATCCCATGCCCTCTTCATCTGTGTGGCATCATTGTCATAGACATCTGAACCAGACTTTGGCGGTGTTCCAGGTGAGCACAACAGGGAGCTTTCTGGCCATATCTCAACACTTACTGAAAGTGGAACCAATGAGGGTCTCTGAATTAAATGATCCTATTACGTGAGGACCATGACTCCTGAAGGTATGTGACGTGGTGACCCTTGAGATGGAAGCAGGAACTTTGTGAGTCAGGGCAAGGAGTTTCTCAGGGTAATAAGGAGATTTAATCAGAGAATAAATGGCTTGATTTTAGCTTTTTAAAGATCAATCTGTTAGGACTGAATTGTACTTCCTCCTTTCCCCAGTTCATATGTTGAAGCTCCAACTTCCAGCATGACTGTATCAGGGAGGTAACTGGGGCTAAAAAGTCAGAATGGTGGACCTAATTCAATAGGACTGGTACCCTTATGAAAAGAGAACAACAAAGATTTGTTTTTCTCTCTGCCTGCACTAAGAAAAGGTCACAAAAGGACAGAGTGAAAAGACAGAAGTTATAAGACAAGAAGAGCAACCTCACCAAAGCCAGACCTGATGGTTCAGAACCCAACCTCCATCTTGGATTTGTATCCTCCCAAACTGTAACAAAAATGTATTTCTGCTGTTTAAGCTCCGCAGACTTGGTGTTCAGGGACAGCAAGTGGAGCAGGTTAACACTAACAATTGTGTGTAGCAGGAAAGGGGGAATGAGTGTCCGAAGTGGAGAGAAGCAAGGAGACCATGCCGCCAAGCAGGGGCATTACTGGTGGGGACAGGGAGAAACAGACACGTCTCGGCTGTGTCGGGAACGGCACATAGGGTGCTGAGAATTGGAGGTGAAGGGTAAGGAGAAGAAAGGAATCACAGATAAGTAAATAAATCAAGCCAATTCCCCTTTTAGTTTAGACTAAGAAAAATCGCTCAAGAATGGAAATAAGCAGGAAGGTGAATCAGAGGATATTTTCAGACAGGGAACAGTGAGGTCATAGTAGGTACTGCCCTTTTACAGTATTATGTAATACGTTTTTATGGAAGTGCTAGAGATCAAACTGAGGGCCTCATGCATGCTAAGTAAGTGCTCCTCCATCGAGTCATACCCCTGGCCCATGTAATGCATGTTTACAGTGCAGTAGGACATACGATTTTAGGGTGAACTAAATCAACATTTCCTGAAACAGACACAGCAACTTCCCAACTCCCCAAACAAGGAATCAATTGTGTTTGCTTCACACAGTAACTGGTGACTCATTGCGAGTGGAGAAAGAATGTGCACTATGACACAGATCTACATTGCTCTTAAATCACTTAGACACATGAAAAAACCATCAATTTAATGAGCTTCTAGAATCTTCTGTGAAGCCAGATTTTTGAAGCCAAGTTCTAATTTTGTCTCAGACAATACCGGCTATACTAAGATTTCTAGCACACAGCAAATAGCACAGGCCTGCTGCAGCAGCAGAAGAAAATAAAAATAATTGGTCTATTCAGAATGTTTTGTTATCAAGTGCTGGTTTGGTTTTAGACACATGGAATAGCTTTTGTAACACAGATACTGCAGAGCTGACCCTCCAGATGCCTTCTTAGCTCCCTAGCCTTCTCTTCCCAGGTGAGTTTTGCTCTTTTCAGCTTAATTCTCTTTCTTCCTAAGAAGAAGAAAGCACCTTCAGAAGATCAGGGCTGGGAGATCAGCATGCTCTTCTCTTCAGTCTTCTTCTATGCTTTCAGTCTTTTCCCTCAGTTCCTGTATTCTTTCTTGATTTGCTGCCCCATTTTAATAGAAGATACCCTTCACTGGCATTACAATGGGCCTTCTGTAAAAGTGTTTATTTGCCACTAACAAACGCAAGAAGCAGAACACAATCCTGAGATATGACTGTTGTTTTTAATGAAGTTTCTGCCTCAGAGTACTACATGGTAGCACACCTTATTCATGGGGGACGAGTTCCAAGACCCATACTAGATGTCTGACACTGCAGGTAGTACCAAACCCTAAACATTTTTCCCTATACATACACATTTATGATAATTCATAAATTAGGCACAGTAAGAGATGAACAATAGCTAACACAATAGAACAATTATACAATATACTGGTATTAATCAACTTTCTGTCACTGACAAAACCCTTGGGAAACAACTTACAGGAAGAAAGGGTTATTTTGGCCCTATTTCAGAGGTTTCTATCCACCGTTAGTTGTTCTGTTAGTTGTTTGAGCTGGTGGGAAGGCAACACAGGAAGTATAGAAGGGTAGAGCTAGGGAGCGAGATATGCCCTTCCAGGTCAGGCCCCCAGTTAGAACCTCTTCCTGTGTTGTGGAAGGGGGTGCATGCAGAGCAAAGTTGCTCACTTCATGGTGGCCAGGAGGCAGAGAGAGAAGAAGGGACTGAGGTCCCAATATTCCCTTCAGAAGCACGCTCCCGGTGACCTCACTACATTGCAATAGGCCCTGCCTCCTAAAGGTTCCATTGTCTCCCATCAATGACATGGGCTGATGACTAAGCCTTTAGCATGTGAACCTTTGGGGGACATTTAAGATCCAAACCATAGCACTTATAATAAAAAGTAAATGAAGATGTTCTCTCTCACAAAATATCTTTCACTTTTTCACTTAAAGCACTTCATACCTTCCCTCTGGCATTCATGAATTTCCAACATTGCTATTCTTATGCTTTGAAGTCACCATTAAGAAGTTACTTGAACACAAGCCCTGTGATACTGCAACAGGTGGTCTGATAACCTAGATGGCTCCTCTGTTGCCAATGACCAGGCAGTTTATAAAGAGCATGCATCTGCACAAAGGATCAAGTCCCAGACAGGACAAAGTGGAACAGGATGACATTTTTTCATGCTGCCCAGAATAGCAGGTGATGTAAAGCTGCTGAATTATTTCTGGAATTTTCTACCTAACATTTTTGGATCCTGGTTGACTTGAGGTAACAGAAGCCTCAGAAAGCCAAACTGTGCATAAGAGGAATGCTGAGGTTTAGATGTGGGGTGTCCCTTCAAAGCCACATGCGCTCAGAATCAGAGCTTTTGGAAGGTGATTGGATTATGGGGGCAGCAGAGCTGATTTGCTGTTAGGAGGTGGAGTCTTATTGGATCAGGTCCTACCTGGGGGCGTGACCTAGAAGGGCATATCTTCCTGCCTAGCTCCCCACTTCTGGCTTCCTGTCCACTGTAAGGAGAACTTTCCTTTGCCCAGATCCTTCCATCTGTTGCCAACTATATAAGGACCTTCTAAAGTCAAAATAACACTCTCCCTTTAGGTTGTAGGTGTTGGGAACCTTGTCCCAGTGTCGGGGAACATGACCACTGCCCTGAATCAGGGCTTCGGCTCCCACAGGCAGACATGATGATACCATTCTTCCATTCTGCTGTCATGGTGTCCATGACCAGGGGTGCATGAAGGGGCGCTTTCCCATCTCAACAGCCACCTCCTAATGTTCTTTCTTGGTTCTTTTTTGATCCCTCATCTGTAGATCAGGTGGCTAGTAGGAGTGCCCTTGCCCATTTATATGTCCAATAATGACAAAGTTGATGTCTTTGTTCCCACTTTGGCTTTAGCAGTTGTTTTCACAACACCTGTATTCTGAAAGCAACATTCTGTAAAAGTTTTCATTCTCATTTGGCTTGCAGTATTACCCTTGACTTCTTGTTGCTTATTGCCACGGATGCTGTTATCTCTGGGAGGTCACCCTCAGATCCTGGCCGTGTGTTTGACTTGTATCTAGATGTCCCCCTAAAGCCTCCTGTGGTCATAGGTGGGGAGTTTTGAAGGTGGCTGGATTAGGCAGTGTGATGCCAGGATGGAGAATTCGATGCTGGGATTAAGAGTGTGATGAGAGGATTGAGGGTACTTCACCCTGGGTGTGAGTGCTACCTGCCAAAGGGGAGGTGGCTTGGATGGAATACAGGGATAGAGAAGGCCTGCTACTGCTCCTGCTTTTGTTGTTGCTTGCTGCTTGCAGCTTTCTGCCTGTCCTGCCACACCATGGACCGTTTCTACTCTGTAACACTCCTCTGCCATGCCGCCCCGCCTAGGAGCCAACTGACTGTAGACTGAAACCTCTACAAATTATAAGCCAAATAAGCCTTTCTGCCTTTAACTAGGTGTTGCTTAGTTTGCCTTAGCAACAAGAAAAGTAACCAAGACACCATGTGGTCCTCTTACAATATGGAAGTTACTTCTTCAAAACAAGCAGGAATTTCTTCAGCATGCTAAAGTGTCATATAATATAACCTCATGGTAAATTATACCATCATCTTTGCCACTCACTGCATGCAACTGAACCAAAGGAGTGACAATTCATACTCATAGGCTGCAATCATTCTCAAAAGGCAGGACTTATCAGGATGTCTACAGCACAACTAATGTTGGAGACCACCGTAGAATTCTGCCTATGCATTTTTATTCATTTTACAATTTTCTTTTAGAAGGAATTTAAAGATTTAGAATGAAAGCTCACATTTTTCGTGGTACCTTTTTCTTAACACCACTAAAATCACAGCCTAAGAATGTGAGAAGATAAGGGAAAGAAATGTTTATTCATTAATAAACATGTACCACACATTGTAGGTCTTTTACCACCTAATCCATACCATAGAAAAGAGCTGCATTGGAACCAAGGGGACATCATAAGAAATATGTAACCAAATCAGTGTTCTTAAGTAATTTCAAGTGTGGATTAGACAATTACATGGTGATAGCAACTGTCATTAAGTTGAAAGGCTAAAACAAGTATTTCAAAAATTTCTGGGGCCAGGGATTTAACTCAGTGGCACTGCACCTGCCTCTCAAGCACAAGGTGGTGAGCTCAATCCCTGGTAACGAAAACCAAACAAAGAAGCAAACAAAATTCCTAAAGGTGTAATTGGTTATGCTTCTGGTGGTCTTAGAAAATAAATATACTAGGGACTTCTGGGAAGATAGCAGAGCAGTAAGCAGCAACAAATCAACCTCACCAAGATTCAGAATCCAGACATTGGAAAATAAGTTGGGGAAGAAAAGGAGGCAGCAGAACCCTGAAGGACCTGGTAGTCCCAGGAAGGATCTGAAGGGAAAACTGGCACATAGAGAAACGGAAGAGACAGACTGCAACACAGAAAGAGGGCAACAGCACTTTCTCCCCAGCTCCTGGTTCATGGCAGGAGAAAGGAAGGCCGATTCTATAGAAACACAATAAAAGCAGGAGATGCCAGAGGACTTCAAGGGTAAATGCACCCGTGGAACAGAGGAGTGGATGCCATGTGCTACAACAACTGGGGAGTGAGTCCAGTCCAAGGGACTGCTGTATTCCCTGCAAAGAGTGCTTGGATGCCGTTTTAGGGAGGGTTGGCTTCATCCCAGGGCTCCCAGTGTTAAACTCCCACAGCGACTGGGTGAGGGCCAACCACAGGAAATGTCCAGGTCAGGGAGCCACGCACAACCCTGCGAGAGACACCCAAAGTGTTACAAGCTAAATGACTAAGATCCCAATTCGTGATCAGCCAGGATCAGCCTGAAAGCTGTGTGGATTTGAAAGTACTAGAACTGGCACAGCACCCTAATCCTACCACAGGCTTGGTAGGATTATCGGGTGTGGATCAGCTTCTGGCTGCCTCCTTTGTCTATCAGCGAAAGCAGAGTCACTCCCTGAATTGGACACAGTCACAAAGCTTCAGACCCCAAAAGATAGTCACAAGCTTGAAATCACAGAGAAAATTTCTTCTGGTTTTTTATTTTTTCATTTCTGTTCATTTGGTTTTTTGGTTTGCGAATGTGAACATTGGTTTTAGTTTTTTCTTTGGTTTGGTTCTTCTTGTTTTTTCCTTCTTTCCCTTGTTTTCTTCACCAGTTTCCCAAAGCTTGGGTAATCTTTTGTCCTTCAACCTTGCTTCTATTCTCTTCTTCTTTTGCTTCCCTTTTTCATCTGTTCCCTTTTAAATTTTATCCAGTGGGGTAAAACTGCTCTACCTACTGGATATTTCCTTTATATAATTTTTTGATTTGCCTTATATTTTGTTATATAACTATAATTCTTGTACCAATGGTTGAAGGTGGAAAATTCTTAGTTATATAATTTGTCATTTTCCAGTCTGTGTTTGATGCTATCATTATTACTGATAAGTACCTACTTTAAGAACCTGTATTCTAATAAGATGGAAAGCTGAGAAGGCGTAGACAGATTCCTTGATAAATATGAATTACCAAAGCTGAATCAAGAGGATATAAAAACTATAAATATTCTAATATCAGTCAATGAAATTGAAGAAGCAATAAAAAAAAAAAACTACCAACAAAGAAAAGCCAAGAACTTTAGAGAAGAACTAATGCCACTATTCCCCAAACTATTTTTTTTTTTTTTTTTTGAACTGGAGATCAAACTTGGAACCTTGTGCTTGCAACTCAGGCAGCAGAACCACTGAGCTAAATCCCATACTCTCAAACTCTTTAATGAAACAGAAAGAAAAGCGGTACTTCCAAAGTCTCTCCTGGAGCAAACACTACCCTGATACCAAAACCAGAGAAGGATCTAACCAAAAGAGAGAACTACAGGCCAATCTCCTAAATGAACACAGAATAAGACAATGGCAAACAGAATCCAGCAAATCATCAAGAAGATCATACACCATGACCAAACAGGATTCATCCCAGGGATGCAGGGATGGTTCAACATACGCAAATCAATAAATATGATGTATCATATTAACAGGAGGACAAAAAAACCACATGATCATCTTGATAGATGCAGAAAAGCATTTGACAAAGTCCAACATCCATTCATGATAAAAATTCTATAGAAAACTGGAAGTCTTTATCTCAATCTGATAAAAGCCATCTATGACAAATCAACAGCCAGCATCATACTAAATGGTAAAAAAACTGAAAGATTTCATCCTAAAATCAGAAACAAGACAAGGATGCCCACTATCATCACTCCTATTCTATACAGTTCTGGAAACATTAGCCACAGCAACGAGACAAGAGAAAGAAATAAAAGGAATATGGATAGGAAAAGAAGTTATTATGTGCTAATAGCATGATATTCAGAAAACCCCCAAAATGCCACCAAAACACTCCTAGAATAATCAAATTTGGCAGCATCATAGGATACAAAGCAGCCCCCAAAAATTAGTAACTGGCTTGGTGGTACACATCTGTCAGGAGGCTGAAGCAGGAGGATCACCATGAGTTTGAGACCAACCTGGGATACTACATAGAGAGTTCAAGGCCAGCCTGAACTACACAGTGAGACCGTCTCAAAAAAAAAAAAAATCAATAGCATTCCTGTACGTGAATAACAAACTCACTGAGAAATTAGGCAAATAATTCCTTGAACAAAAGCATCAAGAGAAGTGAAATATTTAGGAATCAATCTAATGAAGGAAGTGAAAGACCTATACACTGACAACTACAGTATTCTGAAAAAGGAGCTCAAAAGGATATCAGAAAATGGAAAGAGATCCCATTCTTGAATAGGCAAAACCAATATAATGAAAATGGCCATACCTCCAAAATTTTTATAGAGATTTAATGCAATCTCAATTAGAATACCAATAGCATATCTCACAGAACTAGAGAAAACAATCCTAAAATTCTTATGGAATCAGAAGGGACCTAGAATGCCAAAAGCAATTCTGGACAGCAAGAGCAAGGTAGGGGGACATCACAATTCCTGACCTGAAGTTATTCTACAAAGCTAGCATGATAAAAACAGCTTGGTATTGGCAAAACACACACACACACACACACACACACACACACACACACACACACACACACAAAGATCAAGAAGAACAAAAGATGCAGAAAAAAAACCTAAGCATACTCAGCTATCTTATCTTTGACAAAGGGGCCAAACACTTCACTTGAAGGAAGATAGCCTTTTTAATAAATGGTACTGGGAAAACTGGTCCTCTACATGCTGAAGAATGAACCTGACCATGATGACCATGAGAGAATGAACTCTCACCATGCACTAAACTAAAATTAAAATGGATCAAAGATCTAAATATAAAAACAGAAACACTTCATCTACTGACAGAGTATGTAAAACTCTTTAAGACATAGATCTAGGCAAAGATTTTATGAACAAAACCCTAATCACACAGGAAATTTTACAAAGAATCAACAATTGGTATCACATCAAATTAAGAGGCTTTTGCACAATAAAAAATGCACCAATAGAGTGAAGAGAACCCACAGAATGGGGAAAAATTTTCCCAGCTACTCCTTAGAAAAAGGATTAATATCTAGAACATAAAAAGAACTAAAAACATCAGACCCTCCCCTCAAGTTTAAAGATCCAATCCAAAAGTGGGCATCTGAAATGAATAGAAATGTCTTACATGAAGAAGTACAAACAGCAAATAAATATATGAAAAAATGTTCAACCAGTCATTCGAGACCTTTTCCACTGCTAGTGCGAGTGTAAACTGGTACAACCACTATGGAGATTCCTCAAAAAACTAAAACACAAGGTTCCATTTGACCCAGCCAGTCATCTTCTAGGTATCTTCTCAAAAGAGTTAAAAGCATCATGCCACAGTGATATATGCACACCCATGTTTATGCAGCCCAGTTTATAATAGCTAAGTCTTGGAAACAGCCCAATTACCCATCAAAAGATGAACAGGGAAAGAAAATGTGGTATTTACATATAATGGGACACTACTATCATAAAGAAGGATAAATAAGTCATTTTTATGTAAATGGATGCAGCACACAGGTTTACATATTGCATTGTTTCTCTTGTGTGAAAAAGTTAAATGAAAATAATAGAGGCTGGATATCTGAATATAAGGATATGTTCAAATGGGGAAGTGAACAAAGGAGAGGGGAAAGGGAAGGGAAAAAGGAAAAAATAGGTAATGGAAGGAAAAAGAAACAAAGCTTTTACAAATGGGGAGGGGAAGAAGGGTTGAAGGCAATGGGGAAAAAAAATAATAAAGATCTATTATGTATAGGTACAAATTCCCTATGATAAATGTGATCGTTATGGCAAATATATACTAAATAAATAATAAATTTTAAAAATAAATACTACGTTACATTTTCCAGTGTAATTTGAACTTTTTCTTTTTAAAGCAAAACAGATTTTAGTTGCACAGAATTTAAAACAGACTGTAGCTTATGTAACTGAATTTAATGGCCTAAAATATTTCCCCCTAAAACATGTTCCACATATTTTATTAATCTGCAAATAAAATTTATTCCAGGATGGCACTGCACATAGTCAGTCATAGTCAAGACTGTTTTCCTCTGGAAGATGGAATACAGCTAATATTGCTTAGGAAATGGGAACTACAAAAGGTTTTGCAACTAAGAAACATTTCAAACTACATTTAGATTCAAACATTCTTTAACACAAATCTGACCTCAAATTAACACAATTTGACCCAAACTCCTTGATATTAAAAAATCAAGAAGTTTAAAGCAATTTTTGTCCAGAGCAATCAACATGAAGATAAATAATTTCAGGGTCCACATGAAATCTGTTAGATATTAAAAGATTTCAATTAAAAACTCTCTAATACAGGGGTGTAGCTCAGTGGTGCTGTCGCCTGCTTTGCAAGCGCAAGGACCCAAGTTCGATCCCTGGTACCAAACATATTTCTGTAATACAGAAATATGAAAATGTATGTAGCAAGTAATAAATATAAGTTGATAACTCAGAATTTTCTAATTGTTAAGTCTTAAACATAAAATGTAGCCTGATAACACAGCTGAAAAACTACAGTCGTGAAATAATCACATATCACAGAAATAAGTGACTGTAATATACAAACACCTACGTTATTTCATCTAGGTAAAAAAAAATAAAGTGCCATTTTGATGAAGCAATAACCTGACAAAAACATATGTTCAAAGTCCAAAGGAAATTTTCTTTTTTATAAATCATAGCGTTCTCAGAAAGCACTTTGGCCTAAAATGTTTCATTCCTGGTCTCAGCCCAGATAAATATTTTGGAAAACTGGAAGAAATATCACATTTCCTAGTTGTTTAAGGTGTCTCAAAATAGTTGGGAAAAGAAGATATTTTTCCCATTCTTATTTGGAAATTTGTACACATATTCACACATGGCATAAATTACGCTTTGAATTGGCATGTACAAAATCCTGTAAGGAAATCACAGACCAGAAATAAACACTGGCAATTTCTGACTCCTGAAGGAGAGCATGGAATGACATTCACAGTGCCCCGCTCTCCTCGGTGGTGAAGAGGCATTCGCGCCAGGCAGATGCTGGCTCTGCGCTCCTCCCTCAGTGCGACGGCAGAGGCAGGGGCAAGCAAGGCATCATCAGAAAGGTCCTTACAAGGAAGCAAACTGCATGGCACTCATCTCCATAAGGTTCCAAAGGTGTACAGGGATCAGAAACTGGGATCTAAAAGAACCCAATGGCTTGTATTAATAGACTAGGCAATATTCAGCAACTTTTACTGAAAAGAACTAGAAAAGCTGGTTAAGCAAAATCAGCCATGCGAAAGCATCAGAATGCTAGGGGAGCAGTAAAAATTACAGGACTGTAGGCCAGCCCAGCCTCTGGGGTTGCTCTTGTCCCAGGGATATCTGCTGGTGGGCAGTTCAGAGCTGGGCAGAGCTTTCAAAGACAATGCACAGAGAGCAGACACAAGCTCGTTCTCCCAAGAAGGGGTTTGGCAGGGGACCTTCAGCACCGCAGTGCTACACTCTGGGAGTAAAGACCAACTAAAACCAGGAGCTGAATCCAAATTCAGAATCTCAAACCCCTCCTGCAGCAGTGACCCAGGCTCAAATTCCCCCATCCATACCTTCCGGAAGTACAGCTAAACCCTGTTTGAATAAAATAACATCAACATCCCTCAAAGTAAGTCCTATTTTTTTACAAGGTCAAAACACAAAATAATCACCAACACCACCAGCAGCTATCCCAGGAGAGAACAAGTATGATAAAAATATGAACAGGTCCACCAGGGAACTAGATGATTTAGCTGTGAGCACTGGCTTTCAAATAACTATGTGTAATAAAAGGAAATAAAAAACCTTAAGATTTTGACAGAAAATTGGGGGAAATTTGTTAAAGTACCAAATGGAAATCCTAGAACTGAAAATAAAAACTACTCAAATACATAATTCAATAAATGGATTTTGTAAACTAGAGACAATTAGACAATTAGACTGATAAACTATCATATAGGTCAGAAGTAAACAACTAGAATGGAGACAAAAGGATAGAAAAAAAGCAAAGCATGTAAGAGACATAGGGAATTAAGCAAAAAGTTCAACAAATGTAGCTGAAATCCTACAGGAACAAAGGCAAAGGGAATCAGAGCCATATTTGAGCAGAAACTGATCAGTTTTCTCAAACCAATAAAAGTTGTTATAAGTAATTAATAATATTGAGCACCTCCAGGTATTACATTATATGCTGACATAAACAGCACAATCCATGTTGTGGCAAACTCCATCAACAAACAACCCTGCATCTTCAATAAACCAAGGGAGAAAAATGACACGAAGAAACCTGGAGTCGAAAGTTCCTAAGAAACAGACCAGTCCGTCATACTAAGTGGCTGTGACTGGACCCTGATCCAAACGCACTTGGGGAAAAGAAACTGAGATAACCACAAAACTGGACATATGGACAGTAATTTGATGCTGTTAAAAATTAGCTTTCATTTAGGTATGACAATGGTTTTGTACTTACGTTAGAACCAAAGTTTTTATCCTTTAGAGATACAAAATGGGGGAATAACTGATTTGCTTAAAATATGTTAAAAGTGGTTAATGTAGTTATTAAACAATACCATGAGTTAACTGTAAAAATAGATCCAGTGATTCATGCAAGTTCCTTACATTCTTTAGTCTACTTTTACTTATGTTCAAAGTTCTCCATAATGAAGTTTTATTAAACTTATTGGTGGGCTTGCTTGCCTCATAATACATCATCATCCGGCTTCATAATCCACCTTTTACTGGCACTTTAAAAAGACAGTGCAGGGCCAGGGATTTAGCTCAGTGTTTCCGCTGCCTGCTTCAAAAGCGAAAGGTCCTGAGTTTGACCCCCAGTACCGAAAGAAAAAAAAAAAAAGTGCAGAACCGGAAAATATGCCATTATGCCTTTTCATTCCACTCTCTAAGGTTAATTAAAACTCGTCATTAAACTGCATTAAACTAGGTCAAGAACCAGTAGCTCTGTAATAGGAACAGCTCCAGAAATCTTAAGACTTCCACTGTACTAACAACTTTAACATGTTAAAAGATTTTAGTGATGGGAAACAGAATGCAGATATAATTTGTGGTCTTACTAATTTACTCCATTTGACAGCATTTATCATAGGAAGTTTTCAACATTGCATACTTACAAATAAAATCAGATAAAAATAATTCAGAACTTTACTTGTCATTAACTTAGACTTAACCTATTCCAAATTAGATATAGGTTGAATACCCCTTTATGTGAAACACTTGGGACTAAAAGTGTTTTAGATTTCAGTTTTTCAGACTATGGACTATCTTGCAGAGATGCCAGCCACTGAGCATGCCTAACTGGAAAGTCCATAATCCAAAATGCTCTGAAATTCAAAACTTTCTGAATGCTGACAAAATGCTCTTCCTGTATTTAGCAGATCACATATTCATAATAGTACATTATTTCCAGTGTCAAGTTATCTGATACTCCCTTTAAAACAGGCCTCAGCATATTCTAAAGCTTACAAAACTTTGCTTGTAGGGGAAAAAGTTTAAATGTACTTATCTAAGAGTAAAAAATGAATAATGCCTTTAATCTTAAAGTGGGTGGATACACACACAAGATATAAAACCAGGAGCAATCATATTTAAAATATGAAGTACATTTTTTTAATAATCTGTGGTGTATATCCTGTATCACAGATACTACAGATTAAAGATTCTATCTACAACAGACACTTTCTGGGAGTTGCTCCACAGGAATTCCAAAGGGATATTGTAATGTTTATATTCTTTGGAATCTGTATCCAAAAGTAATTAAATTCAGCATGGAAACCAAAATAAGCTTTTCAAGTACTTAAAATAAATTTCCCAACATCATACCAAGGTGAAAGCAATTTCTAGACGTTTTCATTACTTTCCAAGTATATGTTGCAAAGAATTTCTCATTAATAAGGCTTTACATAAAATTATATGTTACGACCTGTTACTTTTTTTTTGATAGCTTTAAATTTTCTAAGCTTTAGTTTCTTACTGAATACTAAGAAAAGCTCTTCTACGGTATAAGAGTCAGCTTCTGGACCTGTACAGAAAATTAAGTCAGATTGTATTTAAATTAATGATGGGGCCTATGGTACTCAACTTTGCTATTAAAAGAAAAAACAGTGATCTAAATCTCCTTGTTACCAACTGACTAATTTCCTAGAAACACTGAGTTTTATCCCTCCTGTGTGCGTGGGCATGCAGACACGTAGGTATCGATGCTTTGCCACTGAAGATGTACTCAACCTCCTTAACCTGCAGCTTTCATGTTCTCACCCAAGCTTACTCTTCAGCACGGTGAAAACTATCCCAGCCAATCCCGACTTCCCGGTCTCCCGACACGCTTCCCTCTGACTTCCACCAACCTTCTTCCCTCTTCCCAGAAAGATAATACTCAACCCCTCCCTCCACCTACCCACGCTCCCTTCAGGATCTACCCCTATCTGACCATTCCAGCCAGCCATGCTTTCCTCCCTTCCACAGCGTTTTGAATGTTCCGCTCCTGTAATGTTTACCGAGGGACAGACAGCTACCTACCAATGACTGCAAGCTCTAGAAAGCTAAGAGCTGCTATATGGACAAACTGTTGGCTCCTTCTGATTGCTTCACTGCCGTCAGTGTTTCCTTATTTACAAGTGCATGTGCACACTTTCCCTACAACGGGACCAGCAGGCTGTAAGGAAGTGAAGGTGGCTGTAATTATGAGGTCAACAAAAATTCGAGGAACATGAAAAATCCAATCCTACTTTCTTAAAATTGAAGAGCAAAGAAGAGGTAAATAGTGAATAACATTAGGAAAAATGCCTTATTTCAACTACCTTTATTTTGCCTTCTGTACTATAATTACTTAAGTTTTGTGAATGAGCTAGAATAAATATTATTTTTTTAGAATGTCTATAGTTACTTCTCATTTCCTAAGATTTTCCTGGCCAACTTTCTAATTTCCTAATGATGAGTAGTTACCTCAGGAATTACACTAGTGTGCTATAAAATCTAAAATGATATGTGGCTGAAATCAACTTGATCTAGGTAATCTTGTATCAAAATTATTTTCATATACTAAATAAAACTCATTGTAGGAGAAAGCTATTATTAAAGCCTAGGTATAGTTACAGAAGAAAAACCTTGAAATATTTTGATTGTAATTAGGTTTAATTAATAGTAATGGCAAATATATGCAGATTTATTCCTTTGATACAAAAATTGCACTAAAAATTTGGAAAGTAATACACTGAAATTCTAGGAAAATATATTTGTTTGAAGTCTATATTGTGAAATAGAATTTAAAAGGGTATATTAAAAATGTTTTGAGATTAAAATTCATCACATAATTAAATTTCATTCTGACAAGTAAAACAGACCTATAGTGCCAGGTTTTTCCTATAAATTATTTTTAAAATGCTGATAAATACACATATTTGTTTAAATGATCAGTCTAGATTTAATGTTAAGGTAGAAAAGAAAATATGTGATCAAACGTCTACAAAAAGAAAGATCATCACGTAGAAACTTAACTATAAACTTTTTAAGTTGGTACTGATTTCCAGCTCCCCAAAATAAACTTAATTAAAAAACAAATGAAGAATGCATTTTAGTTTCATGACATTGCCTGCATAAAAGAACACTGATACTTGTTTGGATTCAGATGCAAAATCCAACAGCACAGCCATGTGGACACAGAACTTACTTGTTTTATACCAGTTCTATTACTGAGGCTCTCCAAATATTCCAAGAAGAAAATAATTTCTGACTTAAAATTTATAAAATTTAAGTGCAAAACTTCTAAAAACCACTACAAACTTTAAATTTGAATTTTGGGTAGTGAGAAAAATAATTACATACAACAAATACTTGATAGAGGTTGGCTATCCCTAATTCAAACGTCAGCATGATGCCCTAAGTGGAAAATTCTACACCAAAACTTGGTTTTGTGTACCATGTTATCATATACGTTGTAAACAATTACCTCCAGTATGTACAAGGCATATATGAACCATAGATTAATTTTGTGTTTAGACTTGGGCCCCCTCCTCAAGATACTTTGCAAGTGGTAGAAGAAGCCTGAAGTCTGGTGCACTTTCTAAGTGCTCAGGCCAGGGTCCATTTAACACGCAGCCTACCTTCATCTCGTGCACCTAGACTTCACAAGAGTCGAGTGAAGCGGGTGCTATCATCAGGGTTTAAAACAAAGCGTTTGGGGCCTGGAAAGAGTGAGTGATAGTATTTGTTTCTTAAACAAAGTTAAAGCTCTCTCTCCTCTCCTCAGCTTTCCTTCCTTCCTCCCTGCCAGTTCCTATAGCAGAAAGAGAATTTTCAAAAGCAGTGAAGGGATATTTGGAATACTGTATAACATTTTAGTAGAAACATGATTTTTTGAAAACAAGTATTTTAGAACACAATGTATCAGTATTTTTATACATTGAACTTAGAATACCTTGAATGTTGTAATTAAAGTATCTGCATTTATGTATTTTAAAAATATTTTTGGATATCAGCACCAATTATTTAATTTATATGTGATTAAGAAAACTTGGCTTGAAAAACAGAAAAACACATACTAAAGAGTACTACCAAATTTTGAAATTTTATTGTATTTATCTATATATGTATATAATTAGAAGACCTTTGAAATGTTTCCCAAGCTGGGACTGATGTGGATATCCACAATGGTTTGATTCTAAAACTGACTTTTACCACTCGCTTTGTGTAGCTCATTTGAAGTACATTTCAATCTTCGTTCATCCATTCCTTGTGACTTGTTTAGTGAAATGCCACCCACGCGTCAGAATGGTCAGACTGAAAATGTTCCAGATCTTCAGGTCAGGGTTAGGGGGCTAATGAAAAGACTGCGAAAAGTGACATCAGATGATACTGGAGGTCTGCAGAATCTGAGGACACCATTCTAGGCACTGCACAGGCCGTGTTACAGGATTAAAAACCAGTTGTTAACACAAAATAGCAGGCATTACATCTGAGTACTAACTGTTTGTTTCCTACTGGTGTTTGTGGAACTTTCTGCACTATTGCTTTTTATGGACTCTAACAGGTCTTTAAGTCTTTCATTCCCAAACTTCTTCTGTTTCTTCTTACTCTGTGTTAGAGACGGCAGCAGCAGGGCAGCCAGTCCCCAGGGCAGCTTGCTAGATGGGGAAGGGACAGCAGTATCTTTCTGTTGTAAAACCCAGGCGCTTTCTCTGGCCAACTCTACAAATCTTTGTAGCTGGCTTTGACTTACATTTTTGCTTATATTGAGAGAAGTTTCAAAAGGATTCTGAATGTGCAGAGGAGAAGAATCAGGTTTGTTTTGTTCCCGTCCCTATAGGTTATGACACAGAAGAGAAAAGAATCCATAAATACAGGAAGTGCTTAAATGTCAAATGCACATAAAATACCAGCACTAACTTTACAGAGTGAAGAATTTTTTCCCCGGGGAGCCAGATAAGTAAGCATGTTAGCAAGTGTGTATGTGCATACTTCTGTCTCAGTCCCACTGTACTTTTATGAGTATTCTTTGGAGAAAACTTAACAGCTTTATGATCTATGGATGATGTCACAGTTCAGAGGCCAGATACCTGGATTGGGTCAACAATGAGAATAATTTTTTTAAATAATGTAACTTTTACCTAACAAGCCAGAGCTGAATCAGGGAAAAAGAAAAATGACAGAAAACAAGATGAAGAAGCATTTACTTTTGAGAGATTATAAAAGCATACCTATTACAATGGGAACAGAGACACACAAAATCAGAATCCTTAAATATACATAGCAATTACCATTTCCCAAGAAGAAATGAGAAAAGAAGAGAATAATGAAGGGTTAAAACACTAAAGTTTCCAAGAGAAAGGCACTTACACACACACACACACACACACACACACACACAACACCTCACAGAAATAAAAGCTATGCATCAAAGGAATAGCAATAAACCTAGGTATCTCGTCCTTCTTCAAATGACGTGGAAATGTCACTTGAATATTTGAAAAGCAACGTAGGCGGCCCTAGTCTCTTCTCTAACTTCTTTTATCTGCTGCACAGCAGGCACCCTGAAGGCCTATCATCTCTGAGCCCTGAGAACCAATAGGTAAAGATGCTGGGTGTCATGGCGCACACCTGTAATCCCAGCACTCTGGGAGGCTGAGGTAGGAGGATCACAAGTTTGAGCCCAGCCTGGGCAACTTAGGAGACCTTGTATCAAAATGAAAAATTTAAAAAAGGTAGGAGTAAGGAGCTCAGTGTGGAGGCCCTGGGTTTAATCCTCATCCCCCAAGAGGAACAAAGAACTCTGTATGCTTGGTGACCTTTTCCTTTGAGACTGCATTCTTCCCTCTCCCAGCCCACACCTTAACAACCCCCATCAGAAAGGAGAACTGAAAAAGCAACAAAAGAGTATCTGGGCCCGAGTCTTAGGAAACCAGCCTCACAAGGTTGGTAACTGCGAAGATGAGAGGAGAGCCACAAGCACCCCAGGTGCAGGCATATTTTGCCCAGGGTCCTGCCCAGACTGATACTTAGCTCTCATCTAAACTAATGCCCCAAGAGAACCAAATCACAGTCTCACAAGCTCTACATCAAGCAGTTCTAAGGACTTGGACTGAGGGAATCACTGAAACCTAACCATATGACTCTGCACTTGTTCCGTGCCAACACAAATCCAGCTTAGAAACAAGTGTAATGTCACGCTTTCCAGAAGACTTTCCAGGACATTACTGCACGCCTGGGCAGCACATTAGGAGCAGCAACGAGTGCGCCCCAAGTGCCTGGCACTGCGACACAGGCAGACGCCACAGGGCTTCCTTTCGCTCTAACCTGATGTCAGCTCAGCCAGCTGAGGCGCTCCTCTCCGATGGCTGCCTTATCATCAGACAATGCTACAGAGGTGCAATGAAATGAACTCCTTAGAGGCCTCTGAAAACTCAGGGTATGGAAGAAGACCAAATACCTTCTAACCACGTACTAAGACAGTTAGTTACCTGTCGAATACTTATGGAATTCTTGTTGAAAGCGAAATTGCCAAAATATTCAAAAAATTCCTTCAATAGTAATTCTGCAAGAAAATAAAACAAGGAATATAAGAGGAAAGTTTCTTTGAATCCAAAAGGAAATAAAAGAAAAAGAGAAGCACTTACCTACTGTTTCTGTGTTTTCTGAAGGTTTAATTTTATTCAAATCACGAATAAATGTACAATTATTGCCTTCTATTATGCATTTATCTTCTGTACCTTAAATAAAAATGAACAATATTTCACATTATATTTCCTACTTCAAAAAAGAAATCTGTGATTTAAATAAATCCATTATATATGAATATGTCCTACTATTAGTGCTATATGTATATTTATAGTTAATAAATCTATAACTCAATTTTAAAAAGATTTGAGACAAACAATACTACAGTAGAATTAACATTATATTTTCTTTACCATACCAGAATTTAACAACCCAATAATTGTGGAGCAGATCAGTTTTGTAGTAACCCGTGAAAAGTAAGAAGTTTCTATCTTTCACCACATCCTTAATCAGTATCTAGGTTTTATTTCCATTTTTACCACCTTTTTGTACTTTTATTCAATGACTTGGATATGACACAAACTGAATGTTCTAACAGTATTTAAAAGCTTCAGGCAATTTCTAAAATGTAGCATTTTAGAGTAACTGAAATCCAGCTAATTCAGCACAACACAGGAGAATTATGCAATCAACTTTTAAGTAGTATTTATATATTTAGAGATCATTGTTTTCTTAATTATTGACATACAGCACTACGAAATCCCTCACCCAAATCCACCTCCTACTGTAAAATACCCCACTCACTGCTGAGCGGAACAAAGTCCCGTGCTTCACAGACCCAGCAACGGCTCCTCCTACGTGAGAGCACTGCACAGCTCCAGGCCAGTGCCCGCCTGTTCCGTCCCACCAGCCTCCACACTTGATTCTGCACATGCTGCCTACTCCCCTCCCTCGTCTGGGACCCAGAGGTCTCTATCCCCGCTTGTCACTCACTGCCCTCCTCCTCTGCCTGGCTCACAGCAGTGCTTTCTGGTACACAGCAGGCACACAGTCAATAATTGGAACCACCGCTGGTATCTGATTTTGAATGACTACAAGGTCACACGGTTCTTTCAAACTTTTGTTGCTCTCCTTTCTTTGTGATTTTTGCTACTTTTTCTTAAGACCTATAACACTGACATGATTTCTCAAAAACTATTCCAGATTTGAGCATACTTTTAACAGTGCATTTTATGTGCTCTACTATATGACTTACAATACACTGAAGAACTGTTTTGAGAAACAAAGATGACCCTATCTTAAATTGGAAGATAATTTTTTGCCTTCATTTTCATTACTTTCTTAAAAACACTTTAGTAAAAAGTAATACTTGTAGAGACAGGCTACCATTTTATCACTATATTCCTAGCAATGTATTAGATTACTTTTAAGGGACTTGGGGATGTGTTTTCATATCAAAAGTAGGTGTCAGCTGACATGTTCTGTGACAGCCCCAGCCATGTATGTAGCTGGTCTGGCAGCTGTGTCTGTTTTGAGGCATGTATCTCCCACAAAAGCATTACTAACAGAAAAATGAGATCCTAAGAATATAGCGATAAAAAATGGAGACTGTCTTTATGAGTATTGCTTTCTACTAAATGAACTTTCAACATAAAGTAGTGAAATTGAATGCAAAAAGAATTATCCACTGATTTAAGGCAGGATCATTTTGCTATTTAAAACCGGTAAGGCATGCAAACCTAAGAAATGACTTGGCTCCCAATCTTCCCCCTTTCTCTTTTTTACTGAAATTATCACTTAAAACAGCATCAAAACAGTCCAACATAACATCACTGGCCACCTATGACTTCAAATTTCAGCTTCTCAGTCACACTAATCACATCCAAGTGCCCACCATGTCTGGGCAGCGCCTGCCCACAGGTCTGTGCAGCACAGGTAGAAAACATGTTCACTGGCACAGAGGCGTGTTGGCGGCCTGCCTCAGGAAGTGGACCCTCAGCCTATTCAGACACCCCGTCACCACTGGTTACTCTGCTCACGCCGACTTGCTCCTCCCTCCTCAATAGGAAACACTGCCAAGAATTTGTATGGAATACAAACTCACAGTTGTGAAGACAGACATGAAGCATCTTAATTAACACAACAGAAAACTTCCGTCACCGTAAGTGAACTTCAGAAAAGCTTATGTATTTATTAAATCTAACCTTCTTGCTTCCTTTGGAATCTTTAGATCCCTGTGGATTGGTACAGTAATCACTGTTTTTCAACACTATACAGTGAATCATGAATAAAAGTCACTGAATAGTCAGACATCCAGACTGATAAAACTAATCCACATTTTTCAGGAAACAGTATCACACTACAGTAATCCATAGTTTGTCATAGAGATGGGAATACCTGGTGTTAACAGATTACTAAAGGAAACGATATAATCTCATCTATGAGTTCTACAATCATTTCTATTAATTTTTCTGGTCAAAGAAGTGAAAAGCAACATTATGCCAGACACAGGCATTCTTAGAAAGCCGGAAGGTCACAGGCATACCAGTGAAGGACAGGGAGACATCAAGGTCAGATGAAGACAATACCTTTCTCTCTCATAAAAATTCCCTCATAATGGCCTACCTCAGTAGGAAGTTTACTGAAAGCTAAACTTGACAGCTAAAAGCTATGTAAGTAGGTGTACTCAGAGGGGTTGTAATTTTGAACAGGCTGAACCCTTCCAGGCTGCCATGGGTTGGCAGTCGCCATTTTGTTTTGCTCACTAACTAGCACAGGCAGTTTAGCATCTGAAGGGTGCTGAGGGATGCAGGCCTAGGCTTCTCCCACATCTGAGGAAAGCCCTGCCATGGATCTTCTCACAACTGGTGGCACCCTGCAATTCAATTAATGTTTATATATAAAAAACAAAGCAAACAGATGAAAACAACCCAAGTAGTACTGAAAAAATTAGCTCCAAAAAATTAAAAATCTTGGCAAAAAAGAAAATTAATTTTGGCTTACTCCCTGGGTCATGTGAGAATAGCATTTCCACACTCATATGATGTAAATTATGTTAGAGTCTCAGTGAGAATACGAAGCTGCCGGAGGAAAAGATTTAGCCCTTCTCTCCCACAAAGCAAAGTCTAGATGTCTTCACCTCAAAAAATTAAGAAACAGTAATTCAAGGAATTTTAAAAATAGTTTAAAAATATAGAAATCAGCTAAGAGTTAAAAAGTAGTTGACTGCCTGTGGGGAGAGGCAAAAGGGATGCAGTACTCAGGTCAGACAGTGAATGACTGTTACAAAGCTTGTGGAGTATTCTACTCTTTAACTGTAGGTGCCTAAAGCTGATTCAAGTGAAACTTTAAAAAAAATCTTTTCCTCATTGAGACTGTTTTAAAGTTATTAAGAGTGAAGGGAAACACAGTATATTCAAGGCATATACTCCAATAAATACATATTCACGGGCCAAGAACTCATTCAAGGAATTCCTACAAATGAATAAGAAAAAGAAACCCTGGAAGAAAAATTGGGAAAAGACAGACACTTCATAGGAAATACCCAAATGGCTAAAAAATATATGGAAAGGTGCTGAGTTTCATCAGTCACTGAGAAAAAGAAAATTAAAAGCAAGCCAAGATGCTACTATGCAAGCACTAAGCAAAGCCAGCAGATAGGACAACTGCATCAGGAGCCAGTGAAGAAACACTGGAACTTGTGCAGAATGCTTATGGGAGCTTACACTGTGGAGACCTACCTGGCAAAGACTACTAAAGCTAATGTAATTTTCAAAAAATTCTGAAGGCTATTTCATAATTCATTTGCTCTCACACCCCCTGGTGGACATTAGCAAAAATAAGTAAAAAGCACTGAACTGAAATTTTCCATTATAGTTGAAATGACTGAATTTCTCTTTCGATGTAAATGATGATGGATTATATGACTAATAAAGATAGATGGCTTTGGGAACACACGGCAATTATCTTCACGCCAAAAAGAGGAAACAGAGAAGACTGCTGCTGGGCTTACCTGCTAAGGTCTTCAGGGCATCTAGGCTTGGAAGAATGGGTGGCGATCTTATCTGAAGAAAGAAGATGACCATCGCTGTAAGGGAGAAATTCGTGATCCAAGCACCAGGAATACCACTCGTTAAAGAATGCACTCGAGCCCAGCAGCGGACACCGAATACCAAGGCTCTTACTCTCCAATCCATGGTACCGTAGATATAAAGGAGCTCAGAACTTTTTAAGGCAATCCTTGAAAAGGAAACACAAAAGCATTTTCAAAAACTCCAAGTTATGACCGAAGGATCAAATAAAGCATTCATCTGGGGTCACCAAAGATATGGATGCATGGATAAATGTCTCCACCCGAAGCCTCATGCCTTGTCTTTTAGGAAACAAGGTAGCTTAAACAAAAGAAAAACATTCCTGTTTATTTTATCAGTGAAAGTATTTAGTCTTAAAATTCTTGTAATTTGTGAAGCGGCCAAAATTACTTCAGCCTAATATTTATAAAAATACAAACCGTGAAGATAAGTGTCCATCAGGAAACGAAACGTCAGGGTTGAGGCGTGCTGGTGCAGACCAGATTGGCAACACAGCAAGACCCACCTTTCATTAGCTGATCATTACAGTAGTTAATTAAAACTTTTAACACAACTAAGTTTCCTAGTCAAAATGCAAATTCAAAGATTAACCAATTCTTACTGATCAAAATGTATCTTGTAGTTTCTCCAAGAACCAACAGAGGGCATAAAAATCATTTAAGTGATTCAAATTTATAATGGTCTACTTAAATTTCATGGAAGTAACTTCAATGTCATGGAAGTACTACTACAGCATTTACAATCCATTTTAAAGAGAGAAGAAGAAATAGCAAATGTGTAAATGAAACTAAGCTGAAAAATAAATATCAAATAGTGCAATGTATCTGATATTCACATTGCACCCCTATAGAAATGTGAAGAATGTTTAATTCTTAAAAACCTGTCTCACGATAAAATAACATTATTACAAAAATAACATTACACTGTCCTATTTTACATATTATATACAAATGTAATGGCAGAAAGTGCATTTTAGGTTATCTTATATTAAAACTGGCAAAAAATCACAAAGATTACACTCCATGGGCTACTGAGAAATCTAGAACTAAGTTAGCATTTGCTTGTCAGCAAACACTTGGGTTTAATCAAAACTGTCCTACTTTGATTTCTGAATCTATACTTAGTCACGACTGTTTGTGTAACAGACAATACAGCAAATTCAAACATAGGTGTGAATACCAGAGTTGAGATAAACTCAATTGAGCAGTGAACCTACTGTGAATCTACAAAAGGTATTCCGAGTATAAAATCAACTGTCATTCCCTTTCTACTTATTTTAAGCAAACAAGCTGCTGAGTAATGCCATGCAAATATCCTGAAGGAAAAACTGTCCAGTCTTAAGTTGTTTAGACCACTTTCTAAATTCAGCAAATATCACATTCACTTAGTACACAAAGCTGACTATACCTGAAGGAAGTTCAGAGGTCATATTGAAGTTGCTACTTTATTCTCTAGAATGCTCAGAAGACTTATACTATAAACAGGTACTTTCCACACTATTAGAATAAGTAAGAACATACTTCACTGTTAGGTGTGTTTAACACTTTAACATGATTCTTTGTTAGGAACAACAAATTAACAGTAAGTGTAATAAAAGAAATAGAATTTCATGCTTTTTAATCTAAGTATTCAAATGTTAAAAAAAATTATTATTGAAGCATTTCTAAGAATCCTAAACTACTGCATCTGGACCAGGAAAACTACGCTAATACTTTAAAATACTCAAATTTAAGATGATGAATTTAAGTGACCATACCTATTGTTTGCAGTCAAATCACACTGGAATCCAGAAGCCTGGTGGGAGAACCTCACGAGTGGACACCGGGCATTGAGGATTTTGTGGATACCCACGCAGCCAGGGCCAAAGTGGTCAAGGCACTCTCCTATCACAGACAGGATCTTCTGAGCTGCAATTCTTTCTGAAGGAACACTTTTCACTTGAAATTCCATCCAAAAATTTCCCATGCTCTAAATAATACAAATATTTATAAATAGAAGTGTTTTTCTAAAGAGGAATTCTTCATAAACTTTTTTGAAAGGATGCATTACATTTCTTACAAAACAAACACAGAAGCCACAAAATAAATATTCTTCATGCAATCACACTCAAAAGCAGACTTAACACGTTCATGATGGGACTGCAACTCCTGTCCCACTGCCAGACGGGCTGAATCACTGGTGCACTTGCCCAACCAGATGGGACAGTCGTGCACGTATCAGCTGTGGTTCAAGCTGGGGGAACTTGTTAAAAGATTCTTGGTTAGTTTTTGTTTCTCTAGAATACAAAGGACTATGTTAAAATCCTTGACTTCATATAATTAACTCACAGCCCCCAGTAGGGTGTGTACCCTAACTACTACAGCTAGCACCACTTACTCTATTAAGCCAGTGGCCTCACTTGCCCGTCCCTGGGCACAGGCACAAGAGCGCCAGAGTGACACAGTACAAGAGAACAGACAGCACACACTGATTTAATTATTTATAGAAATGTAGCAAAATGTTGCACATAACTACAGTAATATTCCTGTTCAACAAATGTGTCCAATGGCCATTAAAAAAAGCCTGATGCCTAGTTTGTCCTAAAATTGAAGTAAATTCAACACAGATCAAAGACAAATGTAAAAAGTGCATTGGTAAAATATCAGAAGACAAAAGATGAATATTTTTATATTAAAATAGGGAAGTATGCACTAAGCTTGACGCAAAACTACAGAAGACCCAAAAAACTTTATGGTTGCATAAAAACTGTCCACTTTACTAGATTAAAAAAAGCAAAAACACTACCACATTCATACAAAAGGCTGATTTATGGAAGGTTTATACAAATGAAAGGTGGACATGGCTAAATCCTTAAACGGGATAAAATAATAATAACCTGAAAAAGAAATTACATTAGAAATATAAACAGCCATGAAATGCAGTAAAATATGCTCAACTTTTCTAGCAACCAATGAAAAAATTAAAACATCAATGAGATTTTTTTTCTCCCTGTACTGGGGACTAAATCCAGAATTTTTTCACTAAGTTACACCCCCAGCCCTTTAAAAATTTTTGTTACTCTGAGACAGGTTCTAAATTGCCCAGATGGGACTTGAACTTCCGATCTTCCTGCCTCTGCTTCTTGAGTGGCTGAAATTACAAGACTGTGCCATTATGGCCAAGTGAGACTTTTTACTACAAGTCCGACCAAGACAAGCAGACTCTCTTCAGCAATAATGTGTAAGGGGAATGCACACACTATTAGTGGAGTGTAAGTGAGGACATGCTTCTTGGAGAACAGTCATCTACTGAGTCTTTAAAAAGCTCTCCTACCCTTGGCCATTCCCTCCCCTAGAACTCACTTTCTTCCTGAGGAGGAGTTAAGGCTCCAACACAAAGGGTTTCATGGAAGTCAAGTCCCATGCCTCGCTGCTGAGCGATCCAGGCATGGGCAGCTGATCTAAGCTAGGTAGGGATACAAAATACATTCAACCAGAGATCTCTACTGGGAGCTAGCGCAGATTCAGAGGCAGCCACGCAGCTGAAGTAAGTGACCCAGAAGCTTTGGGGCCGGCACAGCTACCTATACCAGAAGCATGGAGGAGAAAGTAGTAGAGAGGAATGGGGCAGGTGGAAAAATGAGACAAATGAAGCAAACAAACACAGAGAAACAGACATTTCCTGTGTTCTTGACAGTCTGTACGTCCTACTTCCTGTCCTTCCCCAATATTCATCCACACTCAACCAACAAAGTTTGAATCTCTCTAACAGAAAAACAAGAAAGAAACGTCGTTTATCGAGATTAAACAGGACAAGAAAAAGATCTGGGGTCCTCCCAGGAAGGCAAAACAGTATACGTGGGAGAAAGTCAGACTAGATGGTGGAGGATTAACTGTGGATTCAGAAGCAGAGGAAGGGCAAGACTCACGACAGAGGTAATGGTGAGGCTTATCAAAATGAAGCATTACAAACAAGAGGAATAAAATCTTTGAGGTAACAGAAGTAAAAGTGGCACGAAGCAAAAGCAGATGTGAGTAATGGAATCAGGCAGGAAACTAGAGCATGGGAAGCGGTGTCCAGGGACGTGACAAGCAAAAACGTGCACCCACTATTCCGCCGGCCGTGCTGGCTCTGGGGGAGCTGTCCCACCCCTGCCCCTCTATGGCTGAGCACGGTCTTGGCTGGGCTCTGGCCACAGAAACATGCACAGAGGATTCCTGGGTTGCTGTCAACACTCAATCCTCTATGGTCTTTTCACAGCTTTGCCGATAGTGATCCACAGGCTCGGTGGACACTGGAGAGCTATGGTACTGAGAGCACTGCTGCCCTGGACACACAGTTCAGCAAGACAGATACAGCTCGGGCTGGGGGAGCGCCTGCTGCAGCCCAGGGTCCAAGTGTATTTCTATAGCTAGTGCCCCGCAGCAGGTTGTAAGGGCTGCCGAGGATGTGGCTTTCTTGTCACTTGCAGACCACAGGCTGCTGTGGCCTCCTTCTGGGCCTGCTGGGAACAGGAAGCAAAGAAGGGGCGGGGTTGGGGGCTGAAAGGGAAAGAGAAGTTCCAAAGCCAGAGAGCGCCTGGGGCAGCTGCTGCTCAGATGAGCAGGGCATCCAGGCAAGGGGAACCTGGCAGGCAAGGCCCAAGCCAGCTGGGCCCTGAGCCCTGGGTGGGGGCGACGCTCACAGCTCATACCAGCTCTGCACCCGGAGCTCCCATGTGCTCCCTGCCCAAGACCCAGACCTTCCCACCACACTGGGCTCTCCTGGGGCAGAAACCCAACTAGGTCAGTGTATGTTAAGGGGCGAGCTCTTCTCCTACAGACTTGGCTGGCACAGCTGCATCTTGCTCTACTCTGTGCTACCAGGTAGTACAGGAGTCTGCACACCTCTTTCCTCGCAGAGCGTTAGTGACTCTTCCTTCCAAAACTGCTCTGATGACTGTGAGGTGCAGGAACTTGGCTGTCAAGACTACAGGGCATGACCTGCAAACTTGTGAATTGTAAAGAAATGTGTAAGCCCCTTTCTTCTGTTCAGCATTATGACTGATCTGCACTTTGCCTTTCTTTGACTTTCATATTTTTCCATGACTCAAGTCAAAACCTTTCTTGTACTTAATTTCAGCATGCATGTATGACTTCATGTGTGTGTGCTGTTCAAAAGAGGATTAAAAGCTGAAAACCACCACTTGCTGGCCAGGTTACAGATCTTCAGTGTGATGCTTGCAGTTTGAAATGGCAGCTACTGTGGCTCTGAGCACTTGAAATGTGATGGTCTGAACTGAAACGTACTGGAAGTGCACAATTTTGAAGAGTAAAACAGAATGCAAAATATTTCTATATCTGTAGTTTTATATTGATTATGTAATAGTATTTTTAGCATGATAGGTTGAAATAAAGGCAAGGAAACAGTGAAGTAATCCAATAAAAGGAAGAAAGGAAATGAATTAAAAAGAAGAAAAAGAAGAAGAAAAAGCATAGAGGCCAGGCATGTTGGTATACCTGTAATACCAGTAATCTTGGAGGCTGAGGCAGGAAGATCACAAGCCTAGCTTAGGCAACTTAGCAAGACCTTGTCTCAAAATAAAACATTTAAAAAGGGTTGGGGATGTAGCTCAGTGTGAAGGCCTGGGTTCAATTCCCAGTAGTTAAAAAAAAAAAAAAAGAGAGAGAGTAAAAAGCATTAAAAGTAGAAAACAAATCTTATTCTTTAAACACAATGTATACTAAGCTTAGAAATCAACAGTTACAACTATATCAAGTTTAGAGACTGCCTTTCCTAATTTCTTTAAGTGATATATTGTATGAAGAAACACTACCTTGTGAGTACCCAGTTTCCTAGTTTCCTCCAGATCCAGAAATATGTCCAGGTCACAGCCCAACTTCCCGAAGGTGTTCACCGAGGAGCCAAAGAGTCTGACTGTGCAGCCTGGAAAATACGCAGCTGCTACGTCTTCAATAAGGGAGCAAGTGAGGTACCGGAGCCTGGTGTTCTCCTCTGTCAGCTGGAATTCCTTCAAGAGTGTGGTCAACTGATCAGCTACCTAGCTGGCCAAAGTAAAGACAGCAAGATACAGAAAAGGCGGTCATGCAAAGTAATCGTCATTTTATTCCTGCAGATCTGACGGCTTTGAACATCTGTCTTTAAAATAGGTATTTTTCCTTTCAGTCTTCAAAGGAGATTTTTAAAAAAACGTCCTTTAAAAAGCACTGAGAAATGACACAAGGAAAAGTTAGCAAGCATTAAAACTACTCTAGGAAATGGGCGTGGAGTGTTGTTCCAGAACAATGAAAGCAGTGAGGTGTCCAGCAAGAGGGCAAACCAACCACAGACAGGCTTTGGAGGGAGAAATGCTGTCGGCCAAAGAATTTGGAAATGAACAACTCAACCTGAATGAAGACCCACAATCTCTGCTGCTTACAAATGATCACTTGCACTCACTGGAAGACTGGTGTCAGAATAACCAGCCTATGACACTGTGCAGTAAAGCTAAGTATTAAACAGGAAAAAAAAAAAAAAACACAGCTTCAACTTCTCTCATTTTTAAACAATAGTGAAAATTGCTGAACTAATCATTCATCTAAAAAATAAAGTAAAAGAAATACTACATAAGGTTAGAAGCAAAACATTTAAAAATTAGAAAATCAAACAGAAACTAGTATTCCTGATTCTTTCAAAGGCTCCCAGTCTAACTAAAAGTATAATGAGTCCAAGTAAGAAAAAGCAGGGCAAATGTAACAGTAGGCCAAGGAATAGAGAGAAAAGTAGACATAAAACACCGCAGGTTTATAGAATACCATGGACAACTATATGTCATTATATTGAGGAAAGAGACCCTGAATGGTCCAAGGAGGCCAAACACCAGAAGGACACAACAGACCGCAAGGGCCGGGGGACAGGAACAGAGGGGACCCACACTCTTCACTCCACATACTCTGCAATCTGGGTTAATGCAACCCATTAATTAGTAGATACAAAAGCCATAAAATAAAGTAGTGAAACGAATACACTAATGTATTTTTAAAAATACAGCTTGACTAAGGCTTATTCTGGGAATGCACAAATGGCTGGACTGAATTAAAATACAGGAGAAAAACTATGATAATCCACAATTACAGTTACCAAGACAATCCCAAACATGAGCCCTACATCTACTGGGTAGGTGGAGCCCAGTGTGCTTCTTACAAAGCTGGAAACGCATATCTATCACCACTTTCTATCCCCATAGTAATTCTTTCCATCTTATAAGACTGAAGCTGTGCCCGTTAAACAATAATGAGATTAAGTATTTCAGAACTTTCATAATATATGAAATGCTTAAAGTTGAACTATACCTATAAACTTACACTTTCTGCAGAGCAAAGTAATTCAGAAAGCTTCTTGCTTGAAGGCGGCAACTGATTACTTGGCTGCACGGGTGACTTTTCAGTAATGTGGCCTGAGGGACTCTTCAGCTTTAAACTGAAGAAACGTGACCTGAATGGAATCACTGCCTCGGTGCCCACGGTTGGAATCTGAGTCCCGTTCAGCAGGGAATCTATACTGTCCTTTTGGCAAAATTCTACAACAGCATAGAGACCCTGTAACATGAGAAAAGACAATACATTTCAGAATGATATACTTAACACAGTATTACATATCTTCAAAAAATTATAATGCTACGAAATACTTCTAAAATTTACAAATGATATGATTCTAACATGAGCACTGATTTTATTCATTATAAGAAGCTTAAAAAGATATAAAAAGGTCTATCGATCAAGAGAAAATGAAAAGAATGCTGAAATAGAAAATTAAAAGGCAATACAAAGATCCTATCCCACTGGCCTTTAGATGATCCAAAGAATTCAAATAGTGAAATTAATTCTAAAATACTGTTATGAGGATGTTTCTTCCCTTTCTTTCTGTATTTTTTTGGGGGGGTAGTCATACTGGAAATTGAACCCAGGGCTTTTGCACTGAGCCACATTATCCAGCCCCAGCCCTGCTTAATTCTTAATTCTGAGACAGGGTTTCACTAAATCCCCAGTGACCAAACTTGAACCTGTGATCTAACTGCCTCAGCCTCCCGGAATGCTGGAAGATAGGCATATATCACCACATCTCACTGGGATTTCTATACTTATATTTAAAAGAGAAGCGGGGAGGGTGGACAAAAGAAATTTAGTTAAGGAACAATGCAAGAGAAGCCAACTTTACCATATTACAAAAAGACAACAATAAAAATATCTATTCTTCAAAAAGGAAGTTACTTTAAATTGTTTTTCAAATACGTACAAAGCTCTCATAGAAGAAATGACTATGAATAGGTCCATGTTGGGATAAATACTTGAGAAACTTCTTTTCACTGATTTTATTTGGGCACTGTATCAAAACAGTCCTCTGTGCCTGTTCTCGTCTTCCGTCTTGCACCTCAGAGAAAGTCTTCATGGGAGTCTTGTCCTTACAGCCTAGGAATGAGATGAACACATTTCCACAACACACACATATACATACATGCAAAATTTAAAACACTGTGAAAAAGTAGATAAAGATTTTATATCAACTCTACACTTCTTCCTACTCTCATTTTTTCCTTTAAGTATTGTTAAGATACATTATTTCAAAGTCATTTTACCATTCTATCATTAAAATGTCCACTTTATCTATTTTGATTTGCTACACTCAATGCACAGTATTGAAAAGTAGAATTCTACTATATCTTAGAAGGAACACTACTTACTTATTCTTTTCAGAAATACATGTATACAAAACCTGTGCAAACTGTAACATCCCAGAGCCTAAAAGAAATTATTACAAGCCTGTGTGTACTGTGACAAGAACCTCATAAGTCTAACGTTCTAAAGTTATTACAGTTTTTCTTTGTCAAGGTTCTTTATCTGCCTTGAGCAATTAACATCAAGTTACCATCTTTCATGTGCTCTGTGTCAGAGAGAAATCAGAGAATTTAAAACCTTGCAGTAGCCCAAGAAGAGCTCATGAAAAGTTTACTGAGGAAACAGAGGGCACTTTTTCCTCATTAAAAAAAAAAGCCTTTCTAGAGGTAAGGAGTCTTACAAACACCAGAAATGAAAACAAGAGCCATGACAGTCAAGACTTAAATACTAATCATCCACTGGTTACAAGGGAGGATAAGCAAAGGAACTAAGTATAAGGAAGAACAAAAAAAATCACTCAAGTCCTAAGAAAACAATAAAGCCACACACTGAGTTTTAACAATGCATCTCCCAAAACCTGTGGGATGTTTAGCTTCTAGTTGAGTAATTAAAGTCTAGAATCCCTCAGGATATCAGCACCCTCAACAAAATTCCAAATAAATTACATACAATAAAAAATCTAACTGATATCCAGAAATTAGCAGAAGCTTTCAGCTTCATCTTTGTTTTGCTATTTATTTGTATTAGCACATGTTTTCAGTACACAATGGCCACCAAATACACTGTCTTAATTTCAGCAAGCACCAAGACATCTTCACGGACACGGGCAGACTGTGCTTGCAAATGGCAGCCTGAATGGGGTCTCCCACAGCCCGGGGGAACTCGGTCTGGACCCGCTCAGCATTCCTACAAGTGATGCTGATGCAACGTGGAGAAACACCTTGTTTGTGCCCACTGTGCTAATGCTGAAAATACACCTTTTAAGGATCTGCTCTCTTCTCCATTTCCAATGTCAGTTTTTAACATCAATCTTGTATTCACTCCTGTATTAACAAAAGAGCTGAACTCCAAAACTGGTCTTAAGTCACTCTAGTTTTGTCATTCTCAAGCAATTTTGCACAGTGTGGCCAAACTGATCTTTATGAAGTGATCTTAAAAAAAAAAGCCCTGTTCTTTGACTTTTCTGCTTAGAATCCTTTAACAGTTTTTTCATTGTCTTAAAGATCAACTCTCAAGTCTATAGCGTGGAATTTAAGTTGCTGGCACCTCTCCCTCCCCTCCCCCTTTGATGTCTGCCTTTTGCACTTTTCACATGTGCCATTCTACACACACAAAGCTGCCACACACTACAAACTTCCTTGCCTTCATCCCTCTGTTGCAATGCCCACCTTCTCATTTTCTGTCTGGCAAAATCCCATTTCTCCTCCAAATTTTGCTCAGGTCTGTGAAGCCTTCTGATTCTCCATGGTAGAATTTCTTCCACCTCTGTATTACCTTACTTTAGCATCTATGAAGGAATGTAATTCATAGTACAGTTACACACTTATTTAACAATACGGAAGAATGTCTTCTTCCATGTTGAAGACACTACTCTACTCTTGTTCAACTGGATTTCAGTCTACTACCTTCCTCCTTCCTGTAAGTCTCTATATCCTTTTCTTCTTATGCTACGGGCTCCACGTGTAGCACCTCACCTTTTCAGTTGTAATTACCACCTATAGGTTCTGCCTCTGATTTTTACTGAGGCTATACTGACATCCAACTACTTAATGAACAAGTAAACAGTGTAGAAGTTTATAAAATAAAAGTAAAAACCCTGATCCAGATCACTTATCCTAATAACTGCTAACTATTAAGTTGGGCCTTTATCTTTCCACGTGCTTTTAAATCATATTAAAATAAAGACAACATATACTGGTGGGGGGGATTAACCTAGCAATTGTTCTATAAAAGAATTCTAGCAATTTGATCTGATGAAAACTCAAAATGCCTCCTCAAAGGAATGTCTTGACTATAGTGGTAAGGATAGGGAAACACACACACACACACACACACGTCTATATATATAAGTAAGATTTCAGGCTTAATTAAAAATGCTTTTAAAAATCCAAATTCACAGAATAGCATTTCTTTGCTAATTACATGTCAGGACACGTGGAATGCATGCTCTGTTCCGGATATAATAGATATGAAGAATACTGAGCTAAAGAACATTCAGAAAGGGGTAACAAAACTCCAGAAACTGGTAGGGAATTAAAGGGACTAATGAGAACCCCAGAGCTAAGTGCTGTCTTCAACCTTCTCTTTCAGCAGCATTTTACAGTTTTTCAGTTATTCAAGCATTGTCATATACATACGTATGTACACAATTTTTTCTGACTCTATTAAGTCATATACGGCAGGAATCACTGCTTGGTTGCCTGGCATCTGTTCGCCCTTGTTCTGATAATGGCATGCCCATTTGTTTCACACACACACACACACACACACACACACACACACACACACATGCTCTTTATGGTTATGGTGGAGCTGTTGAGATAGTTACCCTACTGTCACACTTAACCCCTCTCTCCCCATTAGCCAGGCCAGGATTATCAGATGATTCTGGATAGCCTTTTGGTCCAAAAGATGGGCATAAAATCAATCAAAATTTTTCCTACAATTTTCCAAAATTAAGTAAATTAGGTAAAAGATAACTTTATTCCCCCTAGAGAATGCTGCAAGGGTGTGAACATGGCCTTGTTAGCTATCATCATCCCCACTACCAACACAACCACATAGAAGAAATTGAAGTCATAAGGCTTCAAACAATAGCTGAGGAAAAGAGCAATACATTCAACGACTACAGCAATTCAGCTGAGTTTGTTGCATGGGTTGGTGTAACCTCCCTAACCTAGTTAAGCTAGTTGGAACTCATTGTTGTCATTGGTACCCAAGAGCCTTGAATGATACACATTCTCTTGCTACTATAGCCCTTTCCACCACTTACACAAAAGCTATGTCAAAACTAAGACCAGCATGGAGACTTGGTATTTTACCTCATTACAAATGTTTTAAAACCACCAGAACCTGATCACACTGGATTTTTTTTTAAACATTGGATGATGACACCATGTGTTCCTCATTAACATAAAAAGTTACTATGACTGCTTAGGCAATGAGTTTTCACAGAGTAAAAAGTTGAATTTGGGTATTTCTCAAATTCTTTACAAATGTAAAATTATATGCCTCTAAGTGAGAATATGGTATAGTAATCTTTTTTAGAAAAGGTAAAGAAATCCAAATGCACCTTTTGTTGCTTGTTATGCCCCTGCAAGAGTCCCTGAAATTTTAGTTATATTGTAACTGGTCACTTTAGGCTCATCTCAGGTTCATGTGCTCCCAATGACCATATCAAAGGAAGACATTTATTTCTATAGAAAGGAAACAAATTTATTCAAAACTAACTCCGAGGAGATGGAGGGAACTATTTGCTTCAAATCCCCATCTCACAGTGCCCAGGTGTGGTAGGGTCTTTTACAGCGTGGAACAATGGGAGAAGGGAATGCAATGAGACAACAGACATGTTCAGGGTTATTTCATCCCTTCCTGGAGCCAAGTCTCTCCCTCTCTTGTCCAGCTGCACATTCTGTTCATCTGGGCTGAGAGTTGGGGTAGCCATTTATGCTCGGCCTGAGGAAGTTTGGAGAAGCTACAAAAGGAAAAAATCTAACTTTCTAGGTTCCATTTTGACATTCTAGTTACAATATTATGCTAATCACATTTAATGAAATGTTTCCTTAATTTAAACAGCTTCTTTGGCAAAATCCTTACTTAAATTTGCAGGGTTATTTACAAAATTTCAAAAGCAGCTTCTATTAAATAAAACCCAATCAATATTTCAATGAGATGCCACATAAAGTAGTATTTTCACTTCCTGTCAAGGACTCTTTCATACAGTCTGATGAAGACAGTAATCTACTTTTAGGGAAAATATTTTACTTGTTTAGTATGCTTTAGAAGTGCTCACAGAAATAACTTCATCTCTTAAAATTGTGGCTCCAAGAAATGACGGATATCAATACATATTGTTTGGCAGCTTGACTCAAGATCTACATTGTATTACCCTCTCTGCACAAGACACCTAGCTTTCTGAGCCTCTTTCTATATCTGTAGAATGGACACAATGATTCATTTCTGACAAGGATATTATAAACTGCAAACACTATGCGCAAGGCCTTGGTCCACAAGAGGGGTTCATTAAGAGTGGACTTCGCATACAAAAAGATGCTTATAAATTTAGAACGTCTGCGGGACAACGGTGGATGCTAATCTGTTATTAGATTTTACCCAAAGGATAAATACCGGAATTTCATGTGCAATGCTGAGTGAGGAAGCCTGGTTATTCATTAGGCTTCACTATAGTATTTGGCCTTCAGCAACCTCTCACAGATAACAAAATCGCATACTAGAGAGAATGGTGAAGCCAGCGACTGGTGTGGGGCGTTTGTATTATCGAGAACTCTGCTTTATCAAATTGTAAAACGCTAGCAAACTGTGTTCCTGGCCTGAACTCCATAGAGGCTTAAACAACTTCACTGCCACAGGAGTCTACTCTAAGAAAGAGACGTGACACACCCGTCCTGGCTTCAGCAACGACTGCAGCCCCAGGTCCCGAAGGAGATCAGGGGAGGACGGGACACACCTCTCGCCTCACCCTCTCGCCAAAGCCTCTACAGCCGCCTCCACCAGCCAAGCTCTTTCCCGCGGTCCCCTACTCTTTCCCTTTCCCAGGCTTGCTGTGGGACGCGGCGCTATCACCTGTCTCTGCGCTCCCTGAAGGCTGCTCTTCTCTCCTGAAGTCTGCGGCCAAAGTCCCTGCACAGCTGAGTCGTCTGAGAGCAGGACACCGGACTAGACTTCTCGTCTGGGCACAGAGAGGCAAACGGGACAGCAGCCACACGCCGGGAGCCGCCATTGTCAAAGCGAAGCCAAAAGGTCAACGGGTTTCCGCGCCTGCGCGCTGGACGAAAACAACAGGAAGCCTCGAGGGTCAAATTAGAAGAAAGACGTTCAGTTATAAAATAAATTTGAAGCAGGAATGATCAGGTTTGAGATTACAGACACATTTAAGTGGAATGTAAGCGTTTATTTTATTGTATTCTTGTGAGGTGAGGAGTGGAATTTCAATTTTACAGAATTTAAATTACTTACAGTTTATTCTCAGTCCCAGTGCTATTTTTAGTCCCCTGCAACACACAGGTTTTGAACACCATAGAATCTTTTCCGAAGTGTCACCATCCATGCAGTACGATTTATATGGCTGGCTTGGTTTTGAATTTGCGCCCCCCAATTTCTCTGTTTCTAAGAAGTAAAACTACTTTCACTTAATGTTTTCAAGATTGTTGAAGCATTCATTAGTGCTGTACCATCTGTCAGTACTGTACTTCATTCCTCTATGACCAAATAGTATCCCACAGATTAATAGATCACGTGTTTACCCTTCCATCACTTAATGAACATTTGGGTTGTTTCCACCTTTTGACTGTTATAAGTAAGGCAGCTGCCAACATTCTTGTGACAGGTGTGTGTGTGTGTGTGTGTGTGTGTGTGTGTGTATACATAAGTAAGTTTTCGTTTCTCTTTGGTACCTACCTAGGAGTAGAAGGGGTGGTTCATGTGGAAATTATGTTTAACCTTAAGAAACTCCCAGGCTCTTTTGCAAAGGGACTCTCATTTTCACTACTTTTGGCAGTGTGTAAGGTTCCAGTTTCCGCACATTCTTGCCAATACTTGTTATTTTGTTTTTATTGATAGCCATCCTGGTGTGTGTGAAGTAGTATCTTGTGCTTTTCATTTGCATTTTGGTGATGAATGTTGAACATCTTTTCATATAAGTATTGCCCATTTGTTTATTTTCTTTGGAGAAATGTCTAATTGGATTCTTTGCCCATTTTTTAATTGGGTTGTCTTTTTATTATTGAGTTTTGAGAGTTCTTTATACATTCTGGATACAAGCCTCTTATCAGTCTTTTATGGTTTACAAATATTTTGCGTCATTCTGCAGGTTGCCTTCTCACTTTCGTAATAATATCTTTTGAAAGATAAAAGTTAATTTTGATGAAATGCAATTTATGCATTTTTTTCTTGTTGCCTAACCCAAGGTTATAAAGATTTACCCCATATTTCTTCTGAGACTTTTTATATTTGATCATTTTGCATTAATTTTCAATTAATTTTTGTATATGATGGGAGGTAAGTGTTAAATTTTATTCTTTTGCGTGCAGGCATCAGTTGTCCCAGCCCTGTTTAATGAAAAGGTTCGTCTTTCCCCCACTGAGCAGCGTTGACCTCCTTGTCAAAGTCATGCAAGAGTCGTTTCTGGATTCTCAATTCTGTCCCAGTGATCAATGAGTCTATCTTACACTCTCATCGCACTGTCTTGATTAATGTAACTTTGTAAGAAACAAAAGTTTTAAATGGCAAGTGTGAGTTCTCCAACTTTGTTTGCTTTCATTATTTTAGGTCCCTGCATTTCCGGTGAATTTTAGGATCACTTTACCAATTAGTGGTTTAGAAAAAGGGCAGTTGGATGTTTTTTTCTTGCAGTACTAGGGATCAAACTCAGGAGCACGCTACTTCTACTATGTCCCCAATCCTCCCTTTCTTAACATTTTGAGACAAGATCTCAGTAAGTTTTCCAGGCTGACTTTGAACTTCCGACCTTTTTGCCTTGGCCTCCCAGATAGCTGGGATCACAGCCCTATACCATTTGCCTGGCCACTGCTGGGATTTTGATAGCGGTTGTGTTAAACCTGTAGATTAACACATGTGCACATGTTTCTGGAAGGGTCAGCCTTGGTTGACTGGGCATGCAGTGGAATGGCTGGGGTGGAGCCAAGTGTGGAAGGGAGGTTGTCTATACCTTTGGTACCTTCTGAATTTTAAAACACTGCGAGCATGTTATAAATCTAAATTGTATCTGAAAGTTTTAAAATGCTGCTTAATTAAAATACAAAATGCCTTCTGGTCTTCAGTTTGCTTTAGGGAAGACAAACTGAGTAGTTAGTGATCTGAAGGTGCTGCGAAGCTTACTTTCCATTGTCTGCATTTTGTAGTTTTTATTTTTTCTCTCTGTATGTTTTTTTCTACCCTTCCCAGTTCCCCTACACCTTTAGCCCTTTTTTTCCTATTTCACATTATCTCGCTGTGTAGTTGTATATATGAAAAAGTAAGTTTCCTTAAACACTTTAGATATTCCTTGTAACTTTGTTAATGAAGTTATTACGTAAAACTTTGAAAGTGGCTGGCTGGGAGTGTAGTTCAGTGGTAGAGCACATGCTTGGCTTGCTTGAAGTGAGTTCAGTATCCCACATCCAATGAATGAATAAGTAAAATGGCCAAACTACATTAAAAATCATGTAAACCTTTATACTATATAATTCAAATTTATTTTTATTCCAAATGACCACATATTTTGTTTTTTATGCTTTTGCTGCAATTGTAATTTTTTAAATGTTTTCTGAAGCTTTGTAGCACTAATCCAAAATCCAAAATCTGAAATATTCATGTGCAGTGCCAACACGATACCTCAAAATTACACACCAGACTTCATGTCATGGGTTGCAGACAAAACACGGTTCACTAAAAAGTACTGTATAACTTGACTTTCATATTTCGACTTGGCTCTCATCTTTTAAGTGTTAAGTCTCTCTAAAGCCTCATCTTGTCATAGGTGGGGAGTTCTGAAGGTGGCTGGATTAGTGTGTGTGATGCTGGGACTCAGGATGCCCCACCATGGGTGTGGGTGGCACCTCCCAAAAGACAAGTAGCCTGGATGGAACGTGAAGGGGCAAAAAGAAGCTTCTTTGCTACTTCCTTGCTTCTGCTGTTTCGCTGCTTCTTTTCTGCCTTCTGCTTCCTTGCCATGGACTGTCTCTCCTCTGCAGGGCCTTGCCACCCTGCCTTGGAGTCAGCTGACTATGGACTGAAACCTCTACAAACGGCAAGCTAAATGAACCTTTCCTGCTTTAACTTTGGGTGTCAGTTATTTTGTCTTAACAAACAGAAAAGTAAGACACTAAGATACCTCACTACGTATATGAAAATATTTGAAATCAACTGAATTCTTTTTTTCTCTCATTGAGTTTATTGGTACATTTTAGCTATACAGTACAGTTACATTCATCATTGGGATCTTGTACCTTTACATGACGGGTCTTGGTTCTCATTTTTTCCCCTTACCCCTGCCCTCTGAAAAACTGAATTCTAAAACAACTCTGGCCCTAAACATTTCAGGTAAGGGATACTCGACCTGTACTTTAAAAAGCAAAAGCTTATGCTTAAGGGCTGGGGATTTAGCTCAGTGGTGCTGCCACCTGCCTCGCAAGTGCAAGGACCTGAGTTTGATCCCAGTACCAAAAAAATAAAAAATAAAATAAAATAAATAAAGAAGAAGCAGCAGGAGCTTATGTTCTTATGTTTAAGTCACATGTTTTATTTACCCTCTACAAGTAGACTGTTCAAGCTGTGGAATTGTTTAAGATCGACATGATCTCTGAAATAAGATAATGAAATATGTATATTAAGCAAGTCAATTGTCTAATGTAGTCAGGGTGCTCACTCTGTGATTATTTCTGGTTGCCTTTCTAACTTCTGCAGCAGCTCGAACACTAGGGGGTCTTTCAGCCTGTTGGTACCACACATTCACTAAGGTTCAGTCTTAGAGTTGGTTGAGAAAAAAAAAAAAATACCAAAATGATTGTTCATGATTACGGTGTGCAGGTAATGAGACCGCCCCTGGGTTGTTTCCTTAGAAATGACTGTGCACTGTTTCATCAGTTCACACACACACAGCACGTGCCACTCAACAGTAAGAAGTGCCTCTTCATGGAATGGCGCAATCACTCCCTTACTCGCCCACTTAGAAAGCATTGTTTATACAACAGTGCCCCCTATGGGACTCCAGGGGATCCTGGAAACTGGAGGTGGTCTGGGACCCTCATCTGCTGTCTTTTGGATGCATGTGTACCTATGCTGAACTTTCACCTTTGCACCTGAAGGAAGCACTTTCGAGCCTCTCTTCAGCGTGTCTGAGTTGGCAACATCACTCGTTTATGCCTGGAGGCCATTATTAAGTCAAATAGGTTCCTTGAACACAGGCACTGAGATACCTTGACAGTCAGTCTCACAGCAGAGACAGCTGTAAGTGGCTGATTGGCAGGTGATGTATACGTTACGGATACCCTGGACAAATGGGTGATTCATATCCCGAGCAGACAGAGCAGGATGGTGTAAGAGATCATCACGCTACTCAGACTGTCATACAAGTTAAGGTACATGAAGTCTGTTGTGGAATTTTCCATTTAATATTTTCAGACCGAAATTGACCACAGGTAACGAAAACCATGGAGAGCAAAACCACAGGTAAGGGGAAGCTACTGTTGTGGTAGTAAACCAAACATGGTCATCTGCTTTCTTAGTGCAATCTATCCTAAATTATTCAAGAGTTCCAGGGACAAACTTCTGCTGTGCAAACAGACACTCCTGTTAACAAAAACCAAGAGAAAGAATGAATAAATGTTCTCTGCTGCTATTTCTGTCAAGGCCAGCTGGGGTCGCTGTTGAAAAACTGGTGGTTCCGCAGTCCAATGAGTTCCCATTCACAGCGGAGATGAAGGAAGTCTTGGGAGGGCTGCTGCTGTCTTAAAGTCTTCGTGAACCTTGTTTGCAGTGACTTTGAACTTACTGTGTGCCATCACTGTATTGTGTCTTATCACATCATCTTATTTAAACACATGATAGCCCTACAAATATTATTTTTATGTATGCAAAAATTGAAAAAATTTAAGAAAATGATTGAGGTCGAGTGAGTGATCTTTCTAACCAGAGTGTGACTAACTTCCTAATCGCTATGATTATAAGTCCATCCCTTAAGCATGTTCATGGTTTTTGACCTGGAAATTACACCTCTAAGAAACTATCCTATTTATGAGGGAGGAGCCCACCCTGCCATATGGAATTGGGCAGTTGTGGGTTCACTGTGCTATCAGGCAGCTATGGGTTAACTAGGTAGCTGTGCTCTTTGTAGAATGCACCTGAGTGGCCATGACAACCTCTATAATCCGTCGCCGGAGCACAACGGACTCAGAAAGTCCTGCCAGGACTCTTTGCCCTCCCCTCTCCACTGCTCTGCTCTGTGTAAATCCTGCTTGCTCTGTTCCCAGGGAAACTAAGAGAAATAGACTTCATAGATGTAAAAAGAGGCACGTTAAGAAGAACACACTTTTCTCCAGCGCTCTCAAGACTGGCAGGAGTCACTTGCTGAGCTGCGTGCTTTAAGAGCTGTTTTTTGCTCCTGTTTTCCTGCTAAGAGTGATCTGTTCAGGGTCCTCACAGTTTCCCACTTCCATTTAGAAACACACATAAGTCTTTATATATCAGTACATTCAATGCCATACACGTCAGTAGGAAAACTAAAACAATCAAAATTTCCCAATAAGGGGAAATTAATTTACAATCCATCCATAGTTCAGAATAATACATTATATTTACCATGCAATTACTACTAGCCAGTCATGGCTGTAAGCATTTTATTTGTTAGCTCAATGAATCCCCACAAGACTGTCATTCTCACATTTCATCTGCTCTAAGACGTCCTCTGTAAGATGTTCCATTATTTTTACCTCTGCTAAGAAAAAATTCTATCAATTATGACATAGTACCTTTTGATTATTGATAGTGAGACACTTCTTTCAGAAAAGAGAACACATGGAATAAAAGTTTATTCTAGAGTTGAATTCATATTTATTTTATTATAAAATATTTTAAAATTATAATATAAAATGTATTAACATCCATTGTTTTATGGGTGAGAAAACTAAGGCATACAGAAATTAAATAAATTTCCCAAAATAAAAAAAGTCTGAAAGTAGAGATAGAATTCTGGCGTAGATGACCAAAACTTCCAGCCTGTAAAGATAGTTCAATCCACAAACTTTAGAAAACACAGAGAGCTATTTGAAAGACTGCATATCATAGGAAATACTTCTTTTAGAATCAAAAGAGATTTTTCTATTGTGTAAGTGAAACAGAGCTCTGACCTAGAAGGTTCTGTCTATTGGAAAGACTGGGGGTGTGAGTTTTGTGCTTCATTGTTGCTGTGTGTTTGTGGTGCTGGGGTTAAAACGCTAATACCCAGCTACATTCTCCAGTCCTATCAAAGGGATTTTTATCTTCTTTGCTACCCTGTGAGATGCTTTGTGTTAACGGATAACATTGGCAACTTTTTCTTTCCCTTGTGAGTTTTTTCTAAGCAGTTGATGGCTGCTGTGCAGGAAACATGGATGGATGGATGAGATGGAACTCACATGCCATGTGCTTAGCAGCAAGTGTTTACAATGTGAGTGTTGGCTTCTGGAATGGGACATGGGTGCCCCTATGCTTGGACTTTATATATTCCAGACTGAGTCTTCTTTCTCTGTTTGAGAGACTGAGGGTTTCTGATGTTGGTCCCAGGGTTTGATTCTTTCTTCAGAAGCATTTGGGAGCTTATGGGGTAAGATTGGAATCTGCAATTTTCACAGCTTCTTCTGTATGCTGAGGTCTGGAGACCATTGCTGTCATGACAGATATGTGCACAGTCTATGAATCATATGCTTTCTTAATGTACTTTTCTCAAGAGCTTGTTAAGCATGTGGGGTATGTCTCATGTAACCCAGCTATTGATAAATAAACAATTTTCTCCATAGAGAACAGTGAATGCATTTTTTCTGTTTATTTACACAGTTTTTGACTCTGAATTATATTAACTCCGTTAATGTGATTTTTAATTGTTGACTCCATCTTATAATAATGGGTTCTTTAACTCAGACCCTCAACAAGCCCTGAAATCGGACATATAGCCACCGGTATATAATTACTCATTTCTCTTCTCATCACCTTAGTACTAACTCATGTCTTTTAAAAAGGAAAGGAAGGAAGAAAGGAGGAGGCAAAAGCGAAGTGCTTTGGCAAGTTTCTTTGCCTTCAGGCTCTCCTTGTCCCTCTCAGAGCCACTGGCTCCCCTAGGGAATGCTACTGCCACCAAGCTTCCTGGGCAAGGAAGGCCCAGGAAAGCAGCCTCTAGTTGGACAGGGACCAGCACTGGGAGAGTCTCTTCCCCCTTCTCCAGACGGAGGCACAACTTCTCCATGGGCGCTGCCACTCCTGCCTGGTATATGCCTTCCCAGCTGGCCGAGGGAAAGCGAAGTCTACCTGAGGCGCCTCTGAAGAAGGCTCATGAAAACGAGCCCTCCCTGGAATCCCTGAGACTCAGAACTCAGCCTTGAAGCTGGCCTTTCTACAGAGCCCTGCAAACCATGCTACACATTTGACAGGTTCTTAGGTGGGTATTTCCTTTAAAATGTCCAAGGTCAGATATTTTTCCAAGAATCTGAGGGAGATTTGCAATGGGATAATCCAGTTCACATGGTAAAAATGAAACCATGACCACAAAACCTATGATGCAATAAAGAGAGTGTAAAAGAAGAGACACTAAAGGAAACCGGAAGCTTCCGTGTCTTAAAAAGAAAAACCACAATGATACAGCTGCTGCCTCCTGAATTGCTTACCCTGGTTTCTCCACGCATGGACCTGGGGTTTCTGTTACTAACCCCAGCCCTATTCCATTGAAAGGAAAACCCAACCACCAACAAGGTCTCCCCCACCTGGTTCTCTTGCAGTGAAAAGGTTAACACTTTGCTCCATGTCGTTCTATTTTTCCTATAATCTCTCACTGTTTTCTACGTTCAAACATTGAAATAATAAACACAATTACTAAGTATCCTAGTTTCACTAATAAGGAGTCAAAATCTGAGGGATTAAACAGCTTTTCCAAATCATACAAGAAAAAGGAAAACAAAAATTGACATGTGTGTGTCAAATAATACTAAAGCCTGTTCATTCTTTTACCCCAGAGTTTCCTTCTGGGGAAGAACAGAAATACCATGAAATCGACTGTATCTGATGTTGGTATACTTGTAAGAATTAAATGGGGCAGCCTTCTTTATACCCTTCTTTCTGGAAAGCACTACAGGAAACATGGGTTTTGGGGTCCAAAGACTGGACCTGCTTCCCTTCTTTGCTAGTAATGTAGTTCAGAGTCACCCCTGGACCTCAGTCTCATTGTTTATAAAGCACTGGGTGAAATCCCTCCGTGACTTTGCTGACTTTGACCCTCCAGTTTGGCTAATAATGCAGAAACATCCATGGGGTGATGGATGAGCAGCTAGCTGTTCACAGTGACTGTTGCCTGGCACCAGGTTGTCACCTACAGCATTATAGCATTGAGGGTCAAGTCCTTGGGAAGGTCCGCTGTGACCTCAGCAAGCTCAGAAATATCTCCCGCCTTCTCTCTCCCTGCCTGTTCTGCTTCCTGCTGGGCATTTGTCACCAGCTGTGTCCTGACAGACATTTGCTGACCCATCCAGCATCCCCCTCTCCCCAACTACCCTGCAGGCCTCTAGGTTTTGCATGCTGCTGTTCTATGCCTGCACGTAATTCCTATGCAATTATTTATTCTGCAAATGGATGAGTGAGAAAATTGTTTTTAAAATGGCTCCATGGTGATTCTTCTCAAGATTAATTTTATTTATTGATTGATTGCAGCACTGCGAATTGAACCCAGGGCCTTCACGTTCAACTTCATCCCAGCTTTTTTATTTTTAAAGTCGGTGTCTGGTTAAGTCACAAAATTACCTGGGCTGAGCTCAAACTTTCGTTCTCCTGTCTCAGCCTCCCAGAGGGCTGAAATTACAGACAATTACTGGCCACTTGCTTCTGAAATTAATGTTGAACAGGTATTGGTATGTGTCTGTAATCCTAACCCTCTGGGAGGCTGAGACAGGAGAATTGTAGGTTTCAGCCTAGCCTAGGAAACTGAGCAACTTATTGAGATCCTGTTTACCTCAGTGGTTCTGCTGCCTGCCTGGCAAGCGTGAAGTCCTGAATTTGATTCCCAGTACAAAAGAAAAAATATTTAAAAGGGAGGGAGCCTAGAGACATAGCATAGTACAAAGCCCTGGGTTTATCCCTAAAACTGGGGAAAAAAAAAAGATACTATTACCTTTAACCCTGACACCTGCCTTGTCTCTTCTCTCTCCCTTTACTCTTTTCTCCCTCCTTCTCTCCCTCCCTTCCTTCTTTCCTTCCTTCCTCCTTTCTGCCTGCCTGCCTTTCTCCTGGAGATTAAACTCAGAAGTCCTCTAGCACCGAGCTACATTTCTAACCCTTTGTATTTTGTGAGACCGGATGTCACAACCCTGCCTGGTAACAGATGGCCCTAGTAAAGCCTCAATGTATAGGTCTGACAGAGAAAACCAATCGATGCTCACTGAAATGTTGCAGCATTTTCTGCGTCAGGGCTGGGAGCCCATTTCCTCTTCTGTTTTTCAGACTGTCTTTACTAAACGAATTGCTTTGCGATCAATTCAAATTAAAAGCAGAGTGTGAACTCTTGACGTGCCGCCCACTTGATGTCCGTCTGTCACCCGCACATTAGTTGGGGCTGCTGAAGGCTTCCCACATTTAATTACTGGAGGCAAGAAGATGCTGTTGCTGGTCCCACCCTTTCCCCCAGGTCTGCTGCTCCAGACGGTGCCCGTGAGTCCTGTCCTGAGCATGGAGCTAGGGTGTTGATGGGCAGGGTTCCCTTTGCCAGACCCACTGCCACTACCATGTGGGTTTCAAGCAAGCAGCAATGGGAGGGCAGCCTGGTGTGAGCCCCAGTGGGTGGCAGGGGGCCGTGGGGAGGGCCGGCAGGTGGCCTCAGGATCTGCAGCCCGCACCTCATATACCCAGAGCCAACCAGAGCCCACCACGGCCCAAGCATCTTTCTAATGAGAGTTTGGTTCCAAGGTTATGATAATTCGGTGGCCACATCATTTTGATAGTAATGAATGTGGGTCAGAATTATGGCTCTGTGTGTATCAGAGTCACCTCGGATAACTTATCTCTAAATTTCAGACGCATCAAATGTAAAATCAAGTTACTTTTAGCAACTTTCAGGGTGACTGTATTAGTGATTGTAGCCAACCAGTAAATGAAATAGTGTTTTCAGGAGTATTTTAGCACATTGTCAATGCAAGCATATTTGGTTTCAAATTTCTCCTCCCATGCAAGTTGTGAACATGTTTGTGTTACACAAAGTGAAGAGGTTTTTCTTTTTCTCTAATGTAAATGAAGAAGCCAAGGCTGGGTAAGTTGGCCAAGGTCCCGAGGTGAGCAATGTGGAAGTGGAGCTGTGAATCCCAAAGTGCTCTTTGCACTTGGCTCGTGTTTCCCTGTGAGATTCCCCTCACACTTGTTGAAGTTCAGATTTCGTGCCCAAACCCGTATCTACCGTTTGAGAATTTCCAAGGTGACTCTCTGGAGGCGAGGGGAAAGCCCTGGTCCGGAGCTGAGCCGCGGCTCTGAGTGGAGGCCGCTCGCTGTGCCCAAGTGCCCCAAGCCCGTGGCCTGCCGTGAGGAGGGCGGGAGAGGGGAGGCCTCTCCAGCGTTGCCCTGAGCTTAGGCAGGAAGCTGTAGCCTTGCCTGGTCCGGCGAACCGAGGCTCAAGGTCAGCGCGCCGGTGCTCTGCTGTTAAATGTGCGAAGGAGGAGATTGCGGTACAAAAATCTCACTTACAATTTAAAATGTGGCTAAAGTAAGGAAGCACAATGACGCCCCAAGACAGTCAGGTGCTGGCGAGCGTCTAACAAGCAGTCTGATGGTCCTGCCCCAGCTGTAGCGCCCCTGCTCGCCCATGTGAATACTTCCACCCCGGCGTGGTGAGGCCGGAGGGCAGCGCGGGGGAGAACTGTAGGGAGGCGGTATTTCCTCCGCTCTGAGCGCCCACACAGCTGAGACTGGGCCCTGGACGACGGAGCATGATAACAATCAGGAAGGGACTTCGTACTGATGGCCTTTGGCTTTAGTATACATTTTACTTACTTGCAAATTTATGCAACTTTTTTTTTTTTTTTTGGTGGAAAAGCCACCAAGAGATGGAGGTGGAGGGTGTGTGATGGGAGGGCGGGGAAGGGGACATAAAAAGAATGAGGATGTGCTGTGTCCGTGTACCAACTCCTCGGGGGGAACTTTGGAATCATCACGTACCAATGAAAACAAAAGTAAACAATAAGCTAAAATGCCCTACGTTCTAATACCAATTCTGACTAAAGCTAGACCTACATTATACCAATTAAGATCGCTTTAAATTTTTCTTTTTCATAAATTCTCTAGTAACTTACAGATCTTAGAAATGTTTTCTATAGAAAACCGACAAGCCTATCAGTGCGTATTTAAATGTCTGCAACCGAAGAGTGCCATGTGCAGCCACCGTGACACGGATGCTTATCTTACGAAACAGACTTTGTTTCCCACACCAACAGTGACGACAAGGACGATGGGAACAGAGGCCAGGCAGAGCAGCCAGCATCGGCCGGGCCTGCGAAGCCGACTCTAGCTCGGAGTGGGCCGGACTCAGGGTGGGGACGCCTGTCTGAGGGACAGCGTTGGCCCGCAGTCCTGAGGAGCTGGGCCGGTGGAGCGGGGTCTCCCCAGGAAGTGCTGGGGATCCCTGGGAACAGACCTTGTGGCCTGCAGCGCACTTCTCAGCTGTCCTCACAGAGAGCTTCCTCCCACTCCAGCGGGCTGGGAGCAGCACCAGGGTTCCTTTGGGTTCTGAGGCAGCCTGGGCTCCATCTCCATCCCAGGAGGGGCTGAGGTCCCCTAGGCCCCAGCCTCCGTGGTTCTGAATGGGAGGCCTGGTAGCCACCACAGCTCACTGGCGTCCTAGGCTGAGCCTGAGTGGAAAAGGGCTTCTGAGGAGACGCTGCCCTAGGATAAGAACCAAGGAGGCTCACCGGGGGCGAAGGCGGCCTGTCTTACTCCCGTGGGCACACAATCGCCAGCTGTGTGCAGAGCTTCCCGGAGGGAGAGATCCAGCTCCAGACCACAGCTAAGAAACCTCTGTGAGAGCAGTTTCCGTCAGGCAGGTGGAGCAGAGGTCCGGAGCAGTAGTTTGTTTTCAAAGTGTGGTTCAAGGAGCTCAGATTTGGAGAAGTCACAACACCAAGCAAGCAAAACCAAAAGCATACCATTCACACCAGAGTGCAATATAAACTCTTCAAGAGGCCGTGACTTTAGCTTTCTGCACGTGGGGAAGATGGTCTCAATTCACACCGGACTCAGTGTGCACACAGCCTTCCCGCACACAGCAGCCACAGCAGAGGGCACTGAGAAACTTCCCTCCCTTCCCAGGCTGTGGGGGACTTTTCTCCCCTTTCCCCCAGCAGAGCCTCCACCTCTGCCTTGCGCCCCATTTCCCTGGTCGCTGCCCCACTTGGCACAATGATGTGGAAAGGTGGTTAGGGCAGCCAGGGTCCCATGCAGAAGCAAGGAAAAGGACTGGGGAGTCTGCCCTTTCCTCCCCCGGGATGCAGGAAGCAGAAAGCAGAGTCCTGCTGAAGCCCCCGCCAGCACTGCTGAGGCCCGAAGGCATGGGTGGTGCTCACGCCTGCATCCCAAGGCTGGGCCTGCTGCCTTTTCAGCCTCCTCTGGGATGGCTAAGAGGGGTGTGTGGCAGCACAGAACCTCATGGTGCAGCTCGAGGTCCAATAGACTGCGCTGATCCAACTCCAAAGGCAGGGACTGAGCTGCTGCAGTGGAGAAGGGGCTGGGTCTGGGCTGGAGGAAGCAGGCCAAGGCCCAGGGTGTCAGGGCAGGGACCCGCGTGTGGGGTGCCGGCTCGGCCCTGGGAAGCAGCCCCACTCCGCGCCACCTACTTCTCTCCTTTCCTTTCTGTAGTATCCAGGCCAACTGCTCTGACAAAGTACAGCGTGCTGCACACCATAGCTTTGTCACTCCCCAACACTAAGTGTGAAAGTTTAATCACACTTGAAATTCACACATGATCATAACACACCTACATATGTCTATGGAAGAAAAACAGGTATTGGGAAAAGTCTGGTTTCAACTGCTTAACCTTTTCTTTTTGGTACTGGGGACCTAACTCCAGTCTTTGTGCTAGTGACACAGGCGCTGGAACCACTGAGCTAAATCCCTGGCCCTTGCTTAACATGTTTAGCATGATGATCGTTTTAAGTTTACTAGCTGCATGTGAGCAATCTCCCCTCTGAAGGCTGTGAGTCCAGGCGTGATGAGACCCTCATTCAAGCACCCTAGTAAGCTGATAGAGCTGGGAAGGAAAATGTTATGCTTGTGAAATCAGCTCAAGTTGCCTCTTAACTTTAAACTGGGGAGGTGGCACAGCCCTGTAATTCAGCCCTCTGGGAGGCAGAGTCAGGTGGATTGTAATTTGGAGCCTAGCCTGGGCAACTTAGCTACTTAGCAAGACCCTTCTCAAGATGAGAACTTTAAGAGGGTTGGGGATGTATCTCAGTGAGAAGTTCTTGGATCCAATCTCCAGTACTGAAAAACTTTTTTAAAGCTTTATTTAAATTCAATATTTAATTATCTTCCTTTACTACTTTGTGTTTTGTTAGAATTTTAAAAAGAACACTGAAACATAGTTTTTTACCAAGTCCCACATAAAAATCCTGCTATTTACTTCTGTTCATTTTCTTCCTAAAATGCTATATTTCACAAATATGAAAAAGGAAACTAGTGCCTCATCTTTATTAATATATAGCCACGATTGTGGTTATATAGGTTAGTGGACAGTCCGGGAAACACACTATCGACACAAATGTTCCTGGAATGGGCAAATTAATGCAGATTTCCAAAGAACAGGTCACAAACCTATTTTTCCAAACCGAGTGAAGGAAGTCTCCTTAAGTAAAGTGCAAGCGGCTACTGCCGGACTTGTAAGTGCATTTTGCAAAGGCTGCAAAATGGTGACGTCCTTTACAACGACTTCTGCAATGCCCTCCACGCCCCCGCGGTCGTACCCTCTGGTTTAGGGCGGCTTCTACCGGGGCACACTGAAAATGCACTTTTCCTAAGCCCAGGGAGAAACTCAGTTCCTTTCTCCGCAGTTGCGCTCTCCCTTGAGTCTGTGCAAGGCGGCCGGATTGAATCTTTCCGTTTGGCTTTAAAAACAAGTTCAAGTAAGTTCTCCGAATTCACCCGGCAGATGAAATGGGCTGTTGCGTAAGACCGGAGCAGGAGGCAAGCGCTGCATGGGCTCCGGGACGGAGCAGCTGATTTAGGAGCCCCGGTGGGAAGTCAGGCCAAGGCGAAGTTCCCAGAAGACTGGGTGTGGCGCCGGCGCTCACTCGGGGGCGGGCAGGGGGCGGCTCCCTGTTTCTATTTTTAAAATGCTTATAAAGATCTTCCAAAGACCATGGAGGAGGGCGAGAGGGCCCTCGCGTTACAATCACAGGTAACAACCTGCGTCGGACCGCGCCGCCCGGTTCCGTGGAAGCGACTGCAGGGCGCCTCGATCGCGATCGCGGGTGGACCCGGCCCAGCCCAGCTGCTTCGGCTGAGCCGGGAGGCAGGGCTGGGGGACGCTCTTCCCACCCGAGCCCCGGAGGCCGAGCCCCCGCAGATTCTCCCGCAACCCACTCGTGGAGCCCCGGGGAGCCGGCCCGGCAGTGTACGGAGTAGATCCCGTCTCAA
>NW_022900931.1:31327999-31380039 GCF_012274545.1 Fukomys damarensis | reverse complement strand
CCTCCTCCACCTCCTGCTCCTCCGGGCGGGCGAGCGGGCGGCTCCACTCTCCGCTGCTGGGCCAGGACCCGGCCGGGAGCTCGCCGAGGGAGGCCGCTGTGCGCCCCAGGTGTGCACTCCAGTCCCCGCGATGCGCTGAAGTCCTGCGGTAAGTTCTGGCAGTGCCCTGAGGACTTGGCTGAGGAAAATCGGGCAGGAAAGTCAGGCAGCAGAGTGGCTTTGAGTTCTGCAAGGCTGGAGTGCGTCATTCTTGGGCTTTTGGGGACAGAAAATAGGCGATGTTCCCCGAGAGCCACTGTAGTATTTTGGCAGAAAATCTAACTGGGAAGGAACAGCAGGGCTGATCATACTCGGTGGCCAAAGCTCCTGCACTTAATCTGGGCCGTCTTCGTTCACACTCGCCAGGCCACACTCAGGCTTATGTCCGTGTCTGATTTTATTGCTCGTTTCTGAAATGATTTTGAAGCAAATAGCGTTGGCTGTATTGGGACATCTTCCCACTTCTAAAACTGGCATTTTCCTCCGCTGTGTTAGGAAGTGGGAACCTTATTGTGAACTCTGTTGGGCACAGTCACCTTAAACGAAAAGTCTTTGTCGCTCAGTTAGAACGCTTTTACCATCTACGCTTTTTCCAGATTGGTATTGACCATGCCTGGCTCTGAAGCCTCAGCTCACTGCCTGCTGAGTTACAAGGTGGGAAAGTGCTGAGGCTTCTCTCTGAAGCCCTCAGCAGGCTGACTTGCCCCAGCCAGGCAGGTTTGTGTGCCCCAAACCTTGTTGCTAAGGAATTAAGCAAACACTGAGGGAAAACTTGCTGTCAAGCATTCCACTCTCCCTGACACTCAGCTTGAGATTTAGGTGTGTGTGTGTGTGTGTGTGTGTGTGTTTGTGTATACGCGTGAGCGAGCATGTGTACATGCATGTGTGTGACCTCCTAGGGCAGCGGTGGCGAACCTTGTAGAGCTCTCAGTGATACAAACAGCCCACCGTAGGACAAGCAGTAGCTTTGCCGCCACTGGCTTAGTTTTTATGTGTAAATGCAGGCTTTCTACAGGATTTATCTTTGCTATCTACATTCATTAAGTGAATCTGAACTCTATTGGCTTTTTCCCCTTTCTCTTTTTTTGAGTCCCATTAGCACTGGGAAGTTTTGTTTTGTTTTCTTGCTGCTATTTGTCTTATCCACTTGTAAGTCAGTCCAGGAGTCTTGGGTCTTTGCAGCCAGTGCAGCCCTAAATTAGACTGTTGTTTGTTTAAACTTCTGCTTTCCTAGTAAATTCTACAAATAGAAACTGCAACTAAATGGCTTGGTGAAACCGAAGTCAGATGCTCTTCCATTAACCCAAGAAGTTCCCTTCACAAGGCCACAGAGGCCCAAGCTTGTATCACAGCCTCCCTCAAAGATGCCGGGGATCTGAGGGAGGAGACGCCTCCTTCTTAGATTTAAGTGTCATTGATAACAGCCATCAAAGCACCTGCAGTCTCTGCCTTTTGCCCCCTTTGCTTCTTAGTGTAGGCACAATCTTCAGAGGCGTACTGTGAAGGAATAAGTAGCCACATCCCTTTGCAGACAACTAAGGAGTCTAATGCATCTGTCTGCAAAGCTAGGTGACTCGGTACTTCTTCCCTTCATGCACCCAAAGTAGGCACAAGTGACACATTTGATTTACTGTGCACTGACATAGCCCAGCCCCCTTGAGCACAGATCTGCACTTAATCCTCTGGAACCCCTGGGCTCAGCAGTAGGGCTGCCATTACTTCCGTTTTACGCAGCTGAGGGAAGTTGAGGCACCGAGCTGTTTGATGCTCTTCCAACATCATGCACACAGTACACAGAGGGTGGTGAGAGCCAACCCTACACTGACAGAGCCCTGAGGACTGCTAGGCTGCAGGACAGGAGCTAGACTGCTTTCCAGGCTCCGTTTGGACAGCAGAGAAAGACACACAGGTAAAGGAAGCTGAGAGTAAAGCACAGGGCTCTTGTGTGCCACTCAGGAGCATTTCCTGGAGCCCGGAATTGAAGCTCTGGTCAAACCGTGTGGCTTTGACAGTGTCCTGTGTGTTAGTTTTTGGAATCTTTCTTTTGGCACTGCTGGGGATTCAAACCTAGGCCTTGGAGCATGCTCAGTCACCGCTGTACCACTGAGCTACAGTTCCCAGTGAGCTTGCACTTTTAAGACTCTTAAATGACCTTTCACAGAGGGGCTGTGCTTCTGGGAGCCCAGGGGCTTAAGTTACAGCCAGGCTTTGAGATTGTCTCTGAGCTTCGATCCTATTGTCTCTGGTCCTTTGGTTCTGAGATCCACAGGGACAGTGTCTTTTTCCCTCCTTTGTTTCATTGTCTTTTTTTTCATTTACACTTCCACAAATGCCCTGCCTGACTAGGGGGAACCGAAACGCCACTTTGGCTCAATAGAGTAGCTGCTCTTCACCCAGGACTTGCTTGAAGTGGATTTGAATTTCTTGGTCTGTGCTAGAAGCATTTTTAGAGAGTCATTGATCTAGATACTAAAATAACCTTTTGAGACCCTTGGGATGTTTGCCTTGTGCTGTTAAAGAATTCTGGTCTCAGAAGAAACAGCTGAATCACAGGTCAAAAAAATCCTGTCCCTTCTTACCCTCATTGAATCCTAGGCTCCTGCCTGCCTCCAAGTACTGCTTAACTCATCCGCCCAGAATGACCCCTGAAACCTTATTGGCGTCACTTTCCCTTGGATTAAAATCTGTTTTTTACACTTCTGCTCTCAGCATCTGAATTTTGTTTGCCAAATTAGCTTCTGAGTTTAGTCAAACAGCCATTTGTCTTTCAAGTTACCGGGGATCTAAAGCCACCGTGATTCTTACAGAGAGAATTGCTGCTCTGGGGAACACCTGGGTTGTGCAAGATTGGAAGCTGGCAAGGGCAGGGTCCGGAGGTCTTCAGAGATTCCTGAGCTGCACTTTCTTGTGTGGCCTTGTGGTGGAAGTTTGTTTGTAGTAGCTAGAACTGATGCCACAGTGAGTAACCTGCAAGCTGTCCGGGTCTCAGGTTCCCCTGAGGATTAGCTGAGGTCCCTGTCAACTGGGCACCATCTGCCTGCTCGCTCGCACACACTGTTGACACACACAGGGCCCTGGTTTCATAAGCTCTGCCCCCAGTCCTTCCTTGGCACGTCCACTGGGCTTCAGCCGGGGCCACTGACACCGTGGATGGACATCTGTGCTTCCTTTTGTAGACTCCAGCCAGCACCACAGGGATGGAGTACATGAGCACTGGGAGTGACCACAAGGAGGACATCGATTTATTCATCGGCCATTTAAATGTGTCGGATGTCATAGACATCATGGAAAATCTGTACACGAGCGGGGAGCCAGCCATGTACGAACCCAGTCTGAGGAGCGTGTGTCAGGACAGCGGTCAGAGCGAGGAGGCCCCGGAGCCGCTGCTGCGGAGTGGCCAGGAGGTGCCGTGGTTTTCGTCAGTCAGATACGGAACTGTGGAGGACCTGCTGGCTTTCGCGAATCATATATCCAACACTGCAAAGCGTTTCTATGGACACCGAATGCAGGAATCTGGGATTTTATTAAACATGGTACGTGCTCTCTGACCTGCTGAGTGCTGGGTGTTCAGCTTTTCGAATGTGCCTTTCTTTCCTGCAGAGTGGCATTTGAATCTGGTGGAACCTGCTGTCAGGTAGGATCTTTTGAAAGGTAGGAGCCACCTCTGTGATAAAAATGCAAAAGAAGTCATCATGAAAAGTTCCCTTTAAACAGTCTTGGCTATAATTCAGTAGCAGTTCTACAAAGAGATAATTAAGACTATAATTTGTTTTTAGTTTCTTTTTGTTTTGGGGGGTGTTTTTTGCCTAGCATGTGCTAGGCAAGTGCTCTACAACTAAACTACACCCTCCCCTTTGAGAATGTATTTTAATTTACCAATTCATTAAAAAGCCCAGTCATGACTAGTATAGATGAGAACGGCTTACTGAGAATACTTCAGCTGAGGGGGTATTAAGCACCTTGTTAATACTTTCAAAGGCTGAGTTATTCGCTTCTCTCTTATCACAACTTAAAGTGTAACAATTCTAACAGTGGCTGAATTCAGTTCTTCCACAAGTGGGGTTTGTAGACAGCTATCCATAGACGTGTTCTTGATTAATTGGCAGGCTATGAATGACAAACAAGGCATTAGTTTAGTCATCCCAAGCATGCAAATAATCCAAAATATTGTGACAGACATTGTTGCCACAGTAGCCATCGGGTGAGACACTTAGGTGTGCCCGCCCTTCTGTCAGGCTCAGTGTGTCAAAGGTGAGCGTGGGCGCAGGCTAAAAGGTGGTCTGACTTTTTTAGAAGGAATGGTTTGCAGAGGGTAGGTGGTAACTTGCAAAGCGTGCCTCTGGATGGAAGTGGTTCTCTTTCCTTTGCGTCTAAAGGGCAGAGCGGCTGCACCCGGGGAGGTGAGTGCCAGCCCAGCAGAGTCTGGATAGTACTTAATTATTTTGTTTCCTGCATGCCACATTAATTTAGTGAAACACAATACAGTAATTTAGGTCAGCTCTGTGGCGAGTTGTTTTGTTAGAAGCAGTTTTGCTCAGCTTATTGTGGAGCAGGATTGTGTTTCCCATCGTTGTGTGACCTCCTTTGGCCTGCAGGTACCAAACAGTTCACCGAGTGCTCTGCCTTCAGATTATTGCTTCCTTTAGTAAGTTGGAAGTAATAATTCGAAGTAGGATGATGCCTGATTTCCTAAGTAACATACAGGTGTAGCACTATGCTTCACCCATATATATATATGAACATACTTTCACATATTTCTCTCATTTGTTGCATGTTTGTTAAACAAAGATATTCAGAATAGACACATTATTCTTGCTTCTAAATCTATAGAGACTTGGGTATTTTGGGCTGTCCCATGGCACACTGATGAGAAATGAGCCATGTGCACAAGGAAAATTACAAGAAATACAATGACACGGTCTCTTGAAGATGTTAGGAGCAGGGCCAGAAAAGCTAGCACAGAAAAAGAAACGGAGCCATTAAAAGGAAGTGAAAATTCTATCAGCAAAGGGTAAGAGCAAAATGTTGTCATTTCCTGCCAAGCAGTCTATGCTGTGTGAAGGAACAAATGCTTGCTAAAGAGAACATTTACTGATAGGATGTATCATAAAGGCAGGGATCTTGAAAACTTCAAAATATTTTTATTTTAAAAATGACCCAGAATATAAAATATAAGCAAAAAAAGTGAAACAAAGAAAGAAACCCGGAGTGAGGTAAGGGGAGGTGCCGTGGCACTGGCCTCTCCGGGCTGCAGTGAGGACTCGGAGCCGGGGTAGACTCTGCAGGGCCGAAGTGACAGGCTGGCTCGATCCTTCCCTGGCTGTGCCTTTTGCAGCCCTGCTTCCTCGGCTGTGGCTGAGACTTGGGCCCAGCGTCTCCGCCTATGTCCAACACTCTGGGAGTCAGGGCTGGCTCTCCCCTTCCTGCCTTCCTATGCGGCACAGCTCTCTTAGGGGCCCATCCCGGGGCGGCCAGGCCTCTTTCCTCTTGTCGTCTTCCACCTGTGACCCCTGGGACCCTTTCAGCTTCTGGTTCTCTTTGCTGCTGTCTCCCTGCGTGAGAACGTGGTCTGCACACAGCTTGGCTCCCAGGTGGAAACCACTCTCAGGCGTACTCACACAGGGACGGGAGGCTTTCATGTGTCTCTGTTCGCCTGTAGACACAGCGCAGGCGGACATCCGGGGCAGACAGGGCTCTTCCAGATAGAGAGCTTCGGCTGGTCTGTGTCCTGGGCAGTGGGGTCCCAGAAGCCTCGGAATGTCCTAGCGGGACATTTCACACGAGTGTGAAGTAGGGGGAAGGGGGAACGTCAGCCTGGGCTTCCAAGAAAAATTGGTGCCTATGCCAAGGTCTGAGCGTTGTGTTATATTCAGCCAGATGAAGTGGGGCATGTTGCAGATGAGGGGAACAGCGTGTTCAAAGGCCCAGAGGCACTGAGATCTGGTGTGCTCAAGCAGAGTTAATTAGACAGGGTGGAGAGGCAGGAATTACAATAATACCCTGGAGCACAGGGGTGTTGGATGGCATTCTTTCTGTGTGTGTACGTGTGCTATGTTTCTAAAAATAATGTTTGTGAGGGAGCCACTGCAATCCAGGCAAGGAACTTTAGGAGACTAGGAATTGCTTTGTGTCCGAGTGCTACAAATTATTTCTAACCTAGGCTGATTTATAACCTGGAATAATTCAAAAATGTGTCCACAGGACTCTGGGATGAGTGTGCAGGGGGTGGGGGGTGAGAGGCCCCAGAGCATCCACTCAGGGCCAGATGGATTGGGGCAGTCGGGGCTTCTCACGTTGGAGCCCCAGGATCCCTGAGCCCAGCCCTCGCGGCCCCGTCCATCACACTCACAGTGGGCAGATCTTTCCGTTCTGTGCTGGAATCATCCCACCCGGGCGGCCTGTTCACCCGGTTCTGACTGAGGGATGAGTTCTGCTCTGCCTGCCCCTGAGACTGGTCTAACGAAAATCTCTAAGAAGCTCCCCAAGCTTTCCTTCTCCTGGCCTGCCCTGTTTCCACGGAGAACAGAGCCGGGTGAGGGGATGGAGTGCACACTTCTGAGGGCCACATCTGAAGGTGACGTTGGTGAGTCAGGAACTGGCAGGAAAAGGCAGCGCAGAGTCCCCAAGGCTGTTGGGGGCTTTGGAAGAAAGGGAAGGAGAATCAGTCTCGCGTCCCAGTCGGCTCGGCCCCGGCCAGGGGAGGCCCAGGAGCTTTGCAGGACTGCACACGGGCGGGACTTGTGCCTCACACACTGTCCCCAAGGACTCGGCACCTGCAGAGTGGGTCCTCGGGCCTAGGAGTTGGAGGTGGGGGAAGCCAGGGCCCAGCGAGGAGAAGGCTGTGGTGTGCCCGGTGACATGTGGATGGGGCCTATAGGCTGGGCTTGCCCCATGGCTCCTGTCATTACGGCCCCTGGGGCACTGAAGGCTCTTGGACCAGCACCGGAGCTCTGGCTTCGGAGGTAGGCTGGCCAAGTCTGACTCCTGTCTCCAGGGCTGACTCGTAGTTAACCAACCTCTTCAAGTCAGTTTCCTCACCTGGAAAATGGAGGCAAAAATAGCCCTCAGCTCACAGGGCCCTGGTGGATCTTGACCAGATCATGGATTGAAGTTCCGAGCACAGTCCTGGCCTACAGTATGCAGCAGCTGTTAACAACCTTCCTACTCCTGGACAGAGTCAGAGGGAAACTGAGTTATAACCAGTGTAGTGTGGACAACAGTGAAATTGGAGAAGTGAGTTAAGCTGAAAGTGGTTCCATGGAGGGCCTGGCGTTGCTGGGTCTGCTAATATTTAACAAGTGAGGGTAGGTGAGGACCCTAGCGGGGCTCAGTCTGTATTCGTCAGGCCCTCAGGAAGCTGTGAACAGAGGCCTCCGTGACTAGGAGGGTCATTGCCACCAAGTCTCAAACAAGACTGGGCCGTGCTTTACCCGTATGCCCTCCAGCGCCCGCAGGCCCTTTCGCACAGCAAAGTTCTCGGTAAATAATCCATTTCTGAGCTCAGCTGCTGTGTATTTCTGAGTTACCACTGGCTCTCTGCTTCATCGGCGGACATACTGTTGGGATGTCCCGAGCCCGGGCCTTGGCAGTGGTGAGCAGGGACCCTGGGCATCTGCCGCCCAGTCAGCGGCTCTGGCTCCTCCCAAGGCAGGTCTGGGGTTTTCTGCATTCCCCTCCAGCATCCTCTGTACTTGAAATAACTTTGTGATTCCTGACTTTATAATCCCAAGCCATGATGTCACTAATTACATTTAGAAGAAACCGGTTCTGCAGACTATCCCCGGGAGAACACTTTATACATTTCAGGCATCTTTCCCAGGCCCTGCCTTCCATAGATTCATGTATTAATCTTAATTGTTATTTTCCATTTGTATTTTTCCTCTTCAGGCATTCATTGAGGTGCTTTCTGTACTGTAAGAGAGATCTTAGCACCCGGTCTCATGAGCTCTAACCAGAGTGCTACTGGGATAGGTGCCTGCTGGTTTCCGAGTTGGTGAGCTGTGTTTATTTCACTGAGTCTTTCCTTCGAGGCACCTAGTGTTGTTTTATTCACTATGTTGATCCGTTTTTTCTTGGTGTCCCTGGTTTGCCAGCTCTGGTCCTAAGGGTTTGCTGACTCAGGAGTGAGGAGGACAGGGCCCGTGTCGTTGCAGCTGCCTCCTCAGCCCTGAACCGTGTGCCGGGCGATATTAGACATGTAGTAAATATTAAATGGGTGAGTCGACGAGGCAGTCCTGCCCTGACTGTTTCTGAGGCATTGTCCACTCATTGCTCTGGCGTTGCACGCTGTTTTCCACGGTCCTCCGTGCTCCTCGGCCTATTCCCACGTTCTCTCTGAGTGCATCATGCTGAGTAATAGCCACACAGACAAACAGGTCCTAGCACCTGGGTAGAAGAAGCAGGCGGTGAGTAGGCACAGCTGTCACCTTTATTTTCAGCCCACAGGTCACACGCGTCGTGTTCCTCAGACTGATTGTGTGTTTACCTTTCCAACTTTTAGTTTTCGTTAGTACTTGCTCCCAGCACAGAGGGGCCCCACTCCCTGTGGGGAGTTGGTGCATCGCCCAGCGTGCATCAATTCTTTTTTCATGGCCTCCCCCGGCCTCCCTCTATCTCAGGATTCCCTCCCCGTCCGAATCCCCTGCTTCTTACTGTCTTTGAGAGAAATGCTGTTTAGGTTCTGTTAGGCAGTGGAGGTGGAAGTGTGTCCGAGTGTAACCCCAGCGTCTCACAAGCCTTCTCTTGCTCGCTCACGTTCTAAACACAGGCCCTGGACGGTGTTAGGGTTGTGAACCGTGGCACCGTTTTACATGCTGTGCATCACAGGGCTTCCGAACTAGCCAGCTTCTGTTTGCTGGGCCTCAGGAAAGGATAGCTTTGCTGAAGTTCTTGCCCCTTGCATTTTTATTTTCTTTTAGGTAATCTCTCCCCAGAACGGCCGCTACCAAATAGACTCCGATGTTCTCCTCGTCCCGTGGAAGCTGACTTACAGGAACATTGGCTCCGATTTCATTCCTCGCGGGGCCTTTGGGAAAGTGTACTTAGCTCAAGATATAAAGACCAAGAAAAGAATGGCATGCAAACTGGTATGTGCATTGAGTCTGTGTGTTTGACATTCCTGCTTTTGTTTGTTTGCGTGGACTAGCGATCTCCCCTTACACTGCATCTTATCTGAGGGTATCCAGCACAAGCATTTGTTTTTCTGGATTTGCTCACTACGTGGGGCCATGCAGCCTGGAATTAGGTCTCTGTGATGCCTAAGAGATTTTGAGATGGTCTTTACAATGTGAGGCTAACATCGCTCTACTTGCCTGGGAAGGGAGAGGAGCTACCCTGCAGCATGAGATCAAACCCACCCCAGGCACAGCCCCCATGTCCTGTCCACAGGGAGACGCATGTGGCTGAGAGGCACAGGTGTTAAAAGGGCAGAATCAGAATATTCCACTTATTCAAAGGCCCCATTTCTTCCTGTTAATCAGTAACTGCTGCGGTGTTTCTACTTTGGAAAACCTACACCGGGCTGTGACCCAGTAATTCTGCTCTGGCTGTTAAATCCAACCAAAACCTGGCGGTGCGGTCACCAGAAGTGACTGAAATGTGGCCTGTTCAGCTCAGCATTGCGAGTCCCAAACCAGAAAGTGCCCAGATGCTGAAGGTAGACTGTTTACACTCTGGAATGCTGCAGGAGAGACAGGATCAGTGACTGATGACCAAAATCAGGTGACTGTGTTGCAGCCATTACACTGAGCCCAGATAGCCAGGCCCTCAGGAAGAGGCACTGGGTGCGACTCCTTACGTAGAGGACACAGGCAGGTGAAGCAGATCCAAGCCACCGGTGCCGGGCAGTGGGGTCCACAGGAAGGCGTGTGGAGCGGATCTCTGGGTGCTGGAGGAGCTCTGTTTTTATTTACATGAAGAGGAAGGATTTGTAACAAGACATTTAAACTTTGTATGTTCAAGTGATAATTCATTGAGCTTGGCTCTTACCATTCCTATATTTTAATCTGTACCTGTTTTGCTTTAATTAGCTTTTTAAAAGTGTGATAAAGTACACTACCTCTTTTCATAGTGCTGAGGACTGAAGCCAGGGCCTTCTGCATGCTAGGTGAGGGCATTACTTCCAAACTTTACCCCTGGCCCAAATGTTCACTTTCGATTTAATAAAAAAGTAATTGCCAGATATTATGTATCAGACTCTCTCACTGTGATTAAAAAGCAAACAGTATGTCGTCACGTGTTCCTTCACAAAGATGCGCTGGGCTGGGGGGTCCAGCACAGAGGCACAGAGCTGCCCTACGTGCTGCTGGCCTTGGCTTCCATCCTTAGCACGAAAACAAAAGGAGGGAAAGAGAAAGAAGGAAAGGAAGAAAGAAAGCAAACTTGCTAGAGAATCTATTATTTTTACTACCTAGAATATAATTAGAAGTCAGAGGAGAGATCTGTAACAAGACACTTAAAGCTTGCAGTTACACACGTGTTTTGTAGTCTGTGTGCGCAGTGCGTGACCCCATTCCTCACGGGGTCGGTGCAGGTTCTCACACCTCCTAATTCTTTGTCATCACCTTCTTCTCCCTTCCACCTCTGTCCCTCCATCCCTCAGTCCCCTCTCTTTTCAAAATGTCTGTCTCCCTATTTCCTACTATCTGTCTTTGATTTCGTTCTTACGTCATGCGATACTGAAGCTTGTGTATCTGATTTATTTCACTTCACATTGTGGTCTCAAAGTGCAGCTATTATCCTACAGATGACTCTAGTTTATCCTTTGGATGGCAGAGTAGTATCCCATTGTACGAATGCCACGTTTTCTTTAACCATTCAACTTTTGATGAACACTAGGCACTTAGATTTAGCTGGTATGAATTGTGCTGCTGGAAATATGAGTGTGCCTGTACCACTGTAATACAACTGTTTTAACTCTTTTAGGAAGATGCCGAGGAGGGGAATAGCTGAGTCAAATGAAATGTTTAGTTTGTTGAGGAATCTCCATACTGATTTCCATACGGGTTGTACTAGTTTACATTTTCACCACCAAGGGTTCCTTTTTACCCCATAGCCCCACCCAAATTTGTCATTATTTGATTTCTTGATGATAATCATTCTTTCTTGAGTAAGATGGAATCTCAGTACTGTTTTAATTTGCATATCTTTAATGGCCAGAGATGCTGAACATTTTTAAGGTATTGATTGGCTATTTGTACTGCTTTTGAGAAGTGTCTACTCATTTGTTTGAGTCTTTTTTGGGGGTGTCTCACTTTTATATTTTTTTTATATATTCTAGATATTAGTTCTCTGTCCAAGCAAGGAATTGCTGTAAAAAAATTTTTTTTCCATTCTGAAGGCTGTCTCTTCACCCTTAAAACTTACATCTCAAAAAGTGCATCTTCAAATTATAAAAAGTCTGGAGGCATTTTTGTTTTTTGAGGCAGGGTCTCACTATCAGTTCAGGCTGGCCTTGAACTCACTAGGTAATGCTGGCTGGCCTTGAACTCATGGCAATCCTCCTGCCTCAGCCTCCCAAGTGCTGGAACTACAGGTATATGCCACCGCACCTGGCTGGAGACATTTTATTAAAATCTTAGATCCACAATGTCCTGTCTATTAATTTCACCTCAAAAAGCATAGAAAAAGCTTGTGGGTTTGTTCTCATTGAATACCTTTATTTAATATTTAAACGATATTTAAAATAAAAATGATAGTTAATCAAAAATCAGAAACAAGCTCAAAGGGACACGAGTTTATTAATAAGGTCCCATTCTGTGTAGCTCCTACTGCCAGTGGCTTCTTATGTATCTTTCATGGAAATTTCTATGCACAGATGTGTGTACAGTGTAAAACTGAAATGGGCACGGAGAGGGTGAACTGCATCTCACCTTTTCCCCCCTCATCACTCTGTTTTGGAGACACTTCCAGATCTGTGTGCACTGGAAGAGGTATTCTGTCTTATTAATGAATATTTTGCACGGGATGGGGCAGTAGCCAGTGCTTGTTTTAAGGGCGCTGTGAGAGGAGGGACTGAGGGCCAATGATTTCACGTCGCCTCTCAGGTACAACCTACATGCACGTGCCACAGAAATTATGTGTATCACAGGTGGGGAATTCTCTTCCGATGCATCTGAAATCTTACAACCTTGGTCAGATTCTATATTCTAAATTAGAATAGGACTTCGCTTTTTTATGTTCTTGTTTGGAGTTTGAATTTAAAGGTGACATAGCGCCAGGTCTGAGGTAAACACTGTTTTGCTGTAGCGGCACTGTTTCGCTCAGGTCAAGGTGTCCTGGGTGGCCTTTGTTGGCCTTTTGCTTTGGGGGTTGACCTATGATGTGCAATTTTCGGTTGCCCTGAAGTTGTGCATAGCCGTGCTCGTATTTTTCCATCCTAGATCCCCATAGAGCAGTTTAAGCCATCGGACGTGGAAATACAGGCTCGCTTCCGGCACGAGAACATCGCAGAGCTGTACGGTGCTGTCCTGTGGGGAGACACCGTCCACCTCTTCATGGAGGCGGGCGAGGGAGGGTCTGTCCTGGAGAAACTGGAGAGCTGTGGACCCATGAGAGAGTTTGAAATTATTTGGGTGACAAAACATGTGCTGAAGGGACTCGACTTTCTGCACTCCAAGAAGGTGATCCACCACGACGTTAAACGTGAGTGGCGTGGGTGTTTGCCTCTTGGGCTTGAAGGCGCTTGGTGATCAGGAGGCGAGGGGTCCTCCCTTCAGATTGGAGCCACAGTGCAGGCTAGGGAGGTCTCCTGGGGTCACTGTACACTCCCTTCCCTTCACCTCTGTGACAGGGCTGGGGTGCAAGCTCAAAAGTTGCTGCTAATATTATAGTCACATTTCTACTAAATAATCCAACTGTGAGAAACTTAGGGCTGCAGATGTAGCTTGGTGATACAGGTCATGCTCAGCCTGCATGAGGTCCAAGGCTCTATCCCCAGCACCCCACCCCTCAAAAAATAAACAAAAGTAAGAGAAAAGTAATCTATTTAACACATAGCACACAAGTATTATTTTTAAGGATAAGTGGCTTTTACATTTTGAAGACCAGTTTGATTGTAGTATATTAGAGACTTCTAGAATAAAGATAGGCGAAGAAATAGGAGAGTAAGCCCCACTGTTAGTCTTTTTTACCTATTGCTCACTCAGGCAAAAGCACGACTTTTACCAGGGAAAACTGGAAATTTTATTTTGTGTTTTTTAAAAGTGGCTTAATAATAGCATACTTGTATCTTAGAATTTAAAAAGTAAGTTCCTGAGAATTAATAAAGGCTGCAGTCATTTACATCTGTGTTAGCTGGATTCTGGACAGATAGAAGTGATTTTCACCAACATTCTCACCAAATTCGTCCTACTCTTTTGAGTATGATCCGCTCATCTCACTATGGAAAGCACTGCATTCTGTCCTGATTTGGGAGTCACTGTTTTAGACAATGTTTTCATCTTCTGCACAGTATAGAAACAGTATTGTGCTAAAATTTCTGTCTCGTTACAGCCAGCAACATTGTCTTCATGTCCACAAAAGCTGTTTTGGTGGATTTTGGCCTAAGTGTTCAAATGACTGAAGACACCTATTTTCCTAAGGACCTACGAGGGACAGAGGTAATTATATTCGCGCGAAAGTTGCCAGTCCTTTATTAAGAGTTTTAAAAAGTTCTAGAATTACTGTGGAGATGAAGCACAAGGGGTTGAAAACTATTGTATTAAATTGCTGCTATCACTAGGACAAATTCAGTGAGCATTTGCTGTGTGCCAGATGCTAAGTTTAGCATTTTCATTTGTTTCTCTTTTGCTCCTGCTACTTCTAATACACAACAATGCAGTATTTGCAATGTGGTGTATATCGTGGTAGCCATCAATATATATGGGTCTCTCTATATTTGATAAATATACTTAGAGCCACCTAGAAACAGTCTAATGCCAAAGTAGATCGACAGTTGAGCACTCCTATTATGAAAATCCACATTGGGGTTACTCAGCTGGTATTGTAAAATTTAAAAATATCCCCAAATCCGAAAACCTTCTAAGTCTGTAGTGCCTCTGGTCCCACACATTTTCTGTAAGGAGTATTTATGTCCGCAGTTCAGCTGTAAAAACCATTGTGTTATTACAGTTAACTTTATAATAATAAATTTAGCACTTTAAATGAATTATATTGCTCAATCTCCGCAACAGTGCTGTATTGACCGATACTCCTATAGTAGCAGATAATACTGTTCCCATTTCACAATAAAGGGATAAACTCGGAGAGATTAAAATAAAGCGCCTGTGTTACTCAGCAGCTGACAGATCCCCAGCTTGGTCTTGGTTCTTTCCTGAATCTAAGCCTAAGGTGCTGTGTAACTTTTAGATCTAATACATTGTTTCGGTGCACGAAGACACTAGGTTAAACGTTATCTCCTCCAGCATGTGTCACTCTGCATCGTGAAGGCATCCAGAATCTTGTGGCTTTTGGAGAGAGATGGAACCCAGTTAGTTACCTACTGGGCTGCAGCAAACCGGAACTTCTCACCCTAATCTGACTGCAACTGAGCATCCAGACATCAACCTTTCCCTCTCCTTTCTTCCCTGGGAGGATCTCTTTTACATTTACCTGAGGTGTTCAGTAGGTCGTAGTGGGCAAGGAGCGGGTGAGGCAGAGAAGGTAACCCAGGCCTTGCCCACTGGCCTGAGAGGCTTCACACCCACCCAGCGCCCCCAGGGCCGCTGCCGGAAGTGGGAGAGGCTCCTTGGCTGAGCCGGGGCCTCAGGTTACCACCGCAGTCTCGGTGCTCAGCCCTGTGCCTGCCCTTAGCATAGCCGGCATATGAGCTGCACGGAACTCAACTGCAAGGTTTCAGCTTGAGGCGGGATCGCGTGAGACTTTTCTTAACAATTGCCATGCAAAGACTTGCTGGGCAGCAGGATCCATCCTTGTTTTGTGATATTCCTGATGTCATTCCTTCAGCTTGAGAGAGGATTTTTTTGTTTGTTTGTTTTGGTTTTGTAAGACAGGATCTCTCTATGCAGTTCAGGCTGGCCTTGGACTCACAGAAATCCTCCTGCCTCAGCCTGCAGAGTGCTGGTATTACAGGCATGTGCCACCATGCCTGGCAGGAGAGAGGGGATTCTTGATCACCACTCTTTTTTGTTTTAGCAAAATCATACTTGGAGAGAAAACTGCCAACTTTTTTAAAAAAGAATGTTTAGTTCCCAGATCTTAAGAGTACTTTGCCAAAAGCACAACACCCAATAAGACTTAATGCTTACAACATGTTTTCTTTGGAAAATGCTTGAACTGTTTTGGCAGAGGTCAGGGGTTCAGATATGTGACATTCCAGTCTTTCCTGGAGCCAGCCTGAGATGCACACTTTATGGTATTAGAGTTGGAAAATACCTTTTGCTTCCTGGCAGTGCGGCTGAGTCGCACATTTTGCAATGCTGAGAAGGACATGGCTCTTCTGGGATTCTCCAGCAGGGCACTCGGCTGAGAAACAGGGACATGTTTGACTCCCGAATAGTGTTTATTTAGATCAGGTTCTTCCAGTTAATGCAAATGGTTTTTTGTGAAGTGCAGAACTGGCTTCAGTGGTAATAAGTGCCCATTCAGTCTGCCTGCACTCACTGCCACAATTCAAGGTGGAATACGAGAGCCTGGCTGTGACCGTGAAGTCACTGAGGAAACCTTTGAACGGGCCTGCTCCTTCCACTGAAAGAGCAAATGCGATGTGGTTACTCAGTCGGCCGTGTGGCTCTGCTTCCCTTAGGAGATTGCGCCCTGCGTTGCCTGTCTCGGCCCCTCTCCTCTCAGCGTTCACGTTTTGGGTGTCTCGTTGTCACCTCGTAACACCCATACAGTGTCCATCTGGCAAACTTATCTATTTTTCCTTGCATGGCACAAAGAAGAAATAGTGAGTGTACTAACCAATTCAAATAACTTTGACAGTGCGGTCCTTTTAAAAAATTGTTACTTCTGAGCCTGGTCTTCCCCTCCCTCGGTGAATGTTCGGTCAGCACACGTGCAGACACGCACATGCACAGTCTCCTGGCCTTTCTGAAAAGCGCTCCACCCTGGCTCCAGTGCCACACCTGTGGGCGTGGGGCTCTGGGGCAGGGCCCTGCCCTCTGCCATCCCCGAACGTAGCCCGCTTGTGCGCAGCTGCTTGTCCTGACAGCGTCCTTCGTGCCGATGCCTTCCCTGTGCAGAGCTGGCAGTGAGGACAACACCCACTCCGTTTCTTTCTTTTCCTCTTTTAAGTGTTTTTGCCTGTGTTAGGAGCACTTAACATCCAGTGTCCCCCCTCACCAAAGTTTTCAGTGTGTGGCACTTTACCTCAGCTGTGGGGTACAGTGTGGCAGTTTTAGCTTTTAACTTTGTGAGTGTAGAGTCCTTCAAGATCCAGGCACTCTGCTGGGCTGCAGGGAATGTTGGTGAGCAAGGAGCTCAGCTCAGCTGTTTACTGACAGTGAAGGAAGCCAGCCCGGAAGTGGGTTATAGGAAGGAACTGAGCGGGGTAAGGATGGGGAAACCGGGCGATTTCCCCAGTTTCTATAAGCCAGTTTTCTCCTTACTCAGAAATCTATTCTGGGAACACTGACCCTTTCCCCCATATTCACATGACAGTTTAACAGAATTTCAAAGCTAAATATAGATTGAATACCTCTTTCCTTAACGCTTGACTTCTCATTTTGTAGCATTTGCATACATATAAGGAGGTATCTTTTGGGAGAGGACTCTGAACATGAAATGTCTACTTCATGTGCACATTGTGATATAACTTGAGGGTAACTTTATGCACTATTTTTTAATGTGCTCGTATTTTTTGTTTTATTTGTTATTTTGAGATGGGGGGGTCTCATAATATTGCTCAGGTTAGCCTCCAACTCCTGAGCTCAGGGAGCCTCCTGCCTCAGCCTCTTAAGCAGCTGGAACTATAGGTGTGTGTCACCATGCCCTGTGTACCTGTGTATGGACTGTGACCTGCCACGTGAGGTCAGTTGTGGAATTTTCCACTGTGATATCTGGTCAGGGCTCAAAAGGCTTCAGATTGTGGAGCATTTTGGATTTTCAGATTAGGAATGTTCAACTTGTAATGATAATTAAGATATTAATTACTCTTTGTCCTTACCATCCTGGAATTCCATATGGGTCACTAGTGTTTATTTTTTCTATCTCTTTCCTTTTTAAGTTTATAAATAAGAGCTTAGAGAAACTGTTTATGAGACTAGCCCCACTTATTCAGAATCGACCCGGGGAACCAAATAGATCTTGTATGCTGTTAGTGTGGCGGGTGTTTAATCTTAAGTTACCAGGCTCTACGTACGTAGACAAAAAAGGGTGGTTTGTAAAAGAGACTCATTCACATCGCATTTGTAGCTTTGCCTTTGATTTTTTAAGTTCTTCCCTTCTGAGTGATTCATGTCAGTGCCCGGTAGTTTCTGCCACCTTTTATCATTGCAGCCAGCTAGAGGCTTGGCGATCAAACGACGGATGGAGACAGGTGTGTTTGTGTGTCACGTAACTCTGAAAGTAACTGCTGTTTTAGTAGAGGGGAACTGTGCCGGCCAGTGTTGCAGAGCTCAGTGGGAGCTGCGGCCCGGGTGCTGGTGCCAGGCCCTTGGGGCTGCTCAGTCCATGGGGGCCATGCTCTGCTCAGCCTGCAGGGCCCCTGCCAGGGCCGCCTGCCACCCAGTGTCCACAGTGCTCCCTTGGTGTGGGGGACACAGCATTGGCTTTTTCCCTAAGGGCCGAAGTATGCAGCAAATGTAATAAAGGCAAAGGAGCCAAGTTCTCAGGATGATTGGGAAGTGGAAATGCAGACAGATCGGGACTCAGGCTGACGTTTCCCCGCTTGCCTTTCCCAGATTTACATGAGCCCTGAAGTGATCCTGTGCCGGGGCCACTCCACCAAAGCCGACATCTACAGCCTGGGCGCCACCCTCATCCACATGCAGACCGGCACCCCGCCCTGGGTGAAGCGCTACCCCCGTTCTGCCTACCCCTCCTACCTGTACATAGTAAGTGCGGTCAGGGCGGCAGGTGCCATCCACCGGAATGGGGTGGTGGTGAGAGGAGCTGCTGGTTCTTCCTGTGTGGAAAAGGAAGCCGCTCCACTGACTGGCATCAGAATGCGGCTCTGACAGCCATGGAAGTTGTATGTGTTCTTTGAACACTTTTTAAAAAGCTATCATTTCCCTCCAGGCCAGCCTGGCCTGTAGTGCGATATGCAGCTCCTCTTTCGCTGGCAAAGGCCTCAGAAACACTTTCCTGTTACTGCACAGTGAGCTTGGGCACCTGCAGGCAGGAAGTTGTCACCGGCAATCTCAGCCATGGCAGCTGCCTTTTGCAGGGTTAAACCGAAAAGTGGGGTTAGCTCGGCGCCCAGGGAATCAAAGGGAGCTCTCCAAGCACAGAAGCTCGGTGCAGGGAAGCACGGTTCCCCCAGGTCCGAGCACTCCCTGCCGAGAGTTGTCTCCCTACTGTGGTGCTCAAAGAGCCCTCTGCCTGCAGATCCACAAGCGGGCGCCCCCGCTGGAGGACATCGCTGGTAACTGCAGCCCTGGCCTGAGAGAGCTGATGGAAGCTGCCCTGGAGCGGAACCCAAACCTCCGTCCCAGAGCCGCAGACCTGCTGCGACACGAAGCCCTGAACCCGCCCAGAGAGGACCAGCCACGCTGCCAGAGCCTGGACTCTGCCCTGTTCGAGCGGAAGAGGCTGCTGAATAGGAAGGAACCGGAGCTTCCTGAGAACATTGCTGGTGAGGCGCGCTGTGGTGAAGGGTGCCCCTCGCCTCCCTTCTGCCCTCCGGGCCTCTGGTGCAGTCCATAAAAGTGCGGAGCAGGAAGAGTAGCAGCTAGGAGTGATGGTGTGCACTGTAGCCCCAGCACTCAGCAGGCTGAGGCGGGAGAATCACCTGAGCATAGGAGTTCTAGACCAGTCTACGCAACACAGCAACACTTTCCCAAAAAAAAGTCTATTTTATTACCGCGTTATGGCAGGTTTTCATCACAAGTGTAGGTAACAATACAGTCATTGGAAATTGCCTCTGACTCATTTTTATGTACCAGAGAATATCATTTGGCTTTACAACAAACCAAGCATGACGGCTTTGATGCTGGGGAAGTAGACGTTGTGTTTAAGTCAGCTACAGTAAGGCCCCCAGGCGCTGGTGGGAGGCCTCGTGACACTGCCCAGATGGACAGAGCACAGACTGGGACATCACCTTGCATCTTTATGTTCCCCAGGTAGCAGTCTCTTCGCCAGCTACAATTTGCCCCATGTAAGAAAGGCCACGTGCACCCCATGAGCTCTAAGTATGCATGTTGTCACTCATCTGTGGTGTTTGTGGCCCAAACTCGGATGACAAGTTTGGGATGCTTGTTTGCATTCTTTAGCTGCTTGTCTGATTTTTCTGTATTTAAGAAAACCATCCGGGTGGTTGAAATACATGCCAGGATTTCTACCCAATTTCTTGTCTTCACTGCCTCCCGTCTGAATTCTCCCGTCCAGGTCGTGATCCCTAGACTGGCCCCCAGCGTGGTGTCCAAAGGCCGTTCTGTAATAAAACCAGACCTTGGACGTGAAGTCCTTAGGCCCGAAGGACGATCTCTTAGCAGAAGGAACGCGCACATTATGCCCTTTGTTTCATTTTCCCCGTGTTTCACTGTACAGATTCTTCGTGCACAGCAAGCACCGAGGAGTCTGAGGCGCTCAGGCGGCAGCGCTCCCTCTACATCGACCTGGGCGCCGTGGCCGGCTATTTCAACCTCGTCCGAGGCCCCCCGACGCTGGAATACGGCTGAGCGCACGTGTCCACGAGAGGAGAGCGCGGCCCCCAGAAGCTGGCTTGGGAGAGGGGAACGCATCCTCTCGGGATGGGGAGGACTCCCAAGACAGGACTGCGACTGCGGGGCCGGGTGGGGGGCAGCGTATTTGTTTTGTGAAGACCTCCCAGCCCCCAGCAGCTCCCAAGGTTCTCATTTCCCGGGCATAGGACTTGGCGGAAGGAGCGTGCTCATGTCAGGATTGCCGGTGACTGAGTCCGTTTTTTTTTTTTGTGCACTTTGAAATTTTAAAACTCACAATCACAAATATGTTCGTCTCCAATTACTGTTCTTGGTTCTTATTATTTATGAGATCTTCACTTAGAATAGTTGTTTTGCATATGTTAATGTATATGAGAACTCTGAGCCTTTTTGGTAGATCCTAGTATAAACTTAATTCGTTATAGTTTGGGTGAATAGAACAACTTGAATTTTGTGGCAGTAAGCTTGACTAGTGTCCTAAAAGTGGCGGTTTAACTGGGAGCCATCTGCATGCAGGCCACTAGCGACAGTCTTTGTTAAGTTCCTATGGAAACACTGTGTACTATACACACTATGTTTAAAACATTTAAAACATTAAGTTTTGAATGTGGATAAAACTGTGTAAACCACATAATTTCTGTACATCCCAAAGGATGAGAAATGTGACCTTTAAGAAGATGGAAACTTTTGTAAATTCTTGGTGATGCTACTTTTGTAATTCTTGTAACTATTTTCCTTAAAGAATTTGTACATTAAAATAACATACTATGTATGTTTTATGTCACATGCTTTCATGAGTCTTTCTTCCATAACTATACATGTATTTTTAAGCACTGTAAAGTATGTAGATATTTCTACTTAATATATGTTTTTGCATCCTGTTAATGAAGCCCAACACTTCCGCCCAACGTGTCTGGTCAGTTAGCTGAATAAACCCATACTTCGCTTAATTGTGATGAGCATGATTTTCAGCTGGGACTGGGGTTGGGGTAACTATTTCAAGGGGACAGTGCATCCCAGAAAGGCAGAACCTACCCAGCAGCCTTGCACAGCGTGTGGTCCTGTGTCGCTGTGTAATGTCATCGTCGTGAGCTGGCATGTGTTGTGTCCTCTGGTGCACTGAAGTAGAAATAACTGTGAGCCCTTGCTTTCAGGTCCATGGGATTCTGCTTTGTATCTTGTTAGATCCATTTACATGACCTTTGTGTGTGCACTTGCATGATCTGTACTCTTACTGTTTGGCAAGTTAATAACTAACTTGCCTTTGTGTAAGGCAGATTTAAATCACACACACTGAATTCCCACCAAATGGGAGTCTGACCCTTCATTTACTGAGTAAGATGCAACGATCTTACACCTGCTATGCAGAACATGACATCCCTTGCTAGCCAGCTTCTGTCACTGTGACAAAGTACCAGAGATAATCAACTTTTTAAGGAAATGTCTATTTTGGCTCATGCTTTCAGAGGTTTTAGTTCATGGTCCGTTGGTGGGAGACAGAGAGGGAGGGAGAAAGAGAGGGAAAGAGGAAGAGGAGGAATCCTCTCCTTCAAGGCCATTCCTTCCAATGACCTAACTTCCTCCCACTAGGCCCCACCTCCTAAAGATGCTTCTACCTCCCAATCATGCCGAGAGCTGTGAAAATGCTCTGGGGGGCATTTGAAGTCAAACCATTGCATCTTGTAGCTTCAGCATGCCCACATGATACACACTCTTACCTCTTCTTCATAGAGGCAAACTGAAGCACAGTATGCTCAAAATCACAGAGGAGGAGAGCCCAGGCCTTTCTGAGTCCAGTACTCAGGCATTTCTTCATAGAAATCCTGGGCGGCTCAGTGCCCTGCGGGGAACCAGTCCTCGGGAAGGGCACACGTGGGTCTGTGGTGAAGCTGATGAGGCCACAGCCTGGCCCTGACTTGCTGTTGTCCTACCTGGGTCCCAGCAAGAAGCGGACCTGCCCTTGCAGCATGGTCTACACATTTCGATAATTTCAACGCAAAGCTAATCCAGATCACTGGGAGCTTGGCAGGGGTGTCTGAGGAAGTGGTCATGTGAGAGTTAGGAGGGGAAGTTCATGGCTGGGGCCGGTGTGCTGAACGAGCCGGGCTTACAGAGCTGTTTTTGGGTGAGGCTGAGGCTTGCAGTGGAGGTGGGTCATGGACAGAGCAGCAGGGAGGCCCATTGTCACCTTGCCTGGCATGGGGAGTGTGCCATGGGACCCGGGTGTACTTAGGGTGCAGTAGCCGCCCCTGGAAGGGCCTTGGAATCCCAGCTCAAGCTAAGGCGGTGCTGTCTCAGCCCTCCCTGGTAGACCGTCATGCTTGCTGAGTCACGTGGCCAACCTGGAGCCTGCCTTCTGGTTATCACTGCTTGCCCCTGCCTCGGCTTTGCCCAATGTCCGTAAAACAACCACAGAGATGAGGGCAGGGGGCCAGGCAGCTGCTGGACCACGTGGGGAGCTGTGTGGCCTGGAGGCGGCAGTTACCTCCTGCGGATCTGCGTCCCTTGGGCAAAACGTCCCGCATGCCTGCCACGTCCCTGAGGCCCACGGGACACTGCCAGCCCTGCTGTGTTCTCACCATTCACAGTCAGCAACTTGATCTGCTGTGGACAGTGCATTTCTGTGGTGTAAATACGAAGGCCAGCACTTTCCTGGAGGGTCCGGTTGGCAACACGAGCGGAGTTAGGACTGCTGGGTGCCATGTTTCACCAAGAAGCAGGTGTCACCAAGGCACCCTGCTGTCCAGGTTGGTTCTCAGGGTCCCAGGGTGCTGGGTGACGGGCTTGCACCACTGTGCCTGGCAAACTGAAGACTTATAAGGACTGCTCTGGACAAAGAACATTCTGGACCCAGCAGGGGCACAGCAGGAGATCTTGGCCACCTTCCGTATCCAGTTGCAGCTGAAAGCAAGCACTTCCCATTTTGGAATTGTTAGCAGGCTCTTTGTCTTAATTTTCATACTCAATAAATTTCCAAAAAGACTTGCTGGCCAAGGATTTACCTGAAATTTTACCTTCTGCGAGACAGCTTGCTTGTTAAATGTTGACTTAATCTCAAATGCCTGAGAAAATGATCTCAATGATGCGGTGGGACACCAAGGTAAGGTTCTCCAAACTCACTTCAGGCCAGGGAGGAGCAAGGTGTCTTTGTGCTGATCTGGGCTCACGCTCACCAGGGTTTGCGCTGGGCTCTCTTTGGGGAGTGACCGGTGTGCAGACAAGACAGTGAAGAAGAGAGGACCATGCTTCTGTTGTGCTGCACAGAGGCCCCAGGCCCCAGCAACAGCTTCCCTCCCACTGGCTATTGGATTTCAGATGGCTCCTTGTGCCCCCCGTGTTTACCTCCATGCAGGGAATCTGCCTCATCTGAGGACCCCATGGGCGGAGTGTGTGCTTCGTTTACTCCCAGGGCCAGGATAAGTTCTAAGCACGTAACCAACCCAGACATTTCTTTCACCACGCATCACACAAGTAGAGGGATCCACAGCTGGCTGTCTGGTCTCCAGGAAGGCGTTGGCTGACGAAATGAAATCCTGTTAATCTGGGGACTGGGAGAGAGAGAGGCCAGCTGGAAACACTCATCAATGGATAGTCAGGAAGGCCGGGGCATTCTCTGACTTCAGGGCTTGGGGAGGTGTCCCTAGTTGGCCTCACCGTTGTATCACCTCAGGGTGTAACAGGAAGACTCGAAAGGATGTGGAATTTGCTCCATGAATTTTGAGATCTTTAACTCATTCATGCTTAATGTTTTATGAAGGTTAATATACTTCATCTTCATCTTTCACATACGAGTGCAGAAAACTTCAGAGAGCATTTTAGGACACATCTCCATAGTGGTTCATTTATAAACTGAAGTATACTGGACACTTTGAGCCCAATTCACATTTTTCCAATGCCTCACTGGAGACGGGAAGGAAAATTTCAGCACACAGAGGGTTAATGAGTGACACTGAAGGCACAGAGATAAGAGTGGACTCCAGTTCAGTCTTGTTTGCACACACACACACACACACACACACACAAGCACACACTAGCACACCCGCTCCCCAGTCTCTTTTCTTTGCAGAACTATTTCTTCTGATCAGAAATCTAGGTTTTGCAATTTTGCTCCAATAGGACAGAGATCTGAGGGGTGGCTCTGGGCCTGGAGGACCATTCCAGCCTCCCTGGGTACATTTACCTGTGAGTCTGCAGGGCCAGGGAGCAAGACCCGCCACTTTTGCCTTAAATTACTTACAAAATAAAGAGAAAGACTGAGGCAAGTAACACAGGTTTTCTCACTGAAACCCCAAGTTCCTTCTCTTATCCCGCAGGCCGGCAAAGGAGAACCGGAAGGCGTGGTCTGGGCCTCCCTCCCCCGCCTCTCCAGCTTCTCCTTGCACACCTGTCCCCCACCCCCACCCAGCTCACTCCCAGATGGCCACCAGAGGCAACTGCTGCTAACAGGATGGTCTGTGCATACACAACCGTGCGCCTCTACAGCACTCTTCCTCGTGAAGAGCAGCCAACACACACTTAACCTAACTCACACATACTTTTACACCATGTTTTTTAATCACTTCATTTTATTGGTAAATTTAAGGTATACAATTTAGTGACATTCATCACTGGAAATTTGCACCTTTACATGATCCATCTTGGTTCTTATTTTTTCCCCATTCCCCCGCCCTCCCTTCCACCCCTCCATCCCTCCCTACCTACAAAGACTTTGTTTCCATTTTTTTCTCATGTTAAATCCATTCCCATCATTTTTTCCTCTACCCTATCCATTTCCCCTTCTGCTTTACAACTTTTCTTCCTATTTCAAATGATCTATTATACCTTTTAGTCCTTATTTACACTTTCAGTTTCTTACACTGGAGAAACTATTCGGTATTTTATACGTGTGTCTTTTCCTACACCAGTGTCTTCAAGAGTTCTCCCTAACCACTCTTCTAGCCAGTTTAGTGTTTCTGTTTATATATGTTTTTTTGGTTTTTTTGAGACAGGGTCTCTCACTATGTAGTTGAGACTGAACTGGAACTCACTATGTAGGCCAGGCTGGTCTCGAACTCACGGTGATCCTCCTGCCTCAGCCTCCCGAGTGCTGGGATTACACGTGTGCACCACCATACCTGGCCAATATTTAGATCTTTAGTCCATTTCAATTTTAATTGTGATAAAAACAGCATGGTGCTGGCAAAGAAACAGACCTGAGTAACAGTGGAACAGATTAGAAGCTGCAGAAACAAGTCCAGACACACTGAGCCACCTCATCTTCAACAAACAATGACCCTCACTGCAGGAAAGATAGCCTCTTTAATAAATGGTGCTGGAAAAACTGGGTTTCAACTTGCCAAAGATTAAAACTAGACCTATATCTGTCACCATTCACTAAACTAAAATAGAAATACACCATATTTTTTTGATAGCATATAGCCCGAAGATTACAGAAGGAAGTACTTGTTCAGAGCAATCCCTTAGTATGATTCTTATCCTGAAGGCAAAGCCTTTTCCTAACCATTTCTCCCATGAGGTGGGAGGCTCTGATCTGGCTGGCCGGAACATGTCTTTTCTCTTCTGGAATTGGAGGGACAGAGGAAGATGCCCCTTCAAGTTGCACCCAGCCACTGATCCATTTGTAGGGAAGAAAATTGAATGGGAGCCAATTTACCCATCTGCCTAAGACCACATTTGTTTGTGCACAGAGCAGGGATGTGAACCCCAGCTCCTGACTTCCCTAACCTCAAGGTTTTGCCAGCAGATAATACTGTTGTTTGCTGCTTACTATTCTCCATTAGTGTGTATGGCCTGGGAAATTCTAGAGCAGAAGAAAGGCAGCAGTTGGCGCTCCTGTCAGCTCTGGGGGTGGGGGATTGTTAGGAGCTATCCAGCCAGAATAACCATTTCCCTGTCAGCAATAGCAAGAGGCTGGTCTTGTCAGAGGTTCAAGTGTTGTGACACAGGCACGTAAGAATAGGATTTGGGATAAAGAACAGAGGAGAGGAGAGATTATACACCTAGAGGCAAATCAGAGTGAACTCACAGGAGAAGAAGCTGTGGTGTTTGGTGTAAGAGTAAAGTCAGGTCTTCCCACTGAAGTTAACTAACAATGACCATGAAGTCACTAGACAGCTGTGTGGCCAAGGATCCTGGTATGTGGCTGTGGGGAGATGCAAAGCTGTATTCTAAGAACTGGCTTGTAAGCCAGACTGTAGCACTGTATTCTGTTTAGGGTGAATAGATTCTCAGGAAATTGTGAAGTCTGCAAAAAGATCTTCCAAACTGACCTCAACCTTGGAGTGGGCAGATGTGCCGGGAGGGCTGTTCTTCTTTGCCATCTGTGGTTCCTGGAGCTTTGGAAGTGGAGAAAGAGTGAGCTGGATCTGCTTCTTGGAAGCCAGAGCCCAGGTCGGAAAGAGGAGGGCTATGCTTGGGATTCACAAAGGCTGTTCAGTTAGGAGCAGTCAGTGTGTGGCTAAACCATTGTCCTAAGAGGTTTTTATTTTGCCAAGTAGGGGAAGGACCTCAGAAGAAATGAGTTGTTACTGAATGCCTCATTTGTGAGAGCCATACGAACACAAGTCACCAGAGTGGGGAGTGGGGACCCTGGGAGGGCTCGGATTTGAACCCAGCTCCACTTGACTCGAAAACTCATGCCTTCCCACTAAGTTCTGCTTGCCTCAGGATGCCAATGGGGAGAAGTGAAACCAGAAATTACCTACCAAAGCTTTTAAAGATGATGATCCAAGACCCCTGATAATTACATTATTCCTATTTCTAGAAATGAACTCATTGAATTATTATAATATCTGTAGATGGACTATGTCCTCTTCTTTCATACAAAGAGAAGTAGAAAATGCGGTCTACACTTATAAAGTGTTAACCATTTGGCCAGATAATAAGATCAGGACCCGTAAAAACATCAAAATTTAAAAATAGAAGGGGGTTGGGGATGCAGCTAAGTAACAAGGCCTTAGGGTCAATCTTTCACATTGCAAATAAATAAATAATAAATCAGTGCAATCCAGTCATGTGATATCATTAAGGATGCATTTCTGTGGTTTAGTCTGCTGTAGGGGTAGATACAGAACAGGAAACCATGAGGGCTGTCATCGCTCCTGGAACTGGGAAAGATCTGCATCTTAGCATCTTTCCTGGGGGTGGAGGTGGGCTTCCTAGGGAACAGAGCGGGAGGCAAATCTTCCATGCAAATGTCCGATGAGACACCAACTCCAGGGCAGTGAGAGCAGGGAAGGGAGAAGCGGAGAGGGGAAGAAGGAACTACAGTGGGAGAGGAGGAAAGCAAGCAAGGGAGATGAGTTACTGAATTGGCCAGAGCTTCAGGAAAAGTCGCAGTAGCTGCTTAGTCACACGGGCTGTCTGGAGAGGCCACTCAGAACGGAGCGTCCCAGGACACCCTATTAAAGGGAAAGGGCGAGGCTCCGGCTTTCTCCCCTCCTGTGTCTTGTGTCTCATTGGTCCATGGTTTCCCATGAGGTTACTCTGCTGCCCTTCTGGATCTGCATGCAGACGTCCTGGGGCAGCGGCCGAGAAGGCAGCTTTCAGTGCCGGATTTCAGCATTCATCCAAATGTGTAACTGTGTCGGGGACCAGAGCCTGCTGGGCCCACTCAGCCCGGGCGTCAGAGTGGCTGGGGCTGCCCCCGAGTGGGGGCAGTGGGGGCCGTGTTGGAGCTGGCGCTCTCCTTGTTGGAGGCGGGGAGAATACCTGTGCTTACAGAGGATGTGCAGTAGGTGAGCAGGAGCACGGGGACCGGGAGGGGCGAGCAAGCCCTAGGAGCCGTGTAAATTGTGTGTGATATAGACCTTTAAGAGCAGGAGCTGGACACTTAAATTAGGGTCATTTCAGAAAGAAAATCTGTTCACAAAGTTATTGTTTCTGAAGGTAGCCGTGTAAGGGAGCCGTGGGGCTAACTTGGTGTCAACAGCAGAGCTGTTCCCAACTTTTGGCTGAAGGGATTTAGGGAAGGGAGCAATGCCTAAACTAGGACATTCGTGGAAAAGAGGTCATCTGAGAGGGAACACGGCCTTTGGTCAAGGAGACCTGGGCAACCTCACTAAGACGAGGTGAGAGGGCTAAAAGCTGTAGCCAGAACCAGACAGCAAGTGTCTACTGGTACGTCTGATGCAGGGCAGCTCCTGGGCTGCAGCTGATGAAGAAGTAGGGAGAACAGAGCCAGAGGGGCACAGGCTCTCAGAGAACACCAAGTCCAGGGCCCACCTGCTGATGTCATGCATAAAAAATGAGATGAGAAATGAAATAGGCTGCTCGAGGTTATTGCACTGACAGTGATTTTTGCAGGGTGCTAGAGTCTGAATCTGGCATATCCCCTCAAAGACCCGTGTAGGAAAGACTTGGTTCCCAACCTGTGCCGCTACTGGGAAGTGGTAAAACACTTAGGAGATGGAGCAAGTAGAAGGAAGTTAGGTCACAGAGGGTATTGAAGGGGACACTGGGGCCCGAGCCCTCTGTCTTGTGTGTTTCTCAGCTGCTGTGAGGTAGATGGCTCTTCTCTGCCGTGAGCTCCAACCGTGATGTACTGTGTGTGCTACCTCAGGCCCAAAGCAACAAGGCCAAGGGACCATGGACTGAAGCCTCTGTAACTGAGAGCCATAAGAAACCTTGCCTCCTTAAAAGTTGATTATCTCAGGTACGAATATTTTCAGGGATGGAAATCCAACACGAGGGTCACTCAGGTGTGGCTGTGAAGAGGGAAGGGAAGAAAGGTGCAGGAGCAGGAATGAGGAAGGCACTTTGTGGAATGTGGAAAGGGGTGGCCATGACCAGAAGAAGGCGAAGAACTGTGAGAAATACTGGTAATGGGTGGGGCCGTGCCTTGAATGCAGGTCACTTTCCCCTTGGTGTGGCAGGAAAAGATTTCTATCAAATTTGAGATGGCAGCAGCATGAAATCAATTAGCCTAAAAAGAACAATAAATTCACCTTAGAATAAAGGGCAGCTGGGCTCCAGGAGCCATCTGGGAAGCCATTAAATAACTACAGAAATGGGGTAGCACAAGCCTAGATTTAGACTGTGGTAGACAATTTAGTCAAAAGATGTTTTCCACAGGAAAAATTGGGAGGAGATGCAAATCGCTAGATGTGGGAATGAAAGAGAGAAATGAGCCGGTGGGAAACTAAGCTTTTACATCTTCATGACTAGAGGTAGGAGGAGAAGTGGCCATGTAGGCCGGAGCGGGCCTGAGGTGAAGACAGGCTCAGGTTCGGCAGGTGAGGCTGGGGAGACACTTAGCCGTCTCCTCTTACCTTGCTGCAGCACGTGGGGCCGGTCCTCACAGGAGGAGGGAGCCAGGTGTCCCAGGGGTGGGCAGGGCCCTCCACTGTGTAGTCACTAAGTGCATCTCCAAAGACCGTCATGAGGAGCTGGGGTCTGATTCTGCAGCCGAGCAAGCGCTCCGTCTGCATGGGCCCTGGGTCCATCCCTGGCAATAACAGCAATGAAAGAAAAGAAACCAGTTTTGTAATTGGCTTTAAAATCTGGTGGAAATTATTTCTTAATGTTCTTGAATATGAAATTCTGGACTCAAAACTCTCTTACTAAGGAAAATTCAAAATATTGACAACTGAGCAGAAACTCCCTCAAAATACTAATAAAATCCATCCAGTGAAAATAGACTAAGAAAAACAAACCAAGCAATTTTTATAACATTATTTGTACCTAATGATCATTTTTTGTTAAACAAAATTTTTGTTTCTGTGGCTGTCAGGCAGGTATGTCGTGAGCAAACAAAGAGAATCTTTTTGGTGTCAGCAGGAATAGCTTCAAATTACTGTGCAGTGTTGGAAGAACTTATAAAAGTTAAACCGTTATTTTAGGAGATGGTTTTATTACACATTTTCAGAGAATTAAAAATTAGTTTATTTGTCTTATGGAAAATTACATCAGCTGGGCATGGTGGCACATACCTGTAATGCCAGCATTCAGGAGGCTAAGGCAGGAGGATCGCTGTGAGTTCGAGACCAGCCTGGGCTACATAGTGAGTTCCAGGTCAGTCTCAACTACATAGTGAGACCCTGTCTCAAAAATTAAAAAAAAAACCAAAAAACAAAAAACAAGAAAATTACATCAAGTTGAAAATAGCAAATGTGAACAGCAAACTCCTCTTGGTGGTATTCCTAATATTCCACACAGTTATTAAATATTTGAAATGATCAGATTTGCCCATAGTAAAGGGGAGCAGGTGCAAATAATCACAGAGGGTTATTTTTCCTATGTGCAGAAAGGTTTTTGCTGATATCCAAACACCCATTGGAACAGTGGGTTGGGGTGGGCTGGGTGTAGACCCCTAGCGTTCAAATGAGCAACAGTGTCACAGGCACGCCCAGGTTCTGTGTGTTCACAAGATCCTAGAAGGTGAGCCCGCTCCGCACTGGGGTCTTCTGCAAGGCACTCTCTGCACCGTCGCAGAGTGCATGCTCGCTGTTATTTTTTTTTTTTTTTTTTTTTTGGTACCAGGGATTGAACTTGGGTCTTTGAGCTTACAAGGCAGGCCACCAAACTACTGAGCTAAATCCCTGGCCCTCGGGTGATATCTTTGGAGCTATGGGAAAAATTTTATTCATCATTTGTCATTTCAACTCATCCACGAAAAATGCTGAATAATGTGGGCAATAAACAGAAAATCTCTGCCAGGTCCCTCAGAGCCTCATGATGAAGTTGCGCATACCCCAGAGACTGATTTTGGAAAATTAATTCCAAGCTTCATTGTTGAGATTTTGCTCTCTGCTGTGCGCTATGTTTATTTTCTAAGTTATGCTATTTTTCTTGGATGAAGTTTTAGAGGAGGTTCATCAGACACAAGGTTTCTGCAAACAGCTGGGATAAACCTTAAACAGCTTATGGTAAGTACTGAGCTTTGAGATTGTTCCTTAAAGATGAATGCACAGAAATCACAAAAGGAGGAAACATTTACAAATGGCCTACTCCAGGGGTTAATTATGTTAGGCATGCCACTGTGACAGTATTTGCTTTGTAATTTGTGCAAAGGTTTTTTTTTTTTTTTTCCTTCCCTGGTAAGATATTCAGGAAATCAGGCAACTTTGTAATTCTTGATTGACATTTGAATCCGGACCGGGACTCCTACTTATCTTCCCCCATGTCCGGTGGATTACAGTGTATCCTGCAGCTCATACACCCTGAGTATTCACTGCATTTGTCATGAATGAATGAAAGAAGGTTTAATGATATGCTAAAAAAGGAGCAAGGAGAAGGATTATTATTAGTGTAGCATTTCCAGATAATTTATGAACTTCAGCATGGGTTTTAATATTTTGGTTTTACACAGTCTGGTTAGCAAGAAATTACAAACCATGAAAACAGGGTGTTCCCTGAGAGAATAAAATTTAATTTAAGAGGAAGCATTGGTGCAGAAAGATGACAAAATAACAAGGCTTGGCAAGGAGTAGGAAACAAATCAGAAACGGAGAGACTCCAGTTTCCCAGATGGATATGGAGCTCCCAACACACATTTCGGCTCTTTGACACCACAGCCAGAGATCGGTGACTGACCTGGTAGGCATTTAATAAAACTTTTAGCACAGGCCTCTGATTGTGGATCCAACACCTCTGGCTGAAAATAGCATAACTTCTCAAGAAGGGTGTTATTGATTTTCTTCCTCTTCTGTGCTTACTGAAGACAACTAAGCACTGAGCTGGGATAACTAAAAACAGGTCTGAGACAAGGGGGAAGCGCTTGCAAATGCTCCGGGTGAGTGCTGGGCAGGTTTTCAGTGAGCGTGCGGGCTGTGTGCTCCTCTCTGTGCTTCCTCCTGCAGGACTAACCCCGGCCAGCCCAGGTGGTCCACAGGGCCCCTTCTGTATTTTCGATGTGAAGTGCACTGCACATTTCTCACATTCATCCTGAGTGTTCCGGTTAGAGTGCAGGGACTGTGGGCGACTGTGGGTACATTCACTCCCGCGGCCACACTTGGGTAGAGCTTTGTATTTTGGTGCTCTTTCTTTTTTAAAAGATTTGTCTTATTTTTAATTAACACACGATAACTGGACATGCTTATAGCTACAGGGCAATGGCTCCGTGCACGTATACATCTGGTCATGACCCAGAGTGGGTAATCAGCCTGTCACCTCTCAGGCTTATCCTTCTTTCCTGGTGATATCCTTCAAGCTCCTCTCTTCCGGCTGCTCTGAAACGCACAATACATCATTAGCTGCACTCGCTCTGCTGTGCGATGGACACTAGGCTTTATTCCTCCTACCTCACTGTCACTTTGGGCCTCGTGACCAGCCCTCCCCATTTCTCCTGCCTGCAATCCTTCCTCGGCCTCAGCTGACCACAGCATCCTCTCCAGGTCCATTGGATTCACTTGGTCACTGCCCACGTGGGAGAGAGGGCGCACAGGCTCTGTCTTTCTGTGCTTGGTTTATTTCATTTAGCACAATGACCCTTGGTTCACTTACATTCTCCAGATGACAAGATTTTATCCTTTCTGTCTTGATGTTATTCCTAATAGGTCCTGCTAAGTAGACCCTACTGGGACTGGATTATAGGCATGAAGTATAAACTAGAATTGGACCAAAGAAAAGAGAGGGAGTTAAGGAGAATAAACAAGTCAATTGGCACCAGAAAGAGTCTGAGTTTGGGTAGCAGGCAGCCAAACGAACTATGATTCCTTTGACTTTTTTACAATGATAAAATGTTAGTAACAGCAGGGAAACCATTAAGTGAATTATGTTGCGTCCATGTAGGGATTTTATGTTACCAAAGATGACCGCTCGCCAAGTTTGTAATAATTATAGGAAGGGGCTGATTCACACTGTGTCCCTGCAGCTAGGATTTTCTGATCCAAAAACCATATAACACTCAGAATGAGGACTTGTGTGCTCTTTCGATAAAATACAAACTCAAAGCCCGGCTCACATGGTCCTTTCTAGCCTTCGAGGCTCCTCCTTGAGAACCCCTGAGTCTTGCCCTGTGGCTGCCCAGGCTGTTCTTACTCCTGGAGCAGCCCTTCATTCTCACCTTGGCTGTGCCTTCATTTCCTCAGAGTGTGGCCTGGGCCCCTGTCCACTAGGAGAAACACACACGCGTGCGTGTGCACACACTCACACGCATGTGCACACACATGCACGGCTTTCTGCATAGTCACTGACGCTTGATTTTGATGCCTGATTTCCTTGACCCTGCCCAGAGCCCCTCACCGGAGAGGAGCGAGGCTGCCCCAGAGCGTGGTCCTTCACACATAAAACGCTCAGGAGACAGTGCCTGAGTTTTAATAAACCGCAAAGGTGGAAGAGTCAGCAGCTGCATGTATGACGTGACTATGAAGTTTTTGTTTTTGTTTTTTTTTTGGCACCAGGGATTGAACTTGGGACCTTGCCCTTGCAAGGCAGGTGGCGGAACCACTGAGCTAGATCCCCAGCTATATGAGGTTTTCAAAGATTAGTTTTTAAGCAACAGAAAGGAAATTGTGCACAACAAAGTACCTGAATTTTCATTGCCAGCTTTCTGCTGCACCCGTGTGTTATTTTTGCAGTTACCAAGAACCAATCTGTTATTTTAAAAATGGAAAAAAGAGGAAACTATCTGAAGTCTGCTTTGCAGATGAGATTAGTGCCCCAAGCACACTGCCCACAGCTCAGGCCGGTGTAACCTTAGGTGGGGGAAGTTACATGAGCACAAACAGCCGTGTGCAGGCTGTGGCTCAGCAGGGAAGCGAAACAGGCTGGCCACAGCTGCCCGGGGGACAGGAAGGGGCCACCCCAGGAAAGAAGGTGAAGCCTGTAAGTGCGCTTGCAGCAGGAAGCAGCTGAGGGAGAGAAGACTGGCTGGGGGCGCTGAAGAAATGGCCAGGGTGCTGAGGAAGTTGCTGGGGTGCCCCAGAGAGGCAGCCAGGAGCAGGTGACCCCCGTGTGACAAGGGTGACTTTGCTGGGTGCAGGGGCAAGGTCACAGGGAGGCAGGCAGTGGGGACCCCGTGGAAATCCAGCAGTGACCCTGCTGAGGGTGCACGTGCATGGGGCGTGCATTGAAGGGCACACGGGCCCCAGGAGAAGCGCAGAGAGGGTGGCTGCGGCAGGAGCGTCGGAGGATGCGAGGCGGCATGGGAGGGTGGCAGAGGAGGGCGAGGAAGGAGGAGGACTCCAGAGGTCAGCTGTGTTTAGGAAACCTACCCACATGGTGAAACCCAGCTGAGAGGCGAGGCCCATGTGACAGAGGCAGGGAGCGAGCACAGCCTGGCCCAGGAAGAGCCAGAGAGGTGGTCGGTAGTCGAGGACTTGGCTGTATTGGAAGAATCTGGGTGGACTGAGTGTCTGGGATGCGGCAGCTCTGCTTGCTTCATAGGAGGCGGGGCTGTCATGCAAAGACAGGGTCCCAAAGGAAAGGAAGCACCTTCTTAAAGCCAAAGGACAGCAGCGGAGGCCCAGAGTGGGCCCTGACCCCCCGTGCCGCCTGCCAGGCAGGAGACTGGCAGGTCCAGTTGGGAGCACCCAGGAGTCCCTCACCCAGGAGGGCTGCTCTGGGCTCCAGGAGTTCCCTGCGGCGAACTCTACGAAGCTTTCAGCCCAGCACCTGTGGTCCCCTGGAGAACACCCCTGGCTTCTCACTGATTGGCTTTGGGTTTCTCGTATAAGAGAAATCATGCGATATTTAAATTTGTGAGTCTGATTTATTTCACACAGTATCATGACCTTGAGGTGCATCCATTTTCCTACAAATGACTCAAATTTATACTTCTGTATTGCAGAGTAGCACCCCACTGTACATAAGTACCACGTTTTCTTTATCTAATCATCTGTTGATTTGCCTGGAGTTTTGGACCTTGAATTTCTTAGGATCTTTCCTCCCCGAAGTCAGATATCTCTGTGTCAAAGAAATAGAGCTCTGCTGCTCATTCACCAAGCGTATCAGTGAAACAAAATTAGAAATTGTTCCTTGCCGCTGACCATAACTGACAAGGAACTGGAGTGGAGTCTGCGGGATGGTGCATGAGTACAGACACGCAAGGAAAAGCCTGCTTCCGGGGGAGGCCTTAGGAGCTGAGCAGGGCATCTCAGCAGGGACCCGTGGGACAGCAGCCCAGGCCTGCAGTGGCCTCCTGGGGGAGGGTGATCGTGACCACAGGTCTCGTGTACATAGAGGTGTATAAGGTGGAAAAGCTCGTGGTGAGAAGTCAGCGTCCCCTGCATTTTCTGAGCTTCATCATGGTGCCCGGTTCCCCACAGAACAGGACTTCTCTTTGAGAGACACATCTAAGAAGGTGCCTCGGGCAAGAGAGCCACACATGACGACACGCGCAGTCCCCTGTGCTCCTCAGAGAACCGCACAGCCGTGCGTCAGCCAGGCCCTTGCTTGGACTGTTAACTCCCAATCCTTGTCCGTTCCCGTTCCCCAGAGCCCAGCGTGATCTTTCCAAATGTGTCACTCACCCCCAAGTGCGATGGCTCCACCCCCTTTCTGCCAGTCCGGGTGAACTTGTCCGCGTCCTTCTCTGAGCCTCCCTGGGTCAGTGTCCAGGCCTGTGTGTGCTTATCCTGCTCCTCCCTGCTCTCTGCCCTTGGTGCCCTGTCTGCCACTCAGCTCCCTCCTCCGCCTAGGGAGCCACCACGGAGCTGGCTGCTGCCTTGGGAACAGCCTCGGGGTGCAGTGCACCCTGTGTGTGGCAAAGGCCACTTTACCCAGCTGTGGCCTTGCACCAAGCCTCTCAGGAAAGCCTGCCCTGGCCACTCTGGTTCTCCTGCATTTGTTTATGTGCTAAGCACATACTGTGCCTGTGTAATGAACCGACAAACACAGATCTCAGGAAAGGAAGAGGGAAAAGCTTACTGCTGTAACAACTAGAAATACAAGAAGTAGCTCAGTCAGGAAAAAGTAGAAAGGAGGAAAAAGTGAAGCAAAGAATTGAGAGACTGGAGACCACCCTCCTCCCCCGGAAGTGGTGAAAGAAGAAGGGAACGGAAACCAATGTGTGTGCCGTGAAAACCAGGCATGTGGGGCTGCAGGCTGGAGAACCAGAGAAACAGAAGGCAAACTGCAGGTTACTGTGTCCTGAGAATTTGAATGAAATCAGTTCGTGAGGACCTGTTTGTCTGGTGGGGTTAGAGAAGAAGGCATGTTTGTTCCGCATGCATCAAGATAGTTAAAGAGAAAGAAACATAAGCTGCTACGTAGAAGGAAGGGGCCGTGATCACAGTGTATGGTCAGCAGTGCGTGGTAGGAGATTTGCATGCAGTGTCTCAGAAATACCTGCAATAGAAATCACACACAGGGAGTGAGCTCTACTCTGCATGGCCTTTCTGTCACACGAGTGTTTGTGAGCCTTGCCCTTTGCTGCCCTTCTTGAACTCCAACTTGCAAGTAAGCCAAACACATTGGAATTAGCCACGGCCCTGCCGAACTGCTAGGCAGCTGTTAATGTCATCTTGGCAGTTTCTTTCTGATAGATTTCTGATGAACTTCATTTAGAATTTCTGGTCATTTTAGGCATGAAAAGCACACTTTTAGGGGATGCAGTTAAAAAATGAAAACATTAATATAATAGAGACTCTGAAACAGTAGGAAAGACGACTGACAGGTGAGATGCTGCACGCTGTTTTCTCACCTATTTTCTTTCTTTGGTCGTAGTGTTTTCCCAGCAGAGTTCACCTGGGGAGGAGCTGTGATAACCCGCAGATGCCAGGGTGGTTGTAGGCTTCTCTGGGGTGGGAGCAGGTGTGAGTCCCGGGCCTGGGCCTCTGTGGTGGAGAGCAAGGGGGCTCCCAGGGGGAGACACACCCTGCCTCATCTCCACCCCACTGCCCCGTGCTGCTTTTTGGATCCGCTCAGTTCTTACTCACAGTAAAGCACAATGATGTTTGTGATTAGTTTCCCAGCTGTATTTCCAATTTGAACGAAAACCCTAGAGACAGCAGTGGGTCGCTCAGCTGAGTGAATGCGCGTCGGATGTGTAAGCACTGTGGGCCCGAGAACTCCCTAGAAGAAGTCCACTGTGCACGCCTCCCACTCTAACCACCTGTAGGATGAAGGTGATGCCGGCACGGTCGTTTGGCACCTCCGTCCTCACCCGTCCCGTAAGAGCTGGCCGGGATTGGTTTCCAGGCACCCAGGGGAACCTGGGCAGGAATCCACACACTTCCTTTCTTCATCGCCCTCCCTCTTCCATGCTCCCAAACTCCCACAAAGCACAAACTGTTGATGTTTATGCCTCCCCAAACACATATGTCGAAACCTATCCTGAAACTCGATGGTATCGGAAGCGAGGGTTTGGAAGGATGATCGGGTCGTGAGGGTGGGGCGCTCCTGGAGGGGATTAGTGCCTTTCTAGGAGACCCTGTGGTGCTTCACCATCCCGCCTACCAAGCAAAGGCACAATGGAAAGACAACTGGCTGTGCACCCAGGAGTGGGTGCTCCATACACCTGGGCTGCTGGTGCTCTGATCTTGGACTTCTCCACCTCCAGAAGTATCAGAGAAATATTTCCATCATTGGTAAGCTACCCCACCTGTGGCATTTTGTCACAGCTGCCCAAGAAGACTAAGACATGGCTGTACCTTGGGAGTATCTCTGCTTGATTAGGCAAGGCACATGAAAGGGTTCCCCAGGGCTGGGGATTTAGCTCAGTGGTGCAGCCGCCTGCCTTGCAAGCCCAAGGATCCAAGTTTGATCCCCGGTACCAAAGAAAGGGTACCCCAAATAGTGAACTTTGGTCTCTGAGTGCAAAGGCCCGGTTATGCCAAGAGGTTGAAAGTTCATAGCTGGGCATGGTGGTGCAAATCTGTAATTCCAGCATTTTGGGAGGCTGAGTCAGGAGAATCAACTTTCACACCAGCACAGGCAACTGTGACCTTGTCTCTACATAAAAGAAAGAAAAAAGAGAGAGAAAGAAGAGAGAGAGAGACAGAGAGAGGGAAAGGGCTGAGGGTGTAGCTCAGTGTGAAGGCCCTGTGTTCAAATCTCCAGTACTGAAAAGAATTTTGAGAGTTCATAGACAGATGAGCTTGCGGATTTATTCCCTATTTTGTTTACAGCTTTATTGCCAGAAAAGCTAAAACCCCTTATTAAATGGAGAAAAGAGAAAGTGAGACAAATATCTGGACACCTCCTAGAAAATATTCGGTCAAAGACCCCCCCGGAAGGCCCCACCGGCTTCCACTGGGAGGAGGAGGGGAGAGGAGAGAGCGCAGGAGGGAGGGGCCAGCTCCCTCTCCTCACAGGATCATCAGAGTCCAAGTGGAAAGCACATGGGGAGCAGGACAGAAGTCGGAGGCCCCGTGGGAGGTTGAGGTTCTGAATTCGCTTTCTCCTGGGGCCAGTGTGGTCTGGAGTCAGCAGAGAAGCCTTCAGCCAGAAGCCGACTGAGAAAGGGGCCTCACATCTCCCACCCAGCGCCCTGCGCGTGCCGCAGTGTGACGTTTTGCAGGCACTGGGGTTGGGACCCACTCGGAGCTCATGGAGTCAGGGTAGTGGTTCGCAATGAGCCTTTGCACACCAGCAGAGACAGCGAACGAAGAGGCCGCCAGGCACGGATGTGCAGGGCATGCACACCCCACACTCCAGGAAGGGTCATTCACATCGCAGTGCGCTGTGCGCTGCTGGCCTAGTTTTTCCTTTGGAATCTTCCTTCCCGGTGTGGCAAGGCCTGGCTGTGTGGGCCGTGATGGCAGCAGGGTCCTCTGTCCTTTCTAGAGCCCTGGATGTCAAAGCACCCGTCTCGTCTCCCTGCCTTGTGTGTGGACAGTTGACTGAAGCGAGCTGGGAGCCAGCCTGGTGGGCTTCACATCTGGACGCGGTGCAGGGGAGGCCGAGGGCAAGTTGGCTTTTTCCTGCTGGCAGGATGGACACGGGCAGCGGGCCCACAAACCCAGCAGGGAAGGGGCCAGGACCTGCTCAGGGAGGCCTGCAGCAGCCGTTGATGGGCCCAGGCCCACCTCGTCCGGATGCAGCTGTAGGCCCTTCTGTGTATTTCCAACAGCTTGCTTATTTGCGTAAGTTTCCTGGACTCAGTTTTTATCGTTTATAATCAGGGACTTCAGCTGAAATACATATATTTTCTTGGAGAGCTGAACTTTGGATATAATTCACCCACGATCATATCCTACATCCTCGGCCATCCAAATGAATAAGTAAAGAAATCCATGAAAGAGAAAATAGTATTCCTTTAAAATACTTTAATGTACCATTTAACAAGCATTGTTTTGGGACAGGAAAAAGAAAAGAAGCAAATATTTCCTGACTGCAGCTGATGACCAAATAAACCATAGCAGGTGTTTCAAAGCCACAACCCTTCTGTGATTTCTCCGATGCCCTACTTTGACTTTTATAAACTAGCATTCATTAGCAGTCAACATTCTTTTGTGACATTTACTATTATTTAATGTCAGCAGCCATCAAAGCCATGTGCAGAAAGATGTGTGGAATGTAACCACATGTCCTTCCAAGGATCACAGGACCAGTGCAGTCAATTTCATGACTTTGTTTCTGCTGCAGTGAAAAAGTCCAATACTTTCCCATCATGCTTTTCATGTTGTTTTATTATGACAGACTGAAGACAAAAACAGCAATGGTTAACATCATTTCAACAAAGAACTTGGGACTTTTAGGCTGTTAAAGGAGGCATTCCAATGTGGCAAAACTCTCTTCAGCTCCTTTTTCAGCAGGGCTCATGTTTATATTTTGCATTTTACCTGAGGAGAAAAACATCTCATTTCTTGTACTTAGGAAGTGGTTTTAGCAGCTGGAAAGACCTCAGTCACAGAGTGCGATAAGCAGTCACCGTAGGGGGGCTGGCTAACAATCCGCGCTGAGGCCACCCGCTGCCAGGAGGGGCCACCCAGAAACACGTCACCCTGGCACCAGTCTGCCCTACTCATGACGGAAAGCCAAAGAAATCACACTCTCTGGTCTTCTGCATCGAACACTTCTTATAAACCCATTGTGATAACAGTTTTTAGGTGGATACGGAAGGTCCCCAAACTCCCAGAGGTTCAGCTGATTTCTGGTTTCTGTGCAGTGGTGTGATTTTCCCCGTTTTGTTTTGCAGGCCTCCCTCCTCGGCTGGCTTCTGATGGGGCCTCTGTCTTCTGCTCACCTCCGGTAGCCCTGCGCTCAGCATGCAGCTACTCTGGTCAGTTCTGTCTGGTGTCTGTGGTTCTGGACTCTTCTCTCCCCAAGGCTGGATGCGCCATACACCCCCAGAGGGCTGTTTGCACTGTTGTCAGGTGGGGCCTCCTACACACCCACACATGCGCACACACACACCCACACATGCACACACACCCACACACACACACACCCTCCTCCCTCTGCACCTTCTGGCTACCCTGAGCTCTGGGGCCTCCACAGGGCTCGCCCATGGGGCTTGGCTCTGGGCTCCCTTCCCAGCCCTGATCTCCCCATCCTCCTGGTGGGGCCCCAGCACCCCGAGGCCAGGGCTGAGGGCCTTTCCTCTTGCTGCCTTAGGGCCAGACCTTCTTCCCAGCCCACACCCTCCTCCCTTAGAGGACTTTCTTCAGAGAATTCGAGCTCGTCTTCATGAAAGTGGGGTGACTTTGCCTTTTGTCCCCAACTCTGTGGCTCCTCAGTGTGTATTTCAGGTTTGGCTCATGATTCCCAGGGTTGGCTGTCGTCTGGGACCCTCCCTCTCACTTCCGCGCTCCTGACCCCCTCTACAAAGTCAGCTGGGAGCAGCGATCTTCTCAAAGGTCACGGCCGCTCTGGTCAGGATGCTCTGAGATCCTCACGGAAAGCCCTGGGACGCTCCCAGAAGGACGAGCGGTGTGGGCCCCAAGGGTCGGGCTCCTCCCTCACTGCCCACCACATTCCAGCCCCTGGCTTTGTATCAGCCGCTCCAAAATTGCAAAGTTCCGCCACTTCCGTCAAAACGCCCCTGCCGGCCCTCCATTGATCTCACACAAACACGTGCCCGAGGCTGAAGCCAACCTGATTGGTTTTCACCATGAACAAAAAATATACAAAGTCCTTGAAAACGGAACAAGCCGAAGTGAATCCCGAAGTGACAGAAACGCACCAGCCCAGCAACGCTTCCCGGTTTTCCCTGTGATAAACTTGAAAACACGAAGCACAGCCGAGGACCTCGCGGTCTGCAGAAACGCCACTGCCTCGCGCTCTTTGGCGTCCTTGTCGCTGTGCTGGCCGCAAACTTGGCTGCAACCAGTTGGATTAAAAACAAAACAAAACAAAAGCAGGATCTTTTCTGGGAAAATTTGGGGTAAGCTTAGGACTGTGAGCCACGCGTTATTTTAGGGGGAAAGTTGCAGGCATAAACGCTGCTGACAAGGGTTTTCAGGGTGAGTGGGAAATGTGAACAATGAATCTTTCAATGAATCTTTCCTTTCAGAAACAGGGTCTTGCTAAGTTGCCCAGCTTGGACTCAGAGTCCTCCTGCCTCAGCCTCCCACAGTGCTGGGATTACAGGGGTGCCCCACACACCGGGTTTGAATCTTTCTCTTCTTTCTTTCTCTTTCTTTCTTTCTTTCTTTCTTTCTTTCTTTCTTTCTTTCTTTCTTTCTTTCTTTCTTTCTTTCTTTCTTTTGCCTCTTTCTTTCTTTCTTTCTTTCTTTCTTTCTTTCTTTCTTTCTTCCTTCCTTCCTTTCTTGTTTCTTTCTTTTTCTTTCATTCCTTCTTTCTCTTTCTCTCTTTCCTTCTTTCTTTTTTCTTTCTGATTCTGCGGTTAGATTCATGTTCACTCTCTACATTATTAATTATCATTACTTAGGCTGAGTCATGCAGTAAACGAGATCTTCCCTCTCTAACATTAACTATGCCTCGTTTTGGTGTGTGTGTGTGTGTGTGTGTGTGTGTGTGTGTGTGTGTGTGTGTTTATGTGTGTTATGATGCTGGGATGGAACTCAGAGCCACACATGTACAGGGCAAGGGTTCTACCCCTGAGCTAACCCCAGCCCACCACTGCCTTTTGGAGGGGGCCTGGTGCTCTATACAAGTATCACCAACCAGCTGTACCCTAAGCCGTGCTGATACTGCTCAGTCAAATCCAATACACGGGGACTCCAGTGACTCTGTCTTCTTGCAGAAATGTTGGGGAGACTCACTGTCTACGCTGGAGTTGTGTCATTTGAGTCCTCCAGGAACAGACACCCCAAAGGGCAAGAGAATGACTGGGGAGAACACCTCTGAAAAGATGGGGAAGGAGGAGGCACCAGCAGGAGGTTGCAGCTCTACCCTGGGCAGCGACAGGGGAGGGCAGCGGACTGAGGAGAATCAGCCCAGCCTGAGCGCCTTACTGGAGAAACCCTGCAGCAGGCAGAAGGGTCCAGGCCCAGTGAGCTGGCCCTGGCACAAGCTGGGGTGGCCCCAGGGCACTGCAGCAGAGGCCAGCACTGCCCTCTCCTCCTTCCAGGTTCTGTCCTGCGGGGTGAGCTGAGCCATGCATCCCGAGGCCGGACAACTCTGCCTCCTCTTCCATGGAGACGCAAAACCAGGCGGACACCAGGGAGCCACGTGAACCACGCAGTGTCCACACCGCTGCGCCCACCCTCTCCGGGGAGGGCTTTCTCCATGGCTTTCCTGGAAAGGAGGTCCAGGAGGCAATTGCTTTTGAGAACTGGCCTCTTAAAGCCTATCTTCACTCCATGCTGCGTTTAACTGACGGTTGGCCGAGGACAGGAGTCAATTTTCCTTTCCAATGTGAGGGTGCTCCATTCCCTTCTGTCATGTCACATGGTCCTCCCTAGCTCTAAAGTCAGCCAGAAGCTTGCTGCCTGACTCCAGTGTCCAGAAATTTCCAGGTAATGAGAATTAGCACAATATTCTGAATGCCTCGGGACTCCTACTCTGAACACTCCTGTTCACATGTGAGGATTTTATGTGCACAATTTCTTTAAGGTTATTTCCCATTCATTTTCTCAGGTCATTTTTCTTGTACCCTAATTAGATCCTATAATATTTTTACTTGTGTGTGTATGTTTAACCTTCTGCTTTTCTTTTCTTTTCTTTTTTTTTCCACTGTAATTTCTGGGATTTTTTTTTTCCATTATAGTTCCAAAGTTTTTCAAAGATGTTTTTGAAACAATTCTTGTTCTATTTTAATTTTAAAACACAAATCCATTCTCAGAAAAACCTCTTGCAAACAGTGCTCACATTTCATGGGCAGAATACCTTGGTGTTTTGTTTTCTTTTCAGAGGAAACCAATGATAGTTAAAAAGACCCTTTTCTTCTCTTTTCCTTTACATTTATTCTTACTAGATGGCTGGCTTTGACCTCCGTTTTTTGTTACCAGGCTTCTCCCAAGGTCTGGCAGACTGGTGCCAGGTGGTGGCTGGGACCCAGCTGGGCATTCCCACACTGGGTGGAGGGCCGGTGCCTGGTGTGGCTCTGTAGGGAGATCTGGGAGTGCTGTGCTGTGGGAAAAACTCAACGACATCTTGCGTTTGTGTCTTCTTGTCATCTTTCCTTCTGGAGTGGATTTTAGGTCTCCGGGTCTCCTGTCTGGATGATGGAATCCAGGCTATTGGCATTGGGAGGACTAAGTGTGGAGCTGTCAGCACTAAGGAGGCCTCACCGAGCCCTGCTGTCCTTGGAACTCAAGCCCCACCCTCTGCACTGCTGCTCCCCCCTGAGGGGCTAAGGGACACTTAAACATACACAGCCGCCATCGCTCAAGCGCTGGGAGGTAGGCTGGGCCCTGATCCACGGCGGGAAGCAGAACCACCCCTGCTCCCGACCCAGCCGCCATCGCTCAAGCGCCGGGAAGGTAGCCGCGTGGGCGCCCCTGAACCCCCATAACCCACCGCTCCCCGCACTCTCAGACCTCCTGACTGTGCCAGTCTTTGGACCCACTCAGCAGAGGCAGAGGTGGTCATCAAGGGTATTTTTCTGAGTTCCCAACTTTGAACATCTTTAAAGAAAGGGCATGGGAAACCTGTAATAGAACATTGCGGAATTCAACCATTCAGAAGGTTGGGGAACTCAATCTGGGCCTTGCAGCCTGAGGTCAGTCAGCGTTATGGGGTTCAGCCATAAGTTAACTGAGATCAGGGGTCTTGCATCCTCGCTCTGTCTGAGCCATTAAATGGTAAATACACTATATTGAAATTTTGTTCACTGCAGACATGTTCTGGACTGCTTCTTGATTTCAATTTAATTCAAATGATTTAAGGGTGATAGACTAGTGACTACCACAGGTGGTCAGTGTCCAAGTTGTGTTGATCTTAATGTGTTGCTGATTGTATCAGTTGGGGTAAAGCATTGCGGTTGATTTGATGAGCTGTTTTCTCTGATGTTATGAAGATGAGAATGTCTGTGGGTCGTTAGAGACACAGAAGCTAGGGCACAATTATATCAGGAAGATTTGGGTAATAATCCAGAGATTAAACCAAGAACAGTCTGACAACACACTTTTAATCAAATCTTTAGCTGCTGCCTCTTCTAGAGGTCCCTGAATGTGATTTGCACGACCTTGGCTAACTACTGTTGAGGTCAGGTCCTTTCTTGGCTTCCTCTACTGCCTTAATTATCTTGGATGTGCTAAGTCAGTTACCATGGATCTTTCCAGTTCTCCAACTCTCTCTCTCTCTCTCTGTTCCTTTTCTTCTTTTAGAAAACTCTGCAGGTTTTCAGGAGGGTGAGCAGGCTAATGTGTATGCACTCACCACAACGTGACATACTCTCATAGCGGTGAACGTCTCTTCTATAATAATATAGGTTCACTTATAACATTGCCTAAACCTCAAACAGATCCTTATGCAGTGCAGATTGCTATGCCTGCATGTTTTATTTGCTATGAATTTCACTTTGGAGATAATGAAGGTGGAACCACTGCTCTGTGCTGAGAACACTGAGCAGGACAGCAGTGACGGCAGGGAAGGTGAGGACGGGCTGATGGGGCTGGCGCGTCTGCTCTCCAGCTTCCAAGGTTGGTTAATCTCCAGCTAGGTCTTACTTTCGGGGAAGCGGGGTGTGTGTGTGTGTGTGGCACTGGGCCGCCTGGATCTGCAGAGATCACGACCTAGTGCGCACTGGGCTGCTTTGGTGAAGAGCAGGTTGCAGTGGGAGACGAAGCTCTGAAAGTTGAACTAGAGCCGGGTGTGGTAGTCAGCGTCTGTCATCCCAGCACTTTGGGAGGCTAAGGTAAGGCGACTGCAAATTCAAGCCCAGGCTGGACAATTTATAGACTTTTTGAGATCCTATCTCAAAGTAAAAAATAAAAAAATGGCTAGGAATACAGCTTAGGAAGGTAGTTTAGTCCTCACTGCAAAAATAAAATATCAATCCATCAACCTGCTGTGGTTTGGCAGAGGCTCAGAGAGCTGACTGAATCTTTAGCTTTTATTTTAAATCATAACGTTTGACTTTTAAAAGCATTTGTTTAGGTTGTTTGCCATTGAGGAATTCACTAGAAAATATTAAGCCTCAAATATTGACTTTACCATGTGCTTGCTGATTTTGATTGTCTACGAGCATATAGTAAGTCTTCACACAAAAGAAATGCGGGGAAGCACTTGTCCAGCAGCATACACAAAATTAACATTTTCCAGGTAACTAAAGAAATTAATACGTGCATTGTTTCTCAGTGTGCAGAAAAATTGTTTTATTAAAAGGTGACCTCGATATTTTGGTAGAAATCTCACAATGTAAGATGCATGTAAAAGCAGGGGTGATTTTGTAGGCTTAATTAAGGAATGAAGGGAGTGAAGAGTTGTCATTCCAGCCCCTCCTTCCTTCTGCTTGAGCAGAATTGTGTAGAGGACTCATAGACCATCAAAGAACAAGGATTAGTGAAGATTTTCCTTGAAAATACAAGAAAGTAATTTTATGTCTTGCACAGCCCCCCATCTCTGAGATGCCTTTACTGCATTTTCTTTTCCCTCTTAAGGAAGCTGCTGAGAGAGACTTTCTGTGTCTGATTCTGTGTCACACCGCAGACGCTCAGACCCCTTCCTCCTGGGGACAGATGTTGGTGGTTAGGGCCAAGCTGGACACGAGCGGCCCTTTTCAGGGAGTCCATGAATCCATATGTGATTTAGTCTCTTACTAAAAAACTGCTTGCTTTTCATGATAGATAGGAAAATACAAGTTGCATTTGTACCTCGTGCTTTGTGTGTGCAGGCACTTGCGGTGGTAACGGCACTTACAGCCTACGTGGATCCTGAAGTCAGTTTGAGGCTGACGCTTACCTGCAGAAGTCTGAGAAGTTTAGCTGACCACTCACAGCTGAGTTTCTTCTGCTGCGAAGCATGGGTGATACTAACTCAGAGAGACACCAGGAAATAGAAAGGCTCTGTGCACGGTGCAGACACTACTCGTAGCCTAGTGGCTACTTCGAATATAGCAAGTGCTTCGGAAAATCTTTGTTGAGCCTGTTACAGAAGCTGGACATCGCCTTCCGTGTGCAGTGTATCTCACTGCTGGGGGCAGTTGTGGACATCTGTCTTGTTGGAGAAGGATCGCTGAGGTTTGGAACTTGCTCTCTCACTAAGCACATGGTGGCTTAGGACAAGTCAGAGTCTATGAAAGGGAAGCTATAACGCGTGGGATTCTAATGTTCAGCTTAACTTGAAAACACAAGTGTAAAAATTCCGCTGACACATGATATGACATGGGGAGTTTACTTCGAAATCACCGGAGGGGTGGCTTGGGGAGGTGAGTGGGGTGAGACTGCCCACGAACGCACAGCTGCCGAGGCCGAGGGCTGCTGTGAGCGGGGTGTGTCGCGGTTTCCCTGCAGCGCTGTGTCGCCTGTGGGCGCCTTCAGTACTGAGGATGGAACCGAGGCCTCGGGCCTGCTAAGCACGACTGCACCACCAAGGGACAACCACCCCTGACTTCTCTGTATTTCTGAAATTCCCAAGATAAAATGTTAGAAAAAAAAATGAGCAAATAAAAGATTTTTCCAAAGGAATTCAGGATGCCTCAGTTTGGAAACTTGAAGTCCCACTTGAGGGGTTGGTACATCAGTTTTTCACTCTGGTGTTTCCTTAAGCAAAGGAAAAGTCCCTGGTTGTTTGCACCCAGCCCTGCGGGGTGAGGCCTCTGGCTGCTGGCTGACTCACTCTCACCTGTGGGAGACATCTCTGGTGGACAGGACATTCCCCGTCCTGGGCTGCGTGACTCAGGCCTGCATCCGCCTCGCATCACCCCCACCCCTCGAGCCCTGATGACCAGGGCTGAGCCCCGCGGCCGGCTGCCCAGAGCAGAGGCTATTTCACCTCTCTGCAAAGGTCAGAACTTTCCCGCTGCAGACATCTTTCCCTCTGGAGGCCTCGCGCGTGGTGTCCCCTCTGAGGTGACCTTCAGAGGGGCATTTCCTGAAAAGTACACGCAGCCCTGTAAGGACATTCGTGGTAGGGAGGAGACAGCGGTGAGGCTGACAGAGGAGTGTGGACTTTGATAAAGGAGATGCTTGCGGCTGGTGAGGAAGTCCTCCCGACCTTGGTGGTGCGGACCGTCTCCCTCTGCCGCTGCACCAAGGGGGTTCAGGATGCACACTGTCCCCTGGCCCTCGGCTGAAGCTGGCTAGTGGAGTGGACAATTTCCTTGCCCCCAGCCCAGGCTTCCTGATTTTCAAGTTGAAGAGCTGAGGGAGATTTTCCAGGCTCTCACCGAGCATGTGGCTACCGAAATTCAATAAATCCCTTCCCACCCCACTGCGAAAGTTGCTTTCAAATACTTCTTGTTCTGCATCTAGCATTGGGTTTATACTCTACCTGTCACTGAACTGTGCCTGACTCACTGCTGGTCCCTTTCCGTCTGCACCCCACTGTGGAGCTGCCCATCTTGTCATTCGCCTGCAGGGCTGCCCCACCGTGTGTGGAGTTTCTGCTGGCTCTGGCTGAGGTGCCCCCTCTTCTCCTTTGGGTGTTGGTTTATGTAGCTGATGCCAATGCCACACCGAGATGATAGCCACACCATGGGCCCACGTGTTATAGGAACTGACAGGAAAACCCTGCTTTCTTTTTTGCCTTGTTCGTGAATGTCTCGGCTACTTTTGGACCTCATTTTCTACATACGTTTTAGAAGAAACTTCACATTTTGTCTTAAAGCTTGTGATTTCAAATATCATATTTTTCCCAGATGTGGAATCTAGAAAAAAAGGTGGCCTAGAGAAGAAAGAAGTCTATTAGTGAAAGGAAGGGACTAAGAGGGAGGAGGGAAGGTCAAGGGAGGAAACCGAGGTGAAAGGACTGAAGTCTGTCACACATATGAATGTGCCGGCCAGGAGCTTGCTCTGTGTAATGCAGAAACAGTAACAGAAAACCCTGCGGTTTCGTTGCAAATACATTTGATGCGGAGATGAACTTGGAGAAAGTTGTCCTCGTTCTGCATTTGTCTCCCTTTATCTAGGGCTTTTTTGATGTATGTCAAAGCTTTATGAACTTATGTAGAAAGGGTGTGTGTGTGTGTGTGTGTGTGTGTGTGTGTGTGTGTGTGTGTGTATTTTGGGTATCGGGGATCAAGCTCAGGATCTTGCATTTGTGAGGCAGGCGTGATGCCACTGGGCTAAATCCCTGGCCCTGGGTTTGTATACATTTTTTAAATGTATTCAGTTACTTTGCAGTTTTTAAAAATAAAATTTGTCTTTTATTGAAAAAGGATGTTTTCTAATGCTTTGTTGATAGTTTGCAGACATATCCAGTACTTGATGCTTGGGTATTTACTGCCTGTTAGGAACTAGCTGAGTCATTTGTTAATTCTTTCATTGTTTCGATTGTTTCAGATTTCTGCACACAGAAAATCACATTATCATGAATAAGGCCAATCAGGGTTTCTTCTCCCAACTCTTACTCCTTTATTACACTTCCTTGTCTTATAGCTCAGAAGAGCAGATCCCTCCCAGGACAGGCGGGAGGGGCCGGAGTGAACATCATCCTGTCAGTGTCAAGTGCTGCTATGCTCCTGTGCTGAGCAGATAGAGTCCTTCACTGGTCAGGCAGCCCCTGGTTTGCATATCGCGTGGTGATGACCCTCCCTGGCCCCCGCTCCCTACCCTGCCCAGCCTCGTGTCCTAGCCGGCCAGCCTGGTGCATGAGGCTGATGTGCCCTTTTGCCCTGCGAAGCTGGGGCTGATGGAGAAGACTGAGACAGAGGTGGAAGAGAAGGACCAGTGGCCAGGAGAGTAATCACCTTAGCTTCCTCCTTGGGAGCTATGGCTCTCAGCAGACCAGCTGGAGGCCATACTGAGCAGGCTTTAGATATTAGGAATTTGGCTTATAATCCGGCAATTAACTGAAATCATGAGTCACTTAAAGGTCCAAATGTGAATTGCTAATTGACCTTTTAGCCCCTACTGAGGTCTCAGTGATCGATGGGGCGGTTAATGTCTCTGATAACAAGGAGACACTGCCACTGAGGAGTTAGGACTCTGCGGCCGTTCTCCAAGATCAAACGTTGGCTAAGACAGTGCAGGTGGCTCTCATTAGCTATGACATGCAAGACACCACAAGTGGCTTGACTGTGACCTGTCCCTCATGAGAATACAAAGTTACTCCTCTTGTACAGCCTGGCTCATGAGTGCATTAAGTCTGCTGTTCCCTACTTCTGCCTTCACGCCCCTTTGTCTTGTCGTGTAGTCCTAAATGCTGACTAATCCAGAGTTTATGGCCTGTAGGAGAGAGCCTGTAGGAGGATTGATTCCGGGTCCCCAAGTAATAAACTATCATTAATTCTTTACTCTTTATTTCTTGTTCTTTGTATATCTTTCCTTTGTCCCCTGCTGTCCCCTCTTCGGTGACCAGGCGTCCCCTGGTGACTGGCCAGACTACCAACCACGACAGGTCTCTCTGTGTCCAGGTTCTCTTCAGTGTCCCTTGCTTGATGCTTCTGGACCTCTGAGTAGTAATGTTGTCCTTTGTCACCAGCTAGGTTCTGCTTTGTAGCCAATGGACCAATTCCCAGCCCTGCGCCCTTGACCTGTGCACCCAATGCTAGATTGCCGAGTGTTGTCTGCTAATGCCTCCCCCTTCTTTTCAGAATTTCCTGTGTGGCAGGAACTGCCTTTCCTGGGAGTTCACACCCCCTACTCGTTGGCCAGCTGGCCTTGGTGACTGCCACTGGGGGACGATTTGGCACTGCAGGTTGCTGGTGCAGGTTCACACAGCTACAGCGCTTTCCCCCTGGTTACCTCAGAAAGAAATACGGATGGAGACAGATGCTTAGACCACATCCACAGGCCAGAGTAACCGAAGGACAGTGGCCCTGCGAGGCTGTGAGAGGCTTGGAGCTGCCAGTCATCAATCCAGCAAGGTATGCAAGTCGCAGGGTTTCCTTGGAGGCATCAGTTCTACTTCCTCTAAAGTTGGGGGGCTCCCAACCTGAGGACCACAGAGGGAGGGTGGAGTTTAGAGAAGTCTGAAGTCTCAGCTCGGAAAGCCTCTCAGGCCAAGTCAGAGCCCTGACAGGGCAGGGTGGACCCTTGGAGGCTGGGTGGGAGTCTGTGGGTGTCTGTGTTGAAAACTGCAAACACTCAAACGCCTTTGAATTTCTACAACCAGGAAAGCAGCCCTTTCCCTTCACAGTCTTCCCTCCTGGCTTTGGCAGACTATGCAGAGCCTTCAACGACGCACGTGCTTTGTGAAACGTGGCTTGTCTTCCCTGGCTGTGCCCTTCCGTTCCCTCCTCACCACCAGGGCACTTGGCAGGTTAAATCCTGGTGTGGATAGACCTGGGGGAGGCCACACTGCTGGAGGGCGGGAAGGGGCTGCAAGATCTGGTCCTGAGCCCTGGCGGGCCTTGATGGTGCTGGGTGAGGTGGACCCTCGTCCTTGGACTGTGCTGAGCGCTCTTCCACTGCACGGGACCACCCTGGCAAGGCTCCTGGGCCAGGCCTTGGAGGGATGGCTTTGTAGAAGTGGAGGAAATGATGGGCCATCAACCTGATGACCGAGTGGAGGGGCTAAAGCTGCCAGAGCAGACTGTGCAGGCAGGACCTAAGGCGAGGGAGGTGAGTCTGCTGCAGTGGGTTTGCTGGCTAAGACCAAGGAAGCCCTGGCTGCATTTGCCTGGGAGGCCTCGCAGGACACCTGCTGACCACGTGATGAGGACTGGTTAGGGAGTTAGGGAGCCCAGCACCACGGAGCGCGGTGGGGATCTAGTCTGGGGGGCAGGGTACTGCTTCCCCCAGCAAAGGTGCTGGCAGGTAGACACACGTCACCCGCGCAACCCAGGCTGTGGAATGACCATCACAGGCTGCAGAGCTGGACGAGAGGCGGGGTCCTCATCCACAGAGGTCTGCAGAGGTGGCCGATAGAATGAATTGTTCCCGGGGCATGAGAGATGGCAGCCTTCAATACAGTATTTCAAACCCAAAGAAATTAAATTAACCACCATAATAGAAAATCCCTCACCTTTGTTCTGATTCCAGCCTTGATGTCTCTCTTGGACTGAAAACTTTAGCTCGTGGACTCACTGAAAGAGAGTTCAGATCATCACAAAGAAGGGCATAGCAATCACATAATGTAGTGTTTTCCCTAATCTTTTCCCCAGGAGATTTGCTTGCGGAGCCTTACACCAAGGAAGGTCATACACATCCCATTTTGGACTGATGACTGTAAGATGGACTTGAGTGGACACCTGCCATCTTGGACATAGGTTAGTTTAGGGCCATCTGTTAGTCTCCTTTTCATTGCTGGGACAAGGTACTCAACAAACACAGCCTAAAGGAGGAAGCATTTATTTTGGCTCCTGGTTTCAGAAGTTTCAGTCCATGGTTTGCTAGCTCTAATTCAGAGACAGCATGGTAGAGGGGCCTGGCCAAAGAATGCTGCTCAAGCCGGCAATCAGAAACAAAGAAATCGAGAGAGCCAGAAAGAGGAAGGGGTAGGACCCAAGGATACGCCCTTCCAGGTCACGTCCCCCGTGACCACCTCCTTCAACCAGGCCGCACTTTCCAAGAGCACACTGGGCTCTAAAGCACCAGTGGACTGCTGGCGAGTAGACTACTCCGGTGACTCAGTCACCTTCCAAAGCCCTCAGATCATGTGACACTCCAGAGGGACCCTGCAAATCTAACTCGAACAGGGCATGCGGGGGGTAGGTGCTATCTGAAGAACAGAGGGGGAGGAGGAAGGACACGGCTGGATGAACGGAAAGGCACCACATGTAACGCACAGGAGAGTGTGGACCACAGAAGGCACAGTCAGGAGCGGAGAGCGGCTGAGTGGACAGAATCACCTGACTGCGACCGACAGAAGTCAGGGGGGCTCGATGGGGCCCGGACGGCGCCTTGCCAGCTGGCACCCTCTCTGGGTGCCGAGTGCCGGGCAGGG
>NW_022900931.1:31277705-31327933 GCF_012274545.1 Fukomys damarensis | reverse complement strand
GCTCCTCGCCAGGCGCCGGGCTGAGGGACGGGCCAGCCGGGCTCAGGCAGCCGCTCTTTGGACCCACCGCCCTCTCCCGCCTGCCTTCGCTGTGGTCCACTGCAGCTGCGATCGGCTGTGCCGAGAGCGCTGTGGAGATGCGGGGGCGCTTCCTGGGCAGCAAAGCGCTGCAGTTCTTTTTGTCCAAACAAACAAGAACTAGCGGAGCTCCTCGCAAGCTCGCGATTCTGCGCTTAGATCTGAGTGGACCACGAACGAAGACCCAGGCTGTGCCCGCCAGCCGGAGAGCACCTTTCCCGGACGAGTTCCGAAAAGCGATTTGCCCCTTATTCCAGTCTGTTCAGGGCTGGAGACTCAACCCTGGGTGGCCTTCACTTAGCTGAGTGCAAATCCGTTTTTAGAGTGGAACTAGATTTTGTTCAGATCATTTTCTTGATTAGACACGTTCCTAGTACATAAAGCTTGCATTCCTTGCGGGGAGCTGGCGCGTGTATGTAACACATCTCAATTCCCTTTTTCCTCCCCTTCCCTTCCTCCTTTCCCTCTTCATCAGTCTCTTGATCCCCTTCCTTTTTTATTTTTTACGTATTTGGAATTAGGCTTTTAAAGGCCCAAGGAAAACTCTTTTTCAGGAAACCTGACTGGAGTTCTTTTGTAAGAAGAAAAGAGTTGGATGTGGTGGCACATGCCTGTAATCCCAGCACTCTGGGAGGCTGAGGCAGGAGGATTTTAAGTGTGAGCCCAGCCTGAGAAACTTAATGATGAAGTGAGATGCTGTTTTAAAATAAAAAATAAAAATCTGGATATAGTTCAGTGTGAAGGTCCTAGTACTATTGGGGGGGGGAAGCTAAAAAAAGAGAACTCTACACCTGTGTCATGCCCTGCTGGAGTGCAGTGGCATGTGCCAGGCAGGGCCGTGGGTAGCAGGTGGCTGAGAACAGGAAGGTAAGGCACCCAGAGAGAGCCCCAGCCCTGGTGCTTGTTCTGTTGTGGCTCAGGAGGCCCTAAGGAAAACCGAATTTGGAGATCAGATTAGGAAGGCTCTCCCGACACCCACCGTCTGGCCCTGGTCCTGGAGGGCTCGGTGCCCCGAGTCCCTTGCTGGATACCCCACTTCTCACACTGGAAACAGCTGTGAGCTCGGTGCCAATGCACACCCTGGACAGGACCTGCCACTGCATTCCACAGTCCTCTCTGCTGAATGACAGGAGAGCCCTGCACAGCTTTAAACTCACTGTGGTACTGGAGATTAAACCCAGGGCCTTCTCAATGAGCTACATCTCCAGCCCTTTCAATTTTTTATTTTGTCAAAGGATCTTGCTAAGTTGCTAAGTTGTCCAGGCTTTGCTCAAACTTTTGATCATCCTGCCTCAGCCTCCCAGACTGCTGGGATTACAGGCACACACTATCGAGCCAGGCTTTAACATTTTTCTTTTTTAACTGAAAGGTGTTTGGTCTCGGGGAGTGGATAAAATACTGGTTCCATAGAGCTGCGTTTGAGGACCCGGGTCTGCTGCATGACACCTGTGGGATCTTGGGTAAACGAGCCTGGCTCTGTTCACCACGGAGTGGGTGTGGGCTGAATATACCTTTGAGGCTTCTTGCAGGATGGATCCAAGTACGCAGCAGGCACTCAGTAAACACCAGCGATCTCTCTAGAGTTCGGAGGAAAGTGTGTGGGTTTATGTAGGAGGCTGGAGGAGTAGTGAGCTTGGGCTGGTCACTGGATGAGTGCTGTTCTCAGTGTCAAGGTCAAGGAAAGAGGCCACTTCCGGTGGGCTGGTGGAGACTCAGCCTGTAGACTCCCGCACAGACTGGACTGGACTCAACATGGCCCAAACAGCAAAGCATTGGGTAATGGACAATTGCAACTCGAGCCGTCCCCAGTTATGGAGCGTCGGTGTTGACACATCAGTCCTGACCCACATTTTGTCTGCTCTGTTGCCCGTGCAAACCCTTCTGCATTTCGTCTCTAAGTCTGGGCATGAAAGTGGGCCATGCGGGCATTTGAGAACCGATGAGGGAGGACGACTTTTGGCCGGATCAGAACATGTTTTGAACCCTGGGTGCTCACAGGATATGCATGCATCTGCTTCAGGATTACTGATTACTGTTGCTGACTCTTGAACTGTGTTGGGGAAAAAAATAGTCAGAACCACCAAAGAAAATAACACAACCAGAGTGCTGCAGAGTTTTAAGAGACACAATAAGAAAACACAAGAACCAGTTCTCCGGTGTCTAGTGATTCCCTCTAGTGACGAGTTTTGCAAATGCAGGCAATTTCTGCACCGAGGCGCTCTCTTCCCGGGGGCCCCCGCAGCACCGGGGAGTGAGAGCAGAAGGCGACTCCTTGGCCAGAGCTGGGCAAGGCTCCTGCGAAGGAATCTCACGGACTGGGGCCCCTGGAGACGCGGTGCACACTTCTGCCATCTTGCGGCCTGACCGCGTCTCCTGCTCTTGCAGATGAAAGTGCACTGCAGCTTTGCTGGGACTCCTTCCTTGATGTTGCCTTTCTTGGTGTGCCTCTAAAACGGGGGTCCTTGGTTAATATGCTTCTTCCTGAGATGAGATAAGGTTGTTTGTTAACCCTGAATACCCTCATTTCCTAGCCTCCCCCCAAAAAAACCCTCTTTTTGGGAAGCGAGGATATGGGAAGATTTTGGAGAATGGGAAATAAGAATCACCTTCACTCCCTCTCTTTGGTGCTGGGTATTGAATCAGCCTTAACACATGCTTTCCCTCTGACTTACTCCCCAGCTCCTTATTCCCTTCTGAAAATGCAAGGGATGAAAACACAGTTATTTCTCAACTCTGCTCCACAGGCGGGGGGAATCTGCACTCTGGTGTGCTTTGCCGGGACTCCTTCCTTGATGTTGCCTTTCTTGGTGTGCCTCTAAAACGGGGGTCCTTGGTTAATATGCTTCTTCCTGAGATGAGATAAGGTTGTTTGTTAACCCTGAATACCCTCATTTCCTAGCCTCCCCCCAAAAAAACCCTCTTTTTGGGAAGCGAGGATATGGGAAGATTTTGGAGAATGGGAAATAAGAATCACCTTCACTCCCTCTCTTTGGTGCTGGGTATTGAATCAGCCTTAACACATGCTTTCCCTCTGACTTACTCCCCAGCTCCTTATTCCCTTCTGAAAATGCAAGGGATGAAAACACAGTTATTTCTCAACTCTGCTCCACAGGCGGGGGGAATCTGCACTCTGGTGTGCTCTTTGTTCTGTTGGCCATCCATTGGTTTATCCATTGGCCATCCATTGGCCATCCATTGGTGTGCCCCAACGCTTCCCGACACTGGCCGAGGGCGGAGGATGGGGGAACAGAAACCTTGCGCCATGCGGCTGTTATAACAGATCTTCTTCTCCACAGGCTCAGCGGTGAAATTATGTCATGGGGTGTGACAGGCTTTAAAAAATGAAACGGAACAAAAGTGTGGCCTAGCAGGTGGCACAAGGAAATGGACAAAGCGTACGGTTAACCCCTCAAAGTGTGGCCAGAGGGAAGTAACAGTGGATGCCTTATGCTGGGCCGAGAGAACGGGTTAGCTGAAGACCAGTGTTGTGGATCACGGCAGACGTCGGGATTCAGAAGTGACAGAGAGATGAGGGGCTGCGGACGTTGTCGCCCCAAACAGAGCTGGAGGAAAGGAGATAACACCCTCTCAAATGCTGCTTTCTGGTGTACTTCAAGCTTGTTATTTGGAGTCACTATAGAGACAGATTTACTCTGAAAAGCTGTCCTTTTATAAAAGAGATTTGCATCCTAGAAAGAAATCCACGTTAGCAAAAGTGTGCGTCAAGAAGAGTGCTGCTCCACAACTCTTATTACCTGAGAGGCTGTGATCTGCATCACACGGCAGCTCTGCTCTGGACCTATCCCCTCCCACTCCTCACAGAACCTGTCTCCCCACCCCACAGAAATCCCAGGCCCCTAGTACTACTTTCTCCAGCCCAGGGTGCTGTGTAATCTGTGTTCACCTCACCCTTCTTCTGGTCTTGTTTGGTGGGATTGCTTCTGATTAAGGCGGATTTGTTCCTTGTTTTGGTTTATGTCTAGATGTCCCTGCAAAGCCTTGTGTGGTCAGAAGTAGGGCTTTTTAGAGGTGGCTGGATCTAGGTTGTGTGATGCTAGGATTAAGGATATGATGCCAGGCTTGATTTATGGTGTGATGCTAGGGTTAAGGATGTGAATGCTACCCAATCCAAGGGTGGGTACCCTGGATAAAATATAAGGGACAAGAAAGTCTTGTCATTTGCTACTTCATTGTTTGCTGCCTCTGTCTGCCCTGCCATGGACTGCTTCTCCTCTGTGATGCCCCTCTGCCATGCCACCCTGCCTTGGAGCAGCCAGTTATGGACTGAAACCTCTATAGACTGGGAGCCAAATAAACCTTTCCTCTCTTAACTTGTGGGTGTTGAGTATTTTGTCTCAGCAATGAGAAAAGTAACTAAGACATGCATATAACATATCTTGTTCATTTTCAATTCTTTTACCCTCTCCCTTTCCTCCCTTATCTCTAAGAATCTACTTTCAATTTCCTATCATCTCTCTTTTATTTTATTAATTCACTCATTCACTAAATCGTACTTAAACTTTTTCATATAAGACAAAACATGCCATATTAAACTTTTTGAATAAACTATTTGTACTTTTATGTGGAAAAAAAAGGCCACAAAGCATCGGGCTTGCTTACAGCTTAAGTGACACTTGACAAGAGCTTTGAGGAACTGCAAGCCCAGTGTGACCCTCCAGGAATTGTCACATGCACCCCTGCTCCCAGCTGCCTGACTGTCATTTCCATCAACATCGGCCTGGGGACCTATGAGTGTCATGGTTTATTGAATGGCAAAGGTCTGTTGTGTTCTTATTAATGAAAGAGTGTGTTTAAATTTGACATCTCCCAAAGGGCTTCTGCCCATGAGTAGGCCAGGGCTTAAATCCTTCTCCTGCTGTATTTTGAAAATCACATCAACAAATTTGTCCAAGAAGTGTTTGCTGCACATATGTGAGGCTCACACGTGGGGGTAGTGAAACCTTGCTCTAATGACGCCTAGGTTGCTTCTCCACAAGAAACAGAACACAGTAAACTCTGCAGTTCAGCCCTTCAATTCTGGCGGCTGCCTCTTCTCAGGAAGTTTCTCTAAATACCAGTGTCACTGGGAATCTCCTGAAAATCTCTGCTGCAGTTCCCCCTCAGTTCACGGTCAGGTTTGGGGAAGGCGGACTTACCCCCAAATGCACAGTGTTGTTTGCATGACTGAGACCAGGCATGGCGTCACCTGACCTGGTGACGACAGACGTGAGAGGCGAGCCAGGGAGTACAAACGCAGGGGAAAGGTTGGGAGGACAAGGAGACTGCTCTGCTGCAGGCCCCTGACAGACACCCTGTGGGCTTTTATTCCCATGAGGGGTCACAGAATCCCAGAGTGAGGCGTGTGCTGTGATCTCAGCACTCCAGGAGGCTGGGGCAGATGGAGCATGAGTTCAAATCCTGCCTGGGCAACGCAGTGACTACGTGAGACCCTGTGTCAAAATGAAAAATGGAAAAAAGGGCTGGGGCCGGGGCCGTGTGAAGGCCCCTGGAACCGTCCCAGTATGGTGAGAGAAGGAAGGAGAGAAAGAGACAAAGGCCATCCTGGGAGTCTTCCACTGGTCCCGGGCACAGCTTTCAAAGGTTTCCCCAGTCTCCTGTGCACTCAGGGCCTTACCGGAGCCACTGCATCCCCTCTGGGGCCCCACCCCACACAGATGCCTGGCCCAAGCTAAGAGCTAAGCGTGAGCCACAGCAGCTGCTGAGGACGCTGGGCGCAGGTGGGAGAAAACGACAACCGTGCTTCTGGCGAGGAGCAGGCTGGAACCCTACAGCTTGCTTGCTTCCGACCTTTGTGAGGAACCCAACTGTTTTCCTCTCTCCTCTAGTCTAGAAAACGGTGGCTTCTGCACAATACATCCAGGCCGCCCCGGCCCCTGTGTTGAGGCTTGGTGCTCCAGTCCTCAGGACCCTGGGGTTTGCCCTTAGGGCCACAGCGGGCCTCCTGCTTCTTCCCCTTGCCCTCTGTCACTTCTCAGCCATGAGATTATGAGATTCTGCTCCCCACACCTTCCCGCAGTCCTGAGCTGCACAGCCCCAAAAGCCGTGGAGCCAAAGCAATGGCACCCTGGACCGGAACCTCTGCAACAGTGAGCCCAGCAGCCTCCTCCTGGGTGTAAACTGGCTGTCTTGGGTACTCCCTTCAGGGCTGGGACTCTGACAAACACAGCAACGACTCCCAAACCCACGCTCCTTGCAGCCAGCCCTACAGCCCGCGGAGCTCTGGCCTGCAACGTGGCCCATCGCCCTGCAGAAGCTGGTGACTCAGTGTGCCCAGTGCGGGTGGGCTTGGGTGCAGACACTGTTCATTAGCACACCGCCGGCTCACTGAAGGCCCAGGAGCCGAGCACCGGCTCTTTGTGCAGCCCCCTTTCCCAGGAGTGACTGAAACCCACAGAGTGACTTGCGGTGGTGGCACAGCTGGATCCTGGTGAATCTGAGTTAGAGCCCAGCTGTGCCCGACTCTCAGTGTCAGGCTCTCCCTGCTGTGGTGCCCACTAATCTCCAGATGAGGTGGTTGAGAGGGCCCGGTACTGCCCAGAGGCTTTCCTCCCACCTCAAGGACTCTCAGGACACCAGTCTTCCCACCAACAAGTCATTAGAAACGCAGAGCTCCTACCTTGAATATGGAGACCTCTGTCCACGTTCTCATCCCCCACACACTTGTACTTGGGGTCAGTGTGGTCTGTCTATGGGCAGAGCGTGCAGGCCATGCTGGCACTCGGGTGGCCCCGTGGGCCCCTGTCAGCTCTTCACTTCAGCCCCTGGTGCCTCCTGCTGGCCTGAAAGCTCTTCAGGGCCAATGTAGGCCAGCAGCCCTGGAGCTTGGTGGCACCAGTGACCAACTCTGTGGAAGACAATTTTTCTGAGGACTGGGGGATGGGAAGAGCTTGGGGTTACTCAGAGCACGCTGCACCCCAGACCCCTCCTGGGAGTTCACTGTCAGCGTCAAGCTCCTTCTGGAGCCCTGCTGGTCTGACGGGGGTGCTGAGCCCACAGGAGCTGCAGCACAGGTGCGGCTTCCACAGCCTGCCGTCCCTCACTTCTGTGAGCGCAGTTCCTGTGGGCCGGGGCAGTGCCTGTCCACAGCCCAGGCTTCGGGAGCCCTGCTGGGGACAACAGAGCTGAATCCCACCAAGCCCGCAGCTGGTGCAGAGAAAGGATGGCTTTGGGTCGGGCTGTCCTTAAAGCAAACACAGAGTGAGCGCTTTGAGTTATCATCTGTACAGAGATGAAACAGAAAGTCTGCAGCTGAGGACAGTGTCTTCCCTGCTGTGGCCTGAGTCATCTCTGCAGAAGAAATTGCTGTCCCAGTCCAGGAGGCTTCCAGAAATTCAAGGCGATTTTAAAGTCACACTTTGGTTGTAACACCCTATTTCTTTGGTTTAGGGGGAAAAATTTAATTCAAAAGTAAGAATATCTCTTCTGAAAAATGCAGAGAACTATTTATCTATATTTCCTCCCAAAGCACTCACTGGGCTGAAGTGTTCAGTTAGGGTTTGCTTTCCAATCTGTTCTCTCCCCTGTTTATTTTTCACATTGATCTGTGGGATATTTGTTTCTGTATTATTATTGATTATTATTGTTATGTGTAGGCATAGTGAGAGTTTTGAAATATCTATGGATTGAGTAATATGTATTAGGAAATATGTAAATACTAATAAATAAAAGGAAAGAATTAGAACATTCTGCCAGAGAATAATCATTTCTAAATAGATGGAAGAGCCAGGTTTTCGGCTTGTTATAATTCTGAAAAAAGTTGGTTGGGATTTAATGCCAATCATTCTCTAAACTACCAGCTATTGGAGAAATTAAAGTGGGCAGATTCAAGTCCAGGATTTGGGTGTTGTATACAAGCGGGAGCTGTGGCTCTGGGCACAAAGTTCCCGCCGTCTTTCGAGTTTCTGTATATCTCACATGCACAGACGCTAGTTACCTTTCATTTGACTTTGTATTTAAGGACGTTTATGCAGCAAACTGAGATGGCGTCCCTGCTGGAGAAAAGGACAGGCTCGTGTATTGTCCAGCACAACCATGACGAAGTTTTTTTCCCCTTGGGGGCAAAGGTCGGGCAGGTTCAGGGCTGGTCATGAAGGATTCGAGTTCCCAAGTGCAGTGTCCTGTCCGGGAACCCTCGCGGCTTGGCTGGCTTCACCTACCGGCTTAGAGCAGCCCCGGGGCAAACAAGGCTCAGGGAAGAGGTCTGACTGATGATGCCTGGCTGCTGCTCTTCTGTGAGCAGCAAGGTCCCCTGGCCCTGGCCCAGGAGTCCACTGTCTTCTCTTGTCACCCACAAAGTTGGCTCAGACTCAATTGTCAGCTTGCCGATGGAGAAAAATCTCAGCTGCTTCGGTGACTTGGGGATTTTGCGGTTAAATGTTATATTCTTCAGACAACCAGGAAGTCCAAGACACGGGGAGCTACCAATGAGACAAGAAGGCCGAATGCTCAAGGAATAAACTTTCAGCCTTCTAAGAACTATGAGCACACGTTAGGATGCTGGGCCTCGGGTGCAGTTCTGCCCTGACCTAGGCTGAACCCAGGAGAAGGAGGGTGGGGCCTTCTGTTCCTGGAAGCCACCAGGGGTCTTCCGGGATGATGGCCACCAGAAGTTTGAGATGGAGGCAAGTGAGCATCCCCAAGGCATGAGGATTTAACGCTCAGTAATGCAAGGTGCTAATGAACTGGAGCTTAGCTCATAAACACATGTCACACATACAAATTCAGTCTTACAGACGTCTTGAGGGTGCCCAAGAGGTCTTGCTATCAGATGATATCTAATTATATTTATGGTACTAGACATTAAAAATGAGAAATTTAGGGATATATATTAACTTATTGAAAACAATAATAAAATAAAACTGTATTAACATAAATAAGTTTTATGCTTGCAATATTTTCCAAAACAAACTTACTATAAAACGGTATTATTTCATTATTTTGAACAACTCTTCAACTCATGCCATCATTGAAGACAACTGGAGATGCCTATCTGCTTTTTCATTCAATTTACTGTGCTATCACAGAACATGCAATGTTCAGGAAAAATTACAAAGACATGAGGATGAAAATAAAAAGGCAAGGGTATATCTTATTTGTATGAGAATACCTTGGTCTTTGCAGTTCCCTAAAAAGATTTTGAGAAGTCCTGGGATTCTTGGACCACATTTTGAGGCACAAAACAAGTATGGGAGACTGAAAACTTAGTCCACAATTTTGGACTTATTGGTCTTATGGTATAAACACCAAAAATTTAATTTCTGAGATCCCCAGCAAAGTTTTAGGGAGGGCCCTTGAATTCGACTTCCTGTTGACGATTAGGAAACCAGCACAGAGAGATGTGCTGGATGCCATCAGATGCTTGGCATTTAACAATACTTTGTACGTGAGAGAATCTGACTTTAGACTCCAGGGACCTGGGGTTTGATAAAAGCAAGTTTCTTCCCGGGGCCCCAGGGATTAATGCTTCGTTTAGCACGATGGATGGGGCATCTGCTTTGGAGCCAGCTGACAGGTTTTCAGCACAAGCAGGCAGCCGAGGGCAACTCCAGGAGTTTCCTCAGCCCGCAGGCTCCGTGTCACCACACTCAAGCCTCCTCTGCGGCACAGGAGTGGTGAGCGAGCCCAGGCCTGCCGTGAGAACGCTGCCTGTCTGTCTGAAGCCTTCACCTGCTGCCCGGCACCTAGCTGGGAGGCACAGGCAGATTCCAGTCATCAACAACGTGCATGGTCGCCCTTTACTCCTCTGGCAACAGCCTCCGTCCCAGAGAGCTCTGTGTTACCAGCCGTCCCCACTGCAGGGACCCGAGATGACCCAATTCTGCATAGCGGAGGTCTCTCTGGCTCCAGAATTGCAGGTTCCGGCCCAGGAAGAACTGGCCTCAGTCCTCTGGCTGGCAACAGGGCTGCAAATCATGGCAGGGAGTGCACAGTGCAGCAGAACTGCTCACCTCCAGGCCGGCGGGAGAGAGAGGGACGGGAGACCCGCACTCCTTCATCTCTGGTGACCTGAAGAACTCTCTCTGGGCCCCGTGCAGGGTTCCAGCACCTCCCACCAGCCTTCGTATGAACACAGCATCCAAACACGGACCTCTCAGAAACATTCTTGTGTGCTTGCGTGCGTGTGCGTGACTGGGGACTGAACCCAGGGATTTTGCACTGATCTACATTCATCGCCTTTTTAAAATTTTTTATTTTGAGGCTCTCTGTTCGTAGCTAACTTGCCCAGACTGGGCTCAAACTTACAATCCTCCCGCCTCAGCTTCCTAGAGCATTGGGATCACAGAATGCACCAGTGTGTTCACCCCTTTGGGGACATTTCATACCCAAACTACAGCAGTTTAATTACCAGAAACTTCACAGAAAGAAAGTCTCTTCTCAGCATTTCGCGCTGGTCCCTTCTGTCTCTGGAGTGGAGTCTGGTTCTGTTCTGTGTGACGGTGCTTCCTGTATTAAAGCAGCTCCCAGGCCCCACCTACCACCTCTCTTCCCTGGCCTAAGCATGGCCACAGCCTTCAGCAGTGACTTGCGTGACATTTTGAGCCCTGCTTCTTGCTCCTTACACACAAAGAGAGCCGAGGTCTGCACATCAGAGCCCCAGCGGAAGCTCAGACCTCAAAGGCGACCCATTTTCCTCCCACCCCTGCCTGCAGTTGAGGCAGGGGGCCTGGTTTGAGTGTCTGGCCTTGAACGTCAGCCTGGGAGGCACCACTGCCCCCAGGGCTCTCGCTTGCCTGTTGCTTAATCTGCCCGTGAAGTCAGTCATCGGAGGCACCTGCTGCCAGCTGGGCAAACAGCTCTGGGCCAGAGCAGAGCGCCATCAGCCTTCGCAGCCCCACATTGCCCGGTTTCTCCGTGTCACAGTGGCCGCAGGACGTGACATCCTGGCTGAGCCAGATGAGTGAGACAGCGCAGCTGACTTCAGCAGTGCCCGCGCTCCTCCGAAAGCCGTGAGTCACCGCGCTCTGCAAGCTGCAGGTGAGCCGGGCCTTTGGCCTGGTTTGCAGTCACAGGACTGACCCTTTCCTGCACTGTCCTTTCGAAATCCGTGGGTTTTGGGTGTCGGAGAGGTCAGAACGCTGAGTCCTCCTCTGTCCGCCCCGTGCACCGCCCTTTCGGCCGGAACAGCCTCTGCAGCTTCTCCTTTCCTCCGGCCGGGCCGTTGGAAGCAAGGAGCTGCGGGCGGCACTCAGGGAGTTTCAGGCCCAGCACCTTCTCCTCCAACTGCAAAACTCCCAGCAGTTTCACCAGCGCCTCTGCTGGCTTTTCCCCTTACAGCCGGAGTCAGAGTGAAACTGGTGTCGCCGCTGCTGGGGACTGTGCTTTCTTGGCCTCTTTGGGTGTCTTTCACGGAGGGCCGGGGAAAACACGGTCTGTCCCGAAGGTGCTGGGTGGCGGCCTGCGTGAGCGTCTGCTCATTCTGAGTTTGAGGCAGGTAGCGGGCTGTGCCCTGCCTGGAGTAGTGTGGGGTCAGCCGGGCAGGCGGGGCACTTGGAAACTCAGCGCCCGGGACTGTGCCAAGCGCCGCAGTAGCTCGCTCTGGTCTGGAAGCGAGGCCTGCCCAGAACCCAGGCCTCCAGCAGACGTGATGGTTCCTGCGAAGGAGAATGGGAGCCGGGCCGGGGTCCGATCCTCCTGGCTGGGAGCCTGGGAGGCACAGCCAGAGCGCTGTCCTCAGGGCGCAGGGCCTCAGCAGCCTTCCCTGGCTCCTGACCCACAGGGTGCCAGGTTGTGGCCGGCGGGGACCTGGCCTGGTGAGGCTCAAATCCGCGCCAGCCCGAGATCTCAGTTTGGAGCAAGGATCACACCCTTGAAAATCACTTCCTACCGAGTTTGTGGTTTTTGAAAATGTTTGATTTGTTTTACTTCCTACAAAAACAACATAAAGTTCTGAAAAGCAAAAATAAGAAAAGTGACAGGTAGTTCATTCAGATGTAACTACTCCTGTTAATCTGGTAGCCCTTTATTTCGAGTAATTTATAGCTGCACAATGTATCTAATTCATGATAATATTAAAATATGATAAGAATGTATTAAGATGTTTATAATAAATGGAAACTAGGTGCAGGGTATATGGGGCCTCTTCTTGTGATTTTGATTTTCCTATAAATCTAAGTCTGTTCCAAAAAACAAAGCTTATCTTTAAAAATATATTAAAATGTATGAAATGAAATATAATTAACATGCAGCCTAATAGGTTAGATTGATTATTAGATTATGACTTTAGTTTGCAGTCTTTCACATTATATTATTTTATGATACATTAATACATTTTGTATACTGTTTGCATATTTTAGTGCATATATTTATAAAATATACACTTCAATATTCTGCACATAGTAAGTGATAAATGGTTCATTTATCAGATAAACCTGCTGAGGACAGAATGCCTTTGTCCCCCAGCAGGTACTGGGTTACAAGGGACCAGGTAGTGAATACATAGACAGGTACATGCTTAAGAAACTCTGAGGGCTATGCAGGAACAGTGTGACCACGGAAACTGCAGTAGGGGCCCTGTCCACGTGGGTATGGAGGGTCCCCGGCCGGAGCTAAGTCTGCAGTGGCATCCACACGATGACTCTGGAAAGTCCTGTCCTGGTTGAGGAAAGGAAGCTACAGAAAACACAATATTATGTCAGAAAGGCTCAGGAGCCAGCTGAAGAGGCTTGCTCGACACGGCAATGTGACTACAGTAAGAATACTGAGGGCAGTGTGCCCTTGGAAATAGATCAGCCTCATTTATGCTTACAGGCCCACGATAATATCAGAGAAGAGCCTCTGTTAATCACTACTGGAAAACGCTAAGCCACAGCTCATTTTTGAAATTGGTAAATAAAAGGAAAGAAGTAGATAAATGTGCCTCTGACTGACCAAACGGTTCAGGAGGAGACGTTCGGGGTGAACCTGTTCCAGAGGGGACGACAGAAATAGCACTGAGCAGTTTGCAAAGCTTGGGGAGCCGATGTGTGGGAACAGCGGCTGACCACAGTCACCCGCAGAATGCAGCCCCGCAGACACGCTCCCCCAAGCAGGAGAATGTGTGAGTGTTCCCAGGAGGTGAACCCGAATCTCCTTAGAATCTCATCAGGGTGAAGCAAGGGGACAGAAGCACGTGTTGAGTAACATCAAGAGTGCCATAAAGCAAACTCCAGTATTATCGTGAGGAGTAAACGAGTTTGTGTCTGCAAAGTGACTAGAACTGTGCCTGGCGCTCCGTGAATATCCGCTATTGTGATCACTGCTCTTACGGGCTCACAAGCGGAGGAGGAGAACCCTTTCTCTTTTGACCGGGAGGCAGCACCCCAGTCAGCAGCAGCCTGGCACCTCTGGGCTGTAGGCAGCGTGCCTGGGCCCACCACATCCACAGTGAGGCCAGGCGCTCACAGAACCACGCAGCCGGCCTGGTCCTGTGTGAGTGGTCAGCTTTCCCCAGATTTTATTCTGAAGGAAGAGAAAATTGCATGGACTCTAGGAGCCCCTGAACTCGAATTTTCGAGGAGATGTGACTTTCCTCTATAGTGCACGCATCAGGCTGCACATTCCAGCCATTATAATTAATTAATATGCCAAGCACGCAGTGGCCGTCTACGTTTCAATGTATTTTAAAGGTACACTTTATTTACGAGGACAGCCCTAGATTTACAGAGGAGTCAAGATGAGATGACACAGAGGCCCCATGCGCTCTGCACCAAGACTCTCCTGTCGCGCGGTACTCATTCCAGAGCGAGCATGGCACACTAGTACCTGCCAAAGCCTGTGCTCTCTTCCGATTCCCTCCGTTTTACCGGATGCCTCTTTCTCTCCCAGGATCTCAAGGGAACACTACATGTTGTTACATCTTCTCAGGCTGCGGTAGTCTCAGACTCACCTCTGTTTTGATGACCTGGATGGGTCAGGACTTTTCTAGCATAGCCCTGTGTAGTAATGCAGTGAACTGAGGTACCGCTCATACATGCTTCTGTTTGCCAGCAATTCACTCCGCAAACAGAAGCATTTGGCAAAACTTTTCTTCAGTTCACAAACTCTGTCTGGGTGATGAACACGGCCTTGGCCACTCTCCCCAGAATCACGGAGCAAATTAAGTTCGTGAACTGAGGCACCCCTGTGCAAGTCAGGATTTATCTAACTCTTTTCTTGGGGTCAGATTGGAGTTTCCTGTTTGCATTGCCAGAGATCGAACCCAGGGCCTTCACACTGGGCTGTGCCCTCCACCCTTTTTCATTTTTCGGAAGAGTCTCTCTAGGTCACTAAGTTGCCCAGGCTGGGCTGGAACTCGCGATTTCGCATGTCACAGCCTCCCAGGGGATCACATGCCGGCACCAGCGGCCTTGTCTGTTCGGGCTCGGGAGGAAGACCACGCAAGCTCACCCTGGCCTTCCCGCCCCCGTCCAGAGTGTGCGGTCACTGCGGAGGGTGCGTTTGGTCCCCAGCTGAGCGTGTGTGCACCGGGTTCCTCCAGGGTGACGTCCCCTCCCCGCCTTCCCCCGTTCTCTGAAGGGGCTCTGCAGCCACAGCCAGGCTGGGGAGCAGCACTGCAGAGCCAGAGAGACCCTTCTGTGCAAGGTCACTTCCTCCCAGTCCCTTATTCACTCGTTTATGTTAACACAGACTCAATTTATTTGAGATGTTCGTTCAATATTTTCACCTTTCTGTAGGTTGAGGTGGTTATTTTTATTGCACTCTAGAGATTATTTTAATGAACATGTACGCATGTCAGGGTTTACTGACATCGTCACATCAATATGTAGTGCATGATTCTAGAAATAGACTATTGGAGGGGACAGGCCAAACTTTTCCATACCTTGTGCTCTGTGCTGCCAAGTTGTTTTCTAGCTCTGCTGATGCTCAGCTCTTTCCATCCGAGATGGCCTCAGTGTATCTTTGCAAGGGTTAAGAGTGAAAATTTATTTAAAGCTGTGTTAATATGATTGGAAGGTAATGTCCCACCCTTGCCGCCACTAAGAAGGAATTCTAGAATATTTGCTAAGATGACCCCTCAGTGCCTCACAGCACAGAAGGGAAGCAGCCCCAACCGAGGGCCTAGCCATGGCGGCCTTGCTTTAGGGCCACAGCTCTTGCAGGGCCTCACCGATCCTGGAGCCTGGCCTGTCCTCTCCTGCCCCAACCCTTTCACCAGGGCCCACGGTTCCGAGCCACACACCGGACCAGGCTTCCAGTACCTGGGTCACCCTCAGAGCACAGCTGCCCAATATGAAGGAACGTGGAGGAGTGTGGGTCCTGAGGCGTGCGCATCAGTACTGCTTAGCTGTGAGGGAGCCAGGACATCCACCCCGTGCTCTTCAATGAGCCCAGAGGTCAGAGCCCCTCACGGTCACCCCTCCACGTGACTAGATCGTCCCAGAGCCTGGGTGGGAATGCTGTCGGGGGAGCGGCCCTTGTGACTTGGAAACCACACCTGTGCTATCACTCCAAGGCGTGTGCTGTGTCTAGATGCTGAGCTGTGCTTCCCGCCCTGCAGGTGGAAATTACTGACTGGCCTGAGAAACAGACGTGAGGAAAGTCGGTACTCACTGTGCCTTGTGATGGCAAGAACTCAGCGGGCAACTTCCTGGGGATGGGGAGGGTCCCAGGGAAAGTCTCAGCAGACCGCGCCTTAGATAAGGCACTCATCAGCTGGAGGAGAGGGAGAGGAGGATTGGAACCTCCGCTCTGCAGGCGACTGGGACCGGTAGGGAGGAGGCCCCTGTGGTCCCCGAGAGCTCTAGCCAGCAGTCCTGAGTGGAAGTGTGGCACACGGCTTCCAAGCCCATGCCACACTGTTCCCTGGCAGATGGCTGCAGTGGGGCCGCTGCCCGGGTGGGGGGACACGGAGCCTCTCCACTGGAGCCTCTAATGGTTTTGGGAACAAGGACATCACCCCAGTGCTCTTAAGTGAGCAAGAAATAGCTTTTATCATCTTTGATTCAGTATACATTAAATGGTTATGTCTCACATACTGTACATTTATTAAATATACATCAACTAGCAAACTAGAAATCACAGCTGAGACGCCTTGAATGCTACACCAAGGAATTTCAGTTTTCTAATTCCACAGTGTGAGGCTTGGTGAGGATTTCTGGACAGAGCTGTCTGTCGCCTCCTCTTAAAAATCGCAATGCCCGGCTGGGTTTGTTTGTGGTGTTGTTGTTACACAGTAGCAGATAACTGTTACCAAAGGTATGATTGTTGTTCCAGTGTAGAACAAATCAACAAGAGAATCAGAATGGATCCCCAACTGCTCCAAGTTCCTACAGACCTCACATAGCAGCACTGATAAGCTAAGACTTCATGGAATTATTTCTCTTTAAAACCGAGTGAGAGTGATTTTCCAGTGATTCCATGCTTTTGTGCCAGTTATTCCTCCTCTCCCCGCCCTCTTTCTAATCTCTCACAGGAACTTCTACTTTATTTTGATATTTTAGCTCTGCACGTACCCCCGCTGGGGTTATCCCAGAGTGGTGAGACTTCCTTCGCCCTGGGCACCCTTAGAGTTTTTCAGATGCTCCTAGCATTTCCTCTTTCCAAGTTCTTAAAGACATCCTTTAATGAGGAAAGAACTTTCTTCAGATTTCTCAATATTTTCCTTAATTTTCTCTTGCGTGAAATATAAAATCCTGATATTACAATAAGCGTCTGAAACTATAGTTATCATTTATGCAGATCTCCATTAAATTGTCCTCCATGACAGGGACTGGTAATGTGGAAAAAAAAACTAAACAAAACAGAATCACAATCACATGATAGGGAAACTTTTTTTTTTTTTTTTTGGCAAAATATTTGTTATGCTTTCCCAGAAGCAACTTTTCCCCAGTTTCTTTCTGTATTTATTTCTATCAGTACAACTGCAGTACATAATGTTTCCCTTCATTCCATGTGTGGAGTTGGTACACACACACAACACATCTTGATTCCTTCCCCCCCTTCCCATTTGAGAAAGATCTACCTCCCTACTTCCTGTTATCTGTCTTTTACTCTTTCTGTATAATTCCAGGCTTCTCATACAAGAGAAGCCAGGCGATATTTAAGCTCGTGAGTCCGATTTATTTCACTTAACATCATGGTCTCCATTTTCCTACAAACATCTTAAGTTTGTTCTTCTTCATGGCAGTGGTGCCACATCTTCTTTATCCTTCATCTGCGGGTGAACCTAGTGGCTGCTTCTGAGGCTTAGCTGAGTTGTGCCGCTATAAACATGGGTGTGCAAGCCTCGCTGTAAGATACCTGGAGGAGGAGTGGCTGGGTCAAATGGAATTTCTGTTTTCATGTTTTGAGGACTCTCCATATCTGATTCCCATAATGGTTGCACTAGTGTACAGAAACTTCTTCACTGTAGACTACTTGCTTCCCAATTAACCTTTAAATTACATCACTAAAATATGTCCCTCATTCAAGATTTATCTTTTGTACTGGAAAACTTAATTTTATTTTATTACAGTATTCTGTTTTGATGCTAGAGATGGAACCCAGGGCCTCACGCTGCTAAGAATGCTCTCTGTCACAGGGTACACCCCAGCCCCCCAAAATCCAGGAGAAAAGACTGCGGCAGCAGGCCGTTCTATAACCTCACGTCTTCAGTCACTAAATAGTAGTGGGCAGTTTGTATTTACTTAGCAATGTGCTAAATTATGAGGGTAAAGAAGATCCTACCCCTGAGAGGCAGCACAGAGATGCGACCATAGCTCCAAACTAGGTGTTGTGTGAGCCTGCGAGGGGCTCTTGGTGTCCAGCAGGAGTGTGTGTGGGCCTGTGTGGGTGAGGGAAATCCTCCTGAAGCTGAGTGCCTGAGCTCAAGGTGGATTCCAGGCAGGAGTCAGGAGAAGCCTGAGGGTGGGAGGGGTGTGGGTTTGGGGTCGGGCCAGGCTCAGAAGCGTGCAGAGCATGCAGCCGGGGGACACAGGGCAGGTGTGTGGTCTCTGCAGCTCCGCTGTCTCAGGATTGGCCCCGCCTCGAAGTTAGCAGCACTCAGACGCCTGCAGCACCGTTGTGGCTCTCACCCGTGTGCATCAGACCCTGTTATGGGCATTTAGGTCCCTGCTAAGGTGCTGAGGGAGAGATAGCTCTAGAAAGAAGAAAGAAAGAAAGAAAGAAACAGAATGGAACTTACAGAGTCAGAGTAATCATTGTGGGAATGAGGGAGAAAGAGGCCAGCGTGGACGGCAGGGTTGGGACGGGCCTGGGGAAGGGCTCAGCTCTGGCACAGGTGGCAGGGTATCTGGAATTCGTCTCCTGGCTTCCCCCTGGCAAGCTGGAGGACAGGGAGAGAATAAAGTCTACGGGAAAGAGCAGAATGTGAGGTGATCAGAGCAGCCGGTGGCAGGCCTCAGGTGAAGTCCTGCTCTCAGCTGTGCTGCTGGGAGGAGAGGTTTCTCCTCATTGGTCTGGGCGGGTTCCTGGGTTTCATCAGGGGGGCAATTCTTAGAGCAAACACTGGCCAGGAAGGAACTTGTGATTTTTAATTATTTTTTTTAGAGGAGTTGCTTTAATTAAGGGCAGGAAGTTCCTTCTTGGGTTTTAGGACCCCGCTGATTACAAACTGCCCAGACCAATTCCGCCCCACTTACCAGAATCTCTGTTAAACAATATGTTCCCAAAAGCAAGAAGAGAAAATTGAACAATGAGACATACAAGTAATAAAGAGGAAAGCCAGAGTGAACACGAAACCTTGCATGCCTCTTTATTTTTAGGGATGTGTACACCCTTCTCTATAAAACATAATTTTAAAATGATATGCTGTCTTCATTGGCATTGTTACAGTTATTCTTCATCCTCAATAGGTGCTCATCTTGTAAAACATTTAGACAATACGGAAATGAAGAGAAAAGTTAAAATGCTCAGCTTTCCCATTCGGAGATAATGCAGGTTAAACTGTTCAAGATCTTTCCTTATGTCCATATGAACTGGGCCAAGAGATTTCAGAGAATTCCTTTGATTGTTTTTCTTTCTGTTCATTTCTTTCATTCTTTCTTTTCCTTCCTTCCTTCTTCCTTCCTTCATTCCTTTTTTTCCTTCAGCTGGGAATTGAACTTTGGGCCTTCTCACTGAGCTGTGTCCCCAGCCCCTTTTTGTTTATTTATTTTTTAAATTTTGAGGCAGGGTCTCACTAAGTTGCCAATTTACCTGGGCTGGGCTTGAGCTTGTGATCTTCCTGCTTCAGCCTCCCAGAGTGCTGGGATCACAGGCAGGTGCCACCTCATCCAGCTCAGAAGCCTTCTGTCTGTGTCGTCCATATCGGTGGTAGCAGATGACCTCAGAAGGTAAACTCAAAGAACCCTTTAGGGGGAGATGGGGCTGGTGGCTGTGCTCTCTGGCATGAGCGTGGTGTACCGATCGTGGCTGGGAGTCGGGTGGAGTCAACTTCTTCCCAGAGCAGAGGGATGAGGATGCTGAGGTTCATCTGGGGATCAGCAAGATGCCAAGCTGGACAGAGGGAGGACAATCGGATCAAAAGGAGCAATCACAACATGGGGACAGGGAAGACAAAACTTCTTCAGGCTACAGGGCCTGGCGAGGACTTCCTCCCAAGCTTGTTAAAGAAGGGATTTGTGATGTACTCTGTGTTACTTGACAGTCTTCAAAAATGGTCATGAGGAAAGCACATAATCAAACTGTACCATGCACATCGAAGTATCGGCCTGGAGAGCAGCTCTAGGGCCAAGGGCCAGGGAAGGCGATGGAGGGAAAATGATGGATGTCAGTCATGTACAAGTACAGAGCTGCCAAAATGCAGCCCGCTATCTGTACAACCTACATGGACCAGTGGAAAACACGGACAAGCTGAAAGTGGGTGTGTCCGGAAAAACGTCTTTCAAGAACTCTCATTGTTGCTGATTCTTTTGGAAGAGTGAGTCCTTTCCTCTACAGGTAGAGGTCCTTGTTAGCGGAGGATTCATTAGGTAAGTCTGCTGCTAGGCTGTCAAGAGAAGCCCTTGGTGACCAGCAGGAAGATATTTGCCAATGTCAAACTGCTTAGAGCCAAGTCGCCTTCCCTGATTTTTCTGTAAACACCATATCTTATGCTATGCTTCACGTCGGCCTGGTCTGTCTAAAACTGAAGAAGCAGAACTGGTCTCCAGCCATCGTCCTGTGGCTCAGCCTTTCCACGTAGTGACAAAGCGAGAGTCAGGAGGTGTCCCCAGACTGCTTGCATATTACCACAGAGTGAATTTCTAATCTTGCAAAAGTGGTGAGGCCGTGTGTGTGTGTGTGTGTGGATTGAAAGTGACCTTGGAGAACTGCTAGAGGCATCAGCAGTCACTGGCAAATGAGCATCCAGCAGGGTTGGACCGAGTCAGCAGAAGGAAAGAACTGATCCGGAAGGACAGCATGCTCTGTTTCCGGGGTTTGACCTCACTCCCATGGGTCACAGTCCCGGGGGGCATGAAGCTCCCCCTGAGCAAAACACAGGCCACTCTGGATTCATGGTGGATTCAGCAGTGCCGCAAGGCTGTTAGAGAACTTCACTTATTCTAATGCTCCCGGAGACAGTCCTGACCCCTCGGTGTCCAGCATTAGATGTACTTCCTTCTACTGGTCTGATTCTTCGGTGTCAGGTTAGTGCCACGCTTATATTGCTGCTACTTATTGCTTACTGTAAGCCACTCTCCATAGTTTATTGTCAAAACAGCAGGCAGAGTGAACCTTTCACAAAGGCACTGGTGGATGGACCCTCCTCCCCAAGCTCCTGCAGCCCCTCCGAGGTCCTGGCTGTCCACAAGGCCCTCAGGTTATCCTCTTACTCGTCTGCTCTCTGTCCCACTCTGTGCCCTCTTTGCTGGTCCTGGCTGCCCACAGCCCTGTGTGCACGGCCTGTTCCCGCTGACCTCAATCAGGGGCCCCACTGTGCCCCTGTGTAAACTGTGGACCCCACAGGTCCCTGTTCCCTCCTCCTAGTTTTGTTTTGTGCCACAGAATTAATACTTTCACCCATATAAATGATTTTCGTATTTGTTTTGTCTTTTTGTGTGCCTGCTCATTAGAATTTAAACTCCAGTAGGGACAGGCATTTTGAGCTCCTTTGGTCACTGTGGTGACTCCAGGTCTAGAACGGTGCCTGGGCAAAGTAAAGGTCCCTCCTCCCCTGAGTGACTCCTCCCAGGGCTGTGCAGCTCAGCTCTGGGTTCCTCACTGAAGCACCCATGGATCTCTTGCGGGACTCAGCTCTGGTCCAAGTGTCTGCACTTCCCCTTCCTGCCAGGAGGGGGAGTGCGGGCACTCGGCAGAAGCGCGCCCCTGTGGTCGTGGGTCCGGGGCGTGGGTCTTTCTGGCTCGGGCACTGGCATTGCTGGGTCGTTGGGCGGAGGGAGAATTCTCTGTCGATCTGAGCACGGAACGACTTGTTCCTTAAACAGGAAAAACCAACGCTCTTCCCCACTATTTAAACATAGACTGAAACTTCTGGTTAAGTATACAATTCCTGAAGCAAATATTTTCATTTACCTTGTATCTGTTTTTGTTGTAATTATTTAAATAATCTGACCTCCCCCAAATTCCTGAACACCTTTATTTCAGCTGAGTGAAAGGATATTTATTTGCTTTGTGTACCAGAATATTTTACAAATTGAAATTTCCTTCTGAAATTTGTATTATCCTATCTCTATAAAAGCAAACATAGGAACGAGAGCAATGGGCATATTTAATAATCATGCAAAAGTACCGAAGAGCAGGGCACCTCCTGTATGCCTGGCACTGTGCTAGGTCCTGAGAAGTTGAGAGTGAGCTCATTGCTTTGGGTGTTACAAGGGTCAAGAAATCTGCATACTAAGTGATGGGACTGAGCAGAGTCAAGTAAGTGTCGTGGTAAAGGTGCAAGCAGACTTCGCAAGGGATACAGAGTCAGGAAGAAGTCATTTTGATCAGGAAAATCAGGGGAGAAGTAGTGAAAACCTTGCTTTGGGAGGCATGCAGGACACTGGCAGGCCTAGAATCGGAAGGGAGAGCGTGCGCAGCTGGGACCCTGGCACCCTCAGAGCAGAGCACAGTGGTGCCCTGGGCCATGTGGCTGGAGGGTGGGCGTGGGATGCCCCTCACGCTGGGGCCTGGGAAGTCCGACTGTTCTAGAGCCACAGCGCGGTGAGGAGGCAGCCAGGAGGGAAGTGAGGACCAAGGAAGAAGGGGAGAAGGAGAACGGAGGGCCCACCTGGCAGGCAGGCAACTGGATGCAAACTGCGGGTCCTTGCTCCAAGAAGTAAAGCGCCCGTGACACCTTACCTGCCTTCTACTAGGGAATGGAAAGAGTAAGAAGATGTTCTCTCCTCCCTCACCCTTGATGGTATGATGTTTAAAAGCAATTCACTAAAAATACTCAGCAGCCTCTTGAAAGTCACAGTACGTGTAGCCCTGCCCATGGATGACATGGGTGCATCACATCTCCACTCCACTGCATCACACGTCTTGTTGGACTTTTCCAAAGTTCTTATCCTGTTGGGGTAATTTTATTTCTAAAAATAGACGATGATAGCATTCTGTTTATTTAATGACAGCTGCGTTAGATGGAACTCACACACCACACAGTTCACCTCTGTGTAGCGCACAATTTGATGGTCTTGGTGTAGTCACGGAGCTGTGGAGTTTAGACATTTCCACCACTCTGGTTATCAACATTCATTCTCCACTGCCCAGCTCCCTCACCCTAGGCAATTGCTAATTCATTTCTGTTGCACAGATTTGCCTTTTCTGGACACTTCACACCAATGGGATCACAGAACATGTGGACTTTGCGTGTGATTTCTTTCACTTTGAATAAATTTTTAAAATTTCATCTTTTTTATTTCTGCCAGTACTGGGAACTGAATGCAGGATACCACACCTTTTCAACAATCTATGGGGAGTCCCACTTAATGCAACAATATGAGAAAAAGAAATGAAAGGTATCGGGCAAGAAGAAATAAAGCTGTCTTTACACGCAAATAACATGATGACACAGGAAATTTGAAAGAAGAAAACTACAACAATAACAAAAATCCTCCTTAACTAATTAGCAACTACAGCAAGGTTGCAGAACATAAGGTAAATATACAAAAGATCACTGCAGCCCAGCTCCTAGTGGGCCAAGGACCCCTGGATGAAGGCGGCCACTTGGACTTCACTGCCAGATTCTCTGCAGACTGGGACTGGACTAGGTACTCCCCAGGGAAGGAGGGCTCTTCAGGAATCAGCGTCACCTCCACTGTGGCTCAGCTCGCTCTCCTGCAGTGCGGGCCCACTGAGATGGCCGCTGCCTTCCTCTGTCTGTGCAGTGGCTCCTCGTCCTCATGGGCAGCCCCGCCGGTGGTGTTTACTGTGTCCTTCCTGTGTGCGAAGAGCTGTTCTCTGTCCCATGTCATCAGCTTCCTGTAGCCCTGACAGATACCAAGGCAATTCCCGATAAAGGGAAGGGGTCATTTTGCCTCAAAGTTTGGAAGTTTCCATCCACACATCAGCACAGGGATAAACCACTCACCTCCTGGCTAGGGAGCGAAGAGAGACACCCGGGTCTCATGGTTTCCTTCAAGGGCATGATTCCAGCTACCCAAAGACCTGCACTGCTGCCCAGTGGTGGTGAGCTAGGGACCAGGCCTTTAACACATTGACCTTTAGATCCAAACTACAATGGTCCTTGGCATCTCCTTTAATCTTCACAGCTCTGGGAGGTGACTACCACTTCTTGTCCCATTTTAGAGATGACCAAACTGGGTGTTTGGAGGTTTACATAAACTCTTCAAGAGCTCCCAAGTGCTGGATACTGGAGTCAAGAGCTGCACACAGAGCCATGCAGTCATCACCCATGCACCAAAGCATTGTGTTTCCTCACTGTCATGTACACGAGGAAGCAAAACGCTGTAGTTCTGTGAGGATTCCGATGTGACAGGTCCTTTACTTCACCTGGAAACTGGGCATGCAGGAGCATCACCCTGTAGCAGTGATTCAGCACCAGGTGCACAGCTCTGTGTTTGTGATGGGATCATACACTGTCCAAGCCAGGTCTGGGACTCCACCAGGTCCGCGCCAGTGGGCCTCCCAGAGCACAGGCCCGAGCCTTCTGCTCATGACTCTGTGTGTGTGGCACTGTTCTCCTTTGAGCTTTTGCTTTCCTCGTGCAGTCTCCCTGTGCACGTATGGAAGTGTGGTTTTCCCGAACGTCCTTCTTCTAATTTAAGACGAGCACATGCTAGGCTTGCACAGGAAGTATATGCAAGCAGTGTTGGCCTTTAATACTGTTTCTAAAAATGGAGGTCTGCAAGATTTAACACTGTAACATCACTGTGGTTGCTTGAAGAGATGCAGGAGATGGTGGTATAGTCCATAAATATTCAAACCAACAGTACAGGAGATCGCAATGTTTGGTTTCATGGAGTGGAAACTGGTGTCCCCGTGTGGTTATTTCAGCGTGTTGAGCAAGTGAAGCCTTTTCAGATGGAGCGAGCTATTCCACAGAAATTGAATCTGTATTATCAGCAAGAATTAGGCTTTAGCTTTCTTCACCTTTGCCTTGATAATGTTGTTTTTTTTTTATTCAATTCTTTTTTGTATCAGGGATCGAACTCAGGACCTTGTGCTTGTGAGGCAGACACTGTGCCACTGAGCTAAATCCCCTGCCCTATAGTGCTGTGTTTTTTTAAAAAAAGATTTTTATTTTTGTAGCTTTCCTTCAGTCTTTATTAGGTACTTTGTGGTGGTGAGGTTCTCTTTTCCTTGCCTGCCATCTAGTGGCCACAGCAGACGTTGCAGACACCCGCCTTCCGGCCTGGGCTGCCCTTCCGTAACACCAACACCGGGCCACACCAACACCGGGCCACAACACCGGGCCGGAGGCTGAAAGGACTAAATGACCCATCTCCGGGCTCCTTAGGCTCCTCTTGCTTCACAGAGGAGCGCGGCTTGTGGGCTTAAATCCCCAGCCCCTTCCTTCGCTTTTCTTTTCCCTCCCTTCTTTGCTTTCTCTTTCCGTCTCTTCCACCCCATCCCTCTCTTCTTTTGCTCTTTCACACTGGGGGTTGAACCGAGGCCTTCCACGTGCTAAGCATGTGCTCTACCACTGCACTACACCCAGCCCTTTTGAATGTTTTACGGTAAAATTAATTCGACCGGAGCCACAGTGTTGGGGGAGGCCACACTGGCACGGGCTGGTTGTTGGGGTTCTATCGTCCAGACAGCGGAGATGCTGCCAGGCTGGGCCTTGTTCCACAGCTGAGGGCGGCAGGCAGGAAGGGGCCTGTGTGGGGGTAGCCCGTGCTCCTCCTTCTGACCGAGCTGCTGTGCCGGGTGAGCGCCTGCCACCTCAGGAGAGCCACTTCCTTGGCTGCAGATCATTCCAGAGACTCTGGAAGCTGCTGGCCCAGTCAGGCGCTGGCTGCACTCCCGGGTTGCCCGAAGTGGCCTGCGGCACCAGCAGGGGGTCCCCTCACCCTAGGAGGGAAGCAAGAGGGTGAGCAGGCAGCGGCGGAGCTGGTCAGCAGGGATGGGAGGCTGGGCCTGCACCCCGGGGATGGAGGTGGAGTGCCCCGTCCCGCCGCAAGGCTGGTCCCTGTGAGGCCCTCTCCACGTGGCCTGGTGCATGGCCAAAGGGTACACCCAGGAGCCTCCCTGCATGGCTCCTCCGTCCGTCCTGTCCTTGCCGTTTCTCCTGGGCTCCCCACACCCTCTCCTGGCTTCCTCCTGCTTCCGGTCACTCCTCCCTCCGCTGACCCTGCAGCCAGCCAGGTCACCTTACACAGTCACTGTTCCCCACCTCATCCCTTCCTCCTCTTCTGTGTAGACACCCGTGCATCACGGTCCCCCAGGGCCTTCCCCTGAGCTGCACCTGTCGTTTCATCAACCCTGCCATGCAGGACCCCTCAGGCCCGGTGTGTCCGAGTCCCCACAGCTGCTGGTCTGTCCTGGGAGTGGCGGACTGCTTTGGTTGGATTCCCTCGGCTCCTGGCCCCTGACTCATGTCTTCCTCACACTGCACACCCACCCTCCATAAAGCCTGCAGGTCCCATCTCCAGAATACCCAGAGCCTGCCCAGGTTCCCAGCCTAGCCAGCTCACCCCTGCCCGGCCTCCACTTCAGTCGGGTCCCCAGGGCTTTTCACCTCTGCTCCCAGGAGTCCTCACGTGACTCAGTGGTGACCCCTCCTGGCTGCGTGCCCGCGACAGCTGCCAGGCTGTACCCAAGTGTCCCAGTCGGTTGGAGACGGTGCCAGGCTGGGATTCTGAGCAAGAAGGGAGGCTCCCCTCTAGGACCCTGGGGAGGCCGGGAGGCCTGAGTGGCACAGACTGAGGCCTCCAGCGGCTGCCTGTTGGCCCTGCTATGCTGGCCAGGCCTGGGGTGGGCGGCCTGGGGGGACTGAAGGTCACTGCTTCCCTGCAGGGGTGTCGCAGGCCTCGTCCTTCCTTTGCCCTCTCTGATGCTTGCTCCGAAGTCATTTCCCTGGCGCAGTCGCTCTTTCTCTAACACAGAAGTGTGATCTTAGTTCTGGGCCGAAGCCCGCTGTTTCCTCTGGCCGGAGGCCTTCCCCGCTCCCCAGCCCTGCCCCCTCTCCTCGCCACCTCTCTCCAAGGCTCTCCCGACCCACAGCCACTGCCCCGCACGGCCTCCCAGGGCTCCTGTCCCTCTCGCCTGTCCTGCCCTCCCTGCCTTCCGCACTCACCGTGCCTGCTGGTGTCCGCGTGCTCCGGTGCCTGGGCTGGCAGCTCGGTTTGTCGATTAGGGTAAGAGCAGCGGTCAGCACAGGCCAGGTGCCCCCCTCCGCATAGAGGTGTGGGTAGCAGGCGCCCTGCGCCTATGCATTTGCATGCTTCTCTCCCGTGGCTGGCTTAATATTGCAGAAGGGACGCTTGTCACTGCCCAGGCCATGCTGCAAAAGGGGGGTTGCCACATAAGAGCCCGTCCCAGGGGGCTGTGGAGAGAGGGGCAGTGAGGTCGGGAAAGCCCTGCCCACTGTCCCCTCGGGGCACCCTCATGGAAGCGGGTTCTCTGACCAAAGTCAAGGCGTTGCTGACCCAAGACCCAGACAACACCTCGACTGCTTCCTCCTGCACTGGGTCCTCCCAGCAGAACTGCACCTGAGTCCCTGACCGCCCCAGAACTCTGTGCCAGACATGTGTTGTGGCTGAGCACTGCTGCATTTTGGGGAACTTGGCAGACAGCAGTAGAAAAGAACACAGTAGGCAGTACTGTCATTCACTGAATTTTAGCCCACAAACCAGACATCGAGCAGGTAGGAGGCAGTTTCACGGTGCAGAGGGGCCCTGGACCACCCCACTGGGAGGTGCAGGTACACATCTCCTCTGTCTCCAGGGTGACAGGACACTGTGGAGGAGGAGGAGGAGGAGGAGCCGATCTTTGTTAATTTGATCAGGAAGGCGAGGAGGCTCCACTGCAGAGGCCAGAGGCTGGGTCCATAGGGACATAGGACTTCCAGGGCAGCCTAGAAACAAACCCTCACCCTGGGGTTGGAATGCCCAGCTGCCTGTCCCCTCACAGTGACATCAGGCAGAAAGGATTCAAAGACTGCGCCCCCATCAGCCAGTGCCTCTGCCTGTGTAGGAGGAAGCCAGGACAGCACTCACCTCCACTTGGACGGGTTTTTTTCTGTGAGTTTGTTGCTATATTTACTTGCAGTAACCAAGGATCTGAAACTTCGGTGATGCAATCTTTCCTGTTGTGCCTCTTATTTTTAAATATGAGCTTGTATGGCAAAGCGATTAAGTCATTTTTGTGTCAGCTTCTGATTTACTTCTCTGACCACGACGGTTGCCAGTCACTTGATTAGACTTAGAAGTGACCCGCCTGAATCGTGGTTTAAACAAAACAGTCTCTAGTGTCTCTTCTTCGTGCTTTACCAGCTCTGGACGAGCAGCAAAGCGAAGCTGAATGCAGCAGGAGAAACGTAACCTCGCCCTCGTCTGAGCTCAGCTGGAGGCCCCCAGAGAAGGGAATTTTCATTGCAGTGACACTCGTCCTACTAAATGACTGCCCCGTGATTTATGGGGTGTTTCTGCCCCCTCCCCGGTGTAGCCAGCAGGGGGTTGGAGCAGGGCTATTCCTGTCCCCTCTATACCCTGGCTTCTGCCTCACCGTGAAAGATTTGATGTCCACTCTTGGAATAGCGATCAGTTCATTCAAATCCGAGTGTCTGAAGGAACTGAGTGCAAACAGTGGGGCTCTGGCAGCTGGTGTTGGAAAGTCAGGGGGAAAGCAGCACCCACGGGGCAGAGAGGCAGGAGACCCCTCTTGCCGGCCAACTCTCCATCTTGGGCAAGAATGAAGGGCAGGGCCATCGGAGGAGACGGGAGGAGACAGAGGTGCAGCCACCGTCGGCCAGACGTGCCTGGCCCTTCTAACTGACAAAGAGAAAAGCCAAACCCGGCTGCTCAACTTTTCTCCATGTTAGTCTTTCAGCTCTATCTTTTAAGCACTAAGAAGCAACCAAAGAAAGCAGGGGATGAGAGGGAAGCAGGGCAGTGAAGAAAATTTGGGATACAAGCTTTTAGTTTTGGGACAAAACTTTTAATATCATACGCTTTAGTGTTTTTATATGTACATTGGCTAATCTATAAAAGCAGTCATTATATTGCATTCCTAAAATGTACCAGTAAACTTAATGAATTAAAAAATAAATATTTCTTCCCCTTAACCTCTGTTGTATCTAACATTCATTCTTCTATTTTAGGAAGCACAAACTTGGCGTATCAGACATTTAACAGGTTGAGAATCATTATATCCCCCTTATATTTAGACTTTGATAACATTTCCTATGTCATTATGAACTAGCTTATGTCCCTCTTAAAATGCGTATGCTGAAGCCATAAGCCTCGTTGTACATATGTGGAGGTAAAGTCAGTGGGGCAGTTTCAGTTAGACGTGGTCGTGAGGGTGGGGCTCTGGTGATGGGATTAGTGGCCTTGCGGGAGGAGTAAGAGGGAGAGATTCTCTCCTTCCCACCATGTGAGGAGACAGTAAGAGGGGACTCGCTCCGACCACAGGAGACCTCTCTCACCAGGCGCCAAACCGGCCCCGCCACGGGATTGGACTTTTATCCAGGAGCTATTGTTTCATCTGCTCAGTTGTTGCTATTTTGTTATTGAAACCCTAGTAAACTAATGGTTAAGACAGATTTGATTAAGATTAAATTTGATTGACAGGGATCATAGTTTTTTTTCTGATGATAAAAGTGGTATCTTGGCTTTTTGAAAAATAGTAGAATTTTTCCATTGTGTTCTTATGGTGAAGCAAAACACCTTATATTTCTCTTGTGGCTTTGTTTGGTTCAGTAGAATCCTGAATCATCCCTATGGTAATAACACATTCATTCTATAAATAAGCCGCAAAGCAATAAGATAGGAAATAAGCAATACAAGCTCACAAAAATTGCTTTTACTCATTTCTGAATCTGGAGCATCTAAAATAAGGCAGAGTGAATTATACTAAAATGCTGTGTGTCAGATGGGTGAGTGGAATGAAAGAATGAAAGCCCCATGTGGGTAATGGGAAGGCCATGGGCTTGCGAACAAGAAATGCTTGAGTTAAGTTCTGGATTTTCCATGGAACTAGTCACTGCCTGACCACGGGCAGAGTAATTAATTTGTTAGACTCAGTTTCCTTCTCAAAAATGGGGATCACAACGCTAACATGACAAGGTTGTTGTGAAGGTTCAAGACAGTAAAATATAAAGCACTTAGGCAGTGCATACCAGATCTTCAGTCCCATTAGGTCACGTCTTTCGAGGGAAGAAGTACTGAGGGTGGTGGGAAAATGTCCATGAAGGAGTAGGGCTCCGTGAGGATTCTGTAGAAGTAAAGAGGAATGGTAAAATAGAAAGGGATTGTACTAGTTCCTACTCCTGGGACACGATCCCTGACAAAAGTGACAGGAGGACAGGTTTATATGGGTCCTGGCTTCTAAGGGGCTCAGTCCATGCTTGGCTGGCTCTGCAGCAGAAACATCATGGTAGAAGAATGTGGCACAGCAAAGACATTTGGTCCATGGCAGCCAGGAAGAAAAGGGGAACAGGGCCAGAGAGGAAGCGGGAAGGACCAGACACAGACCTGAGTCTATTCCTCTGTGCTGGCTTGGACACAATCAATCGAGCCGACTCTCCATCTCAACCATCACAGAAGTCTCCTCTGTAGTATTAAGGGAGACAGAGAGGTACAAAGTAATACAGTGCGGTATAATACCAATATTAGTCGCTTTAAAAAGGACACACGCAGAGACACGCCGATTTTCCTAATTGCACGATGTACGATAGGCGAGAACAGAACGCTGCCTAGAGGTGAGAGAGGTCAGAATGGAGGGTGATCGGAGACCTCTGGTTTTATTCTCTCCACCACATCATTTATATCTGTTTCAATGACCGTGCCTGCGTTCGTAACATAATTTGAAAGAGTGACTTATGAAAGGAAGAGGTGGTGGTAAACTAGGCGCCAGTGGAGAAGATACATTCGGCCTCTACCACCACATAAGTCAGCATCCTTCATCAGCAAGAAGCTACCAGTCAGTGTAAGTCAGCTGTTCCGGTTCTCGCTCCTCTCCATTTCCTCCTAACATCAGTTGAGAGGAATTTCCCAAATTCCTGTCTTCTGGACTTGTAGTTTCGGTATAAATCGTAGGTCCTGAGATACCCCACTGGATTCCAACTGGCAGTTCACATAACTCGTCTACACAGCGTAAGAGTGCTGTGCGGCTTGAGTAGCGAACACGTGGCCTGCTGCCCTCTCCCTGGGCGGCCATTTATTCACGGATGGGAAGGAAGAGCACAGGGTCCTTTTCACGAGGGCCACAGGCAGGGCGCAGAGTGTGTGGAGTCCTTGCCATCGAGGGACTTTCTGCAATTTCCCAGCCATTCACAGCTCTTCCTTCAGAAGCCCCGAGTGGCTTTCTCTTTATCTGAGATCTCAACAGCATTAGCACAGTCAGCCTTTTAGCTTGCGGGAGCTTTGGGTAAAGCCACGCAGCCACTCACCCCTGGCCAGGAGGGCACGGGCATCGCCAAGGGCTGGAACTCAGACCCCGTGCTGGTAGAAGCCTCCTGTGGCCCTGTCCTGGGCTGCCTTGCTATGCCGGGAGGGGCCGGTGTCACATTCTGCTGTCGACACCTGGTGTCTCTACAACCGTTAGTGCGTCTGGGTCTCTGCTTTCCACCTGCGCACTACATGGGACGTTCACAGTCCCAGTCAACAACCTGTGCTACCTTGCAGAGTCGAGATGGGCCCGGGCAGAGCTGCCCCTGGCAGGGAGGGACGACGCTGACACTCTCCAGCCTGTCAGTTTTGAGCCAAGAATGCAGTGTGACTGAAAAGCTATTTTTGGAATAGATACACCTCTGGGGCTCTGGGGGCATGCAGAGGGCAAAGAGCTTATTTGATTGGAATGTCAATCTATTTCTTTTTCAACGCCGCTTGGCGTTCCTCTGAGCTACCTTCCTCCCTGAATGTGGAGCTGTGGTGATTTGTGTCACCAGGGCTCCGCTCTGGACCCGGCTCCCTGCCAGGCTGAGCTCGCTGGGTTTGGCAGGGGGGCAGCCATCCTGGGTGCAGCCTGGTCCCGCTGAGAAACGGCCCTGCCGTGCAGTGCCGTAGGTCAGCAGCTGCATGTCTACCTGCCACATTTGAAGACAGAGTCTCTGAAAATGAAACGAAAGACTTGAGATAGGACTCGGAAGAGAAAGGGCGGGCTCGGCAGCGCTGGGCAGGAGAGGCCCTTTCCCTCCCCGTCAGCCTGTTCACCTCGGTCGGCTGTGCCCGTTGCCTTCCAGGGCCGGCTTTCTGTCCAACATTTGCAGTTAACTTTAAAGAACTCATGTACCTTTTAAAGACATGGAGTATAGCATCGCAATCTATTACGCGTATGTAATGTGTAATGACCGAGTCGGGGCAATTAGTATTTCAATCACTGGTAAGTGCGAATCATGACCATGAGATGCCACCTCTCCCCAGTCAGAGTAGCTCTTCTGACACCAAACAAGCCCCAAAACAACGCAGGCTGATGAGGAGGACAGAGGCCTCTGACACACTGCGCGTGGGAATGTGTGTTGGTGTAAGCTACCATGGAGTGTGGCCCGGACGATTCCCAGTAACCTACAAGTGCAGCTACTGTACGACCCTCAGCCCCAGCCCCGTGTATCTTCACAGGAAGCGGAATCAGTAACTGAAGACATGTCTACGAGCTGCCCTTCATGTGGCAGTATCCACAGCAGCAAAGGTGAGGGATCCGTGCAGACGTCTACTGCTGGGTGAACGGGAAAAGAAAGGGTGTACGTGCTCAGCGGAACATTATTCAGTCACAAAAGCCTCAAATCCCATCTTCTGTGGCAACATGGATGGAACTGAGGACATCGTGTTGAGTGAAAAATAAGGCGCGATTGAAGAAGTATGGTGAATGTTCAAGTTAAAAGTCCCGAGCACCATGACTTCCCCTCCGAATCCTCCCCTCGCTCTGCACACACATCCCATCACTTTTGCCTCTTTCTGAAGCAGCTCTGGAAGCCTTCCTGGGCGAGGGTCTTTAGCGGCCTCGCCGTGGCTGTTTCTAGGGCCTGAATCCATGCAAAACCTCTACCTCCCATGGCCTTTTTAACTTGAGAGAAGAGCCAGGAGCCATGTGGTGCCACACCTGGTGAGTCAGGTGGACGTGGCGGCACCACAGAGTTTTTATTAGGCCCAAACAGTGTGGCATCGCCACAGCGTCCCTAATGGGAGGGCAGCTGCATTCACTGCATTTTTGAGCACAGCTGGCAAAGACACTCTGGAAAGCAGACTCGAGAGCTGCTTCGGGAGTGGCAGGAAAGATGAGCTAAGTGTACCCAAAGCAAGGGGGGAGGGGCAATGTGGCTCTTGCTGTAACATCTTTTTGATTTAAACATTAACCACATATTCTGGTCACACCTTGTAACCCAGGTACAGAAAGACAAACGTTGAATTTTCTCACTCATCTGTGGGAGCTTCACATCTTTTCAAAAGACAGGCTGGCTTGGCCCTCAAACTTCCTTACTCTTTCCCGCTCTTCTCTCAGTACATGTGTAAAGTAGCTGCCAGCACTGACAAGTGTTTTTCTCTAAAAGCAAGGGGCAGGATCGCAGTTAGGCCTCACCCCCACCCACTATTGTTTCTTCCATTAAGATTCAGGGAACCCTGGCCTTGGAGAGGCTAAGAACTTCGCTCAGGTTCACAGGGGTGAAAGAAGCTCTGCTGCTCTGGGGATCTCAGCATCTCCAGAACCGCAGTGGGCGCCCCCTGCTCTCGAGTCACTCGTGCAAGGAGAAGCTGTCTGATACCCAAAGCGTGATCAGAACCAAGGACACTCTGGGTCTGGCCCACACTTGCCTCGGCGTGCTGGCCGCGGTGATGATAAGGCCGTTGTAATCACAGCAGACTGTAACTGAGTGCTCATTTTATACTAGGCGCTGGTTCAGCTCTGGGCAGAGATTATCCTGCATTTATTTCCACGGCAGCTCTGGGAGGTGGGTGTTAATTCCAGCCTCATTTTGAAGATCAGGACCCCGGAGCACAGCCCCTTTCCAAAGATCAAGGCACAACCTGGCCCTCCTTTTCCTCGTCCCTCGGGAAGAGGTTTCCCTCGATGATTTGTCAAATGTCTTAGTTCTTTGGAATATATGAGTTGCTGTCCTTTGGTTCCTCATATTGCATTGCATTTACTTCCCTTTATATTGTTGAGGCCTTTTTTCTTTTTTGGTGGTGCTGGGGGTTGAACCTGGGGCCTGGCAGAGGTTAGGCAAACACCCTACTGGCCTTGTTTGTTTGTGCGGAATGTGGCTTTGGGCAGATACCCAAGTGTGATGCCAGCGCCACACTCTTGTACTTTGAGCATCTGGAACTGTGGGCTAAATGGAACTCTGTTCTTTATAAATCACTCAGTTTCATGTATCCCGTTACGCAACAGAAAAACTAAGACAAACCCCTAACTAAAGCATAATGAGGGACGAGACTGTAGCATGCGCCCTCTGCTGTGAATTTCTGTCTCCAGGCCCCATCTGTTAGCTTTCGTCAGTCCCGGGGCCATTTCCACAGTAGCAGGCATACCTGGCTGTCTTGGGGCGTTGTATTTTTCCTGTTATGCTTCACTAGTGCACTGCTAGTGAAAGCCACGTGCACACTCCTGTGTCTGACACACCGTGGGCAGATATCAAATCAATGAACGCGGGCTGCATCTCTTAAGGATCACAACATCGGGGCTGGGCTCCCCGGCTGGGCTCCGTGCGGTGTAGATGGTGTCTGCAAGCACGTTGTCCTGTGGTTCCCACGCACTGCTGCCCTCTTCCCAGGCTGTGGGCGGGGCCTGTGAACACCTGGCCAGGACAGGAGGGAAAGGCCTGGGAAGAACGGCGAGTCAGCCCTGGGGACAAGGGCTGCGGGGAGGGACGCGCTGGCACTGAGACAGGGCTGCCCTTCTCTGTGCTCCTGGGCCCACCCTGAAGCCCCTGGTGAGCGGAGCTTCCCAGTGATCACTTTCCAAATCAGCTGCCTCAAATGCACTTGGTGGGGTAATTTGTTTGCTTTATTCATTAATTGCTGCCTTTTACGGGAATATCAAGTCCGTGAGAGCAGGGACCTCCGTCACTCTTCGTCACTCAGCTATGGAAGGGATAAATGAACAAAGGAGTGAATCCTGTGGCAGGTAAGACAGAGCATCGCTGGGGGAGGGACCCATGGGCCAGAGGGCTGGAGAACAACACGGATGCCACTAGGAAAATGTCCTGCACCTAGAGAGCCCAAAGGACGTCTCGGCCAAGAACAGTCCACAGTGCAGCAGAAAATCCACGCCTGACACTCCAGGCCCACGCCACGGCAGTTGTGCCGGGGGCTGGCATGGCTGGAGAGAGCGTTCTTCCTGCGTTTGCACACCTGCGATGCTGGCCTGGGCAGCTATTGCAGGAACCTCCCGGAACTGTCCTGTACCACAGCGTTTCAGCTGAAGATAGAAGATCTAACCTTGTCCATCCGAGGGTGACAGCGTCAAACGCAGACCAAGCCTGACATCAGTAAGATCCCTGGAATTCAGGACAAGCCCATCTTTTGAGCTATTCTGTCAAAAAGGAAGAAACTCCCCTTAGAACTCTAGTTACTAGAACGAAAGCTAATTATCAACAAGTACATCTTTTACTACATGGTCCGGTCTCCCACTTAGAAAGAAAACATCTATGAAATTAAATTTCCTCTGGAAAATATTTTGAAAAATAGAAAGGAAATGACTTTTCAAGGCTAAATCTTGAAAAGTTATACAAACACATACATCATGAAACTATGCATGTATATATATGCATAATATATGTAATATATAAACTAAATAAACACATTTATTATCTAGGTACATAGGTACAGAAACACAAGTGTGCCTATACCCACACCCGTGCATTTCCATCCACACTGCCCTGCAGTCATCCCTCGGTATCTGACGAAGTCTGGCTCCAGGATTCCCACCCCCACTGTGGGACACCCAAATCCGCAGACGTGCAAGCTCCCCGTAGAACGCTATAGTATCTGCGTGTAACCTGCAGTACTTACACCATCGCAGACACTGCAATGCCGTGGAGGTGGCTGTCAGTCATCCTGCGAGGTCACTGTAAGGAACAGTGACAAGACACAGTGGCCCCACATGTTCAGTGCAAGTGGGATTTGCTTTTCCAGATATTTTCAGTTTGAGAGTGATTCAATCTGTGGCTGGAAGAGCTGTGCGCGTTCCAGTGCTTCCCAGTTCCAACAGAAGCAAGTTCAGGTGGAAAGGCCGCGGGAAATATCCCCAACTATCCCCTGAATGCTCTCCTACCTGAGTGGGAGGCGGTGCCAGCAGGCATGGCTCCACCCACACCGGAAGCAGTGGGTCTTTCCCCACCCCCAGCCGAGATGGAGCCTGCGTTGGACAAGGTTGTGGAGCAGACTTCAGGACACAGGAATCCGAACCTCGACCCTCTTTGTTGGGAAATTCCGCCTTCACGTTTCTGCCAACTCAAAGCCCTTGCTGTGAGCATACAGATGAGAGACACCTGCGCTCTACCCATCTTCTAGGCTGACCCCACTGCACCCCTTTTGCAGCCTGGCCACTGAAGAGCACTTGGCGTGTTCTGACTGTGCACAGACATGCACAGGACCCTGGGAACATGGCCTGGCTCCTCCTGCTAGCCCGTGCACAGGGATGGATGTACAAACCTGGGGTTACCGTAGAGTGAGCATGGTCAGCCTAGGAAAGAGGCAGCCCGAGGAGAGCGGGAGGAGGGACCCTTCTTTTGCAGTTTGTAAACAAAGCTGGCTTTCCTTTGTACTACTCTGGTATTCCTACATCTCTCCATTGCATTTTTACTGTTTTCCTTCATCCTTGGGGCAGGGAAGGTGCCTCCTAACAGGCTGCAGTGATGGGGTTGTTCCGTTTTGCAATAAACAGGTTCAGAGCTTCCTGGCTATGGTGTCCAGGGAGCGAGTGGCTTGCAGGAGGGGAGGTGGAAGGGAATCAGATCTAATATATGCACACACCAACTCCGCACAATGAGTGCATTCATTTTGTACTGCAAAGATACTGACAAAACAATTTTTTTTTTTTTAAAAAAAAGCATGTAACAGACCCATGCAGGTCAAAATCAACCCTGCGTCTTCACTGTGACCACCCATCCGGCCACATTCACAGCCTCCCTCTAGGACAACCAGGCTCAGCCTTCTGGGACTTCAGGTACGTGGTCAGGGTGAGGCCTTGGGGAGACACCTGCAAGATTCCTCTCCTTCTGAGTCTCACTTTATTCAGGAAACAAGTTCTCCCTGCCTGGAAAGGGCTCATAGCATTTGGCACAGCCAAAGGCAGTGTCCAGAGGGTCCTGCGACCCCCTCTCTGAGGAGCTGTGCCGCAGTCCTCTCCGCCTCCTTCCACTCTCCCGGCCTTGCACCAGACATGCTGCCTAGTGACCAGGCTGCTGCTCTGTTGCACCAGAGAGTAACAAGGACCTCACATTAATTAAAACATTCACCTGCATCTCGTTTTTCCTGAGTCTCCACAGGTGCGTACGAAGTATAACGCCACCCTACAGGGTGCCTAAGCCTCTGAGTTAATCTTACAGACTCTTTGATCAGATCCTGGGTGTTTTAATTCTCACCCAGCATTTTCATACACAAGTCTCAATGTTGTTAGGCTTTCTGGGCGCCGCATCTGGCCGCCTGCGATGGGGCTAGTTGCTATGCAGCGAGGACCCTAGGATCCCTCTTCCAGCGGCAGTGAAGGATTTAGCGGTGGCTTTTCTCAGAAGGAGCTCAAACTCTGACTCTCAAACCCTGAGAGCTTCTGAAGATTGAGGTAATCCGCAGCTCGACACAATAGCAGATAATTAAATTCTTTTATAGCCACTCCAAGAACATTCTGTGCTTTTGCATTATTAATATAAAGAAACTTTTTCTAACCTGACAAACTAAACCTTATTTCCCGGTGTTGAAGGCAATTACACTTGTTGAGGATCTAAGTTCCTTATGATCAAATTAAGTTTATCTTAACATTCTTTAGTGGCAAAGATCATGAAATAAATCAGCTGGGCCTATAGCTTGGAATCGGTCTTGGAGTTTGAAAGCTTTCCTGGCTTTCCTTTAAAAATAATTAAGCAAGATCCAGGGATTTGGGTCAGTGATGCTGCCATCTATATGGCAAGTGCAAGGTCCTGAGTTCAATCCCTGGTACCCAAAATAATAATACTTAATGTATTTCTGCATGGGCACAGGGTTTGGGTGCTGTAGACTCAGAGGGGTATGTGTACCCCAGTACTTCTGGACTATCTAAATTACTTAGGGCAGAATGGATTTCTGATTTCTCTTGGTGACTTTTGACATAGCTTCGAACTTTTTTAAGTGCATGGACCCCCCTCTAAAAGTAAGGATTAAAAGCTTGAACAAACCGCATACCTTAAAGTTCTCCTCTGAGTAGTCTTTGATGGTAAAATTCACGCATAAACATGGATTCTAGGATGCTCTGTGATAATTCCGCTGCTCTCCACAGTCCCTGGGCTGTGATGGGGAGGTGGAGTGGGAGGTTAGGAAGCCAGGTACTGTGGGAAGCCAGCCATGGCCCATTGGCTTTTTGAAAGATAACATTTGTTCCTCTTTAAGGACTGCACGTGTTAAACTTGTTTCTGACCCTGCACGAGAGAAACTCGGATAGCCAAAGATCTGTAGGAGTCAGGTACTTCCTGTTAAAAATCTGACGTTAGCTGTAGGAGTCAGGTGTTTCCCGTTGATATGCCTTTAAAAGGCTGATGCCTGCCTGCAATAAACGTCGCCTTGATCAGACTCTTGTCTTGGCGTCCTTCCTTTCTCTCTGCCCCATCTCCACCCCGCTGCTCTTTCAGGTTTGAGGCACTGCGGGACAGTGCTCTGCGTCGCCGGTTCGCAACAAGGTACTAGTAGTCTAACTAATTCTTGGTTGGTCAAAGGGAAGGATTTTGAAGGAAGCAGAGGCTTGTCCTTGTCTCCTGAGAGATATGTGCTCTCTGGGAGCGGATGAGCAAGACCCTCTGTAAGCCTTCTTCCCATGGCTGAGGCCCCCCTCCCTCTTCCAGAGCCCCTGGGCGCCCCGCTGCTGGAGCCTGTGGGCGGTGGCATTGTTGGTGGGATGTGTGTGATACACAGAAGTGATTCATGTCCGGCGTGGGCGGCCCCAGAGGCCCTTTCTGAAGATCTGCGATTGTTCAGGGCTTCCTAATGAGCCGGCACAGGGCTCTCCAGAGGCCGATCAGGGGTTTACTCTTTCAGTCTCTGCAAGCCAAGTCATTCTGAAGGTGAAGCTGAGGTTAGGTTGCTCTGGCTCACTTCTCAGCAACAGGGGAACTGATGGGTTTCTCAAATGGAGACCTCCCCATGGCCTTTTGGATGGCTTTTTGTAGTCCTTGGAGCCAAAGCTACAAAGGGAAGTGGTAGCCGCATCCAGCAAGAGGAAGGATCATTGGCCGAGCGGGGGAGGGGGTGCCCCCAGCGTCCTCTCATTCTCTGACCGCTCCATCTGGACCCTCTGGACTGCTCCCTCTTCCTGCTGCAGTCCTCCCTCTGTGGTCAGGCCCACCTACGTGGAGCGGGACCCATGGAGAGGGCTGAGTGAAGAGTGTCTGGGAACCTTCTCCACGGTTAAGTCCATTCCCAGGGCACAGGAAGCAGTGGGGACCTGTGCCGGATGTGGGGGCCAGGCCTGTCCCGAGGGCCCAAAGGTGCGGCTGCCAAACAAGAGCCGGGCTTCCACAAAGCCTGACGAGCAATGGGCCCTGCCTTCCCGCTCTCGCTCCGGCCCGCGAGGCGGCGTCCCCAGAACCCCCACTCCGTGACGCAGGCCTTCCCGTCACTTACCCCAGCTTCCTGTTTTGAAGAACCAACATAATGAATCCTCTATTCTTCTGTTTGACTAAGGAATATAATTCTGCTTTGCGGCTCCCAGAGTGGAAAGAAAATTCACGTGAGCAGGAACAGAAGATTTTTTTCAGGCCACAAGAGGCAGAACCTTCAAAAAAAAAAAAAAAAATCCAAAAAACTCCCACGTTTTTCAGGTTGGCTTTAAATACAGCTACAAGCAAGTGATCAGAAAGAAAGGCTTTACAATCAGGTGTGGACCCAGGTGAAAAGGGAGCCTCCTCTGTCTCGTGAGGCAGAGACCCCCGTGAAAATGAGCGTGATGAAGTTGAGCCTAAGAGCGAATTTCTCTGAGGCGCTGTCTTCTGTGAGTCAGGTGGGAGCCAGCTACTTCTAAAAAGGAAATCGAGGATTTGAGGGGAGGAAACAAACTGCCCTGGGCACGACCCCTCACTGCACCCTGTTACAGCGAAGGAGCCACAGATTGTGGGCTGGATGGAGCTGGAGAAAATCGATGATGGCAGGCACAGCATCCCCGCCAGTCCAGCCACCGTCCCAGTCCCACTGGTTTGCATACTTGTTCGTAATCTTAATGAGGCAGAAACTGGCTCCAAGGAGCACTCAGCAACATGTGTAGTAGGCATTAGAGCTGAGTTACTTAGAGAAGCACCGAGCGGCAGGATTCTGCTCCTGAATCTTTATCAAGCTACAGTTCCTGCGCATTGAGACACTTGGAGAAGCCACATGCACGTCACAGGAGATGCATGGGTCTCTCACTGTCCCTGGGGTTAGGGCGAGCTGAGCCCAGAGGCCCTGCTGTGGGCCCTGGCAGTGCGGCATCTCAGGGCTCCCGCAGCCTGTTCCCAGCTGGTCAGCAAGAAGATTGTCTGCGGCGGCCCACAAGGGGCGCCGTTCCAGCTGGAGCGCCCATGTCTTCTAGGCCTTGGTTATCAAGGCGCCCTGTCCGCAACTGCACAGAAATCCGAGCCAATCTTTCTTTTGTTTCCTATTTACCCAGCTCGTTTATGGTTTTCTCAGAAAATGGAATCTTCCTACTCTCCCTTTAGAAATTAACTCTCATCCCAGAATCGACAATTCTAGTATGCTGTGTGAGCTTAACGACTACTTTGTCAAGAATTCATCAATCTCGCCGTCCTTCCAAGATCTCGGTGATGGTCTGATGATGACATATCCGCCCCAGGAAGTGCCGAGACACTGTACACCTGCAGAAAAGCTGCACGGGTGACATGAATCAGTGACATAAACCCAAAGAACCCACCTCTCACCCCGGGCAGCTGGAACTGTGAGAAGCTTGTACAACAACCTCTTACACTGCAGCTAGGCTCTGCCGAGGTAGGCAGAGGAATGCACTAGCACATGACTATGTCTGGAATCACAAAATATGGGCTATTAATGAACTGCATTTGGCTTCACAACAGGAGGCTTCCTTCACTGTGTTCTACTGGAGGATGATTAGTAGAATTTCAAGAGTGTGATCTTGGATGGCAGTATTTATCTTTGCTGTGTTTTGGATAAGCATCTCCCCCTGGACCCCAGCCCAAGAGAGTATTGGGAGATGGTGGGACTTTTAAGAGGATGGCTTAGTAGGGGCTCTTAGGTCACTGAGGGAGTGTCCACAAAGAGGATTATAGGATGCAGAGAGGATCATGGGAGGCTCCTCTCTCCTATACTCTCTTTTTCATTCTCAGCTGTGACTTGAACAGGCTTCCTTGGCCATGTGTTTCTGCCATGGTGTGCTGCCTTACCACAGACCCCAAACAACAGGGTGAACTAACCATGGACCGAAACCCCACACTGTGAGCCAGCCTAAACCTTTCCTTTTTAAAGTTAATTGTTTCAGGCACTTTGTTGCAGTAATGGAAAGCCAACAAAAAACAATGTTGAATCATGGCTTTTGATAATAATGTTTTAAATGCATGTGCTATAATTATCATATCTCCTGCTCAGCCTCCAACTCATGGAAAAGTGGCAAACCACCATATTTTATGCAAGGACATGAGATATCATCTCTCATACTTTAAATATTCAGGCTAGATGAATAAAACACCCTTTTCCCCCTACTGTTGAGCGTAACTCCATGCTTACAAGCTACGCCTTTAACAAAACCTGCAAGTAACGGGTCTCCAGGACATGGAAGAGTTTAGGTTCTGCTTTTACACAATTCCCTTTTCTTCTCCTCCCTGATACAAAGTCAGAAATTGTTTATTTTCATTACTTGGGTGATATTCGTATCATTCCTGCTCATAGATTTATTTGGAGATAAAAATATCATTGAAGGTTACTTAGCATGGAACTTGAACAAAAAGTTAACTATGGGTAATGAAATAAAAAATATGATACCATGGCTCAAACAGTGATAATAGACACAAACTACTATGCTAGTGTTATACTTGTTCTATTTATCATGCCACTATTGTAATATTTATTTTCACTGTGCTGAGGATGAAGGAAATATTGACCCAATGTTGGTAAGACATGGCTTTATGTATTTACTTTTTTCCTTCCAGAGGATGAGATATTAAACTACTAAAGCAATTCAATTTAGTTAAAATTTTTTTCCAGTGAGGCATTCCCTTAAATCTATTTTTTAAAACTTTGAGACAGTTATTTCTCTTTGAGGTACAAAGTAGAGACTTAGCATCCTAATTAGAAATAAGAAAATTACTAAAAAAATCTCAGAAGAGAAAGGAAAATTATATATAGTTTTTCTAATCAAACAGCCTACACACACACACACACACACACACACACACACACACACATATAAAATAGAGGATGTGGTAAAAAATGAAGTGTTTTCACAAAATTGTAAACTACAGAGATGTTTTAGTCAAATTAATTCACTTTGTAGGAATTTGAGTCCCAGTGGCCAGCGAATTCAGGCTGCCCAACTCCCGGCCCAGGGCTTTTGTTGCTTCTTGGAAGACCTGGCTACTTGGGAAGTTAGCCGGCGACATAAAGAAGGAAAATATTCTGGTAGCTGTGCAACAAATTTCAGTTTTGGAAACTTGTATGTTGTATACGTAGTTTCGATTTTCTTTGCTCCGTCTTAGGGCTGATTGTATATTTGTGTTTCTCGTTCTTGTTCTCTTCTTTCCTCCTCTTCTTCTCCCTTCCCTCCTCCTCCTCCTCGATCTCTTCCTTCCTCCTCTTCTCTGCTCCCCTCCTTTTCTCCCTCCCCTGCTTATTTCCAGTAAGGGCGCTGAACCAGGGCTGTGAGCATCTCAGCAGCCCCTCTGCTGAGGACAGCAGGCTCATGTCCAGGGCTCTTCGTCACCCTCAGCACGAACCACTGGCCCGGAGTTGCACTGCCCGGCCATGCTGACCACCGCAGGATCTACTCCACTGAGCAGCAATGCTAACAGACAGTTTACCACCTGGCTGGGAACCAAACTCGTGAAAACAACTTCTCCAAAGCAGATCGTGGTGCATTGTGACAGAGGTAGGAACAAAATGAGAGGAGAAATTCTGAGAGGAAAGACCAGGTTTGGGTGATCAAAAAGGGCCTCAGAAGAGGTGGCCTTTGCGGTGGCCTTGGTGGATGTGTGGAGCTGGGGGAGAGGCACACGGATGCCACTGCTGTCCTTATAGACCCCCGAAGCTCCACTGCACCCTCTTGCGCAGTGGGGTAATAAGGGTTTGCTGATGGACTGATGCCTGTATAGGGTTACGGCCACTCCTCTCTGCCTCTAGCAGGAGGGCCACAGTGAGGTTCTGGAGGAGAGGCACCGACAGTACGCTCACAAAGATCTTCCCTGCACGCTTCACCTCTCCCGTGTGCTTAAATGCCTTGACCCACAGGGGTTTCTTCCCTCCTCTCTCAGACCTCACACATTCATGCTTGGCCGACTAATCTGTGGGTTAGAATGGTGGCTGTGTCCCATTTGCACTAGCAGAATATAAATCCAAGTCCTAGAGGTTGTAGCGAGATTCTCCCAAGCACCATTTCCTATCCCCCTGCTCTGTGGATGACTGCAGATCATGTGGGCATCGTAACAGGCCGGCTTTTCTGCCCTACACGACTGGCGTTGCCTCTCTTACATTCTGCCCTGGAAGAGCAGGCACCCTGGTATCACAGGGAGCATGCAGCCGCTGTCAACGCCAGAGTTCACAACCACAGGTGCAGGGTGTTCGGTCAAGCCCTGTCAGTTGGCAGTTGTGTCACAAGAAAAAAATCCTACAAGCAAAAGAGTACTTAGGCTTAAAAATCACTCGGCTGGGAAGTCAGGGCTCCACGGTAATGTTGCCCTGGCTCCACGCAGCAGCGAGGTGGGAACAGGGATCATCGGTTAGTGGGCGGGGACACTGTGGGGCCTCTGCCCTGGCATGGAGCTCAGAGGGGGCTCATGAAGCCAACAGCCGGGCGATCCCTGAGGGATGAAGTCCTGGTGACTGCCACGGCCGAATGGTCCTGAAGGACAGGGAGTGCTCCCTCCGAGGACCTCGGCTGCCAGCGATCTTTCGAAAGGCATCGACATTAGAAAGATTGTCAACAAAATCTTCCAATAGCTGCTTGCTGATTAACACTTCTAGTGGAAAATGCTTCTGTAAGTTGTGCCTGAAAGGTCGGGCTGGAAAAAGAAAGGCAAATCTGGAACGCATGGTGCCATTCTCTTCTCCATCAGTAGAGGGCGCTCCTCGAGGCTGTATCTCCCCTTAGGGAATGCAGTAGTTACCTGTGCTTGGTGACTCGCTTCCTGCAGTTTCTATCATGGTCCTAGTCCTTCTCTCAGTTTTTACACACACACGCACACACACGCACAGAGGTAGAGAGAGGTCAATGCACAGATTGCTGCTAACTTCAGGAGTGTGGACTGCTTGCTCGACGCCATGTACTGTAAAAGGCACGGGGGGGGGCAGAGTTCGTATAATTAGGGGCCACAAACGTGCTGATTACTTCTGCCAGAGAGGAGACACAGTCTTTGAAGGGAGATTTACGTAAACACTCAGTTCTCAGGGTACCTGCATCAGTCCATGTCTGCAGCATACCATGCTTAAACTCCTTGCGGGGAGTCGGTCCATGGGCAGAGGCCACCTGAGCTCATTTTCCTCCCTTTCGCCTTGTCTCTCTCCCCCTCCCTCGGCCTCTGGGTCCCCTTCCCATCTGGGAAAGAACTAGCTTCCTATTATCTAACTTACCTCGCTCTTTATTTACAGTCTGGGTTTCTCTATAAGAGAAGCCATGAATAGTGAAGCTTGTGTGCCTCATTCATTTCACTTACGTTTGTGGTAAATGATGATTACATTCATTGTGGGGAGTTGGTACCCGTACTTACCACATCTTCATTCTTTGTACTTCCCCTACTCTTAAGGAGCATTGCTTAACTTGGGAAGAATTTATGGGAGGCTCTTGACATTCATTTAAAATAAATGTGGAAGCAGCAGAAATATAGTTAATTTTCTGTGACGTGCTAGGCAGGAATGACTAGAACAGGCGGCAGGGACACCAAGCTGGGGCCCGCCGGCCGCGGTGGGTGGAAAGCGCCGGGCCCTCCTGTGGAGATGGCCAGAGAGAAGGCAGGTCCTGCCACAGCAGCCAGATCCTGAATCACGCTTCCTCCGCGCTCGGCACCCGTCTTCATGCAGGTGACAGCGTGCAAGCGGGTTGGCAGTGCTCAAAGCTCGCAGCTTCCCTGATAGATTTTATGATTATCACTGTCCTAGGCCGTCCTTCAGTACTGATCTAGAAAACAGACGAGCCCTCTTGGCCCAAGAATGAGTCAGCCACCTTGATTCCACAGCGCAACTGACTGTTCGAAGACACCCAGGGTCCCCCCAACGTCACCTCAGATCTCTGAGATGTGGAACATGAGGAAGACTAGAAAGGTAGAAGATGACAACTTCTGCACGTGTACAGTGGGTCGTCTGAGAGCAGTCGATAAAGTGTGAAAAAGCGGCTGATCTGTAGGTTCTTTTTTTGGTACTGGGGATCGAACTTGGGACCTTGCACTTGCGAGGCAGGCGGTGGCATCCCTGAGCTAAATCCCCGGCCCTGTAGGTTGTTAATAAAAAGTTACTATTACTTTGAGTATTGCGAACAGTGATTTGGTGGTTGCAGTACCAATCTCTCACTGCCTGAGGACTCCCAGGAGCTCAGACTCCCAGCTAGGGCTCCAGTGGAAAAATACCTCAGTTTCCCCAGGTGACTTTTCTCAAGAGGAGGCCTGAGGATATTCATAGTCAATGGCCCACATAACGCGTTTCTAACCCAAGGAAGTAAAAGAGCGACATGACTACTGGGGTGGAGGTCACAAGGTGGACTTTGGCGAAGTGAAAGGCAGGGCTTTGAGTCCGCTGCTTCAGCGTGGACAGTGTCATCACGGACACATGGACATCACCCTGTGCTGTGCACCAAGGTGTCCACGAGATACGGAAGCGTAAATCCGAGAGCAGCTGTTTGGCCATGAGGTTTGTGTTTGGTTCAGAGTGCTTCTGACTTCTCAGTGAGAAAGCCGACAGGCGTGGGGGACTCCCTGAGCGTGGGAAACCACAGGCTTTGGAGAGCCAGGGTCCTGGAAATACTTGCGTTTATTTTTTACCATACACCACTAAGTTCTAGTTTTAATTCCTTCACATTCTTACTTTACTACATTTTTCTTACTGCATTCAGTACCCATTACCCATAATGCACAAGGTCAGCAACAACAGCCAAGACTGTTGCTTGTACAGTTAATGGAAACCAAATGTCTCAGTAGCCTGAACCCCAAGCTCAGATGTCTTCCTTTTTCCCGCTGATTTAGGAATCTCTCTCCCTGAGCGAATCTTCTTCTCTACTCCCTCCACCCCAGGCCCCAGGTGCCCACAGTCTCGAGGTCTTTTCTCAAGCACACTTAAAGACTGCCGTCCCCTTCAAAGTGAACTTGCCTGCCTGGTTTCATTACTTGCCTGGCATTCTTCACAGATGGCCGCCTTGACCTCCTGAAATTCCTCCTGAAGATGAAGTGCCGAGCCCAGCAGTCCACAGGAGAGTTCATAGACAGTTCCATTACACACAGCAAGACCTCCAGAGGATCAGATGTTCACCCATGGGAAGATGTGGACCGGATGGGCAGATTCAGATGCAACTCATATTCTCATCGGCTTCGGTACTGGGGTCACGGAGGGTGAGGGACGGAGTTGCTCTGTGCTTACCAGGAGATCTCACGTTTGGGCTTTCGTTTTGTGGGATTTGTTGTTGTTTGTTTTTGCAAAACACATGAATGCAGTTGATCCCCTTGATGGAACTTTGGGAGCCTCAGAACCCCTCAGAGGATGTGCTCCTGACGTCATCTACGTGTCCCTCCTTGGTGACTGAGCCAGAACGGCTCTGTTCTCTCTTCCTGGCTCTTTGCCTTTTTACAAACCACTTTTAGGCTTTTCTAGTATTCAAAACATTATACGGCAGTCAGTAAGATGGAGGTCAGGAGTCAGCTCAGTAGTGAGGTCTATAGCCCGTGAGGGCTCTGAGGTAACCGCACTGGCACAAGGGGAAGCCAGCACTACAGCTGAGGCAAATTTATCCTCTTTGGGCATGAAAGGGGGCTAGCAAATGTATTGTTTTGAAATTGAACAGAGATTTTAAGTTTCAAAAATTTCCAAAAAATCTGCAGATTTGGTTGAAGATGTATTGTCTATCAATCGATTCAGATTTTTTCCTTGGTCCCATCTTTCTGTTGCCTGTCCTTTGGTTATTGTTGTTACTTACTCTCTGGTAGAAGGAGGATAGGTTCCCAGAGAGAAGGAAACAGAAAAAAAATTAACTCTATTTTCTTCCTATGTTGGAATCTGTTAGATTTTCATGGGAACAGGAGGCCAAGAGTCTGGGTAAAAGTTATTTGGGATATATACACTCAGGTGGAGTACACTGCAATAGTTAGGGTTTATATTAGAAAGATCTAGATTTAATTACATAATTGACAACAAATTTTTATGCCTCTGGGAAAATTTACTAAACTTCTTTTCTTTAATTTTCTCATTTATAAAAGGGGAATACTGTTAGTTTCACAGGTATGCTAGGGCACTCAGTTAAGTAAGTATGAGAAGTCCTCGGTTATGTTCCCAACATACAGGAACATTTATTTATTATTCATTATTACTATCATTATGTTCTTAGTGACTTTTCTCTAGCAATCTGGCATATGTGGCTTATTTTGCCTATTCAGCTGGTAAACCGTTGTGTCAGAGTTCCAGACACTGTCAGGATGTTTCTGAGAATTTAGTTGACAAGTCCTTCCTTCCGTCCACCGTATTGCTTTCTCTCTTCCAACAGTGCCTGCATGCCTCCGCTGGTGAGTGCCTATACATGGCTATGCTATTCAGGTAGCAGCATTTCCTGAGGGAGATGAAAGCAGTTTTCTTTCAAATGCAGAGGAGTTGAGCACACACAAAAAATGTGTTTGTTTATATCTGATCATGGAGCTGCAAGTCTCCAAACTCACTATTCATGGAAAGCCAGAAATTTGGGGAAGTTTGTCATTTGTTTTTAAGAGTTCATATGGCAGCATTCAGAAAAAAACATAAAAGAGAACATCTTGAAATTTTTCCTCCAAAATATTTCAGACCCACTAGCCTTATGTATGGCTTACTGCAGTTGCATTTTAAACATCAAGAATAATATAATGCTTTAAAAAATCGAATGTGGCCAATCCATCCAGCAGTCAGTGCGGTGCTCTTCTGTCCGGGAATGGCCTGGCCCCAGGGGGGTGGCCTGCCCTCGGCCTCACGAGAAGAAATAACTACAAGCCACAATGGGAGTGTGGCTAGCTTGGCTTTGGTCCCTCTCGGACTAGAAAGGTGCTATTCTCGAACACTCCCAATTTTGGTGTCAAAAGAGCTTTCTGAAAGTTTCAAGGGAGGAGTAGAAGACTTGAACTTCTCTTCCAAAGTGCACCAGAATCAGCTCAGCTTGAGTACTGGCTTTAGCTGAGTTAAAAGTGCCAGGCCAACAATAGTGACATCAACTCAGCAACTGCAGCGAAGTGACACCTGTGTGTGCCTTCCTGTTGCGTCCTCACGGTGCCTCTCAGAGTCACAAGAACACCAGCAAACATTGCTGAGTCCTTACCGCGTGCTAGAGTTCACACTGCCAGATCAGCACTGGCGACAGCCTCCTGAGGTAGTACTGTCCGATTTGATGATCTAAGTGAGGCGGGGAGGCTAAGTTAGTGGCCACACTGCAGAGACAGGGTTTGAACCGGGGCCTGCCTAGCCCCACTGGCTGTGCCTCTCAGCACTGAGGGAGGAGGCACCGGTGAGTGGGACCCCACCGCCCAGGCACATGGTCCTTAGGATAGTCAGGCCCCCGAGCCTGGATTTCTCAGTCCCTGGCTGGCACCTTCCTGTTATATTGGGCTAAAAGCACTCTATATTTTGGATTATTAAACTTTACGGAGCTCATAAAACCACCACAGTTAGCCTGGCCTGCAGCTGGGAGTCATTAGGACAGTAAGTGCCCGAGTCAGTGCACCTGTGCAGCAGGACGGGGTTGTTCAGATGTTTTACGGGGCAAAAATACTTTCTTTGATTCTGTTTGCTGTTTACTGTTTAAAATTCCTGAATGTAGAGAAGTTATGTGTTAAGTTGCCCACTTTTGCTTAGTGGAGATACAGTTTCTGTCTGGCAGGCTAAAAATCAACTCCAAAGTGCAGAGTTCATCTCCCCAGAAGACGTTAATCAGTTTGTGCTGTCAGGTTATGCTCACATTCCTTTTGTAAATTACCTGGAAATATGAATTTCTCCGAACTGGTCTGAAGGGAACGGTCTGGGTAAGGCCTCTGACATCTGATGAAGGGGCCACACAGTTACCTCTTTGAAACCTGTCCCTGAGCCCCATCCGTGCCTGTGGGCCCCAGAGTATGGACGGTTTAACCAACCTAGAAAACGCGGGCAGCAGAATCGGCCGCCCCGCCCTCATCGCCCTGGGTGACACAGTGCTGGGCACACTCAGTGCGCATTGAGAGCATATGTTTCCCGATCGCCTCTGTGCCCTCTGCCTTGAACACAAGGCTCAGCTGTGGGTCCTCGGGACAGGCTCTGAGCCGCTGCAGTGAGGGAGTTTCTTAGACCCCGGGACACCCCGGAGCCACGGCGAGGCCCTGGGTGCTGTCCTTCAGGGTCAGGCCTGAGGAGTCTGCCCTCGGAAGGGGCGCGTTGGGTTGGGTTCGCGGGCCTGGCTGCACGTTAGATATCACCGGGAATGAAAACACGAAACCCTTCAGGAGCTCGATTTAATCAAGTGTGCTGGCCTGGCGTCAGCATGCTTTGGAAAGTGTCCTGGGGATTGTCATGGGCCGCTGGCTAGCACTGTCCCTAAGGCAGCCCAGGGGACTCCCTGGCCGCTCCTCCTCTTCCTCCTCAAGCTTGGGTAACTTGAGCCGAGTTCAGAGGGCCTGGGCTGTTTTCCGGTGGAGCGCCAGCCCCGTTGGGTTGGTTGTCTTCGCGGTGGGCGCTGGAGGAGCTCCGGAGCCCAGGGAACGCCGGCTCCTCCCAGGTTCGCATCCTATGGGCCGTCTCTCTGCCGCCCGCGCTGGCCGCCCGCTCCGCGGTGCGACCCTTCCCCCTTCCTTCTCCCCTTCAAATTCCGAGTTCCTGGAGGCCACTGCAATGTCTCAGAGATGGAAGACCAGCTTTGACAGGCTGTCGGCAGGTTGGAAACTGCAGCTTGTAGCAGTGTCCCGGCCGCTCTCCCTTTTCTCAGGCTCTCTGCTGTCCGCCGGCGGGCAGGCTTCGGGCGGGCGAGGAGCGGGCAGGGGCCAAAGGGCAGCCTCGGGGCCTCGCAGCCCACCTCCCGGGCCTCTGCAGTTCTCCTCCTCGTCTCCTCCTCCACCTGCCAGCCCAGTCCTTCCTCCACCC
>NW_022900931.1:31244443-31277390 GCF_012274545.1 Fukomys damarensis | reverse complement strand
GGTTGTCTTCGCGGTGGGCGCTGGAGGAGCTCCGGAGCCCAGGGAACGCCGGCTCCTCCCAGGTTCGCATCCTATGGGCCGTCTCTCTGCCGCCCGCGCTGGCCGCCCGCTCCGCGGTGCGACCCTTCCCCCTTCCTTCTCCCCTTCAAATTCCGAGTTCCTGGAGGCCACTGCAATGTCTCAGAGATGGAAGACCAGCTTTGACAGGCTGTCGGCAGGTTGGAAACTGCAGCTTGTAGCAGTGTCCCGGCCGCTCTCCCTTTTCTCAGGCTCTCTGCTGTCCGCCGGCGGGCAGGCTTCGGGCGGGCGAGGAGCGGGCAGGGGCCAAAGGGCAGCCTCGGGGCCTCGCAGCCCACCTCCCGGGCCTCTGCAGTTCTCCTCCTCGTCTCCTCCTCCACCTGCCAGCCCAGTCCTTCCTCCACCCAGACAAGGCTGCTCCCGGGTCCCCTCTCCTTCCCTCCTCGCTTTCCTTTTATCTCGGACCAAGGCACCCCCTGTGGAGGGGGCTGGGCTTCTGCACAAATATTTAATCTTTTCCAATCTGCCCTTTTGCACGGCCTGCCAGTTCCTGGGGTGGAAACTGCTCTGTTTGCTTTAGCCGGTAACAGGATACTCTTTCCAAAAGTGATGCAGAAGTCAGATTACTTATGAATCTGGGCTTTCTTTCTGCATGAATGCTTTTCGAGGTAACTATAGACTTCATTCTTCCTTCCTCACGGAGAATGAGGGTGCCAGAGGGGTCGTGGCAGGGAAGTCTGGCCACGACGTTAACTTTTTACCCTGTTGCTTGGAAACCGCGGCAGAAGCAGCAGCAGCGGCAGCAGTGGCGGCAGCAAACTATTAAAATAAATCCAGCCACAGTTTGGCACGGGATTTCTCTCGGCCAGAATCTGGCCCTTTCTCGGCAGACTATGTCCTAGTTCACGTGAAACGCGCTGCGCCCCTGAAGGCGTCTGCACGGCTCTGGGCGATCACCTGTGGGAACCCCCTGGAGAAAGAGAAGTGTAGAAGGGGAGAGACAGTCTCAGTCCTCGCGGGAAGCCGGTCTGTGAGGTGCAGAGCTCTGTCGCCGCCGCTCACCCTCACTGTCACCGTCACCCTCCCTGTGGAGAGCGCGGCCTGCTCGGTGCTCACATGCGTGCCGCAGGGCCTGGCCTGGTGAAGCTGCGTGTCCTTCTTCCTCAGGCCGAGGCCTGGGGAACTGGGTGAGCGGGGGCAGAAGTCTAGGAAAGAGTGCCGCTGCCCTTCCGGCACGGAGTCGGTACCTGCCTGCCCGCCCGGTGTGGGTAGGAGATGGCGGCGTCCCGAAGGCCACGCGGCAAAGGCTTGGTCCCAGACCGGAGCTCCTGGGAGGGGCCGTGGGCCTTTGGGGGGCTACTGGGAGGTTACTGGGCGACATGACCTTGAAGGGGGCTGTAGGGTCCCTGCTGTCTCTTGTTTGCTTCTTGAGTTGTGAGATACCAGCAGCTCTCAGCTGCTACCGGCTCTACCTGTTCTGTCTCCTGATTTTGGACCAGGATCTTCAGAAGTATGAGCCAAAAGAGATCTTTTCTCCTGATGAGTTATTTGCCCCAGGTACTTGGTTATCGTCGGCACGGAGTCGACTAATACACAGTCCTGAGGGAAGCCCCAGCGTGGTCCAGGTGCTTCGTCGCAGGCTGGCTGTATGAGGGTCCATCTATGACACAGTCATGTGCAAAGGATGCCTGGCAGCTCCGGGCTCCGTGCCACGGCTGCCTGGAGGATGACGGGGATGAGGAGGGAGATGCGTGATAGCCATGTGCACTGCAATCTAGAGGCATTTCAGGGGATACCCGGCGCCCCAAAATGTGAAAGGAGAAGGGGCCTACAGGGTTATTGAGCCTACATCAAAATAAATGCTTTTCATATTTTAAGCTTTCTATGTCTCATTGACCTGTGTAAACTGAAGACTGCTTGGCCCGGGGTCCAAAGGGTTTTGTAAGGGGCATTTTGAAGATAAAAGTGTTCTAGCTGCAAGATCTTATTTTGTACTTTTCTGCAATCCTACGTTCAGTGCAACCAATAGCCAATGTCAAATCTTTTTAAATGTTAACTGTTATGCGCTTTGTACTGCAAAAGAGATTGTGGAAACTCATGGGAGTCAATGCAGGGTACAGGCTTCAAGGAATTTAGAGAAAAAACTGGTTTATGGTGACCTAATTCTAGGGTGCGCAACAACCACGAGTTCAGAGGAAAGGTCCTTGGTTTCAGAGGAATTGGCTGGGCTTAGCTAGGCTGCATGGAAGTTGCCATGATTTTCCACATTTGTGTAAAACTAGGAACAAAGATTTCCCAGGGTAAAGGGCACACTGCACTCAGGGAGCATCGAAGAAAATGGCAGGGCATTTTCACAAAGTACACAGAAATAACAGAACAAGTCGGCACAGGGAGGGACAGAGATGTGGAAAAGAAGGGTTTCAAAAGTCAGGTGGCAAAGTCCCCAAAGAACGACTGTACTGAAATAAGCTCTTCTCTACACCCTAATATTCAACTGTGTGACCAGTGCGCTGGAAATCTGTTGGTAAGATAGTTGTGAGGAGAAAATAGAAATGAATATCTATTTCCAAATGTCTTGGGAGCCATAATTGGGAATATAAATGTGGGTTGCAATTTCAACGTACTTTTGTTAAATAAGAATAACTCAAGAAGTAATCTTTTCCTCTTAAATTTCTGAGAGTATTGCAGAAAATTATCCAGGAAAGTGCATTTTTCATCCCAAATTAGTATTTATAGAAATAATGAATAAACAAAACATTTTAGGGAGCAAAATAGTAAGATTGCATGCTTATACATTTTACAAGTTTTGCAAAAAGAAAGATCAATTAAATCGTAGGGCTGGCCAACTTCCCATTACCTTGAATTTTTTGGAGTTGGTTTTTGTTAGTTTTTAAAAGCCTTTCCCTAGTCTTTGAATGGCTGGCACTAGATCCATGCCAACTCTACTCATCAACTTGGTGCCATTGGTTTTAATGAAGCAGGAGGTTTGGCTAAGAATGGGCACTGTAAGATGGATGACAGGACCATAATTGTAAAAAATGCATATTTATGGAATTCTATTTGCACAGATTATTGATTTAATGCAACTAATGGGTTCTGTATTTTTCAAATTCTCTTCAGTCATCTTACATAGAATTATTCTTCAATTGTTGTGTGAGCTTCAAAAGCTTTTTCTCCATGGTTTTTAATGCCTGTTAAATTGTACCAGGATTATATGATTATAATGTATTTCATGTTTATTTATTTTTGACCATGAACAGTTCTTTAAAAAAAAAATGTAAGCATGCAAGTAAAGCCACTGGGCATGAAGTAAGCCCACAGAAAAACCTGGGTGGTTGGAAAATAAGTACATTGAAGTGTTTTTCAGGAATTGCCACAATATTCAGTCAGATCAGTGGGGAATTTGTTCTGAGTGGGAAGGTTGTTAGCCGGCATGACAGTCTTTTCCAACAAACCTCAACTTAGTGCATTCTCTAGGTCAGATTGCATTCAATGTGAGCCTACCGTTTTCACCTAAATTTAGAATAAGGCACCTGCCACCAGCTCTACCCCTGAAGGCAGAGAAAGGTGGACAGATAACTACGCAAGAAAACCCCCAGCAGAGCGGCCCTGCCCCATGGGCCAGGAGGGAAAGCCACGCTGTGTGGTGCAGAGAGCACCTTGGGAAGAACTCTTTGAGGTCAAAGATGCTCAGCTCCCTGCATGTGGACTCAGACTCCCCTCAGCCAAACTAATAAAACCTGCAGATCTAAGACTAAAAACATCTCTGTCATGAGGATTTCTAAAGTGTGGCTTTTGAATTTGATAGGTTTCATTTCATAGATGCTGGAATAACGTGGGAAGTCTTGGGACTTTGGACATAAGAGCTACAATTTCTCTCTTGTCCAGTGGATTTCCATGAGGGCCCCGTGAAAACAAAGGAATATTCCCTGTGGATGCACTGTGTGTCCACTTAGTTGAAGGGGAATGGTGGAATGCTTTTAGAGAGTGGTTGGCAAACTATGGCCCAGAGACCTATTCACGTTGCCCACTGAGTCTAATTGACTTCAAATTCTAATGTTTGAATGAGCGGCCCTTTCAGGGCCATACCAGCAGCCATTTCAGGGTCACAAGCATCCATTTCAGGGCTACACCAGTAGGACTCCTTACCTTGAAGAAGGAAAATTCATTCCTTTTAGGTCTGGAACATTCCAGAGATGATTTTTCAAGTCTTAACATCATGCTTCTATGACATAATTGAAATTGACTCAGGGTGAAGACATTTAAGTGGAAATGTTTATTTTCCTAAAATACAGTTCAGTTTTCCCTCCCCAACTCTGAGTCAGAATACTGGGAAAAGGGGGACGAGATCATGTGAGCATTTGGACATTCATTACACATCCCGGGGAGTCGGGGCAAGGCCTCTTGGTCCAGTCCCACTCATGAAACCTCACATCCTTTTCCCCACTCAGACAGGTCTCTGCCCTCACAACGTTTCTTCCAGCTTTGCCTGTGGAGGAGAGGGAAGCAGGACCCATACACATAAACGTGGCGATCTATGTATTCCGAGTTCTATGGGGAACTAGCTGGAATAACCAGTGTTGCCCAGAGTGTAGCTTCGGTTCCTTCTCCCCCCAGTCTTTCACCTCAGCAATAAGCAAACAGCTTTTGGAGGAATGGGTCACTGAGTGCCACACTTGCATCTCTGAAAATACGGAATCCCTAAGTGGGTGGTCCGGCAAGCAGTGTTCACTAGAGACAGCCTCCGGGATGAGCAGGTCCTGGCTGGGCCACGGCTCCCACTCAGACCCAGGGCAGTGTTCTGCTAAGTTGTTACGCAATAGACATGGTCAGTTCCCCCTCAAAGTCTTATCCAAATCTAGAGCAAACCCAAGCTCTTCCTTTGCTGTGTTGTCTGGATGAGCTCTTTCCATTTCACATTAGAAAGTACCTCTTTCTCCGATTGTTTGAAACACCTTCTTGTGAAGATGCAGATGTTCTGGACTCAATAATCCTCTTCTCCCCACACTCACCCCTTCTTCTGCCTCCCCTGAACACCTGCACTCCAATGGGGGAGCAGATGGACGAGGTCACAGCAACATCACTGGACCTCGCTGCGGAGGACACTTTGTCCAAGGCCACCACAGCCATGGTGCTCAGACACGCTGCGGGCTCTGCTCACGACAGCCTGTGTGGCCCAAGGGGGACTCTTACCAATAGTTCATCCCTTGAGTCTCCTTAACGATTTTCTTGGCACAGATAATTGCATCTGTGAGGTCATCTGTGAGCAACGCTGTAAAGTAGAGGAGGCCAGGGGTTAACGGAGATTGTGATGTGTGAGGGGACCTCACATTGGGTTTTCTTCACTTTGCTCACTATCTGGGGAAACAGAAGGCTAGAAGAACTGTGATTGTCCCCCCAGAGCTGTATTTTCATTTTTGTTGAGTTTCCTCGCCAATAAAATACCTTGTTGGGTTGTTGGTGGTTTTCAAAACCATCCTTATCTTAGATTATCTGAAATTTCAGAAAACTAATTTAGTCCCGAAGGGTCTGTGGTAATCTAGAGAAAGCACAGTGGGAAGTTGTTTTATGTCCTAAAGAAAAACATAAGATAAGACAGTACCATGATTTCATTACTCAGTTTAGTTTGCCACATAAGTTATTTTTCTAGGTAAGTATTAAACTTTTGTGTCTTGTATTTTTCTACTTTGCACTTTTAAGAAATTTTGCCTAAGGTGTTTTCATACTTGGAAATTTTTAACTTTTAAATCAAATGCACCCATCATTATTACTTTTCCTTTTGCTTCAAATAAAACAAATCTTTCAACTGAAATGTATGTGTTGATATCAGCATTTATTTCTGTTTGCCTGGAAGTGACTTCATAATCCTTAACACAAACAAGAGAAAGTCAAATGAATATGAAAATCCAACATCATTTCTGCTGCAACTTGGGTTCTCCAGCAGCGGATGCCAAAGTGGGTTTGGAGACTCTCACTGCAAGAGGGTCAGGCGAGTGGCGATGTCCACTGTGGGGCAGGTTCAACAAAGCTCAGCGGTGCTGGTCAGGAACTCTGGAGGGAACAGCTGGCACTGGGGCCTCTCTGCACACCTGGGTATCTCTCAGGCCCTGGGTGTGGGCTGCCCAGGACGGCTCACCTTAGGGGAGGCAGCTTCTTGCAACTAAGGCCCACCCTGAAGGAGGCTGTGGACAGTCTGTCTACTGTCACCTAATGTGGCTGGACTACTTGTCTTCTTGGGCACCCATATGGTCCATCTGCATGACCATCATGACCACCAGTCAATGGGCAGAAAATCCAGCCACTTGCCGTCATTTTAATTTATCAGTTAAGCACGGACTTGAAGGAAAATAGCCAGGCAGTGCTCAGTGTTGACAGGGGTGCAATGAGGCAAGACTCTGAGAACTCGCTGGTAGACGTGAACCCATTGTAACAGGTCCAGCTTTCAGGAACGAATCTCAAAGAAGTTCCTATCTTTCCACCTCATAATTTCTCCTCTGGGATCTATCCTGAGGAAGTAATCATGGCCGCAGATGAAGGTTTATTTGTAAAGTGGTTTATTGTAGCTTTATTTACAGGAGTTAAAATGGAAAAATCTAATTGCCTAATAATTAGGGCTGCTGAAATGAATAATACCTTTATAGAGTGAAATAAGGAGGCATTGAAATAGTGTTTTCACAGGATGTTTAATAATGTGGGGAAATATTCCCAGTGTAATGTTACGTCCCCAGTGTTGTAAAAACATCCGTTGAGAGCTACGCTGACCAGTATGGTAGTCATTAGCCACATCTGACTGAAGAAATTTAAGTTATTTCCATTAACGGATAAGAATTTGGTATATGTAAACTGAATGGAATATTATTCAACCATTAAACATTGACATTTACAACAACATGAATGAATCTGGAGAAATCTAAAACACGATGGACTTACAGAAGTATAGAACAGAATGCTGGTTCCTAGGGGCTGTGGTGGGAGATGTTGGTTAGAAGCTACAAAACTTCAGTTGTCTAATGTTTTGCTCTAAAGTAGACCAGAATGACAACATTCACAATACTATACTGTATATTGAGAATGGACAGCTACTCGTGTTCTCATATCGTACACACATCTGTACACTGCCCCCAGATGTTACCGTGTGGTCATGGAACTCATTAACTTGATTATTAACTTATTAACTTGATTGTAGCCAGCATTTCACAGTGTACATATATCAAACAATCACATCGTATACCTTGAAAATATACAATTTTTACTTTTGAAAGATAGCTGAAAAACTTTAAAATAATACATGATAAATTTAATTGCTGTGAAGTAGAATCTTAGCTTCAGCTTTTCAACCTGGCACTCAGGAAGCTAAGCCAGGAGGATCACTGTGAGTTCAAGGCCAGTCTGAACTACATAGCAAGACCCTGTGTCACACGCACAGAAAAAGAAAGAAAAAAAGCATTCAGTTTCTCAGTTGCCCTAAGGCCACTTGTGGCTGGTGGTTCCCATTTGGGTGGTGCCAGGCAAAGAGGTTTCCACCACCACCACCCAAAGTCCTAGTGGACAGACCTCGGTTAGAAAGAGGAAGAGACTTGTGTGCTCATGTGTCTACCAGTTCTTTAAGGATTAGCCTTTAACCATGAGATCATCAGCGTTCCTAAGTCTTTGCTGTCTTTTCTAATTTTTTAATGTAAGTGCATTATTTTTATTACTGGAAAAACAACAATGACAAAACCCAATTTTAGCCTGAAATTTTACATTTCAACAGAGAACAGTGATACCAAATTATTTTGTAAACTCAGCTGTAAGGTTGAATTCTTCCATGACTGTGCTAGGTTAGTTGCTAATCCTATTGCTTATTTAGACTTCACTATTAGAGAAAGTAGTGATACATTTCTTTAAGCAAATTTATTCTACATGTGGCTAATTTTATTTAAAATAAGAGGAACAAAAGAAATCTTCCAGAAGTGCCCAGGACTGCAGCAATGCATGCAAACCAACCAACGTTTAACTGACAGCTCTTCCCTGACAAATAAAGTTATAACAGTTTATGAAAGATTGTGTCCAAAAGATGGAAGTCTTATAACACCTAACATAGAAATAAACTATACATCAAGGGCACGTTAAATTCCTTTATGCAAAATCTCCATTAATCCTCAAAGCAGTCATTTTGGTGGGTACTGTTATTGTTCCTGAGGTAACAGAGGTAACACACCTGGTAAATGAGCTTGTGCTCAAACTAAGGCTTAGTTTCTGTTATCCTTTGTTTTTTTCCTTCCAGTAGAACAGTTAAGCAAGGACTCCTGCTTGTGCAACATTACGTGCTAACGAAGTCCATAACAGTGACATGCATATTTTATTATTATTTAGCTAAGAGATTGCTTAAGCTGAAGTGTTGGGTGTCTGCTGTGTGTTCCCGGCCCTTGACAGCTCTATGCTCTGCCGGGTAGCTCACGTCAGGTGCCTCGTGTTGGAGTGGAAGGACAGGATTCCTAGGAGGAGAGGGGTCACTCGGGTCTCACGGGGTGGGAAGGACCCCGATCATCAGAGTGAGGAAGAAACGGATGGTACTGTTATTCCTGGACTAGAGCCTATCTTGGACACGGGGAAAAGAACAAAGGTAGGATTTGGGGCCAGACAGTTCGCTTGTTGGGTTCATGGGAGGAGGAGCCCCTGCTAACCTGGAAAGTGGACCCCACAGTGGGAAATCATCACACCGTGACTTTGTGACTGTGTTTGTTACACAACTGAGATATAAGAACCGCCCTAGGCGGATGTGACTGGATTCGCTCAGGAAAGGTGGAGAGTGAGGATTAAGAGTCCAAGGGATGCCGAGATGGTAGAATGCCACGAAGTTGGCACAGGGGGGCAGCAGAGGGGCAGAAATGAGCAGAGATGGCAGATTTCCCCCAGGATTCACCCCAGTAATTTTTTCTGCCCAATTTGCTTTAAATAGACAATTCTGTCCAGTCAGACATGAATAAGGAAAGGGTTATGCTGGAAACCAAAGCTTTATTCAGTGGAAGAGGCTCCTACATCCACCAACAGAAAGTGGCAATGATCTGCACAAAACAGCTATTTATTTCCAGTTCTATTTCAAAATCTCTCTGTGTCTCCACAGCATCCTCCACCTCCCAACTAAATTAGAGCTACTGCGCCCAGGATTCGCATCTCTTCTCCCTCTCTGAACTGACAAAGGCCAACTCAGACCCCAGGCAGATGAGAAATAAGGTTGATTGATGTGAGTGGATCGGAGTACCAGAAGGGTCAGTGATTACCTTATCTTCCTTAGACCTCTCTTATGTAACAAAGCCCAGGCCATTAGAGGGACCTGAAGACTGCCAGTGCATCAGGAAATCACACACACACACACACACAGACACACACACACAGACACACATACCTACACATGTGCTCGCAGAACACACACATGCATACACGTTTGATTTATATATTGTCAGTGCATTTTCTGTTGCAATAACAAAATATCTGCGACCAAGGAACTCATAAGGATAGAGGATTATCGACACATGATGCTGAAGGCTGGCAAGCCTGGGAGTGTGGTTTCAGCCTCTGCCTGGCACCTGAGGGGTCTTCCTGCTGCGCTACAGTGCGCTGAAGGGCATCACATGGTGAGGCAGAGCCAGCACACCAGCATGGCCACCGGTGCCGGCTGAGGGGGCCCCTCCCTCACCAGCACATGTAATCCTAAGTCCTTCCTGAAGGGACCACCAACAAATACTGCTAGCCCTGGGACTGGAGCGTAAGTTTCCAATACATGAACTTGGTGGGGGGCATTCAAATCATAGCAAATATGGATTTTCTGTCTAATTAGTCAGAGGAAGGGAGGCCAGAATTTTAGGAGTACGATTTGGAATGGGGAGGTGATTGTAAGATTGCAGAAGTAGGCACGAGGTGTATTTGTGTTAGACATATATGTGGTATCACATTCTTTGTAAAAATACATTAATGTTAATTTATTTCTTGATTCCCATGGCAAATGTCGACAGAGTGACATTATTCATAGTTAAAGCTTCTCTGGCTGGAGACTGAGGAAGACCAGTCATGGGAGGATGATTAGAATATAAAACCAGCATACTGTTTTCCATTGTAAAGCTCTCCCTCCCTAAAAATTTCATTTTTTTAAACTGTTGAGACTGAACCCAGGGCCTCACACATGCTAGGCAAGGGCTCCACCACTGAGCTACCATCCACCCCTCCCACACTGTGCTCTTTATGATGAGAAGACAAATATCAATGTTCTTTCACCTCTAATCAGGAATCTTCCAACTCTTTAATCTCCTAGAATCAAAAGATCTTTTTCAGACATACATTTTCCCCAGAATTCTTTAATTGGAATCATAGTGAGCTATATTAAATTAGTAAATTGCCTGTAAAGTCAGGCATGTCCATGTTGAAGAAACAGATTTTACTCCCTACTGTAAACAGCTAGGCAACTGGACAAAATGTATGAAAAATTACTTTCAGACAATGGACAACTGGCAAATGAAGATTCTCAGGAGAAAGGATACCAACGCTACTGACTGCTGCTATGAGTTTCTGCTTGGAGGAAATCAGGAAGTGGCCTCCAGCTGGGGGAAAGGGACCCAGGTGGCGAGAGATCGAGGCTGTGGCAGCTAGAACGTACAAAGAGGAACACGGTGAGGTGAATAAGGGTACCAGCCAGTGAGTCTGGCTGAGGGGAACCGGGCATGTAAAGACCAGGCAGGAACGGCTGCAGGGGTGGGGCAGCCACACAGCTCACAGCCCTGGGAGATGCTTGGCTTCTGAGTAGCCAGAGGAGGAGCCCTTCCACAGCCCCTAGAATGTGGAAAAGAGACACTGAGTCATGCTTTGGTAGTAGGACCAAAGTAGCCCAGCAGGAAAGAGCACCCTAGAACTGCCCTGAGAAGTGTAAGGGCCAAGCTGATGAGAAGGAACATAACTGCTTGCCGAAATAAAATCCAACATTCTTTAAGAAAGAGACATAATCTAGGCTCTCAACAATATTACATACACTATGTCCAGAAGTCAGTGAAACTATTACCACAATCAGAAGAAATATTGGTTAATGGAAATACACAGAAAAAAGTTTATCAAGTTAGCAGGTAAGAAAGTTAAATATGCTGATAAATATGCACGTTATATCAGCTACTTGAAAACCTGAGTAACGTGTCAGACTGAAAGGACTTAGAAGAATACTGAAATCATCTGCTGACAACTCCGTTTCTGCTGTGCGAGGGGCTCGGCATAGATCTAGCCGAGCTCTGCCAGCACCTCGGCTATACCGAACTGCAAAATAACAAACGAGTTCAAAACAACTCTGAATAACATGAGATAGTTGATATAAAAATCACCTGATACTGAATTGCAAAATGATATCTGAAATGTAACATCTCACCAATAGGTTTAATAGAGAGGGCACTCTGGAAAAAGATTAGAAAACGAGAAGATGTAGCAATGGAAATTATTGAAAATAAAACACTGATAGTCTCAGAAAACACTAAAACATGAAGAACTTCAGCGTCCTGTAGGAAACATCGACAATTCAATGTATGTGTCATTAGAATCCTAACAAAGAAATTTTTTTTCCAAATTTAGTAAAAGATTACAAACTCAAGGAGCGCAAGTGTTAGTGAATACCAAGGAAGTTAAATACCAATTCCATACCTATTCAAGTTGCTAAAATCAGTGACATAGAAAAAAATCTTAAATGTTGCTGAAGGAAAAATGATTCATATAGGAAATAAAAATGAGGAAATTGCTGACTTCTCATCTTAATGAGGCAAACTGGAAGGCAACAGATACAGGAAAACAAACCTCACTGGCCCAGAATTTATTTATACTCAACAATGAAAATGAGACAGAGACATTTTCAGGTCAACAAAATCCAAGAATGCTCACTAGCAAACCTCTAGTTGAACAAAAATGGTGAAGTTCCATAGGCTGAGAGAAAATGGTACCATCTAAATTCCTGCCCAGAAGAGTCACCAAGGGAATGCAGAATGTAGGACATTGTGAATCTGATGAAAATAAATATAGCAAAACTATTTTCCTCACTTTAAAAATTGCCCAGTCTGATAATTGTTTAAAGCAAAAATAATCAAATGCACCGCAAGATATGTAAAAGCTGCAGAAGTAAAAAGGCAGTTTGGCATCAGGGTGAGTGGGTGAGCTGACATCACAGGGATGGAACTCACACCTCACGTGTGAAGCTGTACATGGCTGAGACTCGATGCAGTTAGGGATGAGGTCTGTTGTAAACCGCAGATTAAGTGCATTAAAAATAAATCAGACAGGCGGGGGGTTTAGCTCAGTGGCTCTGCTCCTGCCTCAAAAATGTAAGGTCCTGAGTTCGATCCCCAGGACCAGAGGGGAAAAGGAAGACATCTACTTAATAGGCCAGTGGAAGAAAATGGAAAAATACAGAGTAAATTTACCTAATTTAAAAGGCAGGGAAAGATAGCACTAGGGATAGATTGTAGAATTAGAAAACAAACAGCAGGGTGACTTAAAAGCTAGGCGTAGCATAGCAATCACATTACACATAGACAAAGGGTCTAAATGAAGGTCAGCAGACTATGACCCACAAAGCTTATTTTTTACAATAAAGCCTCACTAGTCAACAGGCAGGACAGTCACTTGCATATTTTCTGTGGCTGTTTCCATACCACATCATGCTAGAGTGGTTGCAACAAAAATTTGTGGCCTGAAAAGCATAAAATATTTACTATGTGTCCCTGTAGGAAAAGGCTCACTAACCTATTACCTCATCTCATTGAAAAGCTGTGGTTGTCAGGATGAATACAGAAAGCCACACAGCTACTCACTAGCAATAAGAAGTTAACTTTAAATATTAAGATGAGGGCCAGAGTTTTTCTTTTGAAACAAGATCTCATTAAGTCGTCCAGGTGGGACTCGAACTTAAAATTCTTCTGCATCAGCCTCCCAAAGTTCTGGGAAAATTTTTTTTAAAGGTTTCATTCTGTGGTTTCTCTTTTCCTTGGCTGAAATTGGTAAATTTCAGTTCCATTCTTTTTTTATTCTTATTTCTCCTATTTTCCATTTCTTCGAAAGCTTTTAAGAACATTGTGACCTTTTAATTTTGCTCTGTTTCTTCTTTTAGAAGTGGATCTTATTTTTACTCCATCGATACCTTCTCTCTTATCTATCTACCAATACTGATGGTCTTGGGTGGGATCTGAAATTCTCACTTCCCAGTCCAAGCTCCGCTTTCCAGTCTCACCTGTTCATGTGAGTCTCATTCTCTGGGCCCCTGGAGAATTCTCACCTACATGGAGAGGACCCCGGGGCTGGTGAGGCTCTGTGCAGAGGTGAGGATTTTAAACTGGTCTCATGTCCAGAAGTCGGACTGGCCTGCTTTACTGGAGTTACATTTGGAGCCGTTAGTTACTCTTCCTTCTCACCTGGCCCAGTTCCCTGGCCCAGAAAACCTCTCCGAGAAGAGAGCCCGGCTGCTTCACCCTGGGGCCTGGGTCAGAGCAGTTAGCCAGGCTCTGGGGCCCTAATCTCGGTCTCTCTGGAACTGTCTCGGCTGAGAGACCTCGCGCTTCTTTCTGTCTGGAGGAGAGTCCCGAGTTCTGCCAGAGGTGGGGGCGCGGGTGGTAGGAAGGGAAATCCCGAGGTCCCACTGCTGCTTAATTGGACTTGCTTCTAAAACTTGGGGTACTGGAATGCCAGGGACCCCTGGGAGCTCCTTGGGTCTCGGGGAAAGGGGCCAGGGGACCCTCTCTGCTGCTAGGTTCAGGACGTGACACCCAGTCCCGCCACGTCACGCACTCTCTGGAAGCCACACCAGTGGGGCCGCCTGGTCCTGGAGGTGAAGCTGTGATCAGTAGCCAGAGAAATCGCCCTGCCTCACACGGAACCCACGCCAGACACTGTGTGTGGCAGGGTAGAGACAGAGGGGAGGCGGATTTGTGAACAAACTTCACAGACGCAGGCACAGACAGGACAGAGCTTCCTCGGGGCTGTGCGGGTTGGGAGAGTGACAAGGACGCACACAGCAAATACCGAGGTGTCGGTGCTTTGCTTTCCAAGGGCTTTGGGGGACCATGCACTTCTTGGCTTAGTTGGGCTGTGGGGAATCAGTTCCTTGTGGCTGCAGGACTGAGACCCTGGCCCCCCATCCCCAGCGTCTACAGGCTGCCCCCATTCCCCTGCTCACAGTGGGAGTCGAGTCGAGTCTCTGACATTTGGTGTCTGTCCTTCTTGCGTCACTGTGACCACAGCAGGGCTGTGTGATTACGAGGCTCATGTGATTAGGCTGGTCCATCTTCATTGCCCAAGAAAACACCTCTGTTCCCCCACTCAGCAGCTCTGGTCAGGTCTGCAGAGACCCTGTAGCGATGTGAGGGTCTCGATGTGAGGGTTGATGTGAGGGTTGGAGAGCAGACACTGGTGTGGTCCTATTCAGCCCTGCCTGCAGGTTGATGCCCCATCTAATCACCATATTTAAGTAGAAGTCCCTACGGAAAAGTTCCTAGGGAACACTCCCGACGTGGACCAAGACAGGCAGGGCAGCACACCTGTAATCGTGAATTTGGGAAGCTGAGGCAGGAGGATCACAAGTTTGAGGCCAGTATGCATGGGCTAAATAGCACATTGAAGGCCAGCCCGGGCAAGGTAGTGAGACACTGTCCCAAAACAAACAAAAAGACCAGGCAGGGTTGAAAAGCCAAACCCGCAGAAAAGTGAGCAACACTCACTGTTCCAGCACAGGAGATACTGAGGAACTGGGGATGAGAAGCAGGAATGGTTTGCAAACAGTTAGTACGTGTGTATGCATAAAATGGAGCAAATTTGTGTTGAATGAATTCACAAGGGAAAAACTAAGATTGAAGAAAGAAAGCCGTAAGGATACAGATTCTAGCCCAGCAAGAGGAAGGTCTCCACGAAGCACTGATGGAACACGGGGTGCTCCACCTTAGGAGAGCGCCACCACTCTAGATACACTAACGACCTGTAACAACTCAGACATTCGAACATAGATATTGACTATCTTTTACGTGGCAGAGAGAAGGTAAAACAGTTTATTTCCCGCTCCCAGAGAATTTTGCCATAGAATATATTCAATGCCTCGCTTTATTACTTACTGTCTCTCATTCCCTCCACCCAGGTATTTGATAAATGTTTATTGAGCACACACAATGGCCGAGCGCCATTCTGGGCACTGAGGACGCATCAAGTGGATGAAACAGAAAAAGCTCTGTCTCTAGAGGGAGACAAATGCCCGTCTGCCCCTGGCTATGTCCCGCCTGGTCAGCGGCTCTCACACCCCTGCTCTGCAGCCCACGGCAGCCATGCACACTCAGGGCTGGACTCCCATGACTGACATGGAAGGGGGGTTGGAAGGGAGTTCTCGTCTGACTGCTAAAAACGTAGCGTGTGCATTTGTCTCAGTCTGCACAGAAAAGCACAGACAGCATCCTTCGAAGGAATGGTTTATGCACAGCTGCTGGTGAAGGGCTTCCTCCTTCCCAATGGAAACCCCAACATCCCTCCAGGGGACCAGGCAGTTAGCTCATTTGTCCGTGCCAGTCTTTGCGGATGGCTGACAGCCACGGGGAAGGAGTGAGTCACCTTTGTACACTAGGACACAGGGTCGGGTCACTTTGGGGACTACTGGAAAACTTACATGCAGGACAGATGTGCTTGTGAATCTGAACTCTGAATTTCGGTCAAAGCAGAAACACATGGGCAGTGCTCTCCCTTTTCCTGAGGATAACTGGAAAATCAAAGCCGTACCTGAGCAGGCCACGTGGCAGTGGTTCTTGTCTTGGGACTTCTCGTCCCTGCACCACGTGAAACTGTTTATCCAGAAGATGCCGTAGTCGGTGCTGCCGTTGTCCGGGACCATCTGGGCCGTGGTGTTGTAGCGGCTCTCATAGTAGGCCATGCAGATCCCTGCGGCCAGGCGGCGGAAGCCAGAGCTCAGGAGGGAAATGCCTGGTGCGTCCATGCCCACCCAGCACAGCGGCGGATTCTCTTCTCGTGTTCCCTAGATGCCTCCTCCTAGGAGTCCCTGGGGTGGGGCAGTGCAGGTGGCACCCACTTGGGACACACGAGGGGAGGGGCAGGGATGCCACGCTGGATGTCGCACCCCAAGTCCTGGGCTGAGCCTCTTCAGGACTGGAAGTCGGGTCTGTGCCCCACACTGCCAGTGGGGCGGCCTTGTTTTCCTCCTCCCTAGCTGGTGTCAGAAGTGGGGACTGCAGGAGTCGGGACATGAGGACCCCAAGAGCGGGAGCAGAGACAAGAGCAGCAGTTGAGAACATGTGATGCCTGGCGCAGCCCTCGCGGGCCCGTGCATGTAAAAGCTAGAACAGCTGTGGCTATGACCCACAGCATCTCAGAGGAGAGAACAGGGAGGAAGAAACCTCACAGTTGCCAAGGACAAAGCCTCCATAATTATCCAGGCCAGCCCTCGAGAATATTTTTGCCAGTTTGCAGCGGGTGTAGATTCGGGTCTCTGTGACCATGGCCAGGCAGCCAGTCAGGACCAGGACCCCGCTGGCCTTCATCCTCAAGGCTGTTTGGAGCAGAATCTGTCAGAGATAGGGAGAGCAGTTAAGTAACCTCGATGTAGCCCATGATCACACCTGCCACTTGTGGGAACTTCAGAATCTAGCAGCCAGGGTGGGCACAGCCTTACCAAAGTCCTTCCCATCACTTCCAGTCCCGCAGGCGCACCATGAGGGAGGGAAGGAAGAACACTTCTGCCGTACAAGCTCTGCACAGGGAAGAAGATGTTTGCAGGCCCCGGTTCTTCCCCACATATCTCCCCGAATCAGGAAAGCGGACGTGACCCCTTCTTTATTGAAATCCAGGTAGAAGTCACAGGGGCGCTAGACTCCCATTTTAACTCTGGATAGGAAATAACAGCTTCAGGAGAAGCACAGGCCATGTACATAGAAGCTCACATTCCACTGCTGCCAGAGATCGCATAGATGTGGCCCTGTGTGAACAACTTTAAGATCTGGGGGTACCCTGCAGGGAGAAAGTGGGAGCCCTGTTCCTTCTTCTATTCTCCTTTCCTGATGCTTTTTCAAATGTGGGAGCATTGCTTCAAAAATACGTCTTTTGTCTTATGTTGTTTGTGAATGCATGGCTTTTCTGGGTTCTCCCACCACTGCCACATGGGCTCCCTATCAGCCTGCATCAGACTAGAGAGTGAGGGACAGACAGCACTGGGTCACGGGAGGAGAAGGCTGGGTGGAGACAGAGGGACTGGTACAGAGGCCTCCTTCAGGGTGGGGCAGGAGCAAGGGCTCCATGGCTTGGGGGCTGCTGTTTGCAACAAGCTCCTCCCCTCTCACTGTGACAGGTCTCCCCAGATACCACAGCCTTGCCAGGGAGAGGGCAAACTGAGCTTTCCTTTGAGGAACTCAGGATTTATGCAGATTTTCATCAAAGGGCATATTCTGTCCCTGCCTAGAGACTTCTCAAGTTATTAATTTCTCTTTTGGCACTGGAGGACCAACTGAGGGGCTGGGCTACAAACAGGAAGGTCAAAGTAGAGCATCCTGGTGGAGGCGTCTGAGCCCCTGCTCAGTGAGGAAACAACATACTTGTGCCTAGCAAGGCCCGCACCGCAGGCCTGCGCTTCCAAGTTCTCTTGGGAAGATGCCTTGGCCACGTGGCAGTAACTCACTGCTGGGCTGCTCTCCTGTGCAGGCAGGAGCTGAGTAGTAGCTGTATCAGCTGACCCCAAAGCCTAGAATACTCACTGTCTGACTCTTCATAGAAAAAGCAAGCCATTTCCAGGCCTGTAGCATCATGCTAGGCACCAAGACGCACATAAACAAGACCTGGGACGCAGAGCTTACAACTAAGATTCATTTTCAGCCTCTCCCTTGGAATCTTGTTGGTCTCCAGCAATCAGAGCAGAAGCCACAGCAGCGGACAACCCAAGCATCAGGCTTGGTACACTTCAAGCTAGGGGCGTCATTGGTTACTCGTGGGAACATGTAGCTTTGTCGGAGTGGCTTTGATATTACTGAAAAAGTGGGTTCCTATTGCCTGCCCGGAACTGGTTCCCCGGGTGATTCTGTGGGTTAAACCCGCCCCACTTACTCAATCAGTGACTGATGAGCAGCTCACCCCCGAGAGCCATCCCTGCGGTGCTTCCTGCAGAGCAGCCCCGATCCTTCCCTAGCTCAAGGACCTTTGTTTAGAGCTCAGAAAAAGCAGAATTCCGGGCTCCTTAACTTCCAGCTGCCGAGAGGTTCTAGAATCCTACATCTTAGCACATAAAAGCCACAGCGTCTTGCACTCCTGACATTGTAATTCCACACTTGTGAGTTAGGTAAGACCTACAGGGAGCCCCTCCTGCTCTACCCCTGTAGCAGCCTTCTTCGCTACAGAACTTGGCCAGGGGCCTCCCGCCCAAGGGCTCTTCTCCAGAGCATCACAAGTCCCACCAAGGAGGACTGCGAACCTCCGGCAGGTGCGTGCTGAATCACACCCCACAGACTCACACTTCTCTACTAATACACTACCCAAATCGTAAACATTTACAAGGCCACAGATTGAAGAAGGAGAAGTGAAATTAATGTTTAAATTGTTATTAAGAGCACAACACTTCTTTGCTACAGTTAAAGTGTTTTTAGTATGATATTTTGGAGGAGATCAGCATACTCTTTTCTTTTTTTGGGAAAACCAGTGTGAGACTTGGTGAACCAGTTATTAAAAGGATGGTTGCCAGGTCCATTTATTTGCATTCTTGGATTTAACGCCACACTTGAACTTAATTCTAATTGAGATATACTGATCTAAATAGGAAATTGTTGGTTGCACTTTACTACTAATTTATTTCCCAAATCCCATCTGCCATTAGTAGAAATTTTGTTGAAATTCACTTTAAGTCTACATAATGTGTTGTGCAGATATAGCATTACAGGACATATTCAATTTATTTCATTTTGTGATATAAACATTCACTTCAAAATCTTCTACATGCATTATTTGAGCTTTGCAGTAATACTTGTAGGGCAGATTTCTGGAAGTGAAATGAATTGCTGGGACAGAGCACTGTGTGCTTCACTGGACGGTACCACCCTGCCGAGCACACAGACCCGTGGGTTTTGCCCCCAGCACCTGTGTTGCCTAATTGCTCGTGACTGAGGGCCTGAGAGATGGGGCAGGTGACCTCAGGACAGCTGCAATCTCTGTTTTTCTCATTTCAGGGGCCTGACCCTCTTTTCTTAGGCATGGGAGCTATTTGTGGGTCTCTTCCAGAGAAGTGTGTATAATATGAGAAAACGTGTAGGTTTATCCCTTGAATACCTTTTTCTAAGTGCTTTGAGGAGGAGATTTTGCTCATCAGTGAAAAAAGGCCAGAGTATAGTTTTCTTCTTCAGAACACCTGTTTCACGAGTTAGCAGATATGAGGTAATAGACATAGGAAAGGCATTCATATTTTATATACCTTTAATCGAAAATTGAACTTCAAACTTTACAAGAGCACATGAAAAGTGAAGTACTTGAATGAAATATGTGTAGGGTCTGCACACTGATGAATAGAAAACACGAAAAATCAAAGAAAGTCTACACAAACTGAAAACATACATCGTGTGCATGGATTTGAAGACTCGGTATTATTTGGAGATTGCACATCCAAAATCAGTGGAACCCCAGACCAAAATCCCAGAAAGTTGCTTTGAAAAGATCAGTGGAATGATCCTAAAATATATTTATGGGAAGCAAAGAGATCAGAAGAGTTAAAACTATTCTGAGAAAAGGACCAAACAAGAGGATCCACAGTACCTGATTTTGAAACAGTGCCGAGCTGTTGTGATTGAGAGGAGGGGAACTGGGCAGAAAAACAAATATGCAGGTTGACAGACTACGACACAGAACCCAGAAATAACCCACAAACGTAGCCAGCTGAAGTTTCCTGAAGATATAAATGAAAATCAATGGGAAAATGACAGTCTTTTCAACAAATCACACTGGATCAATGGCACTGTCTGTGCAAAACAGCAACCAAGGCTAAACAAAGCACATGCAGGATACACACCCCACAGCTTATATAAAACAAAATGTGAAAACTAAAACAATAATGCTTCTCTAGGTAAGCATGAGAATCTTCAGGAAGTTGGGTTTAGCAGTGAATTTTTAGATACAATACCCAAAAAAGCACAGTCCACCAAGAAGATTAATTGGACTTTATCAAAATTAAATCGTTTGTTGTTTGGAAGACACTGTTAAAATGAAAAGTAACCACAGTTTGGGAGAAATATTAGAAATGGCAAGTATGAAGAAAGCCTTATAAATACATACTTACATGTTCTTCTTATATACTTATAAATACATTCCTGTTAAGCCATATATGTGACTCTTAAATTCAGCAATAAGCAACCCAACTAAAAATGGGCAAACTATCTGAACAGACACTTAATCATGATATACACAATGCATATATTCTCGCATCATTTGTCACTGAGGGAGTGAAAGTCAAAACCACAGTTCGATGTCTCTTCAACGCCAATCAGAACTGCTAAAATCGAGGAGGCGATACCACATGGTGAGGGGCTGCGGAGCAGGAAGAGCACTGGATTTCCTTGTTAGTGGGAATGAGAGAGGGCTCGGGCACTTCAGAAAGCAGCTGGTCAGTTGCTCGAGAGTTGAATTTAGACTTAGCAACAAAACAATGATCATATGCTGAAGTCTTTATCCAAGTGAATCAAAAATTTACCTTCACCAAAAACAAGTTGGTACCAGTATTTATAAGAGCTTTATTAAAAATCACCAAAAATTGAGGGCAACTAAATGTCCTTCAGCAGAGAAATGTAAAAATAAACTCTATTATATCCATACCCAGCAGTAAAGGGACATGTTTTGATTTTCACAACAAATGGATGATTTGTATGCAGTTTGCTAAGTGAAAAAAGCTAGACCCAAAAGACACATATAATTCTATTTATGCAACATTCTGGAGAAGGCAAAACTATGGTGATTGAAAATAGATCAGTGGTTTCTAGGGGTTGGAGAAGGATTTGTCACAAAAGGAGCACATAAGACGTAAGAGAAGTTTCAGGTCACCGTACCTGTTCTCTATGGTACTGGAGTGGTAGACAATGACTTCTTGTGTTTGTCAAAACCATAGGCCAATATCTCATAGATGCTGAATTACATTGTGTGAAAAAAACTCAGCCAGAATGTTGGAGGACCCCAGGAGGGAAATGAAACTGTGACAAGAAGACCTAACTAGCTACAAGCTACAGTACAGCCACACTGAAGGACTGGGGAAAGACTTGCTCATCTAAACATACAGAGAAAATAGTGTTTTCACTGGATAAAGACAAACAGATAGGTACCTAAATACTGTAGCCCAAACGTTAACCGTGTTTCTCATTAAGAGTTAACAATTCTGAAAGACTGTGTTACATGCAAACAAGGGTTAAAGAAGCCAATAAATAAATTGTAGATTTCCTACTGTTGGAGAAAGATGTTGCAAACAAGCACAGAGGAAGACAAGAATGAATCTTTTGGTGCTGGCTTAGAATCAGAGATGCAATCACGGACCAAGCATAAATACAGACGTGTATGTGTGCCTTAGTACAGATACATTTATTTCTTAACTATGTCTGCTCAGAGGACCACAATTAGTGACCCTCCAGAGGCAACCAGCTCCTTTAGCACCCATATCTTACTTTTAGTACCATTCTCCAATAAAAGGAGCCAAGGACCCTTAGAAAATTGGATGGTTTTAGGACCAGGGCAAGAAAAGAATGCAAAGTGAGCCTGGATCATCTTGTTAGCACAAGAAAATAAGGAAGTATTCAAAAGAGAGAAAAACAGAGGCTTGGGTGGGGTAGTTAAAAATATCAAAGGGGTAAGTAAAGAGCAAAATGGAGAACCACCAGGGGCCAAAGCTGAGACCATTTAGTTACAAAATAAACATCTGCACTATTGGACACAGAGAATAGAGTTAACATCTATGGCTATATACGGATATAAATGAATGACAGTAAACAGAACTGACAAACCTTGCCTATGGACAAATTCTAAATACTTGAGGTAGATTTTTATTAATAAGCTCCAGGAAATGGAGCTTAATTGTCCTCACTTTGGGTAAAGGAGAGGCTGAGCTACTTGCTTACAGCTGAAAAGGGGAAAATTGTAACTTTCTGGTGAGGAAATCAGGTCGACCCCACCTCGGCCAAGGGACTGAAGTTAACTTCCTGAGGTCAGGAGCAGCAAGACTGAGAAACCCCTCAGACTGGAGGGCTCAGAGAAATGGTGGCCGGACACAGCGTGGTCTCTCAATGGCAGCAGAGAAAGGACATCAGAAAAGTGGGGGAGACCCACACAGCACTTGCACGTGACACTTTCTACCACCCTCAGTTACCAAGTTCTAACACGAGCTGTGGAGCTGTGTGGCCCGGTGTAAGGCGAGTGGGGAGACCTACTTTCCATGCAGCTTTTCTGTCCCTCTACAACGACCCCCAGAGAAGTTGGAGTCTGCCAATTAGCAGACGGCCAATCTTCTCTAATTGCAGAAAAGTTCAGTGTGGTGGAAGCACTTGATTATTACAACATACAAAGAGTGAACCAGTCTTTCCCTCTGATGATACTTTTAATTGCTTGCCCAATGGGAAACTCACTAAGTAGGTGTCAGAAAAGATTCCAAAGTTGGTTTTCTCATTACAAATAGGTAAGAATCCTGGTTCTATCTTTAAAGGCCTCGTTTTTATAAGACTGGCCATATTAACCATGCTGTGGTGTGGGTCACATGTCCCCAGAGGCCCATGTGTAAAAGGCGTGGTCCCTAGGGTGCCACTGGTGGGGATCCCTTCAGAGCCGGAGCTGGTGGAGACTGGAGGCCCTGGGGAGCCCTGCAGGAGAGGTGGACTCTGGCTCCCTGCTCGCTCTTGCTTCTTGGCGTGAGGGCAGTGCTTTGCACAGCTCTCTCCTCGATGTGCTGCTTGCCACAGGCCTAAATGCAGTGAGGCCAGGCCGGCATGGACCAGAACCTCGGAGCTGAGCCAATGTGCACCTTTACTCTTATAAGCTGCTATACTCGGGTGTTTTGTTAAACTGACAGAAATCCTGCTGATATAGTCAACCCTGATTGCCTCATCTGATCCTACTTATTTTGTGTATAAAATAGGGCCACCATGCAGACGAGACCTATTCCCTCTAAACTGCCATGTATTGCAATAAATGAAAGAAGTGTGTGGATACATTATTCTCAACCCACTTATCTGGGAGCCATAGAAAGTAGGAGCCATCCAGCTCAGGTACAGGTATGCAAGCTGTGAACTGACTTCACTGTTTCCCAAATGGGCCGTCCAGTACAGAAGCGCAAGCAAATCAGACAGACTTGCTCACCTCGGTGGTGATGATGGCAGCATGGCTTTGGATGTGTACAGTATATATGTGCTGTGTGTACAGTGCACATGCATGTATACACCATGTGTATGCATGTGCTGCATGTATCACTGTGTGTACTGTGTGTGTACCATGTGTGTGCATGTATATACTGCGCATGTGCTGCCTGTATTACTACATGTATGTGTGTGCTATGTGTATGTGTACACATGTGTGCTGTCTGTATGTATTACTATATGCATGTGTGTGCTGTGTATATGGTATATATGTATGTATATTCTGTGTGTATGTATTACTGTGTTTGTGTGTGCTGTGTGTGTGTTCTGTGTGCATGCCTGTACTATGTGCATGTATTGTGGTATGTATGTATGTATTGTGTGTGTTGTGTGTGTACAAAGAGCTGACTGTATTAATAGAGATTTCTTCAAAATGCAGTTTCCAAACTGCGCTCTTTAGAGCCTACAGGCCCTGTGGGAGTACCTTGGGACCATTCTGCCCAAGTTCCACTGTGGAAGATCTGAAACACCCCATGGAGTGGAGAGACCCACTGCCATCACTGCCATCCTGTCTCAGTTACTTTTCTCATTGCTGAGACAAAATACCCAATACCCAAAGTTAAAGGAGGAAGCCTTTATTTAGCTCACAATTTGGAGAGGTTTCAGTTCAGAGTTGGCTGGCTCTGAGACAGGTGGCATGGCAGAGAGGCATTGAGGAGGAGAAACCATTCATGGCAGGCAGAAGGCCAAAGACAGCAAGTGACAAGACACAAGCAACAAGTGACTAGCAGCAAGGGACCAGAAACCAGAGCCCTCTTTCTGTCCCTTATATCTTATCCTGGCTGCTCACCCTTAGGGTAATAGCACTCACACCAGGGCGGGGCTCCCTTAATCCTACCCAAACTTATTACAAATTAACCACAGGACTTGAGGCCAGCCAGCATCACACGCTCCAGATCCAGCCACCTCCGAAAAGCCCCATCTATGACCACATGAGGCTTTGAGTGGACATCTAGACACAGACATAACACATTCCTAGGAAAATCTGACTTGCTTCACTCTTTCTGGAGTTGACAAATGAGTAGTGAGCACTTAAAATATGAAGCTCTAAATTAGATTTGGTTTCAAATCTGTTTAAAATAAAAAGATACTGTTTTAACCCAAATAAATAGGCTGCTGGTAGTGAGATTCCTGACAGGTTATAGCCAAGTGAGGGAGTCATTATGCCACTTGGGTGACCGATGTGGCTAAGCTTAACCACTGTCGGGAGCTGTAGAGATGGTGGCTGTGCCTCCATGCCCAGGAACCACAGGGGTGATGCATCTCTAAGTCCAGTGAGCTGGGTAAGGTCCTCAGGATGACCAATGCAGACTGCCAGGATGAACATAGCAAAGGAAATTTTATGAAACACCCAGAAACGGGTTGTAGGATATCAAATATGATTGCTATGTCAGCCCTTGCTGTATCCAACTACAGATTTCTGGTACCAACTCCAGTAGTTCAGGCTTATAGGATATAAGGTTGTAGCTTATTTCAAAAACTCAAACATAGTAGAGGGAACAACTGTATCAGGAGATCCAGATTCTTTGTGTTCTACATGTTTCTAAAAGAGACTGTATAGGCTTGCCCGCTCCATCGAGTTGAGACCCACTATATGTCTTGATGCCATTCCTTGTCAGAAGGATACTCCTTTCTAGATTTTAGTAGGGTTCCTACCTGTGAATTGAGTGGATAGTGGCTGGCCACTGGAATTACAGCGTAGCTTTTCCTCCCAAAGGATAGCACTTTGATCAATATTCTAGGCTTCCTCTGAAACAAAAAAGAAAAAAAGATAAAATAATTATATTTTTAAATTCAGTTCATAGTTATCTACTGCATATATTTATTTTTCACAGCTTCCACTGTTACATATAGGAGAGAAACATTTTCATCAGTAAAAGAAATTGGAAGTTTAAGAATGTACACTCTAAGATCAGATTTCCAGATTATGATCTTACATCCTACCAACTCCTAGTCATTACTTGAACTTCTGTGCTAGTCAGCTTTCCATTGCTGTGACAAAACACCAGAGGCAATCAACTTAAAGGAGGAAAGGTTTATTTTGGCTCATGGTTTTACTCTATAGTCATGTGACTCTGTCACATTGGGGTCTATGGCAACATAATATGTGTGTATATATATAATGAAGGGTGTCATGGCAGAGAAGGTTGCTCACCTCATGGTGGCAGGGGAGACAGAGAGAGAGACAGAGACAGAGAGAGAGAGAGAGAGAGAGAGAGAGGCATCCTGCCCACAGCATGCCTGGTACCTTTTCCCAAGTGTCTGCCCAATGGCAAACCTCCTTCTTCTGCCAGTGTCTTTACAACCTGCCTGCTTGCATTCTCACATGTCAGTATATCATGTTATAGCCATTTCCAGCATTTTTTTAGTCCAAGATAAATGCAGCAAGAGCTTGCACTGTGGCTGAACCCTTCTTAACTTCCAGAAGGGAAAATGTCTGCGTGGTATGAGTTTTTCCACTGTCTCATCCAAGTGTGCACTCCCAGAATGAGAAAAATCAGACACCTGGCTCCTCCCAGCTGCTGGGTCCTGTGTGGTGGATGGGCAGAGGTGCCACAGCCATCCTGCCCCACTCTGGCTGGTTACAGAGGCCCCGGCTGATGATATCATTGCATCGTCAAGTGGGAAAGGAGTCCTAGAAACAGTGCCAAGGACCCGCACTCCCTTGCTGTTGTGATTTACTGTGTCCAAGGTCCGCAGTAACACGTAGGCAAGTATTTAAAATGCCAACTCGGGTTTACCTCATTCTCAGCCAGCACTGGCAAGCTCCAACAGTGAGATCAGAATCATCTGGTGACCTTTTAAATGTATAATTTAGATTTAGGAAAAAAATCACAATAATGAATCTGGATTCTTGAAGCTTACAAATTAAAGACAACTATTTATAAACAAATAATAAAACCAATGAAATAAGATTTTCTTTTTTTTAAACAGGAGGAAACCCCAAAGATGTTTAAGTACAGTACTTTTGTTGATTAGAGATAGGAAATCCAGAGAGCTACCTTGGCACATTTTAACAAGTAGCTCCCATTTTGTGTCTAAGTAAGCATTCACCGTTTGTTAAGTGAATATTTGTGATTAAGTTACTTACTCTAATGAAGTGATTTGCTCTAAGAAACACCTAGTGTCGATAGATGTGTCGATGGATGTTGAGTGGCAGGGACAGGTCTGTGCAAGTTCAGTTAATGAGCAAAAAACAATAAGTTACCAATCAATCCAGAGAGACGGAGAAGCTGGCCATATCAGGATAAATGCCATAGTGTTCTTCTATGAATATAATAATCGTCCAGCACAAATTCAGAACAAGAACAGCAATTCCTGGCTTGTTGCTCGGTGTACTTTGAGGAAATCAGTGGGGAAGTGCACTTCTGTCCACGGCAGCTCGTGTTGAGCAGTGGCATCTGCCTCAGCAAGGTACTGGTTTCTCTCCGGTGCTCTGGAAGAACCGCCTGTAAAGCCGCGTTAGCCCTGCAGAGCCCCGCGGATGCACACAGGTTGGGATCTGACACTTTGCCTTGCACATCCGAACTTTCTGAACAAAAGCTAGTAACACTGAGGCCGCTCTGCTCTCTGCTGCTAAGGAGGCTGCATGGGATGGCTGAGGGTCCCAGCGCGCCCAGAAACCCCACTGCCAAGCCACGGTGGCTGTAGTGTCTGATACGCTGCAACTGCGCGTCCACAAATGCTGACCCTCGTGGGAGCGTCCAGGGTTTTAATTCTAATTCCATTTAGGGGTCTGGGGAAACTTTGTCCCTTCTGATTTTTCTTTTGACTGGTAAACTGGTCTGTGGGACATCTGAACCTCGGGTCTGGTTTCTACACAACCCAGGCGTTCCCCTGGCTTTTCACATCTTTGCCAACCAGTGGGAAAAGACAGGCAAAGGAGGAGGCCAATGGGCCCACTTTGTTCCTTGCAGCTGCTCTGATGAAAGATTTCAAGGGAAAAGATACCAAAATAACTGGCAAAAATAAAGTTTGAGGTTTCTCTGACTTTATGCTGGTTATGCCTTTCTTGTGCCCTGCTTTAAAAACATAATCAGATTTAATTTGGGTTTTGCAGTCCAGAGAGGAGCTGCTAGCTTGAGGGTTCTCATGGGCTCCTTTTGCAGGCACACTGGACGGATGGAGAACAGAGGCCTTTTTGTTGTAAAGACACTGTGCTTTGTAATTAGCAGCACATTTATCTATTTTAAAAAATAGTACAACTTGTTTTGTTTGGGCAGAAAAAAGAATACTGTGACATTTTCAAAAGACAATACAGTGTCTCCACTTTTGATGGGCTTAGATGACTCAGGTTTCTCTTCCCTCGTCATTTGTTTGGAAATACACGGCTTGTGATTTTGCACAACCATGTTCCTTACGAAGTGAAAGCTGGGTATATGTGGAAGTCGAGAACTTTGCAGGACTTGGAAGGCTTGAGCTTTTTAAAATGTAATAATGTTTGGAAATGCTGAAATAAAACATTCATGACCAGCTTTGTATTCAGCAGCTCCTCCTCCACCCTTCAGAGAGGAGCGGGGAGGTGCGCGCTTGCCTGCTACCTGGCCAGGCTGTCACAGGCCTCGGCTTCCACAAGCTGAGGGCCAGGTAAGGGAGACCAGGACCTCTGGATGTGCCCAGGAGGTGAAATGGAAACTGTTGCCGGCCTTGCCCCTGCCCTTAGGCAGATATGCACAGACCACAGGCACGCCTGAGGGAGTATTTCTTTCCTTGGAGATGAAGCCCAGTAACGACTTTATTTTAAAATGCCTGAAATAAATCTACAAAGTCCTATGCAAGAGTGGTGATTTGAATACCAGTGCCCTGTTCCTCTTTGCACACTTGATACTTTGTATCTCATAGGTACGCAGTGAATCTTTTTTTGCTCTGTATTACTAAGGATTTGGAATCTGGTAGAAATGTTTTGTGGTACAGCTCTTCCTTTCCCTAGGTCTGAATCCACAGGTTTCTGCTTTGGGTAAAGTGTAGGCTAAAGTGCTTTGGTGTCATCTGAGGTCCACACACTATGGCGCACAAGCACGGTGTGTCAGGTGCTTGGGTTAGTAACTTGTTTCTGAGCGTGAAGCGAGAAGGACCAATGGCTCAGGGTCGGGAACCACACTGAGAAACCGCGGATTGGTTTGTACCGGCCCTTGTCACCGTGGGGGAAGGTTCTGCGAACTTTGTTTTATGGCCGCCAGCAGAGAGTCTTGGAGAGCACAGATCTTAGGAGACTGAGGGCTAGGATCAAGAGCATCAGGCACAGCCAGGAGCTCCGTCCTCTCCCTCATAAAACTGCTATCTTCATCAATCTGTGTTTACTTTCCTCTTGTGCTTTAATTTGCTTAATGGATGTCAGCTGAAGATTTTCCTCAAGGTCTGAGGAAAGCACAGTCTAATAAACCCCTCAGGACTTGGCCGTCATAGTTCAGCACTTTTCGGATTATTCTGTCTGACTTTCATCTTTGCTGCAAGGCAGCAGCAGCCACAGAACACCCTGGACCTGACCCCGGCTCGGGAGCGTGGGAGATCGTGAAGTGGCCAGGGCAGCTCCTGCTGCCTCCCCTCCTCGCCTGCCCTCGCCTCTCTTTCCGTCTCCTCTTCCCAGCTCCGTCCCTCTCTGCGTGCGCTGCTACCTCCGCTCCCATCCAGTTTCTTTTTCCCTCACTTTCTCTATCTCACTCCACAGACATTGACCTAAAGACCACAGAGACTGACTTTCAAAAGAAGGAAGTAGAGGAGGAGGAGAGGAGAGGAGAAACGATTTAAGAAAGTGTGCAGTACAAAGGCACGTCCGGGGAGGTGAGGGGGGAGCAGAGCTTTTACAGGTAAAGTGAGGAAGGCTGCGTAAGTCTTTCGGGAACAGTGAGGCGTGGCTAGGAGGATCGGTACCAGCGTTGTGTCAGTCTGAGGCGGAATAGGCCGCTGCCAAGCGGGCCCCTGGCTCTGGTGGCCTCTGTGTGGCAGCCGAAATTCTTTGTGAGTGTGTGCGGTCAGTCTTTCACGATGGTTTCTGTCACCAGGCCGCTCCATTTGCCAGGGACTGACATCAGTGACTCTGGTCTGGTCCTGACGACTTTCACAGACAACTAGATGACAGGGCTGTCCCGTGGAGCCGCGGCACCCCACACGGGAGATGAGGCGCCACGCGCATCTTCAGTAAGCTCACAGTCTACGTGAGGTAAGCAGAGACACAGAGGATGAGAATGATTTCGGAGAAAGCTAAGGTGAAAGGAGTAAAATTGGTGATGTGTTAGCCGGACTTCCATCGCGGTGACAGTCTGTAAGTCGAACAAGTGAAAGGGAAAGGGCCACTCCGCCTGATAGACTGACAGCTTCACACCACGGCGGGCACCCACGGAGGAGGAGGCTGCTCCCCTCAGGCAGCCAGGCGGAGCGGGGCTGGGCTCCCCTTCAGGACCACAACCCAGCACCTGACTTTCTTCTCAGGCCCGGTCTCTCATGTCACAGGATTTTGTAAAACCAAAATGTATTTCTCGTCTCGTTTCCCGAGGAATTATTTCCTGGCTGAGGTGAATGCACTGGACAGAGCATGTGTTCAACACCGACTCTGTCGTGTTGAAGAGAAGAGCTCTCACTTCAAACCCTAACATACAGCATCCCCGCCGGAAACACATGAAAGGCTGCGTCCTCATTTTCCTGCAGAAGGCATATAATTTGTTGTTTTAACAGTTAATGTTCTCATATCAATATTTTCTTTGAAATGGGTAGATTTTGACATAGTGCCAGGAATACTGTTTTGCAAGAAGCAAAAAGTCATTGTATCTCAGATGTTTTCTTCCAAATGTTTTGCAGCAACAAACATTTCTGGAGCAACTCATTATTTTGAAATATAATATGTACAAGCAGTGGACGGAAAACTTATCATTAGTTGGACTCCTGTTGCTCTTTCACGCTGTCTAGAGGAAAGAGCTTGTAAACTGATCTCCAAATTCACAGTAAATGCTGGGATACGAAGGGTGCTGCCATCATACCCATCTTCCCGGACTGATTCCCCTAGATCTGGAGATAGATGATCAATATTGATAAGAATTCCAAAGGCAGTGTCCTTACTTGGACAACACAGTCCTGTCCTGAAGGGGAGCAACCTTGTAGGCAGCCTTTCGGCTGTCTCCTCACCCGCCTCTTCCTCCAGTGGGGCCCTCAGTCCACCCCAGCCATCGGCAAGCAGCCCGCCTCTGGCAGTGCCCTGCCTGGCTTCGCTGTTGATAGATCTTTGTGATATTTCTGACAGACCCACCTTCCAGATGAAATTTTCCTTGGTCCTGACTGGAATCCAGCCAGTTCATCAGAAGAGGTGGGCCAGGGAGCGTTTGGTAGCAGTGATTACACCAGTGATCACAGCTTCGACAGATAAAGATGCTCTTGGACCCAGAGGGCTTATTTTGGGTGGATAGACAAAAAGTGTCAGCCCTCCATGCCACAGTGTGACACCTGATGTTTCCAGAAGAAAAGGAGAATTTTTATGTCCAATCACATCTAAGCAGACACATGCTAATGACAGACTTGTGAGGAGTGGGGGGAAAAGAAAGGTGACCAGTGTGGGAATCTCCAGCTACTCCTAATACTTGTCCTCTCTGAAGTGATTCTTGCACCAGCTCTCTATGAAGACGGATTAGCTTGAAAGCTCTATTAAAAATGGTCTTTAACGTTTTGTTTGTGGGGGTAAAGTAAGGGACACATCTATGGAATCATTATTTTTAATGGAATCAAAGATATTCTGTGTAGACCATATAGATAGAAAATCCTGGAAACTTCTTTTACAGCTCAAGAGGCTTTTGTAAGGCGTTTTTAAGAAGTCAATAAAGCTTACCCTAATCCTTATTCTTCCCAGTGCTTAGGCGGATCTCAGAGTTTCCTACTTTACAGACAAAGAAAAAGGGAATATTGTACTTTCTGGGAACATGTTATAAATATCACTGTATCTAATAGGAATTGAAAGCCTCTTTTGTGGGAAATTTTTGAGTTTCCCATAGCCTTAGTGTTGGTGAGGAAAGACTTTATAGTGTTCCCAGGCGAAAGCCATGATCTGCATTTTGCAAATGTAAACAGAACAAATACAAAAATGATAATGGGTCCCAGGACCAGCAAACAAAATCAACACACACACACACACACACACACACACACACACACACACACGAGGGTAGATCAGGTTAAGTGCTGACTGTAATAGTTCATGACTCTTCTAGCTGCACAGACACAGGTGGTCTGGGAGCCGGGAGCCTCCAGGCCGTGTCATGCAGCTGTGAGGCTCCCTGCATCGAGCCGCCTGTCTGAAGAGAGTAGCACAAACAGTCTCATCCTCACTGCAGCCTCAGGGACAGGCTGCCCACACTTCCTCTATAAGACTAAGCTGTGTAACATGTTGGGTCAGTAGTGCAGCAGAAAAAACACTTCATTTGGCAAAGCAAGTGTCCAGAACTCCACATTGCTGCTGCACCATCTCTGAGTGAGGGATTCATTCTAAGTAGACTACTTGTGTTCCTAGCCACGCCCCTGGTTTTGGATAATTTGTTGACATTTGCTCCCTGTCTTCTAATGTTTCACTGTATTCTCCCATTCGCAACTGAAATATTTCCAAATGAGTATAAATTTAATGTGTCTAGTTTCAAAGATCTGGAGAGAAGATGGGACAGAATAACCACTCCTGTCTCACAGAAGAAAAGTTATGGATACTTTTCTCAACAGGGTGTAAAATATACACCATTACGTTTTGGGAGCATATTATATGGACATAACCACTTCTTGTTCTCTGAGGATATGTGAGGAAAGCGAGACAACCCTTCCCCTAACCAGCTTGCTTTGGCTCCTGTTGACCCCTGAATGCTCCAGAATTATCAGATACCATCACCTCTTCCTTGTCTTTTTGTTATGGATGTAAGTAGACACACACAGGATCTTTGCATTTCCTTCCATATACTTTAGTGTAAAGTGGTGAGGGGCATTAATCCATCAAGCTGGCTGTGAGGGTTGACCAGTTGTCCCAGTAGAGCTCATGTATACATGAGTACAGCTCTAGATTAGCCTGTGATTTTCTCTATTCCCTGCTCTGACCTGTATGTCTTGAACAAGAGCTGGCCTGAGACAAGCCTTGAAATTCACAGGGCACTCTAGACTTTCATAGCACTATGATTGCTATCATGATCATTGCTGAGGATAGAAACATGGTAGAGGGGGCATCACAGAAGAAAACAATCCATGGCAGGGTAAGCAGAAAGCAGGCAGCAATGAATCATCCTTTCCCTTTTTATTCCATTTAGGCTTTAAGCCTATTTGTTGGTGCCACTCATACCCATTGTGGACCTTCCTGTTATCCATACCCAGAAATATGCTAAACCAATTGATGCACTAACCCAGTTATCACTCACTTTTAACCAAGAATCACACACTCAGGGCTGAGGACTTAGTTCAGTGATGCCACTGCCTGCCTTGCAAGCACAAGGTCCTAAATTTGATCCCCAGTGACCAAAAAAAAAAAAAAAAAAAAAAAAAAAAAGAAAAAACAACACCACACCCCAAATAACAAA
>NW_022900931.1:31207698-31243595 GCF_012274545.1 Fukomys damarensis | reverse complement strand
CAAAAAAAAAAAAAAAAAAAAAAAAAAAAAAAAAAATCAGCAAGAATCACACACCCACGACCAGTATTACATACTCATGATTCAGCTACCTTCCAAAAGCCCCACCTAAGAGTGCCTGTAGCTTTGAGGGAACGCCAAGATAAAGTATAAGCCATAACACCTTCCATTTTCCTAAAACAATTGTATAAAGTTAGTTCCATTTTCTTCTTTAATGGTTTTATGTTAAATACTTATCTTTTCATCAATCTGAAATTTATTTTGGCATAAGCCATGAGTCGAGTCTCTAACTTTATGCTGCTAGAGATGGAAACAAGAGTCTTAAGCATGCTAGGCAAGCACTCTATTACCAAGCTACCCTCCAGCTCTTAAACCTTTCTGTCTTCTGAATAGTTAACCACGCACGATTTAGCAATACATACAGAATACATGTTTATTATACATGCACTACTTAGTAATAAATGTACTATACATCTTTATTACATAGGCACATTTTAGTAATACCCTATCTATTCCTCATGAAATGGACTTGCTCTTTCATCATATAATATTGCACTTTTGGGGTCTACTTTTAAACACTGCACTCTCAGCTATTGGTTCTCTTGTCCATCCTGGTGCTAATATTATATTAGTTTAATTACTGTAGCTTTATATCTATATTATACCTGCTACTGCAAGTTTGCTTGTTTGTCATCTAAAGTTTTTACTGGATTTTCTTATCTGTTCAGTGTTTCTTGTTATTCAAGTTCTTAGTCTTGATTTTGGTCAATTTAGTGCAGTTACCCTGGACCACCTGGAGACCTTGGAAAGGCATCTGCTCCTAAAGCCTTGGGGGTTGTAGGCTAAGCAGCCATTCCTGGATTCTTGGCTGGGTTCTTGGCTACTGAGCATTGTTACAACGTTGACACCTGAGGTGACAGTGATGGCTGCTTCCAGAGAAGGGTGACGTGGAGACGCATAAAGGCCCTCAGAAAGATGACTAGTAGATTTCATCATCCATGAGTACTGAGTTTCCCCTAGTGTTCTTGAAGGATTAATTGATTCCCTTATTTTCCTCCTGCAAATCCTGTCCAAGGTCCCTGCCTTTGCAGGCTCCCAGAGTCCCATCCAGGACATGGTTCCCTGGAAGACACGCATCAGTATCTAGGTGGCTGGTACTTTTCCCCTCTGGCTTCTTTCACCTTACCTGAAGCTCTATTTTCAGTACAGGATGAGTGGCATTTACAGCCCCTGTCTCTCAAAGCTTAGACCCTGTGCCAGTGTGTGGCCTGGACAACAGAGGCCCTGCCTGAGGAGGGGCCACGCATTCCCAGGGACATGGTGGCTTTCCACTAGCAACACTAGCCCAGCTGCTTCTCTGCTCTGTTCCACCATTCTGATCCCTATGCCAAATTCCCGGGCTTGACACTGTAAAGAGATAATTCACATGGTTCCCAGCTTGTTTTTGACTCTGAAGGCAATAAAACTTTACAGTACGACCAGCATGACTCAATGTTATTTCTGGATTTCAAAATATTGAGGTTAGATGTGCTAATGATTTGCTCTGAGCTACTTTTACAAGGCAAGCCAGGCCCCTGCTTGCCAGCACATCTGGGCTAGGACGGCAGCGTGTTCCCAGAATTGCCCTTTCCACCCTGAACAGGCCATGTCCACAGCAGCTCCAGGGTCCAAAAGGCAGCAGCTACCACCTCCAGGCCTGGAATCCCAGCACTCTGTGGGGCTGAAGCAGGAGGGCCACACATTTGAGCCGTCTGGGCAATTTAGTAACTGGGTAAGACAGTGCCTCACAACAAAAGAGGGCCGAGAGCATAGCTCGGCGGGAAGGCCCTAGGATCAATCCTCAGTACCACCAAAATTAAATAAATAAATAAGAATAAAGCAAAATCAAAATATAACTCCAAATAATCTTGCTCTTCTGTAGTGATAACAGTTGGAAGCAATGGAGGATGAATCTTTTTGTCTAAAGGCATCTGGTTGACTAAGGATTTTCCAGAAACACTTGAGTGCCTTTCTCATTTCCCTCACACATCAAGCATCTCATTCAATCTCCTGCTTTCTCCTTTATCTCCTTTACCCCCAGAGCAGGGGTTGTCAAAGAGACTGAATTTAGCAGCTAGAAAATAATCTTCTTGTTTTGACAAGAAGAGTCTTGGCTTCTCTGTAAGTCTTATCTTCTACAAATGCCATAGCATATATCTCCCAGAGAGAGACCATATAGATGTCCAGAGTTAACCTTATCTCTTCATAAAACCCTTTATTTATGGAGAGAGCCCTGTGGCAGGCCTGGGCTCTGCTGGCAGGTTTTCTGTTTCTTTCTTTGTTTTACTGTAAAGAGAGGGCTTTGTTTCAGGTCTTCAGGGGTACTTGCTCAGTTTCCTCAAGAGTTGCATTCAGGTAGGCGATCACAGGTGAACACTAACAAAGTGACTCGTGTGGAACCCTTAGGATGGACACATACACACCACTAGTGGATTTGAGGCTCTCTGTGTACCTCTTCATTTGAAAATTTCTGTAAATCCCCTTCCATTTGAGCCCTTTCGAATTCAGGTGGGTGGGCAGGAGAGTGGGTAGGGCGCATCATTGGAATCGAAGCCTCTTGCCCCTCTGCGGGACTTACAAGTCATACATGCATCTCGGCAAGCAGCTGCAGCTGCCTTAGCACCCTGCCTTCAACCTCTGCAAATGCTCCTGTGTGCAGGCAAGCTTTGCTCTGCTTGAGCTGCATGAACTACTAGGACTGACCCTCAGGCACACCTTTGTGACCTGTAATAAGGCCAGCCCAGGAGATGACACAGAGGGCGGAGCCTCTTCCTCAGGCTGCTGACCATCGCTGTCACCTGAGCTCCTACTTGGGCCATTTCACTGGCAAAACAAAGGATTGAGCTCCATTTACCACTGAGATCTTTGCTTTTATTAAAAAGCAAAAAATCCCGAGTCACGCTCACCTTTCTCATCCGATTCAGAAAACGCACAGGATCCCAGCTCCTTCGCACTCATGGCTGGGCCCTACTTCAGGGAAATCTAACGCCGCAAACCCAGCTCGCCATTCCAACCCTCACCCTGCCGCTTGAGCTCTCGTCCCCTCTCCCCTGGTCTCCCTGGCGGACAGCTCTGCCCTAGGCCAGAACTCGACTCCACAGAAGTCATTGTCTGGGGGAGGAAGAGCCTCTGTGACAGGGTGGCTAATGGCCTTCATGCGGAACAGGTGTCTCGGAGGGAGACTTTCTCGAGGGACGTGGAGTTAAGTTTTCACCTCCAAAATTCAATCAACTCCCATTCTCTACAACTGAAAGATGTGAAAGGGTTCTGACTCTTTACGCTCTGTGGCTGGGGCAGGAGGTGTAGATCAGTGGCTGAGCTGGGTTCTACCCGGAAGAAAAGGAGAGGAGGGAAAGAAGCGGAAGGGCTGGGAGGAAGGGAGGAAAAGAACTATTGCTGGGTTTTCAGGTCTTATGACACGATTTTAATGCTAACTTATTTCTTTAGGTGAGAAGTAAACATTTGTTTACTTAGAATTTTTTATCTACCTACTTATTTTTCATATAAATATTAGATTAAATAGTATTACTTCCACTTACCACCTCGGATGTCCCAATGCTGGGCTCGGGAATTATGAACAGTGGGTAAACTCTGTGTGTCCTTCTCAGAGAGAGGGAGCGAAACCCTGTTTAAACCACAGAGTGATCTCTAGCCCGGCGTCTAGAGAAAGAATCCACGGCTGGGGCAGAAGACCTGGAGGGAGGAAACACACCCGCCTGTCCGGGGGCAGACAACGCAGCAAATGCCCTTCATGAGGGGCTCCCGCTGCTGCTGGTGTCTTAGGTCTGCCAGCATCAGGGTGGCTGGAGACCTGTCACTGTTCAGGGATGAAGACCCCGTTGTCAGCTCGGAGCCCCTGGTCAGGAGTGAAGCTGAGAGCTGGCCTTCCGGAGTGGGCGGGAGGGACGCGGCCCGGCCTGCCTCCCCGCCGGCCCTGAGCCCCGTGATGCTTTCAGCCGGTGGAGTGAGTCTGGGTGATGGGTGGTTAATGAGCTGTGGCTGCAGCTGTCTCTGACAAGCGGGCAGCGCTGCGAGGCCTGGGGAGGCTGGGCCGCAGCAGCGTGTGCTCTATCTAGACTCTGCTCCCCTAAAACTGCCCAAGGAAGTTCCTCGCCTGCAGCTAATCTAGCTGCGTGTGTCAGCGTTTCCTTGAGGAGAGGCATTTGTACTGCAGGCCTTCTTGCAGGATTCTCAGGGAGAAGAGAGCCTGACGTCCTCCTCCTCGTTCCTTCTCTCCTCCCTTCCTCTCTCCTCTTTCTCCTCCCCTTTTTCTCCCTCCTCTTCCTGCTTTTCCTCCGCACTTCCTTCCTCTCCTCCTCTCCGCGCCCCCTCTCCTCTCTCCGGCTCCAGGTTTCTGCCGTGGACCCAGCTTCCCCTGGTGTCTGGGAGTGTGTGTGGCACATGGGAGAAAAGCACTCACGGAGCTCCAACAACAGTGTCAGAAACTGAGAGGAGGGAGGAGCTGGCTTTGAAGAGGTTAACTGCTGGGAATTCTCCGGCACCCTCTTTCCCTTTGAGGCCTTCGTGAGGGAGAGCTGTTCCCTCTCATGGGACTGCAGCACACTTCTTGCTGTAGGTGTCCTGCTGGAACCCAAGCCGCCTTCCACTGCCAAGACGAGTGATCACATTAGCCTCTTCGTAGGTGCCTTTGTCCACCAACGACTGCCACAAAAGCTCTGGAGTTAGGAACCCGCTGTAAATAATCCGCCGCCTGAGCATTTAACCTGCGAGACTTCTCCCAAGACCGTGCTGCATCTCCTCGGTGTCAGGCCAAGTCATGAGCTGCTCCGCTGGCTCGCTCGCTCAGTCAGTCCGAGGTTTGGCTGCAGCAATGCCTGTTTCCAAGGACACTTCCAGGTGACCTCACGTACGCAGGCCCAGACCCTGTCACTCTCCCCGCCCTGAAAGTGCAGCGCTCTGGGCTTGGTGTGCACTTCCCACTTTCCTGCTGCAGCCACCCTGGCACTTCAGAGCTCCACCCTCACAGAGGAGAGGGTGGGTGGCTCTGGGCTCCTCTCAGCCTGGCGAGCTCCAGAGCCGCTTGGAGCGGAGAGGTTGAGGTGACGCTGCGAGACACCAGCAGAGCCATCTGCTCTCCTCTTCTGCAGCAGCAGCCAGGCTGATGATCCCCAAGGAAACATCAGATTCTCTCTCAAGATGGCAAAACCAAAGCCGTGCTGGAGCTCAGCGGGGTCGCCTTTTAATCCTCTGCCAGATCCATAAACTGCTCCTGGAGCCCGGAATCTTCCCGGCGGCACCTGGCATGGACTCTGTGTGCTGCAAAGCGTGTGGCTGGGACAGGACAGACTCGCAGTGGGCTCTCCTGCACCGCTAGCCACTGCATCTGGCCAGGCTTTGGGCGCGGGAGTCATAGCCCCAGGCCCACACGAGAATCGGGCTGTGTCGCGCTGCCACCAGGGGAAGTGATGAAGCCCAGCACCCGAGGTGCCATTGAGATGGGGGGTCCTCCGGGGGGCCGCCTTTGGGGACACCGGGACCACCCTTCTCTCGTGCTGTTCCCCCGGTGCAGAGGAACAGCAGGACACCAGGCCATGCATGCCGCCAGGCCTTGCAGACCGACCGTACCGATCCAGTCTAGCAAGCGGGGCTCTGCGGAGCTGTGTCCTGGTGGGTGCATGCAGCGAGCCCAGGACCATGTGTGGCACCACTCATTACACAGCAGGTGTCCCTGCACCTGGAGCGACCCCGCCAACCTTTCCGAAGGCCGCTCTGAGGGTTTGTGTGCAGTGTGTGCAGCGGGCCTCTGAGCTCGCACCTCATCTCTGCTGAGCACCAGGGGCTCTGGTCTGGCCCGGTCACACTGCCGGACCAGCACCTTGGCTATACTCAGTTCTGCATCCCAGCTGGAGCCAGTGAGGCCCCGGAGAGGCGCTACATGCTGCGAAAGTAACACTGCACCTGCAAATTCAAGATGAAAACATCGCTAAGCCATGCAACAAATGCAGTAAAGGCCAATCAAGCTCTTGTTTTCCTGAGACAGCTTCTTTGGCAGGGTGTGCCTGGTCTGTGCACACCAGGAAACCAGCTCTGATGGAATCACCCAGCCAGCTGGGCTTCCTCAGCTCACCCGCTGTGAGCTACAAAGACCTGGGCAGGACAGTACAGGGCAGGGCAGGGCAGGGCAGGGCTTCGGCGGGGGAGGAAGGAAGTGTGTGTAACAGCCATGATGGCAGATGCTGTTTGGCCACTGAACCTGGAATCCAGACCTTTCAGACTCAGAAGTCTCCTCTGCTCCAGGTCTTCCTCCTGCCCAGGAGGTGTGAGGAGGCGCAGAGCATGTCCAGGTCTGGAGTGGGGCAGAAGACCTGGCTGCCCTTGCCGGTTAGAGATGCATGCCAAGCATTTGTGGGTGAAAGGATGTTTGTAAAACCTCTTCCACTAACAAATCTGGCAAAAGATGAATATTTATTAAAGTGAAGCGATGGGCATGAGAAAATATTAGCTGTTCTATTTCACATCCCTGCCCCTCTGTCCCCCTCTTCCTCCCCTCCTTCTGTACTAGGGACTGAACTCTGCCTCTGCACTGAGCCGCATCCCCACCCCACTTTTTATTAAAATGGCTAAATTGCCCCACTAAGTTTCAGCTTTCAGTGCTCTTTCTTCAACCTCCCAGAACTCTGGCATTATACGTGTGCATGACTATTCCCAGCTGCTACTCTAGCTACTCTTCCTGTGTCCAAGAAATTTTCTTACTAATAATTTTTTTTAAAAAACGCAACACATTTGGATGCCCGTTCTGACCTCCTTGTTTGTTTGACAGATGATACAAGGCCTGTCACTCAACCTCCTGGCTTCCTATTTGTAAACTCGGGATATTCATTCTCATATCTGTTCAAGGATATACTAAGTAAGGTACAGAAGGGCAGAACCCCTTGCAGACTCTAAAGTGCTGTATGGATCTCAGTTGTTTCCTGAACAAAGTAGAAGCTGTTTTCACCAATTGCCCCGTGTAACCGCCAGCAAGGGGCCCTGCTGGAGCCGCCACTGCGGCCCCAGTGTGAGATCCCAGGTGGGGCTCCAGAGGACCTGTTCTCACAGGCAGTGGTGCAGTTTATTACAGAGTGCCGTTCACCAAGGAGCTGGCACAGAGTGGAGAAGGGCTGGGCAGGCTGGCAGGGTGGTGCTGCAGGGCACTCTGGGCTTGGATTTCCAACTGGACCCCGAGGGACTGCAGAGCGTGGGGCAGGAACACCGCCCCCTGTGGCCTCCCCTCAGTGCCCCCAAGAAGGCTGACGCCCAGGTCGAGCTGCTCACCTCACGGTAGACCTGACAGTCTGGGCTCTGGGCTCCCGCTGCAGCGCTGTGCTGCTCCACGCCGCGCCCTGCAGGGCAGGTGGGCTCTGCTCAGCGGAGACCTCACTAAGTCTTTGGGCAGTGAGGCCAGTGACTCACTGCCAGGCACCATGGTGCTGGGATGGGTGGATGTCCCAGCCTCTGCCAAAGCTGAGGCCTTGTCAACATTTCTGAAGCCACTCGCAGGGCTGGTGAGAGAGGGGCACTGACCCTGTGCACCATCCTGAGCACTTCAGGGGATGGTGTCCTTTCCAGGCCCTCCTAACCTCCTGCCTCTCAAAAGCTACTGTTAAGCAGCTGAGCAAGTGAAATGAGTTGGTATTTCTCCTTTTCTTTCCCTCTCTCCCTCCCTCCCTGCCTTCTCTCTCTGCTTCCTTCCTGGACTGGGGCTTGAACCCAGTGCTTTCTCACTGAGCTATGCCTCCACCTCTTTTCCACATTTTAAATTTTGAGACAGGGCCTCAAAGTTACTGAGCTGTCCAGACTGGGTTCAAACTTGCCATCCTCCTGCCTCAGCCTCCCAGAGTGCTGGAATTACAGATGTCCACCACCATGTCCAATTCTCATTTTCTCTTTCACTCAGGACATATTCATTTTATTGGGATCAGAGCACAACAAATCCTGTAAAGATAAATAACTGAAAATCATGGGGCACAGCGGTGTGAAGGAGACCAGCACCCAGAGAGCACATGTGGGTCAGAGCACCCATGCTACAGCAGACAGATGGCATCCTACATCCAAGAGGCCTCGCTTCAGGCCCCGAGACACCTTGCATGGCCCTCACCTTTCTGGGTTCTTGCACAGCTTTCAGGTGATTCATACCTTGGTTTTATCTCCTTGCCTTTAAAAGCTGTAAGGAAAAGGGATTTCTATTGGCGGAATCTCGTTTTGGTTCCCCATAGAAGCTCCCAGGTGCTGCTGCTAAATGACTTTTCCAATTAAGTTCTAGTCATTAACATAATTAGGGCAAAGGATTAAATAACTGAGTTTCTGTGATCGTCTCGCACAGGGAGCTGTTACACAGTGGGGTTTTAAGAACAGATTCCCTTTTGTGGCATGTGTTGTGTCCTGGCTCTTTAGGGTCACAACGTTTGGAACCCTGGGCTCCCACCTATATCAGGGAAATCCTGTGGACAGGCTGGCATCCGTCCCATGCCAGGGACATGAGTGCAAAACACAGTGTGGGGCTGAGAGATGGGCTGGGAGAGAGGTGCTGCATTGTCTGAGTCTTCGGAATTACTGGCTTCAATTTTACTAGTGGGACGGGTTGGGTCTTTTTGACTACTTTTCCTTTCCTATGTAAAATAAACTTGTTGAAAAAGATCAAAACTGGAGCATAAGTACTCATATTGCAAAAGACATGGATTTCACAATTTGTAGAGCCCTGGAATGTCGGGCAAACTGACAGCTAAGATGGACGCTCCTGACTGATGTGTCCTGATGTAGCAAGGGGTGACCCTTCTGGCACATTCTAGAGAGCCACACAGCCCTGCAAAGATAGAAAAATACATCCTCAGTGAAACTCTGGCAACCTTGGCCAACTTTTTACTTCCATTTTGTCTGCACCTTTTGTGTGTTGGAACTTTTTATTTTCTTCCACGGTGGCGCTGGGGACAGAGCCCAGGCTCCAGGAACGGTGGACACATGCGGGACGGCCAAGTCACGCTGCAGGCCTGACTGGAGCATTTTTCACAGATTCCTGGGGAGCCGTGACGTCTGAGACGGGAGAACAAAGCTTCGCCAATTCGTCTTTTTGGCTTTCGGTGAGCTTCCGTGTTATTTTTGAATGAATGTATCCTTCGGCGCAGGCTTTTAGATGAAATGCATTCAGTTTCTTTGTCCCTCAGGTCTCCCTGTGATTTGGGAAAGCTCCGCAGCCTGCCCCAGTCTCTGGAAAAAGAAACTCAGGTAACTCGAGGATTTTTCTTGATATGAAGAACAAAACAAAATATTTATTCTTGTGCCAGTAAGTGAGAACAGACTCTTCGTCGAAATGACCTTGCATTTTGGGAGCACTTTTCACCCTCCTATTCTTTGCAACGTGCACTCTTGGTTTTGCGTCTTGTCTCCATGGGTTTTTCATTAAATGTTAATAGATTTCATTTCCACATTTCTGTGCTGACTGTGGCGTGGTATCTAGGAGAGGACCTCACCTCTGGAAAGGTGATTTGTTTGAGAAAGACAGTCAGACTTCATGCTGTGAACTTCCCTGGGGTTTTATCTGGACCTCTGTGCTTGCAGCAAGCACATCTCATACTGTAATATTATTACTGAATATCAATAGAGTCTTTGATTGGAGACCACGAGGGTTTGCAAGCAATTTTCATATCAAACCCATCTTTGTTTTCTCCCTAAATGTACTTCTTGTTTTACATTTCAACATAAAGAGATAAGCTGTTGTAAGAAATTGTAGGTTTCAAAAATCAAATAATTAGCTTATATCTCTTTTTTAATGCATCACCAATATCTTTATGGAATTCTCCAGCTACCAATGACATTTGTTTTCTTCAGAAAGTAAATGATATAAGGAAAGATGCAGAAATAATGGAAAAAAGTAGAAACGGCCTCAACCAGTATTCGAATATATTCACTGCAGTGGTAGATGAGAAACGCAGAAGAGAAAAAGACTTTGGAACAATTGGTCTTCTGATAATGAGGAAAACAGATTTCTTACACAATTCCTATAAAAAATAATAGGACATGTACAAGAGGGCTCCTGGAGACTTTGTTCCCAGTAACCCCACACTGGAAACGCCCCAACGTCCATTAACTGTGAAATGGACGAACAGATCGGGGCAAAACTACGTAAGTGAAGGCTGGTCAATAAAACACACAGCTCCTGATACAAAAAGCAACATGGACTGAGACAAAACGATGACAGAAGGAAACCAAACACAAACGACTATGCGCTCACGATGCAGGTCCCTAAAATTTCAAGAATAGTCAAAAGGCATGTATGGTGATGGGTACCAGGGATGGCTTTCTGATCAGAAAGCCAGGCCTGAAGAGGAAGGGCATGATGGAGCCCTCTGAGGTGCTAGAAAAGTTCTGTATTTTGAGCTGAGTACCATTTTCACATGTGGAAACAGATAAAGCTGTACATTTAAGGTTTATATGAATGTATATGTGTCTTGATTTGTATAAAGAAATTAAGGGGAAAAGCGTTGTGATTTACTGAGTGCTTACTATGCACTAGGCAAAGTGCTGAGGGAAGGAAGCTCTCCGAATAGTAATTCACCACAGCTCAGATTCCGTGAGAAAATCATTGCCAGTGACCATAAATCCCAGCTGCTCTGTGCCCCTCTGAGCCTGAGCTGGGTCTAAGCCCTTGGAGCATCCGGCCCCAAGCAGGACAGGTGGGCCCGGGAGGCGGCAGCCACTGTGCCGGGTGTCAGGATGATCACCATAAATCTCTGTTGCTGAATGAGCGGGGCTGTTAAAACATTTCCCTTGCTGTCGGCTGTGTCAAAGCCCTTGCCAAGTCTCAGGGACAGTGGCCCGATTGTGGGAGAGAGGAACTGACAGGAGGAACAGTGGATGGTGTTTTCAATCCTGCACAGAGGTAGAAACAGAAAATGCACTATTTGTGGTATTTCTTCACATTTGAAGTCCATTCTATCTGGGTGCTCTTTGGGGGAAAGAAAACCACACATGCAGTTTCAGAACACATTCCCCTTCCATCTACTAAAATTCTCTCTGCTAAATGTAATTATTTTTGTTAAATTTGTTGGAGGCATGAGGTTTTGTTACAAAGCTGTTATTAACATTTATTAATGGATGTTGACTATCGTAATATTTAATTAAATGAGGGGCAAATAGATGAGTCACAACTCCCCTAGAGTCTCACAAAAGGAGAGCAGAGAGAAGCCCAGGCCTGAACCACCGCAGCCCGTGTGGTGCTGAGCTCTGCACAGCCCTCCTGCTCCTGCCCTGGGCACCTGGGCTGGGCCCCCACGGCCGCCATCTTGCATGGCAGAGAATTTCTGTCATGCTGCTTTGCCTAGCAGATCCAAAGCAACTACAACGTAGTCCATTACAGACAACTCATATGATTTCATCTCGCTAAGCAAATTCAGCAGAAATTCTCCTGTATTCCTTTCAAATCCCCAGAGTTGACTCCATGTCTAAGAGAGAAGAGTAGCAGTGAAGAGTCTGACCATTTACTGACACCATTCCCCAGGCAAGTCCTTCAGGTGCTACGTGGTTTCTCAGGGTCTCTCACAACAAAATGATCACTACAGTGATGACCTCAAAGATACGATGAGGATTATACTAGAAATTATACTAGAAATATACTAATATTCCTGGTGGGGCCCCTCACACACAGAGTGAAGTCACTAAAAAGTGGTTAAAATAATTTAATAGAAGTAGCTAGAAGCTTAGCCACACCTCTACAAAAAATGTCAATAAGGGATTCACTGCCAAACCCGTATCTACTGACTTTATTTTCCCTACTTGGTATAAATTAGGTCCTTAAAGAGTGATTTTTCATGTTCTGTCATGTTTCAAAATTTGCTAAATGTAGGATTTTTAAATTAGAGCCCTTATTGTAATTAAGGACACAATAAAGATGAAAAAATTCTAATTTTCTGACTTCAGAATTGGTTCATGTTAATTATAGATTCAAATCTTTTGGGGCAGACATTCTAGAACACAAAAACACACAGCAAGGCCTAGTCGGGTTTCCGTGACTTGGGGCAGGCATGAGCTCTGAACATTTAGAGTGGAACTTCTCCCTCCCTCCCGGATCCAGTGGCCTGCCTTCTCCACTGGCACCCTCCAGCCCCACTGGCCAGCTCAGAATGTCGCCCCCTCCATCTCCGGGGCTGCCAGGTTCGCCTGTCCACCTCACCTCAGGGACTATGCTCATTTCTGTCCTCACCCTGGGCCACAGGTCCAGTTCTCTACCCATGTTATTTTACATCTGGCCTAGAATAATTTAAAATACTGAAGTAGAACCAGCTTTGTTATGTCCAGGTCCAAGTGGAACTTCTTAGAACAAAGTTTGACCAGGATTTGGAATGAGAAGAATCCAAGAAGCGGGGCAGAGAGAGCCTTCCCCTGCTCACCTGGGAATATCGTGACCATTTTCTGTCCTCCCTTCATCCAGTAGGCGGCACTCCTGAGCGGGGCCTCTGGCCAGGAGGATGAGGTGGGTGCAAACCTTTGGAGGCTCCTGTCTGGGCGCAGTGACTGCGCGGGGTATCTGACTGGTACGCAGCTCTCCATCTGCTGTCCGAGGCAGGTGGAGGCAGCAGATGAAGGCAGTGTGAAGCCACCTGCTGAAACCGGCTCTTCCCTGGAGATGTGGAGAGGCCTCCGGGAGGGTGGCCTCTGGCTTCCAAGGCCTGACCGCAGGCTTCGAGCTTCCTGGATGGTATTTTTAGATCTGACAACAACAGCAGCTTATCTACAACGTTCTGTCTCCTCTTGCTAACTAATCTTCCCATCTAAGCCCTGCCTCCCGGGTTACCACGGAGGGTTACCACTGATCGGGGGTGATTTTGTGCAGGACAATTTAGCAGCCCCAGGCGTTCTCCAAGGTCCTAACAGGCCAGCGCCTCTGACCCATCCTCTCGGACAGGACGGGCTGGTGTGGCCTGCTGGGCGGGGCCGGGTGTCCACTGCTGTTTCTGCCCCTCCTCACTGCCTCCTGCCTGCTCCAGGGGAATCGCTGCTGAACAACCTCAGGCAACCACTATCAGGCATCATCTGTGTCTTCAGGACTGTACTCTTCTTGCTTTAAACTCAGGGATGCCTTTATCTGTGAGGTATTTCAGTGCCATCGGAGGGAACCGAGCAACATCTGAGAGGCTGCCACTGTGCGCATTCAGACCAGCAAACAGTCTTCGGGAAGCTATGGGCTTCCCAGGCTCCTGATGGCAGAGCGAATCCTAAGAACTCAATGGGAATCAAAAAGCACTGTATCTCAGTGCCCGGACCTAGTCTAGACCCGGATGTATGGATTTCAATGCCGCTCACACTTCAGCCTGAGTCATTCTGTTGGCGAGGGGGATGCTCTGTGTTCTGTGGGGTTTAGTGCACCCCCGCTTCTACTGTCTAGATGCCAGTAGCACCCCCAAACCCAACACAAATGCCCCCAGACACTCCGAGTGTCCGCTCTGCACAAAATCCGTCCCTCGTCCCCAGGCGAGAAGCACAATCTAGGTCAGTTTCTGTATTGCTGGCTGGTCGGTATACGCTGGTACTTTCAATGAATGCTGCAAGATTGTGCTCATTCGCTTAAAGGACTCGAGTGCCTTTCTTCAAAAGATTCTAATTAAAGAAACGGCAGTAAGGCCATGCTGGGAAAGCCTGAAGAACTGCTCTGCCCGGTGGGGGAGGAAATGGACGGATTTTATTAAAGGCTGAGGTCTGCTGCCCACCAGCTCTCTATCAGATTACCTGGCGTTTCTTGTGCTCATCGCCTGTTTTCGGGTCTGCATTGTTCTTTTCCTTTCTCTCCTTGCCCGCTGTACCCATGTGACAGGTCTGTGTCCTGTCTGCTCTCTAAACAATTAACCGTGTTTCCAAATGGGCCAAAGATCGTCTCCGTGGAAGTCACAGACCCACGAAGCGGGTCAGATGCATTTTTCTCTGGTGCCCAGGCCTTCCTTTGCTGTAGCTGAGGAATCACCAAGCTGTGTTCACACAAAGCGGACTAACTTAGGGAGGGAATGTTTCATCTAGTCAAACTCCGGACTATTGCATAAATTACTTTAGTCCAACAGTGAGCTGTTTTCAAATTCCATAACTGGGAGGGAAGGTGGAGAAAATCATATCCTGGAAGCTCACTTTGCAAGGGAAGAAAGAGATCTTGGAGGTGAGACTGCTGGCCTGCAGTCCTCCATGCTCCTGTGCCCTGTCCTGGTAACGAGGGTCGCAGCCACCTGTCTGTGCTTCGCAACGGCCTCTCCACTTACCCACCGGCCTGGAAGGTGGGGCGCTAATCTGAGGGGTGCAGAGAAGGGGCACAGAGCATGCCAAGCCCCTCCTGCACTGCAAGGCCGAGGCCGCTCTGCCTGCACCTGCCGGATTCCGGGCGCTGCCGCTCATGCGTGGGGTCACGACCGTCAGGCTGCCGGGCTTCTCCACAGTCCGGAGTGAGAGCTGGCAGGACTGCTGCTTTCGCTGGTTTCTCCCGCCTCTGAGTTGCTTTTCTTTTAAAAATATGTTTTTAAACATAAGCAGTACATTTCACGCCAAGCCACAAGGTTCAATTTAGCATTTCGGGGTAGTCATTTTAATTTATTTTTACCTTATTCTTTACCATGCAATCAAGAGCCCAGCACCAAGGACGGGCGTCACCCTCTCCTGACAGAGGTGAATAGAAAGAAATGGACTATTTTTAAATCCTGCTTTTGCTCAGCCAGCGACTGTTTCTTTACAGTAGCCATCTTCGTTTGAAAATGATGTCGTCCCTCAAAATAGAAAATTCCTCCTGGGGCTCTGGCGGGCCTGCTGGTGAGCTAGCACAGGGGAGCCAGTGATTTTATTATCTCGCCGTGTTCTTCTAATAGACAGACTTCTGATGTCCCTCCCCAGGACAACCTCGAAACATTTTTACAACAGGATTTAAAAATCAGTCTCGAGGCTGTTTAAGCAAAAGGAGAGGCTACCCAGAAATGAGCTGTATTCTGAGGGAACCCGACCACGTGAGTAGACTAGGGATTTGTCTGTGAAACACAAAGCTGCGACCTCGCAGCTGAGCTTGACTCCCCCGTGCAAGCCTGGGCTGGTGCAGTCCCAGCAGAAGGTCAGACAGGAGTCACCATGGGAAAGAGCTGCAAAGCAAGTCACTCTAATCAGCTGAGAAGGAGCCCAGGACACTACTTAGGTCAGCACCGAGGGGTGCTTTGGACACTGAGCGTGTGACTTTGTATTTCCCAGGAGTGACCTGGGTGGACAACTCTTGCTGCCAAGTGACTTTAGGGCCCTCTGGCCTTCTTTACCCTGCATCCAGCACACCGTTGTGCAGGTAGTACACTGAACAATACTGTTTCTAAGAAAATAAGACCCAGCTGGAAAATAACCAGCTATGAAAACTAGAGATTGAACTGCCCGCCCAGTCAGCCTCTCCCCACCTCTCCTGCCGTCAGAGGAGGATGACACCGGAAGTGCCTTCTACTTCTAGGGCCAGCAGCAGCTGCAATCAGATCACCACTGTACCAAACTCCAGGCCACGCAGGTCAGCAAGACTGGCCGTGAGGGTTCGAGGTCTGGAGCCTGGAATTCTGAGCAATCTTCTCCCTCTTTTTCTCCAAGAGGCCTGGGCCCTGGGCTCCTGACACCAGTTTAGCCCACTGCACTCCCCGCGCCTCAGAATTACTATTCTGTGCCCTCCCCCAGCTGGTGGGCAACAGAGGCCACAGCTGGAGCCTCACGGCCAGCCGGGCTGAGCTTCTCTAACGCAAACATCTGAAACCCGAAACTTGCAGTGTAGACACACGTGGAACTTGTATGAACAGAGTTACTTCGGGCTGTGTGGAGAGGTGTGCACTCCTAGACAAATCTGCTCGGACTGGGCCAAGACGTCTCATTATGTACAACAAACATTCCAAGAGCTCCCCCCAAATCCAAAGCATTTCTGGTCCCGAGCGTTTGGGCAGAGGACACTCAGTCTGTATCAGAATCATGAACGGAGATATATTAGTCACCTGTGTCGTGCCATCCATTGTACAACCTGCCCCTTTCTCACTAAAGCTTTGGAACCCAGCGTGCGATTGTGCCCTGCAGCCTTTCACACACTCCCCTCCTGAGACCCTGTAGCCAGCACTGCTTCTCGGCCCCTGCTGCATGCACATCGCCGTGGTATTTTGTTTTTAGGCTCCTCCCCAAAATGCTCCTTACCTGGAGAAGCTGTTTCCACTCCCAGCTTCCTGTGTGTTTCTGGGAGATCTGGACGGGGCGTGGGGGGCACAGATCAGACTTGAGGGGAAGGAGGTTCCGGTCGGACGTTGCTGGTCCGTCCCAGGCCGGGCCGGGGCTGAGGGATCCCTGTGGAGGCCTGAGGCTGCATCTGTGCAAAGGTCCGGAGGCCTGTGGGATGCGGCAGTTGTCCCGGTCCAGGGCCCAGGCGGCAGTCGGACCCCTGAGGTCGTGCAGGCCAGGGAAGCAGCACTGGTCTCTCACTCCAGACCACAGAGCTCACTTTCACACTCCACTGGGTACTTGGCGGCTTTCACAGACAGCCACCAAAGGGACAGATCCCAGGGCAGCACCTTCTATCACACCACCGTCCCTACCACCGAGCGGAGTGTGGACCAGGAAGCCTGGGACAGGCTAAGCCTGGTGGAGTGGGCTGGAATGCCCACTACTCGGGAGGCCGAGGCAGGAGGATGCCAAGTTTGAGCCCATTCTGGGCAACTCGGTGAGACTCTGTCTCAAACTAAAATGTAAATAGGGCTGGGGATGTAGCTCAGTGCTCCCCAAGTTCTACCCCCAGAACCACTTCCTGCCCCCAAATACTGGTGACCATGTCCTGGAGTCAGAAATAGCACAGCCAGAACCTTGCGGCCTGTTTTTACTCTTGCACATAGGTGTGACCTTGAAACAGTCATCCTAGTCTGGCTGGTCCCACTGGCAGTGGAGCCTGCGATGCATGTTTCATAGGGAGACTGAGAAAAGTAAGAAAGGGAATCCGTGTCACTGGTGTGCAGAGCAGCGCGGGCCGACAGGGCCTTGCCTTCAACCTCAAGCTCTCTCTGTGGACTTGGTCTCCAGGAGCCAAGTCCCGGGGGGAAAGCAGGGGGACTCAAGCGGGCCCCGCAGACTCACTCCATCCGCCCCTCATGCTCAGCTCCACGCCGCTCTTTCCAATCACGAGCTGCAAATCCTGCGTCTGTGCTGCTGACAGCCGCCTCATAAACTTAATGACATTTGCTTATGCAGGGGAAAGCCCCGCTTGCCAGCTCGGCCAAGACAGATCTGGGGCTTTTCAAAGGGAACTGGAGGAGAAAGCTGTTTTCTTAAGAGCCTTTGTGGGTGCTGAGCCCAAAACGCCAGGGAGCCCTGGTGAGGAGGTGCAGGGAGACCTTAGAGGGGGCGGCTCTCCGGACCCCTCCACCCAGCCCCAGATCCGGGGAGCTGGGACCGCCGCTGTCCCAGCGAGGTGCCTCCCGGGCTGGTGGCACGAAGGAAGCTGGGAGCCAAGCGGAAGGAGGGAAAACACACGGAGGCAGCAGTCTCCCTCACGAGAGAGACACGGGAGAGCCGGGACTCGCCATGATGCGTGGCCAGCTCCCAGGTGTTCTCCATGCACCACGGAGTTCGCGTGTCCACCGGGGCATCCATCATGCTCCCAGGTGACCACAGTGCCCTGCAGCTCACTTCCATGGAGTGGAGGGGAGCAGGGTCAGCCCTGCCAGGAAAAGCAGACAAACTAAAAGATCCTTGCTTCTGCTTGTGCTCAGTCCTGGGCCTTCTGCTGACTGCTGGCCCAGGAATGTGTTCCTCTCCTCGCTGGCACGGATGCTGGTGAAGTCAGCAACATAAAGGTGCATTAAGAAAAGCAAAACAAAATTAAAAGGAAATACCATAGAAGTTACACCATGCAGCCTGACATCTCTGAAACTCCATCTAATATTGCCTTGGTCAGTGCTGCTCACTGGTTCAGAGACCCACGGTTCCTCTTTTAAATTTCTGTGCAGCGCTTTGAGTCCTGAGGCTCGAAATTGGGGATGAATAGACGCACTGATTAGGGTAGCCAAGAATCTGCCTTCACTGCTGGGGTCTGAGAAAACAGCACGTGGCCAGCTCGTGGGTCACGTGGCACCTTGAAGCAAAGTGTGCTTTGGTGTAGACAAAGCTGCTTCTGAGTCCTCACTGCTGCTGATTGCTGTGAGACTTGGGCACGCTCCTTGGGTGCCCAGCCTCAGTTTCCCCACCAGTGGAGAGAGGGGAGGCCCTGGAGTGGAGGTAGTGTCCTGTGCTCAGGCCCTGGGGTCAGGCTGCCTCGCTGACAGTGGGGTGTGCTCCAGGGCTCGGTTCCTGCTAAGAAGCAGGATAGTTGCCTGGCTGCTGGGATCACGGCCAGCTCAGGAATGGCCACAGGGGCTCCGCATGTCAGCTCTGACCGTGTGGCAGTGACTCATCCTGCTCCCAGTGAGCACCTGTGAAACTGAGTCCCTCTGCCGCCCCTCGTGCTCCACGCCAGTGTGGCCAGTGTCCCCAGCCCTGTCCCTCTCCCGGCTCTATCCTGAGAGCTCTTCCTGTTTTCTCACTCACCTGCCCAGAACTGCCCCTAGAGTGACACAGAGGGCAGGGGTGGGCACCAAGGGTGACCTGTGGGTGAGGACGTTTCTAGGGTTGATGTGACCAGCATGTGGCTGCCCCTCCGGGCTGTGTCCAGGTTTAGTCGCTGCTCCTTCCTGCTGGCTGGGAAATCTGCAAAGCTTGGTGTGGAGTCTAAGGAGAAATAGCTGGAATCATCTATGCATTATAAAATAACTAGCCCCACATGCTAAAAATTACTTTTAAGGTTCTGAAATTAGGCAAGACTTAGAAATACATCTCCTTTTATTATCAACATCAATGGAAAGTTTATTATTTTAAATCGTTTGTTTTATCTTGAAAATACTGTCTAGCATATCCAACATGTCTACACCAGAAACCCGGTGTTTCTGTCCACAGATAGTTTGTGTTTCACATCTTTAGAAACCTGCATCTCACTGGTGGGTGAGCAGAATTGGGGGGACCGGTCCATGCTCCCCGTGGTTTGAAGGTCTCCTCTAACCTCAAGTGGAGCTCAGCTTCAGGGATGCTCTGGGATGAAGTGGGCCTGACCTTGATCTCACAGCGTGGCCTGAGCCCACGAGGCAGGTGCCTCTGTTACCGGGGCCAGGTCCTTCACACCTCCTCTGGTGTTAATTCAAGGGCGGTCACGCATGTCCTGTGGCTGCCCACGGCTGACCCACCGGCACTGGGGCGGGTTCTCTGGATCTCAGCTGCCTGGCAGAGCTGAGCCACCGGGCTCCTCACACAGGGCTCGTGGTTCCTGGGAAGCTCGGGACCTGCCCTCCCACGGGACGCCCCAGAGTGAAGTTTGGTATCTGAGTGTAGCCCTTCATCATCCCGAATGAGGATGGTTTCCTATATCACTCCCATTTGAGTGGTCACACTGTAAAATTGAGACAGTGTGGAAAGATCGCTTAAGGATCTAACATCCTACTTCAAACAGAGTGATAACAACTGTTTCCATGCTGTGAATCCTTACGGATTTTTTAAATGCACATACACAATATATCAAGAGTGAAATTTTGTTGCAGGTCCTCTTTTGTAATTTTTTTTTTCTCCTATATGATGGAGGATTTTGCAAACAATACCCTTACACTTCATAGTGGCCTGGAATTTCTTTGTTTTTGTTTTTGTTTTTTCCTCTCTTTAAGTTTTCTAGATTTCTTTTGTGGTTGATAAATATTGTTCTACATTACTATAACTTTTCTAGGTCAGTGGGCAATCAATTTAAACTTTCATGTGTTTCCAGATTGCCTTCTGGAAAACTCTAGAAATTTCTATTCTCACAGGCGAGAATAGGACTGTTTCCTAAGCACACTGTAACAGGGTGAAAGGAGCAGGAGACATCCACCAGCGGAGGGATGGAGTTACTGCTCCAGGCCTCCTTTCTCCATCCGAGTCTTCCTGGGTCACGCCTCTGCCTTAAAAATCCAGCTTGGTCCAGAAGCTTCAAGACACAAAGAAAGAAGGGTATAACATGAGCAAAAAATGCAAAACTCCTCACAACAGAGGTGAAGGAACTAGAATACACCACGAGAATTTGAGCTACAAAACAAAGCTAATAAAACAAGCAAACAGAAGGAGACCAGAGAGTTGATGTGAGTGAGAGGTCTTTTTGCTTTGTTCCCTGTTGAAATTAAGTTCTCTGAAGATGGGCATTTAGCACTTGTATTTAATGATCATTTTAAATGTCGTATCTTTGAGGTTCTGCGTATTTTAATAATCTTGCTAGCCTTCCATATTAGGATTTTCGAATGGGCCACAAATAATTAGTTTCATGGACAATACCAGACAATTCCTTTGAGAGTCTTAATAATGATCAGAAAAATTAATATTCTTGAAGGATTTCATCAGTAGATGAGAATAATAGTTTCTTTTTGTAAAAGTAGTTTCCAATGAACTCCGTTTATTATTTTTCTATGAGCACAGGAATAAAAATGATACTTGAGATTTATCTCTTTTAAATTTTGCTAAACTGTATTCACACAGATTCCAGAAGAATATGAAAGGACAGCCCTGTGTGACTACAGACACTGAGATAAGGAGAAAGTGCCATTTGCGTGTTGAAGGACTTGGGACCTTCTTTTAGGGATAAAGCTGAGGGACTACGGGGCCCTTCAAAGCCTAATTACACCCAGAGATGGAAGAAGGGTCGTCCGTCCTCCGGAGACGTCTGGAGGAGGAGGAACGTGGAATGTGGAGAGCTGTTTCCCCACTGATGACAGGCTCTGAGGTTGTGGGGGTGCCTGCAGCCCACGGCTGCTTGGCTGCAGACGCTTCTCGTGCTTAATCATGTCCCCCAGCACTCACACCTGCTGCTGCACACGGATAGGTCAGGGAGAGGCCTCAAGGACGACAGTGCTCTCTCCATGACAGGGACGTAGAAGTCCCAGCGGACATCCTGTCCCCACTGGTGTGAGGGTCTGAAGCCGTCCCGTGCCGTTAACCCTTGCATCTTTTCGCCTTGCCGCTCCACCCCTGCTTGATGTCGGTGCAGAGAGGCCGTCCATCCTACGAACCAGAGGCATCTCTGTGCTGAGTCGGGCCACTGGGCCAGTCACCCTCCGCCCTTTGTTACTTCCTCTCATCGCAGATGCCCTTGACCCCTTTACCTCCCGACCATGTCTGCTTCTCTCTTCAGATTTCTAGGAGCAAATCCCAGCAGTCTGCAGCAAGTTCAGTAATGCATCTGCATGCCTATTTCAACAGACATTCATTAAATTCTCTTTGTGTGCTGGGCAGGGTGCCAAATTCCTGGGGCAGCCTCTCTTCTCGAGCCCATCCGCTGGAGTGAGCACGCTTGCCTGCAGGAACTGTATCACAACTACGGAAAGACTCGTGCTGAGCCATCAGGCCGTAAGGACCTGGCGACAGCATTCCCCATAGCTGTTGTACTAGCTTTTCCCTACTGGAAATCCCGTGTGCCTCTCCTCAGAGTGGACTCCCTGAAAATTTGCAGGGAGACGCACCTGAGGCTTATTGCACAGTTCCTCCTAGGACGTGGCAGGTGTCTAAGCTGTGGTGTTGGCCTCGAGACAGGATTCAAACTTGAGATCCCTGCAAGATCTTCGCCAGGGCTCTTGGTGGCCGGGCAGTGATGCAGCAGCACAAAGTGGATGGGGCCGAGAGTGGAACTTTCCTGCAGCCAGAGACGTGCCATTGCTGGAGACAGACAGACAGACAGAGGACAGTCGGTGGGGGAGGCTGGACACGCCAGGCAACCGGCCTGCCGAGCAGCCGAAATGAAGACCTCACGGGGCAGGTGTAAGTGAGTCTGAAGCTCGGGAAGTGAGATACGGTGGAGAACTATGGGTTTCCCACCTTTGTGTGTTAGTGAATCCCCAGGCTGTGAGATTCGGGGGCCCAGGCCAGAGAGCAGACTGAAGATAGAAGCCGAGCGGCAAATTCCGTGCAAAGGGACAGTGGAGAAGGGGAAGGAGGAAGAGGAGGAGGGAGAGGAGAAGCGGGAGGAAGAAGAAGGGAGGAGGAGGTGAAACTGAGTCAGAAAGCATGCAGGGCCAGAAGAGACCACAGGGAGCACTCGCAGAAGCAGGGCCCACGGTGTCCAACACAGCAGCTGTACAGCAATGTGAGGGTTCCCATGTTCCCGGGAAAGGGTGCCCTGTGGGGACAGGAGCGGGTGAGCGAGCCGGGGAGCACCTTGAGGAGTGGTGGGAACGGCTAGATGGGACCGGAAGGATGGAACCCCCTTCCGTGCAGTGCAGGTGAGAAGGCGGTGACCGTGGGGAAAGGCAGGGAGGTGCGGGACGCAGTACTGCCGGAGGATTAGGTGGGAACTCTTCAAACAATTTCAGAGGGAAGGTTGGAAAGCCAAAGAGGAGGAATGGGACATCTGGAGAGAGAAAGGCTGGTGTCCAGGGCCTGGAATTTGGGGGATGCGAAATTTGAACCAAAAGACAAGCCTCCCTTTCTGCTGCTGAAAGCCAGCCAGGTGTGGGCACGGACAGAGCTGAGGGAGTCCAGGCACACAGCCCTCGGGTCTCCCCAGAGTGGGAGCCCATGGCCGGGAAGGTGTGTAACCTTTGCCGCTCTCCAGAAGTGAGTTTCAACTCCAGGACAGAGCTGAAAAAGAAGCTGCCTATCAGGCCAGTGCAGGATGCTGGCATAGGACGGAGACCTGGATACCTGGTCCAGCCCACGACCCAGTGTGTGCCCCCAGGTGCCCCAAAGGGAAGGAGAGCGAGTTCCCCTTCCGCTCCACAGCTGGGAAGCAGCACCCGAAATCCGGAGGAGCAAGGACATTCCTACTCCTTGGGAACACGCGTGTTACAAGAAGACCAGGGGATGAGACAGGACTCCCAGTGTCCCCACCATGAAGGGGTGGAGTGCGGGAGGGCAGCCAGTCTGCATTTGTTTCTGTTTGGTTCTGTTCGTGCCTGGTCAGGCAGGGTGACGCTGCATTCTGGTAGGCTGCTGGAGTGAGAGAGTGAAAAGGACCCCTGGAGGCTGCCCTGCACCTCCTCTCAGAGATCTGCTTTAAGAACATTCCTTGCCCCCTTTGGAATGCATTCCGGAGTCTAACAATCCTCAAGGAATTTTCATCCCAATGTCAGACTTCAAAAGAACAATGTTCAGAAATTACATTACAGAGTTCAAAAAGAGAAGGAGAAGGATTTGTTTGTTTTTTTCACTGCTTCAGCGTTCTCCCCGTGTGCCCGATTGGACATGCTGCTCTCCACTGCCCGGAGGCACGGCGGAAAACCATTAGGCAGTTTTGATGTACTCGACTCGGTGCCGATGACGTTTCTCCCCAGAGCCGGCTCTGTTTTAGAGGCCAGCATAGTTAGCTCCTTTCCTGGTTTGCATGTCTTTACACACACCCATGTAAACATGTGGTGGAGATGTCTATATTCCACATGCTAGTTAACTTTTATCTTGATGAAATTATTCAAAAACTCTGAGAAGATGAACGTTGTTAAAATCTAGTTTCCATAAGAAAAGTCAGTGCCACTAAGGAGGGGTAGAGATAGAGGAGTGAATGCTGGCAGGCACATTTCTATAACATAAATGGATTTTGTGATTTGTGTGGTGATGGTGGTGCTTTGTATTGTCCACTTATAGCCGAGGAGATCCTGAAGTCCATTTATCTGCATAGCCCTTCTGGGGTCAGTCAGCAGTATCACTGCACTTGGGTCAAGAGGGTCTGTTTCAGACCTGGGGGATGGGAGAGGTGAGATGGGCTTTTCCATCCTGCATCTCTGGGGAGGGAGATGCTCTGCTTCTGGTTGCTCTGACTGACCTGTGAGTGAAATGCATCTTTCGAGATCTGTGTTATTAGTTCTTTCAGCTGAGCCTTGGTCTCCTTTTGTTCTCTGTGATATTAAAACTACAAAGATTGTGCTTCACTCTGAATAAACACAGAACAAGAGAATAGCTGACTTTATACCTCAGAGCCACCAGAGCTCCTCAGGGATGGTCCTGCCCCCACCTATCTGTCCAGGACTAGGGCATCTGCAATTCCTGATGCAGTTCCACAGTGGAAATTTCCTGAAATCCACTGTAATTTCTTCAGCCATCTCCAGGCTGCCTTTCACTCCCTACTCTTTGGAAATCTAGTAGGAGTCTAACTTTCCAACTGCATTTGAAACTAGTCAAAGAGGAGAGAACTCTTGGACCTCCTAAATACAGCATTATTTAATATGAAATCACTATTTGCTTCATTCCCTAGGTTCCCCAAGGTACCCCACCGGGAGGGAGGTCCAGTGTCCAGTTCAGTTGCTTTTGGGGCATGGTTCCTCCATGTGTCCTGAAGATTCCATAGGAACTAAGTCCAAGAGTCCGCGCGGGGTCCCCGTCAGCTCTGGCCTCAGCCGTTCACACAGTTAACGCATAGGTCTCATGCTTCTGCTGTGCATAAGACTCGGAAGAGTTTTTGGGTTTTTTTGTTTTGTTTTGTTTTGTTTTTTGCTTTAAACAAACCTTTCAGCTCTGTCTTCTCAAGGTTCGAATTCATACCCACTCAGCAAGCCACTCACTAAGCACCAGCTCTGTAGCCCTGGGAAAGCGGTGGCACGCTCAACAGCCACCACTCCACGTGCGAAGGTCTCCCCATCTTCCCAGCAGCGTTCTTATTTTTCTTCTCCTTCGAAGGGAGACTGATTCATCGTGGTCTGTGTGGTGGCCCATGGGATTTTACCCTTATCTTCATAGGCATCTCTGTGGGAGTGGAGGAAGATCTCAAGGGAACTCAGCGACTTAATTTTTGATTTGGACTAGCAAGAATACACGTCTAATGATTAAGTTTGGATTGGGGACTGAACTATTCATCTTGAAGACAGTGCTAAAATGGCTCATTATTAGATTAAACTGATTCTAATTAGATTAACCATCTCATAACATAAAGAAGAAAAATCTATTTTGTTTAGAATGTGGCAATTTCTAGGAAACTGGCCCCATAATCCTAAATTAAAAGCAGGTTTCCACAAGTTGGATTCATGCCTTTGCGAGCCTTTGGTATTATATCTGGTCTGTTTGGTTAGTTAAGTAATGGTAACAAAAGAAGACAGGATAGATTATGTGAAATAAAGGGAAATTTAAGAAAGCAATTATGGTATTACACTGGGCCAGAAGGTGAGGGTTGTAGGTAATAAGATATCTGAATTTTAAACAAAGTGCTGCCTCCATTTGCTGTGACCCTGCCTAGACCAATGGGGCATTTTACCCCACTCCCACGAGCAAGAGAATGTGAGCTCTGAAGAGGGTTTTGAGTAAGGCATTGGTAAGTTCTAAAATATGTTGTATGAAGTTGCTTAGTTCCTTGTGTTAAATGAAGGTGTTAAAATTCCAACGAAGTAGAGTAATGTTGCAGTAAAGTGGCCCAAATGAGAGGGAGCACACAAAATTTTGAAGTTCACTTAAGATGACCCTAATGCACAAAGAGTATAGCTGATTATTCAGCGGATGTCTTAGAAGAAGAAACTCATGGAAAAAGAACCTTCAAGCAAATGAGTTCTAAGAACTTTTAATTTCGTTTGAAAGACCTAAGAAATGGAGCTCTGCTGGCGATGCTGAAAGGAACTGTTTCCAATGATGAGTGAAATGATTACTCACTAGAGACCTGCTTTACAATCTGAAATTCAGCTTACAAAGGGCTGATTTCCAGAGTGTTGATGCAAAGAAAAGAGAGACGGGGCAGCGGGCAGAGGATGGATTCTACTCACTGTTTTCCAGTTACGTGGTACTTTCTAACTCAAAAGTAAATGTTATGTTCCTCATCTCTTTCCTGCAACTCAGTGACTCATTTAATAAGTGATCTTGATCAGTTTTATGCTGATTGAGTCTACATTCTAAGTTATCAAGTGATCCTGTGTATCTTAGATCTGTGTGAAGGATCTGGATTCATCCTAACTACTGCAAAAGAAAAAAAAAAGTGTTAAAACCTTTATACACATGTTCTCTTTTAATATTTAAACAGAGAGGGCACAAACAAGGGGGAAAAAATGAGAACCAAGATCTGTCACGTAAAGGTACAAGATCCCAATAATGAACGTAATTGTACTGTATACCTAAAATGTACCAATAAACTCAATAAAAGAAAAAAATATTTAAACAGAAAGCCCATGAAGTAATGACTATTATAAGCCCCAGTTCTAGAGCTGAGCAAATGGGCTTAGAAGGGTTACATCATCTGTCCAAGTTTACAAACCAGGTGAAGGAGAATGTAGGATTGAAATATGGACCAGCTGATGCCAAGAACCCAGTAATAGCCACCATGAATTTCCTCCTCCAGAGTTTCCAGATTGTGCCTGCCTGAAGCTGAATTTCAAAAGATCTTGTTCACCATTCAGAAGAACCCAGTGAAGCAGCTCAAAGAAGTGACTGAAGGACCAGTGGCAGATGTCTGTGAGCTTGAGCCTAGTTTGAGGCCATGTGGAGTCCAGAGCGCAGATCTCTGAAGGATTGATTGTCACCTCCAGCTCTATTTTGCTGCACAGAACTTGTGTCGTCTTGTCCATTGTTGATCGAAGTGGATACCACAACTAATTATGAATCAAAAACATGTTTTTTTGTTTTGTTTTTACCTATGGCATCCCCTCAGCTCCTGTCAGAGCAAAACAAACCAGTTTTCTTTATGTTCCCTGCTGGCTTCTTAAGCCAGTGAGTTTGGGTATCTGCATCGGAGGAGAATTCTCCTTTGGTCTGTGTCCTCCTAGCCATGCTCCACCTGAAAAGTCCCCTGAGATATTACATCTTCCTCAAAGAATTTCCTGATCTTCCTCCCCACCCCCAGCCATTTCTACCTTTCTGAATAAAATAATGTGTACCTTTCCCGGATTTTGGTAACATCTTTACTGTAATCTCTATGTGGCTCTTCTCCATGAAATCTAGAGTTATCTACACCCATTTTTTTCTCTCCTAGACTTGGATGGTAAGTTTCTTGGAGAAACGTCCTCCATCTCTGTCATCACAGAATCCCCCATTGTCCCCGGTTCATTTACTGTGACTCTCTTCTTAGGGACAATCAGTATTTTATAGGTGAATAAATGAGCACGCAGGGCGAAGGAAGAATCATACATTTCCTGTGCCTGGTGGTCACTTCCCCTGGTGCTATATGTCTGATGGCCTTGATGACCCATATGGTTCCAGGTAATTTGAGATCACTGAGGGCAGTGACACCTTTCCTTTGGTACTTCCCCCGCTCTGCAGTGGAAAGAGAATCTGTGAGGAGCTTTATCCATCAGAAATCAGATGGATTACCTCAGTGTCAGGGCATTTCCCCAACACCAAAACCCAGCCTGATTTTACCAGGGTGCTGTGCAAATGGAAAAGGGGCCATATTTCCTCAATTAGGGGGAAAATCTTATTCTTTTTTCTTTCTTTGAAGGACGATGCTTTTCTTTTATTGGAACAAATCTTTGTCCTACAAAGCATGAATTCATTTTGTTTTTTAGCTCCAAGTGCCAAACATCAACACTGCGCCTCCCACCTGCCCCAGTGGGTCAGCGTAGAAGTCTCCTGCGGAAGCAGGAAGCACTCAGTTCACCTGGGCTGCCAACCTTACCAAGCATTAGAGCCAGCGCAGTGCTGCTCCTGACATGAACTCCATCTCGGGTGCACTTGGGTGGGAAACATTTCTCCACGGCCCTGGTGTACAGCGCACCTCATTGGCCGTGTGCTTCACTCTGGCTGTGGCTCAGGGTCTGCAAGGGGGCAGATTACCCTATGTACAAAGAAATCAAGCAAGGGACTATGGAGAGAGCAAGGAGAGAGGTCTTTCTTCTCCAGGAAGTGTGGCGGGGGGAGCCAGCACCCAAACCACTATGGCCGTGCCAGGACCAATAGCATTTTCCACAGCACTGAGGTTTTGAACTCAGTGTGTTGGGTGAATTATAAGTCATCACAGACATCCTGCCAGTCTGCATATCCCCAAATGCTCAGCAGTTTTCACTTTTTCCTGGATTCTATTAAAAGTTGTGTAGTGTGCCACAAGCACAGATGTCCTGCCTGCTCCATTTGGGGGCAGTGTCTTAGTTTCTTCTCTCATGGCTGAGACAAAATCCCAGACACCCAAAGTTAAAGAGGGGAAGGTTTATTTAGCTCTCAGCTCATGCAGGCTTCAGTCCTCGATCGGCTGGCTCCAAGGCAGAAGGCCAGCAGCTCACGGTGGGCGGAAATTACCAAAAGCAACTGTAGACCTTAACAGCAGCTTTCTGCCCCTTTCATCTTATCCAGACTACGGCAGGTGGGCAGCACTCACGCCCTTAATCCTAGCGCCCTTGAACCTAGCACTGCACCATGAATCATCCCAGTGTCACACCCTCTACATCCAGCCACCTCTGCAAAGACCCACCTCATTCACACGAGGCTTCCGGGGGACACCTAGACACAGCCCTGGCAGGCAGCCACGGGTCCTGCGACCTCCTGGGAATGATGGAGTGGCAGGGGGACAACGGGAGCCACAGCCATGGCTCCTGCTCCAACGTGCACTCCTTGCCTGCTCGCCCTGGGGGCCGCCCGACAGCAAGAGGCTGCGCTTGAGCTCCTGTCCCTCCTGTCCAGGGTCTGCAGTCCCTCCGGCAGGTCCACATCCTCCCCTCTTCAAAGTCTGCGACTTTCACTCTCTTTCTTCTCAGGGCCTTGGACTTTCAAACGCAGTCTTGTGAAGGACACTCTGGACAGAGGAAAACTCGACCTCTCTTAAATGAGCACCTTGCCAGTGTTGGGGAAGAGATATTTCCTTTTCCTTGTGGAGCACACATCCCAGAACTGGCAATGAAAGTCATTGTGGTAAAGATTGCATCCGTTCATTCACTCCTCTTAATTTGAAATAACTGCTTTGACACTTTATTATTAACTTTGTAACATATATTGCTCTTTGTTATAAATATTTTTATGTTACTAAATTTTTTTTTTTTTTAGACAGGGTCTCACTATGTAGTTCAGACTGCCCTGGAACTCCCTATGTAACTCAGGCTGGTCTCAAATTCACAGCGGCGATCCTCCTGTCTCAGCCTCCTGAGTGCTGAAATTACAGGTGTGCACCACCATGCCCGGCCAAATGTTTTTCTTCAATAGTTATTAATGGCCACATGGTATCTCATGTTTTGGAAATACTATAATTTGTTTCACCTTTGTCTTGTCTGATATCTTAGGTTCAAATGCATTTTCAGATTTTCTATATATTGGGTGAAGTGATAGTGTTCAACATTCTATTTATATCTCTCTGACCATGCCCTTAAGACAATTTCCTAGAAGTAGAGTTGGGGGTTAGAGAGTAAAGATGCTTTAAGTATTTAAGAAAACATTGTCAACAGAATATAAGTCTTTAGATGGCTCATTTACTCGGGTAAATTCTATCTTGTCCATCCTGCTATTAAAATGGCTTCGCCTCAACTTGTCCCTCTGCCCGGCATCTTTCATTAGGAAAATGAACTGAGTCTGCAAAGCCAAAGGCCTGTGGCTTTGACTTCCCAGCCAGACTTGAAGTCAGCTCAGGCTGTGGACCCCTCTCCTCCAGTGGGAAGAAGAGAAAAATCGTCAGAGTTCTTGGACATGTGGATAACACTGCTCTCGAAACCCTCAGGCTTCATGAAACGAAAATAAGGGCGCTCATATAGGTGCCTTGAGATTTGCGGAGGTACAAATGGCTTAGGATGGATTTAGAGAGTATCTGCACAGCGTTAAATGGCGCCTCGAACACAACCAACAAGGGCACAGTGTGAGTCTGGAGCCGAGAGCGGGAGATGACACGGTGCTCAGGTCACGGGCTCCCTGGAGACTCACGGGCCGCAGCACTGCCCGTCCCACGAGGCGATGGGGAGACCACGCGTGGGGCTGGAAGCTGCGCCCCAGAGATAGGGCGCAGGTGGGGGAAGCGGCCGGAGTCCAGAGGGCGCAACAGGGCACCAGAGTCCTCTAAATTCCCGCCCCTTTGTCTTCTCCAATCAGCAGGACCCTGTGACACTGGCTAGAAGAGGGAAACCCTGCAGAAATCCTGAGCCCCTTGAAGCGAACTTCTTAAACATCTGTCTAGAAGAAAGGGAAACTGTCTTTAAGCAGATTCTTTGTTCACTTCCTCTTTGGTGTCTTCCGCCTGCACCGATCCCAGAGAACATCGTTTACCTGGAAATGATGCGTGTCCTTCATCAATTCCTGCCACTGGACCTTCGCTGCTGGCACAACCAGAGAAGAATTTTGGCTGCTAAACACTTTCTCAGGGCGGCAAAAGCCAAGCCCAGCTTCCCCTCGCCTCCACACATACACCAATGTTAACACAGTCATTTTTGGAAGCCCCAGAAAATTCAGCAAGGTCAGGCATCAGGCTGAATGTTTGAGGGGAGGCTTTTGCAATAGAGCTGTTTTGAGGGTTAAGCAAGTTATTATCTACAAGGGATTTAAAAGAATCCTGCTTCATGGCAAGCATTGGCTGCCACATAGCTGCATCAGGGCGGGGGTGTTTGGCTGTTGTTCAAAGCATGACAGCCATGAGCGGCGCCTACTAAGTGCTCAGTGTACATTTGCTGTTGGCTTTTACTGTAGTAGTTGCTCTAGTGATGTCTGAGAGGCCTGTATAGTAATAATAATATTAATGATGATGACTATTTATGGAGTGCTTACTGTCCTCAAGGACCCTGCCGAGACTCTGTTTCTTTTCCCTTTGTCCCTCATAATAATGCTATGAGGTAGTTACTGCTGCTGTGCCCTCTTAATGACTGTGGACACCAGGTCAGAAGAGACTAGGGAAGTAACCTGCCACACCCACACAGCTAGGGAGATAACAGCTTGGATTGGAGCTCAGCCAGTCTGGCTCCAGGGCCATCAGAGTGACATAGGATAAAACTTGTCTTGCAAAATCCAGTGTGATAGAAGGCAGGCCCATTGTGCAGAGCATCTCAAAGGAATTCCTGTTAGTTAGGGAGATATGGGTCTTCCCTGCCTAGGTGGTGTGACTATGTTAGCAGCAGAGAGCTTCTGGGGGACTATGATCAGGCTGAACTCCCTCTGCCCCATTAGAAAAACATTTTAGCACAGTTGGTTAACCGTCTGAAAACAATGGCAGGTGTTCTGGTAATTCCCTTCTAAATAGCTCATCTTCCTGAGAAGGACAGTCTTCTGCATGGCCACCATATTATTACTGCCTCTAAATGCTGAACACAGGATCAATAGCAGTATCTAATCTACAGTTTATTCTTCATGGCTTTTCCTGGACTCCAGTCCAGGAGCCAACCAAGAGCAAACACTGAATTCATGTGCTGTAGCTCTTCCTAACCCTTCAATCCTGGAAATCCCCTGCTTTTTTTCGTGATATTGCAATTTTGAACCATCTAAGCCAGTTGGTCTGAGGAATGACATCCAATATGGATACCCCTGACATTTTCCTCTTGATTGGAATATATGTATTCTTTTTTATGTGGGGGGATACTAAATGAAGGCTGTTGAACTCTTCCAAATGTAATCAAATGGGAAAGTATGTGATGTGTGTCCCATTATTAGATTGGAGTTTAATTACTCTTCCGAAAGGTTTCTCCATCGTGGAGGCCCATTTCCTTTTCTGCAAACACTTAAAGATCTGTGTTCTAGGCTAGCTTTGAACTTGCGGTCCTCCCGTCACACCTCTGCTCGGGGTTGCAGGCGTGTGTCACCGCATCCAATTTGTATTTACGTTTTTTTCAAATTATCTGTACAGTATTTGACACCTATGGTGTTAGTGGTCAACCAAAAGAGGCAGCCGCTCTAACACAAATGTGCCATTACTTTAACGCCTCCTGCCGTCCACTTGACGCTTAAATTAACAACTGCAGGTAGGGCGAAACTAGTGGCAAAACCAAAGGCCTTTGGTAAAATGCCTCCTCTGTCATCATGGCCTCAGTCCTAAGCCACATGAACACAAGATTTCAGACACGGAATTGCCCTTTAAAATTGGTGAGGGAGACAAATGACCAAAGCCAGGGAAACAAACCTATTTCTCAGCTTATAAATGTAAGAATGGGGAAAGAGCTTAAACTTTTGAAAAACAATATAAATTTTCCAAAGAAAACTTCATTTATTATTGCCCAAGATTACATTCATTTCTGAGGAAAAGGCAGCAATCCTCTGAAAAAGCGGGAGACCAGGGATTTGGTCTTCAATAGTTTTTAATTTTTCTTTTAACCAAAGTTATTTTTTAAAGAGTAGCCTGGGTCTAGGAGGTTTTAAGAGGAAAATTTCCAGTTGGACGTCATTTTTCTCTCCCTATAGATCTCAAATAATTCAGAGCTTCAATCCACTTAATTTAATTCAGCGCGTTGACTGCCAATCACTAGGTCTGACATGCGTACACAGTAAGAAGGCAGCAGAAGGTCATTCAACTAAAGCCTCGGGGAGACTAAGTGAAAGCTGGAGTAGGAGCATCTGGACTTGGGGAAGGTGTCTCGGAGGGGGCCTGAGGAGTGAGCAACACCACCCCCACCCCACACACTTTCTCTGTCTGACTCTGGAGCTGCCACCACCAAAAGCAGCTTCTGTGGGAAATGGGGCTGAACAACCACAGTTCCTGCCCTGTGCGTTCTTACTGAGCTCAGGCCCCTTCTCCACCACCCCAGGGAAGCACTGTGACTGTCCAGAAGTGGAGCTTGTTGGGTTTTCCATATTCTTCTTGCTCAGAAGAGAGTGATATTTTAGCTCCAAAAGCTACAGCAGTGAGCAGATCAAGAGGACAGGGAATCTGAGCCTCAGGTGCTGGATCTCCGGGGAACTCGGCACCTCCACCTTCTACCCCACTACAGACAGCAGTAACACGGCTGGAACAGTAAAGGCAATGTGCATCTGTAAATGGTTGTAATGCTAAGCACTCTAGACAGATTACTTATTTAATCTTAAAATCAAAATTTACAAGGTAATGTAATATTATCAAATCTCTTCCGTATGTAAGACATGATGAGACTTGGAGTCTAAGTAGCTTGTGCAAATTTATGTCATGTATGTATGTACGTATGGCAGAGCTGGGACTCAGGGTCAGATCTGCTGTATCTGATGCTCTGAAGCCAGGCGTTCTGTCACCATGCTGTGGCATCAGGGAGAGGCAGCATTTGCTGTGAGGAGAGCCCAGTTCTGGTATCAGAGAATCTAGGTTTGAAACTGCTGGTGCCCTTACGAAGCAAGTAATCTCAAGTGGGCCAGTTCCATGGTGTGCTTGCCTTGCAAACTAGAAAATAATCATGTGTCTGGCTGATAGATAGTGTAGGGGTAGGATGACAGCAATGCAGTGCATGCAAGTGTTTTGTGAACCAAATGCCATGAGACAATTGTAAAGTGTTATCTATAGAAGGAAGATTGCTCTAACTGATGGGTGACAATAGAGAAGAGGAATCGCAGTGAAAGACTTGCCACATGGCATGTATTCCAGCAGCCCTTGGCAATCACATGTATTTTCGAACAAGCAGAGAGACTGTCTCTAGGGTCCAGAACTCCTGGTAAAGCAGCCTCAGATATATAATTTGTAAAGCGAGTTTGTTATTCTCTAAGTTTTCTATCACACAGGTAATCATATAAAATCACTTCTAACAAGTTGAAGGAAAGTTATGTTCATAAAAACAGTAATTGTTATAATCTAATGTTATGAATAATTACACTAAAATATAAATATATATTAAATACTTGTTCCTACAAGAAAGAGCAAGAACTATTTTTTTAATTCTGCAGCTACAGTCAACTGAGAGAGAGAGAGAGAGAGAGGAGAGAGGATACAGAAGTAGAATGAGGACTACTTGAGAAGAGGCAACGGGGGAGGGGGAGGAGGGCGTGGGTAATGGTGGGGACGGTCAGTGTGTGACAAACATTTATGGATGCACCAAAAGGAATCCTGCGCTGCTGTACAAGTGATGTGCACTAATCAAAATAAATGAAAGTTGCATGCGACCTCACCCTAGGAGCCTGGGCCGATCGCGAGCTTATACAGGGACGTGCTTACAACATGCCCAGTCTCAACACGGTCCTCTTCCAAACAGAGGCCTCAGCAAGTCAAAATGATGCCGGATTTCAAGGACTGGGAACGATTTCAAATTTCCTGGCAAGAGAGTCAGTTCTTGTACAGTTAAAGTCTTGACAGTCAGCAAGACCACTTGTTCTTAGACGTAACACCCCGGCCACATTAGCACTGCCAGCCTGCAGCAAAAGGATTGGGACAGGTAAATCTGCTCATTTGCTCATTATTGTATTTGAGCTGAAACACCAGTCAAAATATCCTACTCAAGCCAACATTGAGACTTTTGTTTTTGTTCTTTCCAAACAGAACGTGGAACTGTATTTCTTACAACTGTAATAATGATGGTGATGATGGAAATAAACATTTATCTAGAGTTTATGTAGTGTGAGGAGTAGTTACAAACGTTTCTAAACTTTTAAACTGCTCCATACACCTGTATGAGAGGGTGTGTTGATTAGCATTTACTATGTAACCGAGGACCTAGAAATTTAAGGGTGTCAAACAATAACGATGTTTTAGCCATTGTGGAGCTGCTCAGTGGTCTGGGCCAGGCTGGGCTCCTTGGTGCACAGGATGTGGTCAGACTCTATTGTTGGGGTGGTTGACCCAGGACTGGCTGGGTTCCTTCACGTGGAGGCTGAGCAGGGTTTCTGGGTAGGGAAACTTTTGACCCTGGATCCTGAAACAGCCTGGTGAAGACATCTGGTCACCGGAAGCAAATCCTCAGCAGGTTCTATGTGGGCTTCCCTGAGCACATCCACAGCCTGACATGGTGTCTGGCTTAATCGGAGCTGAGAGGCAAGTACACAGATAGCTGATTGATTATCCTTGGTGATGATATGGTGATTTTTATTTTCTTCTTTAAAAATTCATGGAGTGAACTAAAATGTATACTATAAAGATGACTGTTGCCATCTAACAATGCTCAAAAATGATTAAGAAAATGTTAGCGATTGTTGGCAGATGAACAAAGGTGGAATTTGAAATCTGCACAAATACCATCATTTCCAGCTCCAGTAGGCAAAGAGAATCATTTTCCTCGAAGCCATCCAGAATGACACCTGCTGTACACGACCAGTACTCACCGCCACACCCTCCCGCTGGCCTCCAGCCCTGAGCCGAGCCCCAAGGGTGTGCCCACCTCCTCAGGCTTCCTGCCCGGGGCCTCCACATACCCCAGGGAGAGCCTGGAACAGAACTGCAGCTCCCAAAGCAACCCCGAAGCCCAGAGTCCTGAAAGGAAATAGGAAACTATGTGTGATGGTACATGCCTATAATCCCAGCCCTCTGGGAGGCTGAAGCAGGAGGATGGAAAGTTGGTTCTGCTACTTAGTGAGATTCTCTCAAAAGAAAAGTTTTTAAAAGGGACTGGGGATGTAGCTCACCATGAAGGCCCTGGTTTCAGTTCCCAGAGGCACAAAGATAGCTAACTAAATAAATAAATACAATAAATCAGAGTGGCTATCACCTTAATGGAAGTTAGATACCAAAATTTCCTCTCAGGAAAAGCACCCATTTTCATCTGCTTCTTTTTCTCCTTGTCCCCTTCTGTACCTAGAAAATAGCGTAGTTGGCTTGTGAGAGAGACCTTAAGTCAGCTGAGAACCTTTCCCTATGGCTCAGGATGGCCATGCAGCTCCGGATACCCGGGAGTCTTCTCTGACTGTCCGGTTTCCACCCCTGCCTGGGTGGGGCACTCTTGCTTAGTTCCACAGACCTTGTGTTCTGTCAGCCCAGAATCGCTCCCTCTCTGCTGAGGGTGTACTGCTGCAGCCCTCTTCCCGGCTTGGAGATGTATGCCTAGCACCCGGAGAACGCTGTGTGCTTGCTGGTGTTCAGGGAAGAGGTGCTGATTGAAGTCACTTCTCTCCGAAGAGAGCAGCGTGCC
>NW_022900931.1:31147260-31207432 GCF_012274545.1 Fukomys damarensis | reverse complement strand
CGGCTCCCGGGCTGCGCGCAGAGTCGCAGATCCGGTCCTGGTGCCCTCGAGTGCTGGAGCACAGTTTGCGGTTCAAAGTTGGAGAGCGGAGTGGAGATTCAGCAGACGTCGAGGACATCAAATGCTCCTCGGTGGCATCCTGGTGACTGGAGCATGAGCCAGGGAGAAAGAGTGCGTTCCGAGCCCCGGAGGACACACGGGCTGGAAGCCCAGGGCCTGGCGTCGGCCTCCACAAACTGGAGTCTCCCCTGAGGGACGCCAGGCTTCCTCTCACACCACAGGGCACAGCCAGGACGGCCAGGCCCGGGGGCGCTTGAGCGCTACAGAGAGGCTCGGGAGGCGCCCCGGGGAGAGATGTCTGCCTCCTCCCCAGAACCCTCAGGGATTCCCAGGCTTCCTCAGGAAGTGGGCAGAGGGAATCCAGTCAGGGACGAGGGGCAGGCCGGAGCTTGGCTCCCGGAAGCTCATGCACAGCAGAGCGGAAGGTCCTCCCCTTGCAGTGGTCCAGGCCACCCACTGTGTCCCCAAGGCTTCTTGTGGGCTCCACCTCAGCCTTTCCCTGACACTCCGCAGGGTCTTGAGACAGCTTCCTTCTCTAACCTGCCAGACAGGAGGTCATCCAGTCTCGACTGTGTGCTCTCGTGGAGAGCTCCTTCTCTTCCAAAGCAGCCCATTTCTTCTGGGAACAACTATTTCTAGAAACACTTGCAGATTCGGGGAGAGACCCAGTTTCCCTCAGCGAGGGCCTCGTGGTCTGGCTTCTGCTCCTGTGGAAGCAAAGTCCAACAGAAGCATTCCCCATGGACCTCTGATGCCAGCCACCTAGTGCCTCTCCTGCATCCTCCCAGCTGATTTCTGGGCGCTTTATCCTTCCGGTCACATCTTGAATTCACATTAGCATGTTTATATCTCCCAAGGCCCCAGCTATACTGGGGAAGCAATGTCCCCTAGACCTTTCACACAATATTTATTTGTTTATTTATTTATTTATGCATGCGTGCATGCGTGCATGCAGTGGAAGGGATTGAACACTGGCCCTTTCTCATGTTTTGGTTTGAGACAGGACCTTGCTAAGACACTAGACTCCCCTGGTTGGGCCTAAACTTCCACTCCTCCTGCCTCAGCCTCTCAGAGTGCCACATTATTTTTAAATCACATGGGACCATATCAATGCTGAAAAAAGTTGCAGAGATGGTGGGAGAGAGTGGTCCGGGGCTACAGTTTCAGGATCTGGCTACAATGTTATTTACTTGATACATGAATCTTAACAACAAAGATGTCTTTGTAAACTTATTTCTATTTTGTGATCTAAAAATAATACATAGATTTATCACAATGGCGTTTGTGTGAGTGTGTGCAAAGCGCGTGTGTACGCATGCATATGTGAGTGTGTCGGGGTGGGGGCTAAACACTGAGCACATCTTGAATTGCATAAAAGCCTAGATAAAAATCAACAAGTTTGAAGGCCAGACAAGGAAATACCAGGCAGAGTTGACAACCAGCGGCAGAAATCAAGGACAACAGCGGCCCCTGAGGCAGATGCCCTGTGCTCTGGACTGTGGCATGCACGAAGCTGCTTCCTAATGCTGGCCAAGACATCAGCCAACAGCTTAGAGTCAACTCTTTTCTTTACCCATTTCACATGAGAAAATTGTAGGACAAGAAAACATTTGTCTTGCACAGCAGAGCAACTCGGAAACGTCCTGAGCCCCGTTGGGCAGCACAGCCAACCACTCACGGCAGGGCCCACGTGCCCTTGGGCAGAGCATCCCACAGCTCCCACAGTGCTCATCAGAACTCTGTGCACACAAGGGGCCAAGGGAGGGGTGGGCGCTACCAGGCTCCTGGACACTGCTCAGAACTGGCCCAGCATACAGAGGGCGGGACTCCCCCAGAGCTACACTGCCTTTCTGGTGCCCCCATTCTGTTCTGGACTTGGGAGATGGTCAGTCTGAGCCACCACCCACACAGCACTGCAGCCATCAGGGACAGCAGAGGTGGGTCAGTGTTCAGGAGACAGCCCAGGCTGTGAAATGCCTCTCCTCCACTCTGCCAGAGAAAGCCCTGCCCACACCGGCATCCTGGCTCTCCAGGGCCCTCGTCTCCCACTGGGATGATCTTCGAAGGGCTGAAAGGACATAGATGTAGAGATGAACATGCTCTGAAAGTCAGGGGTGCTTTCATCTTCAGAGGGCCCAGCCTGCTTGCTCCCACCCCACAGCAAAGGGCCTGCACTCCCTGTGTTTGCTCTGGACTGTGGAAAAGAAAGCTCCCACCCACCCTACCCACATTCCTCTCATGGGACAGAGAGCAGGGATGGGAGGGAGGATTCATTTCAAAGGCAGAGTGAAGGATGGAGCCCTTCACTGGTGTCACTTACTCTGTGCCGGTGGAAAGCGGGCTCTTTAATGTTTACTGGATAGTGATCAGAGATAGGACTGCGGCCAGAGACCAGGAAGCAGACCCATGAGAACCAAGCCGGGGGGCTTCTCTCCCACACGAATATCACTGTGCTCCCCAGCAGGAGCCGTGGGAGTGAGGAAAATGCCCTCGAAGCTGCAAAGCAAGCCTTGGCTGTGGTTTACAGACAACAAGGGCAGCAGGGACCCGGGAAGGATCCTGGTTCTGGCCCACTGGGTCCGCATCTGGAGCCAGCTGGTGTGCGTGTCTGGGACTCACAGAGTGTGCTGTGTCAGGAGACCTGGCATTCGCTTCGCCTTGGTCCCTGGTTGTGACTGACACATGCAAGTCACATCCAAACTTTAAGTTGTCTGGAAGATGGGACAGTTGGCCTGGAGCCCTCAGCAATCTCCAGCGATGGCTCCAGTTTTTCAGTTTGATTCATTCATTCATTCATGACTATGCGTTCATTCAGTATTCACTGGGCTTGGATTAGAGTTTACTTAAGTTTCATCATTCTCGTTGCCTTTTCTAGGCATCAAGTGAATCTTCCTTCCCCAAATGCAGATTCCTGTGCTGTGGAGGCTGGATTTGGACACGAGTCTCCTCTTGGGGTCAACGTATTCCTTAGAACAGAAATGGTTCAGCAGGAGTAATGTGCCACAGTCTTTCCCGTCCTGCCTGGAGGAAGTGAACCTCAGATTTTAGGATGGGTTGCCTGATTCCAGGGGCAGGGACAGGGTCCTCAGAACCAGCAGGGTGGTCTTTGGGGTCGGCGTCCCCACTGCTCGGAGGGAGTCTGCCTGTGGCCAATCACCCTGGCTGAGCTGGTGGCTGAGGCTCTTTTCCTGCATTCATTTCTGACTCCGAGAGAATAATATCATCTGTAAAGACCCATGGGCCTCATTTCAAGACAAGAAAAATCCCCCTTATTATCTTCTTAAATTATTTCCTCTAGGTTCCCCTCCAGTAAAACCACTAAGCTCCGGCTGAGCTGGTTCCCCCTGACGCATGGGAGCGGGGCTCTGTCAGGGGAGCGCAGGCCCTGGGACCTGATGCTGTGGGGAGAGCTCCAGTGGTGGCAGCCTTGGCCCTGCAGTGCTGACAGGAAGTGGGTGTGGCATCCCTGGAGGACAGGCTGCCCTCCTGCTCCTGGCGGGCTGCCTCACAGTGACACATGACACATGTCGTCTTTCAGCAACAGCTGAGCCTAACTCTGCCCTTTGTTTGCCAGCACTGAGAACCTTTGGGTACATGGCCTTTTAGCATTTGGTGATTCATAACATCTACCTTTCCTAGAACAGCTCGTAAGTCTGTGCTTTCACATCTGTGAGCTCTCAAACAGGGCAGGGAGAGAGATCCCCTTCACAGGAGAGGAAACTGAGGCTCAGAGAGGTAAAGCGACTCGTTTAGGGCACAGCCCAGAGGTGTTGCGGACTCTGCTCTCCACAGGCCTTCCATGTTGCCCTCACCTCTCCCTTGTCACAGTCTCCTCCCACGAGTGTGGCCTCACCTGTGCAGAACGGAGCATCTTCCCGCAGGAGCCCAAAATGCCACGCTCCACCTTACTCTCCCGCACTTGTCTCTCCGGGTCAGGGAGAAGTGGGGGATGCTCAGGGCTGGGGTATCAGGAAGGGCCTAAAGCAGACCCGAGTACAGCAAGGCCGGTCTTGTCACACCGCTCTCCCATTCACAACGCTTCTCACCGGAAGGCTGACTGAGGTGGGCAGGGCCCGGGAGGACCCCTCAGTGTCTAGAGCCAGCTCCCAGCTGTCACCCGGGGCAGACGGCCCCTCCCTGCTGGTCTAGGAGCCCGGCACTCACTCGTGGTCAGCACGGTGGCTTCGGGGCCTCATGTGCTGGGCGGAGTCCAGAGTCAGGGCGCCCCGTGCCCTGCTATGAGGGACCTGCACCTCCTGATGTCGGAGGCCAGTGGCCCCTTCTAGAATATTCAGAGGCTGGGAGCTGACGGGAAACTTCTCTTGTGTCTGCGTTAGTTCACAATCCACAGCCTCCCGCCTCAGCGTTCTGCGTGCAGGCCACGAAGACGCCGGCGGGATGACACAGGCCACAGACACAGGAATCCGGGGCTTGGCCAAAGTTTTCATTTTGATTTGTTTAGGCTTCAAGAAGCCCAAGCGTTTGTTTACATAAGCTTCTCTACCATGGTCTGCACAGTAAGGATCTTTGAGATATGTTTCTGTGATAAAAATCTAAAAAGACTACAATCAAGGTTAGATATCTGCAGATCATCTGTAATGTAAAACCAACACCACCACACTGTTTACAGTCTTTTCCCAAATCTGACTTGAGGGGTGGCTTTTTGCCAGATGTGGGGAAAAATTTCCGTTTGTTGTTGTTTTTTTTCCTCCATAATAGATTGCTACAAATTAGTGTGTGTGTTACAGTGAATCTGTGTAGATGCATGCTTTGTCCTGTGTTTGTCTTTCAAAATTATATTCTTATACGTCGTAGAAATTACTCCCACTTTAATCCCTTATACTCTGTTACTTTTAGCCATAACATACTCTCTGGGTTACTTTTCTGGGTTTATTTATTTTGCTGGCCTTCTAAGTGTTCAGAGTCTAACCCTAAACACTGGCGCATTTCTCACCGTGAAAAGCAGCGCCTGTTCCTGTCCCGCCTTCGCAGTCCGCATCTGTACTAATTAGAGCAAAGCGGGGCTACTGAAGGGAGGAACACAGGGAGTGCTGGGTGCTCTGCAGGGTGCTTCTGCTTCAGGGCGGGAGACCAGGTGCTGTGGGGAGGCCTCTCAAGCAGAGCAGGGCCTGGAGCCCTGCACCAGCCTCTTCCCGAGGGGAACTTCCGTCCCGGAAGCCACTCCCCTCTGTGGGGCACAGGGGATCCGGAATGGGCTCTGGAAGCAGAGGCCCAATGACACAAGGCCCAGGAGTAGGAGGCTGGAGTTGGCTGGGCTGGCGACCAAGAGGACCGGGAGGAGCTGGCGAGGCACATGCGGACCCCAGTCCTGCTCATCCAGGGCTGCTACAACACCACAGACTGTGGGGCTTAAACCCAGCAAGCTGTTTCTCCATCTGCATCTGGGAGTCCAAGATCCGAGAGCAGGTCACCTGGCCCTTGATGATGAGTATGCTTTGTCCAGGTTCCATGCTCACACGGCTTTGCCTGGGAGTACACACGCACACACACACACACACACACACACACACACACACACACACGCACACAGAGGGCCCCTTTATAAAGCCATGCATCCCAAACTTGGGGCTCCACCCCATGACCTAACCAACCTGTTACATCCTGATCGCCCCACCTCCAAAGACCACGGCCCTGGACAGTAGGGTTTAAACATACGGCTGTGGGCAGAGACACGGACAGGTCACACAGATGCTCCTGGCAATCTCGCAGTACTTGTAACGCGCAAGCAGAGAACTCAGGAACCAAGTCAGACAGGGACCCTCTGAGGCACCGAGACAGCGGAGAAGCCTTTCTGTCCCGAGTCCACACGGTCACCAGGAGGTGCAGGGAGGCGGATGAGGAAGGACCTGGCAAGCTGTCATTCGCACAGACGGATGTTTGCAAAGGCAAAATTCGCCTGCTTCTTCACCACCAGAGCACTGTCCCTGGCCTCATATCCCCTCCCTCATTGACTGGGCCTTCCATGATTCCTTCCTTACCTACATGTGCTTTGTGCTATCATCTATCTATCTATCTATCTATGTATGTATTTATTGGTACCTGGGATCAAACTCGGGACCTTCCCCTTGCGAGACAGGTGGCAGCACCACTGAGGCAAATCCCAGCCCTGTGCAATTTATTTTTAATATCTTTCAGATGATGGAAAAAGTATGACAAAATAAAAGTAGGTATTTCTGTGGAACTAGGAATTGTGGCCATCATTTTCTTCTATATTTATGCTTCTGTTTCCTTTTATAAGCTAATTGCTTTTTAAAAATAAATTTGTTTTTTTGGAAGCAAACTTTTAAGAATATTTATTTTATCAAGCAAGATACACCTCTAGCTAGTGAACCCATATTCTTTAGGCTTTCATGAACTAAAATTGATATTTGAATTGAGAAGTTAGTTGTGCCTGGGGGTACCCTGAAATCCAAGCACGTGAAGCTGTCACTGTGTGACTGCATCACCCTGGAAATACAGGTGCTCATGTGGCTTTGGGAACCTCCTCAAATGCAGAGAGAATCCACTTTCCCTAATACGGATGCTTCTATCCTGTGTCCACGGCAACACCAGCCACCACACGATAGCACTCTATGGTTTATGTGATGCCCTGCGTAGTCTTCCTTTATTGGTTTATTTCATCCAACCAACAGTCTTGGGGCCCAAATGATGGTTTGGTTTTATGGTTTGGATATTTTTGTTAGGTCACTGGGGGCCTGTCCTGGAGGGAGATATAGAGATCTTCACCTTTGCTTCTCTTTTTTTCTTGGCTTTTCAGCTACCATGAGGTGAATGATGTTGCCCAACACATTCCCCTCCATGCTGTTGTGCCCCACCACAGGCCCAGAGTTACAGAACCAAGTAACCATGGACTGAAATCCCTGAAACCACAAGCCAAAATAAACCTTCCTTTTCAATTGATTTCCTCAGGTTTTTTATTGTAGTGTTGGAAAATTGACTCAGACTAGCACATTCGATTATCAATTATCCGTACTTTAAGATTCTAGTGATCTTTCTTGCCCCGCCCCCTGAGGACGTGAACTCAGGCTCTTCCGGACCATTGAGAAACCTCACCTCAGTGTGCATCCTCGGAGGTGTGTAAAGTCTGAGTTCGTGTGTGTCCTGAGCCTGGCCCCTGCCCAGAGCTCTGGGCAGTCACCTGCCTGACACACTCAACCACCAGCAGAGAGACAAAGAGATCCTCTTTGTGTCTTGGAAACGGCTGTCCCTAAGTGCCAAATGTTGCTTCAGAAGTTAGTATGTTGGCCGGAGACGTAGCTCAGTTTTGAACCTTCTGCTTAGCATGCATAAGGCCCTCCACTGGAGCTCTAGTACTGCCAAACACAGAACAAAAAAACAAAAACAAACCTCTTATTTTTACATCATTCAATCATTTCACTAACGATCAATTAACAAGTGTCAGTGCAGTGATGGCTCTCCTGCCATCCAGTTTTAGGCTAAGTGCCATGAAAAATTCATAAAAGTTGTAACACAGCCCTTCCCAAAACTTTCCTGCTTATTTACCAATTTTAAGGCCTAGACTTCGATTTTCATTTCTAAATGCTCGGCATCAGTGAAAAGGAGAAAATATGGTCAATTACTTAGGCACGCACAAGTATCTGTGTAACGCAGCTAGACATTTCCTGACTTGGCTGCCCTATGGGAACGAGAGAACCGGGATACACTTTATGATTCTCATGCTAGGTCAGCCTACCCAGGCGGCCAGGATCTGACCTGTCAGAGTGTTGCTGGGGCAGAGGAGCCCTGGGAACAAGGACAAGAGGAAGGACAGGCACAAACAGAACAGCCCCTTCCTTCTGGAAACAAGGGGCCCCACTCCAAGCCAAGTGCAGGGACAGGGACAAAGCCCATCTTCCCAGTGGTGGTGTGGGGTCCTGGCTCAGACTTGTCCACTAATTGGCTTTAGGACTGTTCATTTGCCTCCTAATACCTTTGGCTCATTTCTCCTCACTAGTGAAATAAGGTTAGGCAAGCGATCTCTGAGTTCCATCGAAATTTAATGCCCTATTATTCCAGGTAAAGGATTAGTCAGGCAGCTAAGCGAATGGGGCACAGGGGCACAGAGGGCCTGTGCTGTGTGGCCTTGGTTTCCAGCAGCTCCAGGGGCGAAGTGTGCCTTGTGTAACTGTGAAGATGCACACCCAGATGCCTGTGCACACACGTGTGGGCAGCACTTGTTTCACACCTGCTCTCGCTTTGTGCTGTCAGGGACCCCTCTCACTCTCAGCCCTTAGGTGTGCCAGGAATCGAGAGTGTACGGCAGGTGTAAAGTTGGCTGTGCTGAAGTGTGTGTGTGGTGGGTGTGCGCGTGCACATTCTGACACTGGGCCTTCAATGAAGCTACATTCCCAACCCTTTTTAAGAATTTTATTTTGAGACAGGGTCTTACTAAGTTGCTAAGCTGCTTGGGCTGGGCTACAGCTCGCAGTCCTCCAGCCTCTGCCTCCTAGAATGCCGTATGACTGGCATGCCCAGCTGAGACTGATTTCCCCCTGTGAGGGGCCCCTCTGCTACTCTCCAGAGCCACAGTGTGGCACTGCCAGATGCTAAACACGGTGTGCTCTGCTGGACGCAGCGCAGGCTCATGTCCAGGTCCAAACGCAGTGACCAGGAGCAGAGTTTTATTCCTGCCCTCCTGGACCCGGTGAGGCCTCGGAAACATTTGTTGGTCACAAGCAGGAGGGTGCCGGGCAGGTCAGCCAAGAACACAAAGCCAGTGAGAAGGTGTACGTCAGCCCGGTGCAGCCCTGAGCCCAGCATTAATTAGAACACTGTCCCTGATGGAGCCAGCTGGCATAAGCTCTGGGCTGTGCTCACTCCATAAAGAGGTTTTATGTGGTATTCCTGGCAGCAGCTGGACACTTTAAAAGAAAAATGAAAGAGATATTATTGGTAGCTCAGAGGACAGGGAGCTCGGAGCTTCTCTGCCTCCCAGCTGCGGGGTGGGAGGCTGGAGCAGGGCAGTTCCTCCTGGTCGACAGGGCGACGTCCCGCCCTGCGGAGCCACAGGACTGTGCATGAAGCTGGGTCGTGCTCCCTCTTGCATCCTGGGACTGACTGTTCAGGGGAAGCTGGGAAAGTGGGTGCTGAAAGCAGAGGTGCCCGCGGACGCCTGGGTCTCCTGACTGTTCCCATCCTCGGAGTGACTCTGTGGTGATCGGAACAGGGCCCCCAGCTTCCCAGGGGATCCTCGAGTGGACATTTCCGGTTTTAATTGCTCACCGACAGTCTCCTGGGAGAGGCACCCGGGCTCCAGGGCCCAGAGGCCCCACGGCGGAAACCCTCCAGCCCAAATGCCAAGCTCCCCAGGCCACTTTCTGACTGGCCTGGCCGTTTCCAAGGAAAGGAGTAGGAGCAGGTCTGCAGCTTACAGTAAGGGCTGGGAGGGGAAAAGCGGGTTAATGGCGAGCGATTCAAGCCGTGGAGAACCTGCCCAGGCGCACTGTTAATAGACTGCGGGCAATTATTCCTCCTTTGCCGTCGACTTCCTGCTAGGTGCCGCCAGCAGGGGCGCCGTAGAGAGGTGGAGAAGAAGGACGCTCGCCTTCCTTACTTTCCTTGGTTTGCCGCGGGTCCCAGGACCTGGCTGCTGCCCTGCGGCGTCTCCTTCACAGAGCTCAGAGTTTGGCCCATCAGCCCTTCTCCAAACCCTGCGTCGCAGTCATTCCAGCTCCTCGCTCTGCGTCCTCCACCTTGGGCCAGAGCTGCTCTTCGCTTTTAACCTGCTCGAGGCCCTGTGCTCGGGTTTGCCGCCTCTGCCCTGCATTGGCTCAAAGATCTCCTGGAATAAACCTCCCCTTAAACTAACCGGCCCCACGTCCGACCACGGGTGGGCCCTGGCTGAGTCAGAAGCGCAGAACCAGCTCTGCCACAGTCAGAGACGCGGAAAGGTCAGCATCCTGCACGGCAGTGTCCCCGAGGTGATAGGCATGAGAGTTGAGTTCATTTCTTTCTTTGTTGTTGTTTTTTTTTATGCTGACAAATAGTATTTTACTTTATTTTAATTTTTTTTGTATCAGTCCATGTTTGCAGTGCATAAAGTTTATGTCCATCCCAGGGGTCGTGTGCAAGTAATGTGTACAGCAGTCTGGGGCAACATAAGCAATGCAGGAGGCATCAGGATCCTGGATTTCAAGTGTGCTACCAAGCCACAGTGAGAAACAGCACGGTGCTAGCACAAAAACAGACGGTGGATGCAGAGGACAGAATAGAGGGTGAAGGAGCCCCCAAGCACACTCGGACGCCTGACCTTCGAGGTGTGCCAACAAGCGGCCCTGAGAAAACTTGTCAGACACATACAGAAGATTGAATCTTCTTGGGCTTACGCAGAACACCCTGGCAGGCTCCTCAGCCAGGCTGACAACAGACACTGGTGCCTCAGTTCACAAACTCGATTCTTTCCGTGATTTTGGTCGCAAACCGAGTTGGAAGAGAACCGGAATCAAACTCAATGTTTAGGCTCAATGGAGAATTTTGATTCGGTTCACGCCCAGTCTTGGATGTGGATTGTGCAGAGTTGAGTTTTGAACCAAGATACCACCATTTTCACCTCAGATCAGCACAGACTTATGGGGTTACAGTGGTGTAGATGAACAGTACAGAACCCTGTAAGTTCTTGAACCTAAAAGTGAGTCTCCTAGGTCACCTCCCCGCCCGGCCAGCTCCCCCTGCACCCACCATGCCTGCTGTCTCCTCCACTAGGAGACAGACCCACAGCAGAAAGCAACTCTGCAGGAACATGAAACTCCTCTCCAAAAAAAGAAAACACAAATCGTTTGGTTTATGGGAAGAAACTATGAGATACCTATCTTTATTTTCACAGAAGTAAATATTTTTTTAAAATATACTGCTTGTGTATATTCCTTGATCCCCTCTGGAAACAGTAGTTGCAAAACAGCCTGTGAGCGGCCGGAGGAGTGGGGAGGCGTCAGAGCCGCACTCCGGGTCGGGATGCCCTGTGTCAGCCCTTTCCGGAGGGCAGAAGAGTAGACTGAGTGGAGGGCGGGAAAGTCCAAGCAGAGTAGTCGGCGGGGAAGCTGCTGTGCTATCTCAGACCCGGACAGGCAGAGGTCTCTCTACAGGGACAACTCCACCCAGAGCCCCAGGGCCGGAGCAGGAAGGAACACCTCAGGGTGTGGAGGCTTTCTCCTCTGCACAACTCTTGTCTGCAGCCCTTGGGGGCTTCTCTTTCTTACGGGGAGGGGCCTCTGCTGGTGAGCAGAGTCTTGGCCAGTATCAGGAAAGGGATGTGGGCGTGCATCTGCTGTGGACAGCAAAGCACCCCTAAAGTAGCCCCCAAAGCACTAGGCTAGCTTTCCCTCCTCACTCACCTCTCCCCCAGAGATCTCTAGCCGAGTCCCCGGTGCCCGGATGTGGGCTCCCACCCCCACTTCCGGTTGGAAGCCCATTCCCTCAGATGCAGTTCCACTCGGTCCAGGAGCCTGGGTGCTCCTCTGTCCGTTCTCTGAACCCAACCCTGGAGACCAACATGGAAACTTCCCTTCTTCTCAACTCACTCAGCTTCCGTAAGGGTTACCTGGAAACCAAGGAAGCCAGGCAGGGGCAGAATGGAAGTGGGAGTGACCAAGAATCTGTTCACGCTGTACTGCCCTGGCTGATGGAGGGACAGTCCTGCTCTGTCCTGTGGATGTAATGCACCTGGAGTCCGAGGGTCCCCTTCCTGCAGGGACAAGGCTGCCACTGCTGTCCGGTCAGAGACTGACAGCCTGAATGTTTGAGCCCCCCAAAGGTGGGGTCATGAGAAAGGGATTAGGGCCGTCCCGGGAGCTCCCTCACCCCTTTTGTCAGGGGAGGAAAGAGCAAGAAATGGCAGCCATTCTGGCATGAACAAGAATGTGGCCTTCACCAGACACTGAGTCTGCTGGCACTTGGATCTCAGATTTCCCAGCTGCCGGATCTGTGGGGAAAAACGTGTTGGTGAAGCCACTAGCCTGTGGCATTTGCTCTCACAGTCCCCGTGGATGAAGACCGGGAGCTGGACTGGCCGAGGCATCCTAGAACACAGATTCCCCTGGGATGCCTGAGCTCTGAGGCCAAGCAGCGTGCCTGCTTACTCTGAACCACTTGGCATGCCAGCAGGGGTTTGTGCCAACTGTGGGGCTCACTTGGCAGTTACCAGGCAGTCTGAAGATTGCTTCTCAGGCATCTGGTTCTAGTTCCAGCCTTTCTCCACCCAGGAAGGGGGCTGGGGCACAGGGCTACGTGGGTTCGTCTCCCGCCCTGCCGTGGTGGGGGTCCACAACCCACTCCAAACAGAGGGACTTTGCACCTCATCCTTCACCCCTCACTGTTATTCCTGTGGCCTCTTAGGCAACAGAAGAACCCAGAGAAGTGAAACCAAAACACCCCTCAGTGCTGTTGTCCCAAAGACAATGGGGTGTGGATGAGGAATGTGCCCACTCTTTACCAGCTAAAGGCAGGGCAGAGACACACTGGGCACCCACAGCCTACTGGGCTACTGTTCTACTTTTTAATGACAATATGATGCTTATAACTTTTTCAAAGCAGTTGTCTATTTGTAATTTCACTTTACTTCTCAAATATGCTAGATTGGTAGAATAGATAAGTGTAATGCCTTTTATTTAGACATAAAAGTAAACTGAGGCATAAAATAATCCAGTGACCCCTAAATATGGGTTGACCCAAAATGGAAACAAGTTTCAAACTCACTCTCAGTCCTGGGCTCTTTCAGCTATGTTGCAATTTCCACTTTATGTAAGTCTTTTACTTTTATGTTGTGGTCCAATGGAGTAGAATCGTGCTTCCAGTGGTTCGGGGCCATGGAGATGGTGCGCTCCATTTGACATACATGTAAGACCTCCTTGGGAAGGTCTACAGACTTTGTGAGGCTTCCAAAGGGGACTGTGTAACCCACGGGTCCCTGTTCTGTTGGGATGGGGCTGAGGAGAAGCCAAGTGGCCTCTAGATTGTAAGTGGGGGGCTGTTCTCCCATCGTCCACAGCTGGAGCACAGAGAAGACAGATGCGTGTGCGGGGCGGGGAAGATCCCTTACTTTGGCAGCAGATGGGAACAGTCAGTTGGAGCAGCCACGAGGACAGAGCACATACCTGCACCCCACATCCTAGAGCAAACACTGGAAGCTCAGCACCTCAGACCAGGAGGCCTCGATGATGTCTGACTTGGACGTTCACAGAAATGGCTATGCATTGGGGTCTCCTGGGGAGCTGTGAATGCAAACCTTGTCTGGGAGTCCCAGGGCTTGTCCTTATAATGGACCTGCATACCTGTAGAACTCGACCTGGGCTGCACATTAGAATCCCCTGGAAGCTCTCAGACCCCTCCTGCTCAAGTCCCACCCCAAAGGTCCCCTGGTCCAATTGGTCAGAGAGGCAGCAGCATGAACAGCTTTAAACCAAGCCCAGATGGTTCTCACAGGCAGCCTCATTTGAAAATCACTGTTCGAGTCTCACCCAGCACTTCCTGCCACAAAGGAAACCAAACCAAGGAGAAGCAGCACAGGTGGCAGAGCCAGAAGTAAGCCCAGGACTCTTTCTGGGGCTGAATGAAGCCAGCGAAGGCAGTTCAGGGCATGTGTGGAGAAAGGGGACCCCCAAGGGACAGGTCTTGCCTCTACCCTCGATTGGAGAAGACATCTGCTTTCATCGCTGTCATACTGGGGCTGCCTCGCTGGCCTGCGAAGGAGTGGTGCAGATCTAAGAGCACCAGCCTGCTAGTTACTGGGCACTTACTGCCCGCAGTGCATGTTTCACATGTGTGCTTCTCCCAGCAGCCTGGGGTTGTAGATAGGGAAGGAGAAGCCACTACTCAAGTCACACACCCAGCTTCGAAAAGCCAGGATGCATCTGAGCCCACTTTCTTAAGTATAACACTCACACAGGATGACATTCTTACCGGAAGTAGAAGGTGACCAAAACGAAACAAAACAAATTCATATCTCACTAAGGTTTTTGTTCCTAAGCGGTCCTCGAAAGGGACATTGATGAGTGAGTCCTTTTTCTGAGTGTAAAGTGACAGGGGTTAATAGGGTTAACACCTTTTGTCCTGGATCAGAATTGAAAACTTGTCAAGAATTCCATAGTCCCTGGGATTTCATCCTGTCCTTGGGACAAGAGGACTAGATTGCTGGTCCCACAGTCTTGAGAGGCCAGGTCAAAGTATGAGTTCTGTCTCCGGTCTCCTGATTGCTTTCTGCCCTTTCTCAGTGCCTGTGTGCCTTCCCTCTATGGCCTGTGGGGCCAACAGCACTGCAGATGCAGTTTAGTGTCCAGGCACCTCTGGGAAGCTGGAAGCTGGAGCCCGTCATCCTGATGGGGCCGTCGATGTTGTCAAAGGCCAAAACACAAGTCCTGCCGGAATTGCCTGGCATTAAGGACTCCAACTGCTGTGTGGGGAGGAGAGCTCCTTCCTTCCTCACCGCGCTCCTCTGAGTTCCCAATGTCTATCACGATTTCTTTGGCAAATAAATATCCACGGAAACGAAGATAAAGATCCCTGGTGGCACCCAGCATTTTTGCACTGGGCTCTGCAGATTGCTGACCCTCTTCCAGTTTCCCTTTGTTCCGTCCTTCCGTGTGCTCTGCGGCCAGTGTTCACGCCCCATCCACTGGGCACCCCTGGACACCGTGCTAGTGAGGAGCCCTGGAGCTCTGGAAGCCAAGACTGCAGAGGAGGTGAAGTGGAGGCCAGACACCGGCGCACAGGTGGAGTTCAGGCTCCTGCACTCTCTCCTGCCTTAAGAAAGACTGAAAAGAGGCGGATCTCACTGAGGCCTCTGGTGTTTGATCTTTGATGCGTCAGTAAAGCATTCCAAAGTGATATTTCCTATAGGAGTACTTGCCATTGTGACATTTATTTGCAACACTAAAGCTTATCCCCTTGTAGGCCAAGGTCTGAATGCATTTTGGACAAACCTGTATTGATATGTGATTAGAGAAACTTCTCAGACTTGTATCATAGAATTACAATCGCTTCTTCTGTATACCTTTCCTTTCCTCCCCTCCCTCCCTTCTTCCCTCCCTTTCTCCCATCCTTCCTTTCTTCTTCCTAGTTTGTGTAGGGAGTTGTGCAAAATTACATAGTGGGCAGGTGGCATACCACAAAAGACTAGAATAGACTATGTGGCTCAGTAGGAAGAGCCTAATTCTCTTTTTCCTAAACAATACTGCTTTTCTAACCTTCCTCCTTGGACACCAAATGCTGGGTTGTTTTACCTACTCCTTCGCAGGCCCCTCCCTTCTTTTGACTTGGGAGCTTGGGAAAAGCACTTGGAGATTCTTTGGGAAGCACACAGTGAAAAGCACTAACAGGTCAGTCAGTTCTGGAAGATGCCGTGGGCTCCTGCTCTCTGTGTGTTGGTGAATGCCTCGCTGGGCGTCACTTCCAGCGGTGACCGTCAGCGGGCACTGGGTGGGGTCCCCACCTTCCTCCACCTGTGGCATCGACCGGCTTCTGCTGCTTTCTCCAACACATGTCTTAGCCGCAGTTCTAAGTCTAATGGTCTGCAGGTACTGACAAATTCCTACCCAGAAGCCTTCTCCAGGTGGCCCAGCCCTCATCAGTTCTTTTACTGCTGATTTTTTCCATTTCCAGCTGTTTGGAACAAATCGTGAGAATCCTGGGAATTCCAGCGTGCACACGTGACTACTCATGGCACTGGTCTGCTGCCGGCAGGACGATGACTTTTCCAGTCACCCATGTCCCCCTGACCTCTCCAAATCGAAGCACAAAACAAAAGATCTTGTCGCCCCACCTCTGGACACACACACACATACACACACACACACACACACACACACACACACACGCTCTTCAGAAACCATCGCCTTTATCCACTACTGTTTACAATACCCCACTGCTAAAGCTGCCCCTTGACTGCAGTGATAGCCAAATGTGTGTATATTCATCGGAACACTACCTCACCATCAGCCCTCTGGTGCTGGAGATCTGGCCCAGGGTTTCACACTACTGAGTTACAGCCTTAGTCCACACTGGAATTTTCCTGGTTCCTTACCATTCACTTGTGAATTACTGTCTAGTTAATAGTTTGTATTTAGTTTGTATACATGAATTTTTAAATGACATATTAATTAAATGTTACATTATGCAAACTTTTACTAATCTCTGTTCCAACGTGAGATTTCTGTAAGACTCTACTGGTCTTATTTCGAAAGCACAGTGGGTGCTGGAGTACAACACCCAGCGCCACCTCCACCATGGAGACCCTTGCTGTGACTGGGCTGCCCTGGACTTCTTGGCAGTGCCTGTCAGTGAGTTGCCTTAGCCTAAAAGGGGTTGTGCTGTCACAATGCTGCCCCCTGCCATTAGAGCGTCCCCTGGTGAAGGGGTAGAAGGCGGAGGAGATGATAGCACTTGCCCTTTACGCCATGGTGCATGACAGCTCCATGGGGTGCCCTGCTCTGCACTCCATCCCTGTCAGTCAGCACTTTGTGACCTAACTCTGCCCCTGCCCTGCCTCACTGTATCTCGCAAGTGCTATGCCCCAGGCATCCCCCAGATAAGCCACGCACAGCCTCCTCCGAATCTGTTGCCCAGGAAACCTAAACTAGGGCCGAGTAGACATCCATCCTCTGCCTGTGCCGTGTGTAATCAACCTGCTTATGTTTCTGCTTTAATCCCACTCAGTTACTGGTGGTTTCCCAAAGTGCAGTGAACGTTCTCCATTTTAAAACCTATGTTTCCTGACAAAAACTCTTCCTTTAACTTCACAGTCCACAGATGGACAGTCCTGAAATGCAGAGAGAGAAGCACTGGGTTGCCCTGAGGGGCAGTCACCTGGTGACCACAAGGTCCCTTCCCCTGGGCCTCTCCCACGGAACTCAAGTGCCATCAGTCAGTGTGCTCGGGACCACGGGTTGAAAATGTGTGTCCTGTGTGCCCCGTCGCCAAGTAAGTCTTCCCCCTGCAAGACCTCCTAGCTCTAGCACGGACGTTAATTCTTTTTCTCTTCAGCGGCCTCAGCAAAGGTTTTTGTCCCTGCGTGTTTTGCTTAGAGAGCAGCTCCTTCCGTAGGCCTGGCTGCCTTAGAAAAGAAACAGCTTCTTTCAGTGTTGAAGCTGGGCACTGAGAGGCAAGGATTCGACCGCGCCTGCTCCAAGCCTTCTCACATTCCACAGTTTATGTGCAGCAACCAGGGCATGTGTTTTTGAAGAAAGTAATACTTGACTAAATTGTCCTCCTGACGTAAACCTATAATTTAAAAATTACATATATTTAGAGAACAAGTCAAAACAGGAAGCACATTCCCAAAGTGGGTAAAGACATTTATGTATTAAAATAGCTACTACTATCATAGTAGACCTGTGTGGCAATAGAAAAATTCAGAAGAGCTCAGAAAGAAAGAGCACAGGAGCCAGCCTCCCTTCAGGTTTCTGGACGAGGCTGAGGACTCTAGGACTGGGGACATTGTCTTTGCTGTTCCCCCGAACAGGTTGTGCAAGAACAGAGTCCAAGTTCAGGCAAAGCACAACAAAAAAATATATGTTTTCATGGAGAAAAAATTAAGGGGCAAGAAAAATTATTCTAAAGTTCAAAGAGAGCCAGCAAGGAAGGAAGAAATCAAAAGTTGGGCAAATGCAAATAAAACTTTACCCTTAACAGCCCTTTGAGTAATGATTCTAAGATGAGTCTTCCTAAATGGGTGCCAAGAAACATCCAGGCACAAATCATTCTTTGCTGGTACACTATGTTAATGAACCTTGGTTATATGCAGAGAGAGGTGAGGAGTTAATTTTGCTCTTAGAGAACACATCTAGTTGGGGAGACAGGGGACAAATGGAAAAGCCAAGTGTGACATTTAGATCTAAATAACAATAAAGTAGTATAGAAAACAATGGTGGACTGTGCCTAGAAAGACCTGTTTTCCACTGAGTAGGACTAACGTCCACTGCTCCTGTCTGCAGAAAGAGAAGCCATGAACAGAAGCAGCTCCTGTCAGCAGGAGAGTGTGAAAGCCTCGTGTACAGCATTCCCAGCGGTGACCTCTTTACATCGTGGAGCCTTTTCCAAGGCTGCAACTGAGGGAGTGCAGCTGAGGCGTGCAGGCTGGACACACTCCTGCTCCATGTCCTCCCCCAGAGCCAGCTGTTACTCCGCGGTGTGTTACAGGCTGTGAAGGAAATGTCTTCACTGCCGAAGGGTCTTTACAGTAGACTACATGAATATCTATCTGATTCTTTAACTTTTCGAAGTACTTTTCATAGTATCCTGCAAGTAGGAGCTACACAATAAATGTTATTAAATGAGTGCATTAAACATGTTAAATGGTTTTTAATTCATTAATGTTGTCTTGTGTAAGGGTTAGAGCAAGCTTTCGGCTTCCTTGGGCCTAGACACGTGGCTGCCCAGGACTTGGCAGGCCATTGGCTAAGTCCTTCGAAGCAGCCTCTAAGCTGACCGGGACAGTCCCCGTCTCCTGTAGCCCCGCTCTGCGTCATCCCTGTCTTCTGGGATGTGTCTGGACGCAGAGATTCATTTCTAGTGAACAGAATATGGCAACAGGACAGAGGCCACTTCTGAGATCAGGCTATGGAGAATTTGTCTGGCAAATCCTCTCTCAAACCCTCACTGGCTCCCTTGGATCGAAGGTGCCTGCTGCTCCGTGAGCTTCCAAACAGAGATGTCCACACGGCGAAATGTCCAGAATGGTCACTGGCAAATGGCTGGTAAAGAACTAAGACCCTAAATGGGGAGCCTGGGAGAAGCTGAGTCACACCAGCACGCATGAATGAATTTGGAAGTAGATTCTCTCAAAAGGAGCCACGGGACATTGCTGGTGGGGATGTAAATTAGTCAGATACTGTTGGAAAACAGTGTGGAGGTTCCCCATGGAAGTAGAAACAGCTGCTGTATGATCCAGCAGTTCCACTCCTGGGCATAAATCTGAAAGAAATGAAATCAATACACACTAGAGATATCTGCACACCATGTTTATTCCAGCATCACTCACAATAGCTAAGATATGGAAAACAGCCCAGGTCCTCGCCAGCAGAAGGGACAGAGGAAATGTGGTGGATACCCACTCATACAGCCATAAATGAGAACAAAATCTTGTCCTGTGCAGGAAAACGGAAGAAACTGGAAGTCACCATGTTGAGTAAAATAACCAGGCACAGAAAGACAAGCATACGTATTTTCTCAGAAGTAGAAAAACGTCAAAACAAAAATTATCTGAAGGTAGGAAAAGGAGTCTTAGGGTATAAGAAACAGTCAGGGAAGAGGGGAGAAGGTGGACAGACACAACCACAGGTCAGCATGTGCGTGCACAGAAATGCCACAGAGAAACCTGTTAATCTGGTCATTAAGGTACATTAATAATAATAATATTAAAAGTAATTTATTTCTATGGCCCTTCGTATGAAATGGCTCCCCAGCCAATACTGTTCTTGCCAGATATTATGAGACTTTGAGGCAATTCCCCATGAAGCCACAATGGCATTCCTGACCCACCGAAAGTATGGGATAATAAATGTTTGTTGTTTTAAGCCTGTAAGTTTTGAGGTAATTTGTTCTGTGCAATAAACAACAATTAAAAAGCCTACATATAACAGCACAACTTATTCAGTTATTATTAGTTGTTAAAATGAAGGTATCAAAAGACTAAGTGTATTTTCCATGGTCACCCAGAGAAGAAAAATAACAAGCAGAATTTAGATAAATAGCTGATCCCCAGACTTCATTTCTCCTGGACAAAATAAAATGACCAAGTCTTGCATGAAATAGCACTAGTGGAACTTAGGAGGTTGGTAGACTTGTGCCACCTCTCTTGTCTCCCCTCAGATTCCTTTTTTAATCTCTCCAGAGAATAACCGTTCTGTGCTGGCCTTAGCCCAGGGAATGTTGTTCCTTTAACAAGGTAGCCTCCTCCTTTCCAAAGAGAGGTTTCCAGCTGATCAGTGCACACCCAGATAAAATGAGATACTAAGCAGGAGGAGAAAAGTAACTTTCAAATAAGCCCTTAACCAAGTAATCTTCTCTCTGCCTCTCATGCTGAGAGTTACGTTACAGTTTTTTCTTCATTCTTGAAAACTTTGTCCCCAAACTGATCATGCTTCAAGAAGCATCTTAATTACACTTCCTTCTTACTTAATCAAGCGGAAAGAAAGACTATTCTAAAAGCAAGAGGAGTATTTTCCTTTCTAGCGACATGTTTAACTAGGACCCCTACATTCATTCCATAAAGAAATAATACAATTCTAAATTATCACTTATGTGACTGAAAAAATCACTTGGGCATAAAAGTGCTTCTCATTAACCAGGGCAATTAAAAAGTTCATTGACTAAATCTCACATGCACCGGCGAGTGGGGGGCGGAGAAGGAGAAAGAGAAGAAGAGGAGGAGGAAGAGGTGGAGGAGAAGGAGAGAGAGAGAGGAAGGGAGGGAAGCAAGGAGAGAGAGGGAGAGAGAGAGAAAGGCATGACAACCACAATGTCAACAGCACACTGCGTAGAAGTCCTGAGTGGGTGTCACAGTAGATGATCACCCTGATTCACACATAGTCCTTGTGGCAGTGGGAGGGGTGGACATCAGAAAAACTAAGCAACTTACCTAAAGCTGTTAGCTAGGGACAGACTGAGTCAAGATTCAAACTCGGATCATTTTGATTGAAAAGGCTGGGTGCTCTTGACTACGCTATCTGGAGCCCCAAACTCCTGCCTTCAAAGATGGCGAAATTTAAGGCCTTGAGGTCCATAGCTTTGATCTCTGCTGGTGACACGCTGCTGCCCTTAGTGAGAGTATGCACCCAACCACAGAGGGCCTGTGAGGACGGAGGAACAGCTTCTCAGGGCAGTGACTACAAAAGTAAGATGGAGACTGCAGGCCTCAGCACAGGGAACGTTTGAGGAACATCAGAGCGTTATTTGTAGGGTTCCATCCCCCAGAATATTTCTGAGAAAGAGCCCCAAAGAACTCCCCGTGAAGATTTAGAGTAACAGCATATGTTCATATTCTATGAAAAGGCCTTAGATATATCCACTGCCTAGTCCTTTTCATTACATCCTGAACGTTCTCACATCTCTAATTTACTACGTAACAGTGTGAAGCATTGTGTTACGTTCCCAGAAAATAAAAGGACTTCATTAGTTCCTCAAGAAGATACGAAGACACTCTATGTTTAGAAGAAATATGAGTGTTTGGGGGGTGTTATTCGGCACTTAGAGAAAGAACGTGAGCGGGTGAGATGCGCTGGACCTCACTGCAGCTCTCTGAGCGATCAGTCCTGCTCTTCCGGGTCAGACTGTTTTATCGTCCCTGGACAGTGAGTCAGTCCACCTACAGGGATTTATTTATTGCCTGTTACAAAGCACATTATGCACATTGACGCTGTCAGCCCGTCTTATTTATGGTGAATGTCTTATGTTTCCTGTCATTCTTCTGGAGATTTTCTCCCCAGAGCTTCTACGTTCCCTCATTAATCCTTCAAAACCCCTGGGAGGTAAGAGTGTGCATATAATTTCCCCCTATTCTAAAATACTGTTTAGAGTTTTGCTTTGAAATTGCTTTTAAGGCAGAATGTTTGGCTCTCTTAAGTGAACCTGTAATAAACACTGTTGAATTCTCTCCAAATTACCTCTAAGAATTACCTGCTTATCTGGAAGAACCATCGGTGTAATTTTAGGGGATTTTGTTTTTATTCGGCGGCTCCGACTCTTTGAACTTCTTTGCTGTCAGTTCTCAGTCTTTCCGCAGGAAGGGCTCTGCTGAGAACAGCGCTCTGCGGCACTTTCCCTCATAAATGCCCAGGACAGTGTTTCTGTTTCTACTTCTGTACATGTGAGTCCGGCTCCAAAGGAAGCAAGATCCCCGAGATTAGGACAGTTTAGTCTGGAAAGGAGACTAGTTAAAGGGAGTGTGATTACAAGCTACTTAGGGTTTGGAGAATGCTTGTGAAAACTAAGTAATCCATTTTTTGACCTTTCAAAAAACTCAGCAAGGAAATGCTTCATGAACTAAAGGAACCACAGACCTAAATCCAATTATAAATTTCTTTTACAACCTTTGACGATAAGCGCCATGATGAGCCCTCTCTGGCAGAGAAGGAAACCGAGATGAGAAAAGCAAGCGGCCTGCACGGAGTCCTACAGCTGTAAGCAGAGGAGCAGGAAGCAGGCACACTTGGTTGGACCCCAGAGCCTCCAGCCTTTCTGCTATGATCAATGCTCTTGAAAGCAGCAGCAATCACCAGGATTTTTCAGTATCAGTGGCACTGGAAAATCTTCACAGTCCTTTCTGCTGACTCCTCCTCCGCATGGTCCTGCACAGAGGAGGTGCTGTTCAGGACCCACGAAAGTCATTTTTCTGCAGCAAAGCGAAGCAGTGGCAGACTGGGTTAGACCCCGCTTCTACCAGTGCACTGGTGCATGCCCCTGGGGAGATTATCTGATCTCTAACCTCAGGTGCTGTGTGTGTTAAGTAAACGCACTAGTAGGAATCACGTAGAGAGAGAATTTGGTAGGAGGTTGAATGACCACCATGTTCTCTAAATATTTAGCCATCATAATTATTTCCTCAGAGAGTTAAGAAAGTGCTAGAAAGGAGGTGATGCTGGCACTTGGCCAGTGGGGATCGTAGAGTTAGGGATATTTTATTTATTCTTGTCAATGTGGAATTGGTGGCAAGAGCACAGTGACGTTCGTGGATTTTCCTACTGCGTGGGTGAATGTGTGAACATTAGTGAAAAAAGTCTTCAAGCTAACTTTGGAACTTCCCCGCTTTGGCTGCTGATCAATGATTTACTGATGCGGCGAATCTCCAGAAAGCAGATGAGCCCGGCGGTGAAGTCAGCAGCCGGAGTAACCAGCAGGACCGGATTCGTCCTGGTCGTCCAAGGCAGACGCAGCAAAGGGGACGTGAGGTGAAGAGCCGGGTGGAACTGCATCTCACTGCGCACGTGCAGGGAGAGCTCACCTTGGCGTCTGAAGTGAGGGCTAAGAGCCCAGGGGCCACGACCTGGAGAAACAGCAGAATCAGAGCGAGAACCAGATTCGAAGCTCCGGGCTGATGGCAGTGCCCACGGCATTCCCAGGCCACCTTCCTTCACCGGCATCAGATGGCACTGACCGTGTGAGGCCCACAGACTATGCAAGAGCAGCGAGTCCTCCTGAAGACAAGGGAGAGATGACAACGCCTGTGCAGAGCTGCCTCGCTCACCAATTTCCCACCGCGTGGAAGGATGAGGTTGCTCAATGACTCATCTGTGAATGTTTGGACTATTCTTTAAAGAGGTCAAGAATCTGGTTAAAATGGACATCAAGGACGGCCATGAGGGAGAAGTGTCACCACGAATTATGACACCATGGAGGGTGGAACTGTGGGAGAGGAAGCAGACCGTGCTTCTGGTCAGCCCTAGGTCTTCCCTCAAATTCATCTTTTCATGCTGGTTACAAGTGCGGAGACCCAGCCCTCGGGAAAATGCCAGAATTTCTTCTGTCCAGCTGGCCACTGCTCTAAAGTCCTAGGTCTAGGAGCAACAAAGTGACCACCGAAAAGAGCAGGGTGGATCTTTCTGCCCGGAGATGGCACTGGGTTCCATGCTGGACTCTTAGCTTGCTTCCTGGACTGGAGAAGAGACAGCTCTGAAGAAATAAACCATTCAGATTCAGCTCAGACAGTAGGGCTGACTAATGTGGAGTGTTAGGAAAACCACTGAGAACTGTTACAAGTACATGTATATATTTTTCAGTGAACATAAACATTCCAGTGAGAAAAGTTTTCTTTTAGGAAATGGTTTTCAGCTGTCTTTTAAAATTAAGTGGGAGTTTAAAAAATACCAGTTATGTTTTCAGTATTTTTTATGCTTTAGGAAATAAATCAAGGGATCTTTTTTGAAATGAAAATTGTATTTCAAGATAATTGTGGACTTACATTCAGAAATAACCTAAGAGATCCTCAGTAGCTTCTCCCCGGTTTCTCTCTTGCAAAACTCTAATACGCCATCATATCCTGGACATTAACCTTGACAGAGTCGAGAGAGACAGATCCCTCACGCGGCCCTCTCAGAGCCACTCTTCCCTGCCATTCCAGCCCTGTCCTAAGCTCTGCAAACCACAAATCTGTTCTCTGTTTCTGTAATTTTGCCATTTGAGAAATGTTGTATAAATGGAATCATTCTGAATACACTCTTTTAGGGATTGCCATTTTTTCACTCAGTAACTCTCTTGAGGTTCCTCCAGGTTGTTATGGATAACAGTGCCTCATTTTTTTTTATTACTGGATGTAGTAAAATAGATTATGGGATGTGCCCCAGTTTCTACAGCCACAGCCCATGGAAAGACATCTGGCTTCTTTCCAGTGTGGGGCCATTACGAAGAAAGCTACTATAAACATCCATGCATAGATTTTTGTGTGCACATAAGTCTTCATTTCTAAGGACTGTTACAAGATTGAAAAGAAACTTCCTTAAGCCATTAAATATTTGGGTCTCCGTTACAGTATAGCAGTATTCTCTACCTACTCATCCTAAATGACTCACATCTTTTTGCAATCATAATGGCTAATGACTCTTGAATGCTGGTTAGACGCAGATACAATCTGTCACTACACTGCAATGGAGCACTTAAAATATGCCAGATGCTATTCTGCGTGCCAGATATACACACTTATATAATCCTCAACATCACCCAATAGCTCAGGAACTGTATCTCCTATCATTTCACAGATGAGGACACGGGCACCCACTGCTAACTCATCCAAGGACAAGACTAGGAGAGACTGAAATTAAAACTGAAACAGACCAGTACCAGAGCCCACAGTTGTATCCACTGTGTTGTACTGCTGAGTCTTTGCAACATCCTTGTGAAATCGCTTTTGGAATTGTAAAGGCTCCAATAACCCTCAGTTCCACTAGGGCTTGCACTGGTGGGCTAAATTAGTCTAGAAGTTCACTTTCATTTCTGAGTTCAGAAGGCGGCTAGTGTGAAAGCCTTGCTGACCTCACAGAGCCATCAGCCAAGGAGGCGATGTGAATTTTGGAGGGAGGGCTCAGTGTGTGCGGTGGTCACTGAGTAAGGGACAATGGAAACTCACATATTTAGGGAGAGGTGTCGCCTAAGAGGAGGGGGTAGAGCTAACTGTGCCTATGTGTTCCGCTCGAGTGGTCGTATTTGAAAAGATGACCTATCTTTCCTGAAAGAAAAACGCTAGAGCAACCTAAGAGCTGAACTGTCTTCTGGTATTCCTTTTTCTAATAAGACAGAGGAACGGGTAGCATTAGAATACTTTCTAATATCTAAGGATAGGAAATGTACAGCCTCCTATTAGTAATACTGTACTCCCATTTAGAGGTATTTGTGAGTAGAAGTGATCTGCGCTGAGGATCAGAGAAGCGAGTTTCCACTGGAACGAGGCCTGAAAGCCATGAGGGATTCCCCCTCCTCCTCCCGACGGCGGCCCTCCACCCGCACACAGGAGACGCACAGCCTCCTTCCTAGCGAGGAGGCAGAGGTTCCGCTGGGACAAGTTGTCAGGTAGGTCGCCACACAGGGCAAAGCCTCAGAAAACCTTTCCAGACCAAACCAGATCCACGACAGGACCAAAACATTCTCAGTTTGACAAATTAAGTTAAACCAGAGTTAAAACAGGCAAAAATATGTCTGGAAGATGATTTCCAAAACATGTACTTTATAACATTAAGATGGAGATTCAAGTGATTAGTCTGTAATCATCCCTTCAACAGTAGAAGCCAGGCACGTTCATGGGGTGGGGAAGTGTGGGCCGTGGGCCACAGCCTATGTGCTCTTCCGGGGAGCCGGGCGGTGGCAGCTGTTCCGTGGCCTCCCGTTCTCCTTAGGGGATCCTCCGCGGCACCTGCTGGAAATGTAGCCACCGCTCCTAGAAAGCAAATACTGTCTGCACGTGCCATCTAGCTCCGAACTGATGTCAGACATCAGCACGGCACAATGAGCGTCATGGCCATCAGGTGCTGGCCTGAGGCAGGGGTTACAGTGACTGTGGACAAGATGTGCAGCGGGGCCAGCAGACAAGGCGAATAGGCAGAGGGCGCCACACAGCTGGAGTTCGCCTCGCACCCACCACTTTTGCTATGGTAGCTGCTTCTTTCTCTCCCCAGTCTCTCTCCAACTGTTGATTACTCTGGACACTCACAAGGGAAAAAGCCTCTTTTCAGAGCAATGGGGGAAGATAGCAAGCAATGTCATTTTTTAATGACTCACTCACTCTGCAGCTGCAATGTGAGACGCTCTGGATTTGCAGACCTGATACACAGACCACTTGGCCATATTTTTGGTAAGAGATATTTAGGAAAGGGAGGAAGCCGTGGTGAATGAAGGGGGAACGGGGTGGAGAGAGAGGGAGACGGAGACAGTGAGAGAAAGGGAGGGAAGGGCAGGGAAGGGAGGACAGCGGAGGGGAAGAGGGGAGAGGAGAAAAGGAAGAAAGGGAAGAGGAAGCGAAACAGAAAGCTACATAGAGCTATCGTGATTACTAACGTATGTGGGTTTAAGTCTACTATCTTGGTGTTCATTTTCTACTTATTCCACATACTTTTCATTCCGCTTATATGACTGGTTTGTTTTTCTTGGATAAATGTAATGTGTTTAATATTCAGTTTTTGTTCCCCTATTAACTTTTAAACTCATCTTTTGTGGTTGCTCTAGAAATTATAATACGCACATTTAAATTCACTATTTTCACACAGTAGTACTTTATAGACAATATAAGAACTTACAAACATGTAATTAAAATTGATTTCTCCACATCCTATGTTTTTGTCTTATATTTTGCTCTTACATATGCTATAGATATAAAAGTAATTTATGTGTTCATATACACACTATCTTTCAAATTTACCTAAGGATTTACACTTTCTTGTGATCAGAGTTCCTTCTAGGAGACTTGAGGTTTAATTTGATACCATATCTCTTTATTCAGATAAACTTCTTTGTTTCTAGTGCACCTCTATTAAACATTATTTATCTCGGCTTTTTGTTGTGAAGTTGTCTTTATTTCACTGTCCTTTTAGAATGAATATTTAGAGAATATTTTCTCTGGATATGGAATCCTAGGACAATTTTTTCATTTTTTTTTTCATCTGTTAAAAATGTAACCTCATTTTCTTCACATTTCCAGTGTTTCTTGTGAGAAATCACTGTCTGTATCACTGTTCCACTGAATGTACCTGGTTTTTTCTATATTTTACTATTTGTTCTTCATCTTCGCTCTGTGGCAGTTCGGCTACTATAGGCCCATGTATCTCTTTGTATTTATGTTACTCTGAACTCACTAAGATTTTTGAGTGTGTGGATCATGTCTTTCATCAATGTTTCAAATGTTTCTGCATATCTCTTCCAATATTCAGCTCTATTTTTTTCTTCTTCCGAGATTTCAACCATGTATGTATAATACAAGATAGACTGATATTATCTCAGAAGTCTCAGAGGCACTGTCCCCGCCCCTTCTATCCTAAGAGAGTATCGTCTTTGACCATTACACATAACATTAGCTGGATGCTAAAAACATCTACAGACATTGTAGTTGGCCTTAATCAGACTGAAGAAATTCATTTCTACCTCTAGATAGTTAAGCATTTTGATTAGGATGGATGTTTGATTTTGCAAATATATTTCCTTCTTATGAAAAAGATGCTATACTTTCTCCTTTAGTTTATAAATATGGTGGATCACATTGGCTGATGAATGCTGAATCACCTTGAATTGTGGGGATGCATTTCACTCAGATACTGTTGTAGACAGATTTTGAGGTGGTCTCTGAGGTCCCTCCCTTGACTCTAGCAAGGACTGAAACTTACTTCTAACTAAAGAAAACAGTAAAACTGAGGTTCTGTGTCTTGAGCTACTTTTCTTGTTGCTGAGACACAATATCCAACACCCAAAGAAAGAAATGTTTATTTAGCTCAGTTTGTAGAGGTTTCAGCTGATAGTTGGCTGGCTCCAAGGCAGGGTGGCACATGACAGGGGGGCATCGCAGAGGAGAAACTGTTCATGGCAGGAGGTAGCAAAGCAGCAAGCAACAAGTGACAACCCCTTTCTGTCCCTTTATCTTATCCAGGCTACCCAACCTTATGGTGAGTAGCACTCATACACAATTTGGGGCAGCTTAATCCTAGCATTGCACAAGGCATCAATCCTAGCATCATGTCCTTGATCCCAGCACTACACATTCCAGATCCAGCCACCTCCATAAAGCCCCACCTATGACTGTATGAGGCTTTGGGGTACATCTAGACCCAAACCATAAGAGGGTGCATATGCTTATGTGAGTGTATCACTACAATTGTAGCAAATGTGCTTCTAGGGGCTCTCACTTCCTATTTTGCTTTCAAGAAGCCATTTGCCATGACATCTCCCCATGCAATAAGGTACTGCAGCTGGCAGTAGCTGAAGATGACATCTGGCCAACAGCCACTGAGTACATTTCCTTGGTCCAACATAAAACCGAAGATGGCCAACAAATGTGTAAGTTGGGCAGTATATCCTTAGCCAGAGGAGCAGCTAGCCATGGCTGACCTTTCAAATGCAGAAGGACCAACTAAAGTATGCCCAAACTCATGACCTACAAGAATTATAAGATAATAAATACGGGTCATGTTTTAAGCTGCTAAGTTTGTATTAATGTTATGCTGCACAAGATGACTAATAGATTTTAGTATTGGCAGTGAACTGCTAATATAACAAATACCTAAAAATTTAGGAGTGGCTTTGGACCTGGGTAGTAGATACAGGCCAGAAGAACTTTGAAGAAAATCACTATGTTTGAAGTTTGTGTGGGCAGGAGTGCTAAGGATGGATGTGAGGTCCTCACACATACTAGGCAAACAGTCTCTCGACTGAGCTACATTCCCAGCCCAATATATCACCGTGGAAGCCTACAATGCCGTGGGCTGACTGAGAATACAAACATGGACCTTGAGGATGCAACCAACAAGGAAAGAAAAGAGAATGAGGAATATTGGAACCTGAAGAAAGAGGAATTCTTTTATAAAGTACTGGGAAGCTTAGCACAACTGTTTCTTGAAACTATGTGAATAACAAAACTTAGAAGTGGTGAACTAAATTATCTGAAGATATGTATGAGAAAAGTATTAACAGGACCATTTATACTACTTATATTATTCTGTGTGAAGACAGAGATAAATTGAAGGGAAAACTGTCAAACTAAAAGAAGAAATGAAGACCTAATGATTTTGAAAATTCGCAGACTCCTCCAAATGGCAAAAATATGTTAAAATTGAGAGACAGTTTCCAAGTACTCTCAGAAAAGTGCACAAATGAGAAAGAGCCAAGAGGGTAAAATACAATCTTCTACTAAAAATCTCAGAAAGATCAAAAGGTCAGAGTGCTCAGCCACAAAAAAGGGCTCTTCGAGAGATTAAAGGCATGCCTCGGAGCTTCTCAGTCAAACCAGACAAGGAAAATTAAATGCATTGTTCCTCAGCTACTTCAGCAGAAGCAGAGGTAAAGAATGGCATTTCCTAAAAGTTCTGTGGAGGAATATTTGTTTAATAGAGTGAGCCCTGGGGAAACGCATGGGAGGGAAGCCCACACAATTCTTGAGAGGATTCTTCTAGAAGAAATACTGTTGGCTTGGACTAGAAAGGACCAAGAAAGGGCGAAACAATGAAAAACCCTTATAACCCCAGTTCTATAGGTAAGAAGCAAGTCGGTGAGCCCTCACTTCCACATGAGCTGATTTTCATTTAAAAAAGGAAAAACAATTCAATCAGCAGAACTCAGGTCCCAGAAGGCAGACCCTAGAGCCACAGAGAATAATTTCCAAAGTTTGAAATTTAACCAGGGAACTCCCAATGTTTTCCCAGTTATTCAAGACTATGTACAGGAGAGTCTATGATTGTATGCTGGTTTTTTTTTGTTTTTTGTTTTTTTTTTAATATTTTGAGAAGTTGAGACTGACCTGGAACTCACTATGTAGCCCAGGCTGGTCTCAAATTCATAGCGATCCTCCTGCCTCAGCCTCCTGAGTGCTGGGATTACAGGCATGTGCCACCATGCCCGGCTGTTGGGTGTTTTTAATTGCCTGTTGTTTTTCAGATTAATGAAATAAGAGAAGCTGTGCCCAAGCACAGCTTTTCTTCTCTACAAATCAAGACAGTGCTCACTTTTGCCTCACTTGCATTATTTCCGATAAGAAATCTGCCTTGTGTGTCACTGTTCCCTATACATACATAACTCGTCTCTTTTCTCTTTTCCTGTCATCCAAATTCCCTCTTTCTCGTTGGTTTATGCAGGGCCACTACAAAGAGTCTTACCATTTTATTGGAGCTTGTTGATCTCCCTGGATTTGTGAGTTCATAGTTTTCACCCCACTTGAAAAAATTTTTGCTCCAATTTTCCAAATATGTTTGTCCCTCATTTATAGTCTAGCAAGCAGGCAGGAGACAGTCAAGCAGTAAGGAGCAGCAGCAGCAAGCATGACTCTCTTTTTATCCCTTCCAGGTTACCCAGTTTTGAGTGGTGCCAACCCTCCCATTATCCACACCCAGAAATATGCTAAAACAATTAGAGAAGTAAATTAGTAATCATACGCTCTTCATCCCAGCACCACACACTGCAGATCGAACCATCGCCAAAAAGCCCCACCTATGACTTCATGAGACTCTGAGGGAAAGCTGGATATAAGCCGTAACTCTAGCTCACACTCACTAGTACCCAGTGTGATTTGTGAGGTTTTCTTCCCTGGACAGTGGGAAAAGCATCATGTTTCCCCATGCATAAGCTACCCTAAACTACCATAATCCTTTGGGGGATTTTGTCTTGCAGTGGGGAACTCACAGATGTGCCTCGCGCATGCTCCGTGAGGACACCGTGATGTTCTCCAGAGTTGCTTCCGGGTGCACGTTCCTCTTTGGAACTCTGCCCTACAACTCTAGCCAGCTTGGCTTCCCTAACTCCACCCCATCTCTCCACTCCGGAGCCTCTAGGCTGTTCTGGGAGCCTTGCCCTGTGCCACAGCTGAAGCTTCTCACAGGACAGTGAGCTGTATTCACCACAGGATTCACCGCTTTTATTTTCTGCATCTAAGGAAGGACTGTTCTCCTTTGCTTAAGGTTCAGTGTGTTGAAACTATCATTTATCTGGTTTTTGTTGTTATTCTTGTGTCACAGTAAAGGGTAAATCTAGTCACTCTGTCTTAGACAGCAAAGATCTCATTAGCATTTCCTTTTACATTTGGGGGTGATTTCTATAACTCTATTGAGATTCTCATCACTTTCCTACGTTGTTTATCCCACTACATCCATCCATTAGCATGCTTATCACTAGTATTTTTAAACATCTGTCTGTACTGTCTCCTGATGAGTTTCTCTTGGTTGTCTCCTCTCTTTGTTTTGGGCAACAGCAACAGCTGGGGTCTAAAATGCCCCCCGAATGCCCATCTGTTAAAGGGATGGTACACAGCTTGGTGCTATTGCAAAGTAGTGGAATCTTTAAGAGTACTGACAAGAGGCTCCTGGCAGGTCTTCCCATCTCAGGAACATGTCCTCAAAGCACGCGGGGGCCATGTCCCTTCCCGATCTGTTTGTCTTGCTGCTCTTTCTGCCCTGGCCTGACCAGGTGTGAACAGTCTTCCTCTGCCACATGCATCCTCCCTGATGTGCTTACTCTCCACAGGTCCAAAGCAATAGGAATAGCTGCTGATTGACTGAAATCTCCAAAACTGTAGCAAAATACATCTTTTCTCTTTTTAAACTCATTATTTCAGGTACCTGCTTACAGTAGCAGAAAGCAGCCTAGCACAATAACATTTCTTTTCCATCTTTGAACGCCCCTTACATTCTGCTGTATAACAGATGTTTTGTGTAACAAGAAGGAAACAACATTCCCAGGAAATGTCATCCCCTTCCGCTGTCAGGCCTCAAAATTGGAGGGCTGACTCCAACTGGTATGTGTTCTAATGTTTTGAGAGACGTCAATATTTTTTTCTTTCAGCAGGATTTACAGTTTGAATGCTTGAGAGAGTCTACAGATTTCTTTATGCTCTATATTCAGAGCCACAGATTTCCAAACTCTAGATGTGACTCTGTTTGACAGCTGGACTAGCAGAACCTTTGGAGAGCTCTCTTGCCGTCTGGACCTGACATTGCACTTCTGTGGTTCTGGTCTCTGTAAGGCCGATGTGCCTGCCCCTGCCCTGATCTTTGCTCACAGAAGTCCGCGGCGCCCAGGTGGCTTTCTCTTGTCTCTCTTGCGCTTTCCTCCTCCTCCACATCGCAGCTGTCTGGGGCTTGGGTGAGACCTTTCTACTTCACAAGGGATCTCCAGGCCCTTTTGGCCCATCTCTGTGCATACTGCTCGTGAACTTGGTCAGAATCTGTGTCATAAATCAGTCGGGTTGATACAGATTTGTTCTATGGAAAGGGCTCCTTGATTTTCTAAATTTTCACTTGATCTCACACACAGCCCTTAGGATTTTCTTGCAAATTTGGTGGGTTTCTCCAGACCATCTATTCTCCTCTTCCCACTGATTTATCTTGTTTGTTAGAGAAAGAATGACTCTTTTGATTTTCTATATTATAATCAGAAATAAAGGAACCCTAAAGCTTTCTCTTAACTCCCCGACTTACAAGAAATGAAAAGTGCCTCCTTCTTACAGGTGAAATTCTATCTCTCACTGACTTTGTTCCTGTGAGGGTAGGAGGGAGAGTTGGGGATTTCCATATTGGAAGATGATTTCAGAGTCACCCTGTCTGGTTGTCCGACTCATGTTTCTAAATTGGGAATGCTCTCCCAAGGCTGTTTTTGTGACTGTTTTACTATGTGTGATCCTCACTAGTGTCTGGTCATAGTTAACCTAGCCATTCCTACTGTATGGGGGACCACTCTGTACTCTCTAAATTTTAAACATAAAACCAGAACAACAGTGGAAAACCTTCCATGTGAAGAGGCAGCATTATCTGGTCTGGCTCACATTTTGGGTTGAAATTTGGACAGTGATATTATTGTCTCAAAAACGGATTGATCCGTGTGACCCCAGGATCCCTAGTCTTATTTGAACTCTAAATTGCTCAACTTGGTTAAGCACTAAGTTGCTCAACTAAGTTGCATGCGTTTTGTTTATGTTTTGTTTTGGAATATTTATACCCTCTGCTTTTTGTTTTTTTACTTGGAAGCGGAGGCAGTAGTTTAGAGAAAGCCCAGCTCTTAGTAGCAGAAAAACACTCTTCAATAATGACTTCTGATAGCCTCAAAAGTAGGGCCTATTAACCTAAATAATTCATCATTTTATCAGCCAAACAGAAGCACACTGCAGTTAATGAAGTTAGGCAACATTATGGCAGCTGTTTCCTCAAAGTGGCTGTGAGTACTATCGGAAACACGTGATTTCCCTCATTTATGAGGCACATGGCGGCTCGTTCTTGACTGTGGCATAATTTGTTGCATGATAAGCATCTCTATCACTGCAAAACAAGGGGCTTCTCTGATCTTAACAGACCTGCTGGACCATTTTGAGCCCTTCTCAAATTACCGAAAAAGAAAAATATTCACTAACAACTCTAACTACCTGCAGCAATGATGCAGTAATGAAACCACTTTCAGGCATCAGACACCTCCTGGGTGCGTCACCCGGACTCCACACCACTAGGCCTTTATTTACGGCATGTCATTTAAATTTCACACCATCTCCATGAAACCCGAAGCTCCCCGTCTAGGAGGCTGAGCTGCCACCCACCCCCACGGCCCCATCAGGCTTCCCCAGTCCTCCTCCCTCCTCTCCACCCGACACTTAACTGAGCAAGATGCCTCCCCGCTGGTCAGCTTTCCATTACTGTGGCAAAACGCCGCAGCCAGGCTACTTAAACAACAAGAGGTTCATCTCACTCGCGGCCTCGGAGGCTGGATGTCACGGTCCAGACGGTGGCACAGGCTCCGGGGAGGCCCTGCTGCTGCCGTACACGGCAGGGGCGGGGGACCCCACGTCTGTGATCTCCCCCTTCTCCTCACACAGCCGCCGGGACCCTGTTAGGGCCTGGACCCCGCTGACCTTGTCTATTCGGTTCCCACAGGCCCCACCTCCACTGCCTCGGTCAGATGAAGCGTCCCTCTGCTTAAGGCCGCTGCAGTAAGACTTTGGGAGCCGCACCCTCGCGGGAGTTGGGGCCAGGCCGTGTCCTCGCCGCATCTCACCCGCTGGTTCGGTGGGAATCCAGCCAGGGGCCCGCCGAGGGAGGTACGGGCACTCGGGCTCCTCCTCCTCCCTCTCAGTACCTTGGCCTCTTCCTCTCCTGAGGCCCCGCATTCACAAAGGCGCAGGCCCCGCAGGGAAGGGGCCGGGTCTGGGATGTGATGGGAAAGCGGAAGGACGATCAAGACGCGGTGAGACAGAAGGACCGGGAAGGACAAGTGGAAACTGCTGGGGTGGTAGGAAAGTTCTCATAGGTTTTGGCGTACGGACGTCCACACTTGTCAAAACTATAGAACTCCTGTGCTCAAGATAAATCTATTTTACATATAAAATTAGACCTAATAAGAATTTAAAGTAGTATTTTACTCTTTGGAAAGAAGGTAAAAGAAAGTATGTCCGGTGGCATCCAGACGACTATGTTTTAAGGGCCACAGCTTTTGTTTTTGTCGGCCTGGTGCCACCCCACCCGAGCCCTCTTCCTCCAGCTGGAGTCTTGGGCCGGCTACTGACTCCCTGGGGGAAGCTTTGAGAGCTGAGGTTCCAAGGCCGGCAGAGAAGACCCGTGTGGGAGGGCACCCCAGTGCTGAAGCTTCTTTGTGAAGGTCCTCTGTCCCTGACACCCCAGAGAAGACAGGGCAGCAGACGGCCCAGACATCTGGACTCTCCCAGGAGCAGGCGGACTCCGCTGCTGCCCTCTCTTCTCTCCCTGGTGAAATGCTGGGTCCCTAACGTGAGAGGCCCCTGCCTTGGAAGAAGTTCAGGACAAGACTGGCCCTGAGCTAGCTGGTGCCCTGGGTGCCAAATGAAGGCTGAGCCTCCTGTGCCAGGCGGGAGCCCCTGCCGCAGCCATAGAAGTCCCAGAAACTCCCGAACCTGCCCTCCTTGGCTCTTCCTCCCCAGCCACCTCCCTGAGGCTTGCCTTTGATCTCAGCCCATTAGAAACCTGTTTATACCCTAATGACAAGAATACAGACAAAAGTAATTAGGGATGAACACTAGGAGGCCAAGCCCAGCTCCCCTGCAGAACCGGAAAGGCAGTCACAGCCAGTCAATGTATTCCAGCAGCAGGAGATTGCTTCCGGCTGTCTGGGAAGTGGCTTTGTGGTGCCCTAGGTCCTTCCTGCGTAGTATAGTAAGTAACTGGACGGGGCTGTGGAGCCCCAGCTGTCTCCAGTCTCCCCTCTAAATAACCAGGTCCAAGGACTTCAGAAAGCTCTTGCTCCAATTTCAGGTGCCCAGTGAGCTCTAGGCTTCTTCCTCCTCCTTTGATTTCAGGGACAACTGGAATCAGACATTTATACTTCAAGGAAAATTCCTCCCTAAATCCCTCTCTCTCTTTCTCCCTCCCTCTCTCCTGTGTGTATACAAATCTCCCAGAATGAATGTAATTACTATAGATCACAAACATGCCAATAAAAAGTTGTACTGTCTCTAAACTGTAAACACAAAGACTTTCCTTAGAGTCTCATGTTGACTCCACTCCAGCTCCGGTAATACAGAAGTGAATTAAGACAACAGCTCCCCGCTCCGCAGGAAGGAGGAGGAAGGTGGTTGTCAGCGAAGCACTTTGAGCCACCCCTGAGTTCCTGGTCTAGAAAGCTGCCAAGGTAGACTGCGCCTGTGCTGCTCAGCTCCTGTGCTCTCACCCTGGTCTGATTCCTTTTGGTACAATAACCTCTTATTTTGTGATTGCAATAATTTCTCTTAGGGCTTTGTGAGATTTTTTATGTCTGAATGGGAAAAATCATGAACAGAGAGGAGCTCCTGCTGTTCAGTAATAACCAAGTATAGCTCCACTTATTACCATGGCTCCCACCCAAAGTCCCCATCAGTGACCAGGACAGAGACAGAGGAGCAGCACACCCAGCCCTGCAGCTCGGACAGGCTGCCCAGGCGGGCTCTACTCAAGTCCTGACCTTGCTCGGCATTACTTCTCACCCTGCAGCATTCTCAGGACCCTGAGGGCCAGCACCAAAGCTGTCCCTGCACTCCCTGATAAAGGATTCTGGGCTCCATTATCTAAAAGTGCCTGACAGGATCCCATTTCCCACCTCTTCCTAAAAAGGAAATGAGGTTTTGTTCCATCCCAAAAGGAGAACAGAGTTCCTTGGTGTAAAAGTTGACTGGAGTTTGGAAGGAGAGGCTCTGGGACATTTCAGAGAGCAGGAGGCTTTGGGAGATGGCTGGGTAGGCGGAGCCACTGTTATTTACTGCAGACTTAAGAAGGGTTTGAGACAGCTTTCAGGGGGCTTCTGGCTCTCCATCCCTTGCTGTGAGCCTGACCCTGGCTTCCTCCCAGCCCTCAGACAAGCTCCTAGAGTCTGCAGAGCCCAGCACCTGTGCCACTCAGCTGCCATGAGGGGTCTACGCTGTCTGGGTCCCCGGCTTGGTCTGCTGTCCCAGCCCACCCTCCACTGTCACGCTGGTTGCAGCCCTCAGGCCGCTTAGGCACCCTGGGTATGATGTGGGGCCCTGGTAACGGGAAAGCCTCCGGGGATGGGTCAGCATCGTCCACCAAGGAGGACGGCTTTGAGCAGACAGTGCACACACACACACACACACACACACACACACACACACACACACGGCTCTGAACACTGACTTTTATGAAGCATCTGTTGTCAGCTTTAGTTTTTATTTTTTGCATGGATGTGGGGGCTGTAGAGACAATGCCTTCTCTCCAGGCCTCCGGGAAGAGCACATCGGGCTTCCGACAGCGACCTCCTGTGTGCCAGGCTCGAGTGTCCTGCTTCCCACCACCCCCCAGGCCACTCTTTTGCCAAGAGGTTCTGCTCTGCGCACTCGCTGCACGTCCTGCACGCCTCTTCCCACAGGGCTGCCTGAGGTCACCGGTGCACCACACTGCGTCGTCCCGCCTCTGCGAACCCCGTGAGCTAGGCGTCCTGCAGGAGCTCAGAAAGCACACCACAGCTGGCTTTCTCCTCACACACAGGTCCCATCCCAATGCCTAGCAGATTCCCGGTTTCCTCTCTGTTTCATCATCCAAATGAAACTTATACCGCGGGTGCCACCGTGTAACAGCTCAGGCTCCGCCAGTGTTCTGGGCACAGGGACAAAGTGCTCCAGAGACAGACCAAATGGTGTGAGGGTGCACTCTCCTCCCATCTGCAGGGTGTCTCAGAAACACCCCAGCGACGGAGCTGCCAGCAGCAGGAGAACTGCAAGCCACACATTCACACACTGAGGAGGCAGGGAAGACAGGGCCACTCTGACAGTCACATCCCCAGGTCTGGCAGGCCATGCTGAGTTTGAAGTCAGAGTTTATGCATTTGTGTGTTTGCAGCAATATGGACTGAATCTGAGGCCATCACGCTGAGCTATATTTTAATTTTAATTTTTATTTTAAGACAGGTTCTCCCTAAGTTGATAAGGTGCCCAGTCTGGGCTCAAAATTACTGTCCTCCCGCCTCATCCTCCTAGAGTGGCATGGAACCTGGCCCCATTAGCATGAGCAGATATTTTCAGTGTTCTGGGGAGTTGTTTTGTTTTGTAGAACCCCAGGGATGTGGAAATCCAGAGGATGAGTGAGATGCTACCGATCCCTATTGCCACATCTCCTGCCTGATTCTTCTGGTGGACTGTGCCTGGGGAGGAATTGTTTGGAATAAATGTTTTTACTGTTTAGAGATGACCGCCATAGAATAGCTCATAGAACCTTCCGAGATAGGCAATCTTGAAGGCCATCCTGCATTTTAATTCTAAGATCTTCGCACCCTACACTGTCACACCCCCTGTGGCCTGACAGGTGACCAAGGGACAGGTGACCACATGCTGTAGCTCCGTGCTGGCACGAACTGTGCACCTGTACTGTGAAACCTTGAGCCAGGCAGCTCAGAGCTGGGTATGGCAGAGGTAAAGGAAGACTCTACTGCTACAAGATTCCATGACCGTGCAGGCTTTAGATCCAAGAAAGGGAAATAAGAGGGCTCTTGGAAGGATAGCTGTAGGCCTTCTATGGATCCCGATTCCCCAACCCCCTATTTCTTCTGCAGCCTCCCAGGCCTGCTACTTTAGCTCTCCAAATAGTCCAGCAGATTCAAACACTTAGCTAGCGTCACATATTTGTAGCACTGGGGTCAAGGATTTTTGTTCTGGATTGTCTGACGGTATCATAAAAGTTCTTACTAATTCTTTTCACCAACAGTCCCTATCTCCAGCCCCCTAGCCTTGAATCCCCAGGCAATCAGTCATCCAATGCTCCCAATTCTAGAATTTTACATTCTAAGGAACAATTTGTCACTAAGTATTATTTATGATTCAACCATCCATTTTATTAAAATTCAAATTAAAAACCCATTTTATTAAAAGATTCATCCGTTTCAGGAAGCTCTTTGTCATATACTACTTAAAGAACTGATGCATTGGCTTGAAAACAAAAATTGCTCAACTCTTTGGAGGTTAGGTAGATACTAGCTACTTGTGGGAACAGCCATGGAAAATGCTGCCGCACTGAGGCATTGAGCATTTAGTACCAGGTTCCTCATAAAAACACTTAGGCACAATAAGGACTTGGGTGTGTCCTTTCTAAAAGGAACAGGCAGAATTAAACTGTGTTCTGATATGATTTAAGTATTATTTCTATACCATCGCAATTCAGTTATAAGTATTTTGTGAGATAATAAATCTTTTTCATTATTGTAATTGTGTTTAAATTCAGCGGCTAGAGACAGACCTGTGTGATGCTGAACCCTGCTTTAAGGTAAACAACCCATCTGATTGTAGAGGGGAAAGAGCTCCAACTCAGAGGACATGGGTTTGGGACCCAGATATCATTTGTATGTGTGGAAAAAAATGCATCGGGCCCTCTTGGTTGAAAGCATGGCTCATGAAGGCAAACAAAACTGGATTACATCAATTGTAAGTTGGGTGATTCTGGTAAAGTTACTGATTCCTCCAAGGTTTCAGTTGTACACCTGTAAAATGGGCATAAAATCCTACTGATTCCTGGGGCTGTTATGGGGACTAAAGGCTGAAGAGCATATGGCAAGTGTTCAGTATATGTTTCTTTTTCTTATTATGGTCCTTGCCCTCCTTCATAACAATGCATTCGTATAAGGTTACCTCTAAGACTCTTTTAGTGTTAAAATTCCATAAGCTCCAGGCTGGTGGAGTTCAAGCGTCTTCCTGTGGCTTGGAGGTTAAAAAACACAGCTTATCCCAGAAGCTGCACAGAGGTAGGCTGCTTCTTCTTGCTGGCTGACCATACTGAAGTCCTTGGGGACCTGGCTCAAGGCTTCCAGAACTGGCCGCCCAAGGCATGAAGATGGAGGCTGACGGGTAGGCAGGGCATGCTCCATGAAACCCTGGAGGCGCCATTGGGAGGATTTGTTTGGAATAAATGCTTTTGCTGGTCATCACCATCGTACAGGGGAGCATTGGAGGCGCTTAAAATCCTTGTTCTGTTTGGCCCCACCTCAGCATGACCTTGCAACTGACATGTGCACAGATGAAAGAGCCAAACCACAGATCCCAAAAAATGTCCTACTGAGCCAAAGCCTACAGACAGACGATCCTTTGAGAAGGAGACGCTCACATTCAGGCAGGAAAACTGTCCAATAGCAAACATCTTCAGAATATGGGAAATTTCGGTCAAGAAATTTAAAACTATTCAGATCTCAAAGATCCTGCTGTCCAAAGAGCCTGTTTTCTTTCACAGATGCTGGTGCTGATAAGAAGCGTGCGCTAAAGAAGTGTCTGTATCGAAGTACACAGTTCCAATAGGGTCTCAAGACACACGAGTCTTTAAAGGTGTTGTGCCTCCGAGTGTATGTGTACCCAGCAGCATCACTCAGGGGCTGGTTAGGAATGCAGAATCCCAGGCCCTACCTGACTGCTCAGTCAGAACTGGCATTGGGACAAATCCTCGGGCTATTTGTGTACACCTCCAAATTGGAAGATTTCTGTTTGAAGGCACTGGGACTAGGAATGCCCGAGTGGTATCTCCCAGCATCTGATAAGCAGTATTGCCCATGCTTTGCTAGGCTGTATATCTAGATGCATCCCCAAAGCCTCATGTGCTCGTAGGCAGGGCTTCTGGAAGTGATTGGTTCATGGGTGTGTGATACTGGATTACTCCACTGATTGGCTTAGCATAGCTCTGGGTGTAGGTGATGGACTTAATTAAGAGGGAAGACCCATCCTGGGTGTGGATGGCACCAACAAATGGGCTTCCAGCCTGGATGGAATAAAAAAGGAAAGAAAAATAAAGGGTCATTCTCTCCTTCCTACACTGCCATGGACTGTTTCTCCTCTGTGATGCCCTCTGCTATACCATCCTGCCTTGGAGCCAACTGACTATGAACTGGAACCTCTACAAACTGTGAGCTGAAATAAACCTTTCCTCCCTTAACTTATGGGTATCATATTTTGTCCCAACAATGAGGAAGTAAGTCACACTTTAATAATTGAATGGGGGCTACTCCTACTTGGGTAAGCTGTGTAGTGGGGAACTGATTTTTTTAATCTAGATTGGGGGGAGGGGGTACCCAGGATTGAACTTGGGTCCTTGTACTTGTGAGGCAGGTGGTGGAATCACTGAGCTAAACCCCTGGCCCAAGATCTAGATATCTTATTTGGTGTGTAGCATACATGATGACAACTTATTTTCTTTTCTTTTCTTTCTTTCTTTCTTTCTTTCTTTCTTTCTTTCTTTCTTTCTTTCTTTCTTTCTTTCTTTCTTTCTTTCTCTTTCTTTCTTCCTTCCTTCCTTCCTTCCTTCCTTCCTTCCTTTCTTTTTCTTTTTCACTATATAGCTCAGGCTAGCTTTATTATATAGCCCAGAGTAGCCTTGAATTTTCAGTCCTCCTGTCTTAACCTCCTAAGTACTGGGATTACAGGTGTGACCATCACACCAACCTGATGCCAGTTTTCAAAGACTTAAAGTATAATACACACTCTTACAAACTATGCTGAAAATGGGATCTGCAATGGGTACTGGGGTGGGGTAAATGGACCTCGCAGGGGATCAAAGCTGTGTCATGAACACCAGGCTCCTTTGTGCAGGATGTGAGAGGGGCCATCCCAGCTGCTGACTGCTGGGCAGAGACACCTGGGGACATTGCCTGGGGAGGGCTTTGCCTGTGGATGTTGGGTGACCATGAGGAGGCCAGCACATCCCAGCGGGCCAGGTAGACCACGGGAAAGAATGAGGCCATTCTTCTCAGCAAGAGGACTGGCTTCTCTGGTTGGATGAGTTAGGATTCATGACTACTGGGAATTCAACATAATTAGGGCCAAGCCTCTGAACGGGAATTCCTTTTCTCTACTCGTAATTCTGCCCACAGGCTGGGGTGGGGTTGGGGTGGGATGGTGAAGAGGAGGAATCTCCACTCCCACACCTCTAGGCTGACTTCTGCCCAGTACCCTCCTGTTGGTGCCTTTTGTTATTTTCTCCCCACCTCAAGTTTAGAAAGACCTAGACTGGTATCCCTACCTTGGTACAGAATTCCAATGCCAATTCCCTTCTGCTCCATGACTGCTGCTCCTAAAGCAAGGGAAGGTGTAGACCCAGGTGGGTTTCTCCCTCACTCCTTGCAAGCTGAGAAAATCACTTGCCTGTTCTGGGCCCAGATGTCCCAACCTTGGATGGAGCACACCAAAGCAGATCCTTGCGAGGGTTCTGACCGGTGCCCTGAGTATGACACGGGGGGTTAATCTGTGCTTCTCTCTGCAAGTGGCCCCAGTGGGATAGGTCTCCTCTGCAGGACATCAAGTCAGGGGAAAGGAAGTGTTAAGTTCCCATTTGCCATTAGCATAATGCACATGGCAAAATCAAACTTTAAAATTAGATGTTTTTCCTTTGGAGATAAGTAGCTTCTCCGAACTTCTGCATGGCCAGCCACCCCCACTTCTCCGGCCCTGATGAATGGACAGAATATGGGATGCTGACACCTAGGGGAGGTCAAGCCCACTTTCACCTCCTTAGGAAGAGAGAGAGTTGGACACAGGAGGGGCTGGATCATCCTGGACTTGTCCCTCGTCTGATTGAATCTCCTCTCTGCTCCTTGCTCTAAATGACCCTGAAACACTTGTTCACCCAGAGGTGGTGACTTGGGTGACAAGGCCCTGCTGGCTCTTCAAGCTAGCTTTGAATAAATTTTTCTTTCGTCAAAATAATTGGCCTCCTTTGATTTGCTCAGCAGCGAGCAAAGGGGCCCCAGTGGCTGGCAACATTGACAAACTGGGACTCTTATTCTGTTCTCAGGGCTCTATCTAGGAAGCCCCAGCAGAGAACCCTCCAGCCATGCTGAGCAGTACAGACCTGGGAAGCCAAGGGGACAAGAACACAATAGTCCCTCCACAACTATAGTGTGTGTGTGTGTGTGTGTGTGTGTGTGTGAGTGTGTGTGTGAGAGAGAGACCATACTGCCTATAAACCAGCTCAGAGCTGCCCAGAAGGGCTGTAGCTTTGTCTGAGGTGATCTCTTGCTTGGCTGGGACGCTCCTCAGGGCTGTCTGGCTCCACACCCTGCAGTGTGGAGGTCAGGTGGAGATCAGCTTCTGTTGGAGTTGGCAGCCTGACACGAGGTGGCTGCTGGAGCTGGTGACAGCCCCGGGACTTCGCTTCGAATTTGCTGCCCTCCAAACTGGCATTGTGTCAGCAGCAGTGGGTCCTGGATTGGATGAGAATGGTGTCAAGGCCATGGGGGTTGAGGAAGCAGGTACTTCAGCAGGAGAGAGCCAGTTTCACAGCAGAAGGCCAGGTATTTGTGACAGGGCAGCAGGGTGCAGGACGCCCTGGAGAGAGCCTCCCAGTCCTTGACTTCAGCACTGTCACACAGAGCCAGTCAGAAAAGTGCTGTTTTCAGTCCTTCATTTGAATCCGCTACTGCTCACAGGACCAATCAGGAGATGCTTTTTCCAATCTGTCATTTGCATATGGGCACAACCTATCAAAAGACACTGCTGATCCTTCATTTGCATGCGGTACGAAGCCAAGGGAGCTTTCGGGTACAACAGTTCACATACTTGTTCACACTAAGGCCAAGTGAGCACTTGATAGGACAACTACACCAGTCCCTCATTTGTGTGGAAAAAAGGGAGATTAACTGGGAATTTTCGGTACATAGGACCCCTCTCCCTCATCCCCAGGGCCACTGTAGAGTGTATCTCTTTTCCCTCTTCAATAATTGCTCACTATGCTGCCTTTCCTGTCTGTCTGTGTGTGTCTTGTCCAGGTCTTTGCTGAGGACACCGAGATCCTGGAAAGAAGCCCAGCGAGACCCTCCACCTGCGAACACATGCAGGGGTGCCGTGTTCCCAGTCTAGACAGTTGCCAGTGTACCGTGTTTCCCACTTCTTGCTTACACTAGGCTGATTCTCTAGGTGCTATCAGGAGCCAGAGGCACCTAACCCTCAGGGCGCCGTTTTCACGTCTTTCAGGTTGGTAGTTTTAGCGATAATACTGCTGGAATTTGTGTTGCAAGCCCAGAAAAGCAGAAACCCAGAACTGTCCTTACAGCATCACATAATAACAGATAATATTTACAAAAATCCAGCAAGAGTGCCTCACTGAGACTTCAAAGCCAATCACGGTCCCACATCCCTCTGCAGAACAGATTCTGACAAGGTAAGTATAGTAGATAAGAAGCTCTTGATTAGGACACTTCTGCTGAATAATTATGCATGAGTAGGAAACTCCCCAGTCGGAATAACAGAATGATCACAATGCAGATTTAAAATAGACATGGGGAAAGGTAATCCAGAGGTCCCAGAGAAAGGCAGGAAAAATGAAAGGAAAATTGTATTGAAGAATACAGGAGGAAATGTGAACACACACAAGCAAATCTTACTAATCTTTACCTGAGTGTATGTGTATTTGTTATTTTCATGACCACACTGAGAAAACCAGAAACGCTTCTGAATGACAAGCTTGTGATTAATCTTGTATTAGACATGCAAAAATTTGGCATCATGATATTTCTTTGGGTTACGCCATAGAAAATTTGAAATTACTCTGATTAACACTGTCAAAGCTCCCATAGAAAGCCAATGAAAACCGATGTTGATAAATCGTGCTTTTTAACCCAACATAAAATCAAATGGACCCCAGATTTCAGATTATCTTTGATCCAGACAGTTAGATGCAAGATTCAAGGCAGTCTAGAAAAGGGTGGATCTTACAAAATGAAAGCATTGTCCAAGGATGGGTTAAATCCAATCCCCTCATCAGCATTCTGAACACACTGATTGGACGGACAGAGACAGAGCTGTGACAGGAGAGCACGGAGCGCTTGACCTTTAGCCAGGACTGTGAAACAGATTCATGTTGTCCTCCAGACAAGATGGAGGAGCACAGACCAGATGCCGAGATGCCACGGGCCTCAGTGGCTGGTGAAGGAGGGACTCCCCAAGGACGCCGACAGATGCCTCCTGCACAGCCGTTCTTCAGGGGCAAGTGCTCCGGGCTGGATCTCCTGCTCTGTCTGGGATTTGAGGAACGTGTGAATGGAATTCTCCTGACATTTGTAGGTAACCTGAACCAAGGAAGGATGGGAAGGACGCTGAAGGAGATACATGGCTGTTTGTTCCAGCTTTTAAAATTCAGCCATTTCTTCCAGTTCTAAAACTTCACAAGATTGTTACTCAAGGGGCGGGAATGGTTCATGGAGAGCTACTTTAGGATCATACAGTTTCATGGGTGAATCTGCCTTAAAGCTTGTTTTCCCAAGCTTTTTGCTAGCTTTTCTTTCTCTGGAACTCTATGTCTGTATACCGGGCATATGAATTGAACACAAAAGCTCTTGTTAGACCTGTACTTTAATTCCACCCCATAAATCAAGATCAGTGAGAGCCGGGTGTGGTAGCACCTGCCTGTAATCCCAGCACTGTGGGAGACTGAAGCGGGAAGATTTTAAGTTCAAATCCAACCTGGGCAACTTAGCGAGACCCTTTCTCAAAATGAAAAAAAAAAAAAGCAGGGGAACAGGCCTGATGATCAATGCTAAATAAAATGAACCAGACACAAGGTTAAATATTATACAGTTTCCCTTATATGAGAGACCCAAAATAAGAATAATTTAAAGGCAAAATAAAGGATAGATGATGGGAAACAGGAAGGTAGAGTTTGTGGGTGGGGAAGGACACTGGGCAAAGGGGAGACAGGAGGGAGAGGAGGGGAAGAAAAAGTAAGAAAGATCAAGATGCTGCGGGCATATCTATCAGTTCCCCAAGATGAACATATCCATTATTATCACAAACACACCCTGATTTTCAAAAAGGGGAGGAGGAAGGGCTGGGAAGGGGCTCGGCACAGAGGCCCAGATGGAGCGATTTACCATCGGACACCAACACGGGGTCTGCTCGTCGTGTTAACGGCTGGCGTCAGCCCACCACCGACGCCCACCGGAGTCTACACCAGGCTGGAGTGTGACTGTGTCACCCTCTCTGCTCCAGACCGTCCAGGGCTTCCCTCTGCTGTCCGATGGAATTAAGATTCCCAAGGCACTGTGAGACCCAGGAAGCCAGAAAATGCAAAGTCTAATTTGAAACAAAATCAAAGCAATCATTTAACGTATTTGCATCCTCTTTTAGCTTCATGTTATTGCCTACTTTTGCTCTTTTTAAAATTGTAAGCTATTAATGCCTCAAGAAAAGGATAGGTGAACCTATAATTTAAATGTACGTGATACTGGAAGTTGGCAGTTACAGAAAACAATGACCCTTTGTTATGGGACAGCTGAGATCTGTACTGAGAACTTCCTCTAATTCCCTGTCCAGCCACACAATGCCACAGGAGTGCAAGGCATGGCTAGTGTCCCACTACGAGCATGAGGCATGGACAGAGCTCTGGCCAGAGCTCACCCGCTCCCACACGCTGCTGTGAGGATCTGAACACATTTGACCTCAGCACCTGATCTCTCACACTGCTGAATATCAGCGTGGATGCATTGAAAATTTAGCTCTATTAACACTTATTTTAATAAAGTTGAACCATGTGAACAGTTTCTATGACAACTTAAAATAGAGTAAGTTTCAGGCAGCCAACTGGAAAACAGGTACCAAGTATTAATAACTGTACTTCATAGCTTTTAATTGTCAAAACAGAAACCTAAGAAGCAACTCCCTCACTTTATTAGACTCTAAAATTTCATTTTCATATAAAAGGAGAACAGGTTAAAAAGTAGGCCCAATTCATTAAAAAAAAAAAAAAAGAACAAAAAACAAACTCTAAGGCCTCCATTCAATCAGAAGAGAATCTCCGAGTTCTGGAGCTGTGACCAGACACGATCCGAACCTGACACTTCCCAGACTTCGGGATGGATCAGGTAGTGCCTGGGGTTAGAGCAGTGCAGACCCGGAGGCCCTGCGGGGCAGTCAAGGCCTGGGGAGGAAGACAGCATCACACAGTCAAGTAAACATTGTATGTTTACAGCTCCGTGGAAGAAAAATAAACAAGTACAGGGTAAGAGTGACCAGGTCAAAGGGGCGGAGGGTAGGGGGCGCTGTTGCATGAGTTGGTCTCAGGGAAGGTCAGACAGGCGATGTTTAAGCAGAGCTGCAGGAAGAGAGGGACAGCCCTGTGCATACCCCAGGAAGGACCCTGCGGACAGAGGGAGCAGGGGCCCCTGGGAGAGCCTGAGCTGCTGCTGAGGACTAGCGAGACCAGGAGGACGGGCACGTGTGGGGAGATACTCTAGGGAGGGGGTAAGGCGATCAGACCACGCGTGGATTTCGGGGTCACTGCAGTGACACTGGCTTTTAAATTCATAGGAAATCCCCAGGAGAAGTATCACATTATTTTTACATTATGTTACATTATTTTTATAGAGCTATAACTGCACAACTTTTTAAGATATAGTATGATAATTAAATACATATATACAACTGTGCTGCCTGAATCAAGATATGGCTTCTATCTACTCAAACATTAACCATTTCCATGTGCCAGGAAGCTCCATACTCTTGCAGGTATTTGAAATATTTCATATACATTATAACCCTAGGGTCACTCTAGAGTGCTACAGAGCTGATTCCTCTTATCTTGCTGGGGTTTGGTGGCTTTTACTAGGCGCTTTCCCTGTCCCTCCCACCCCGCCTACCTCTGGTCCTTCCCAGGCTCTGTGATCAGATTTGCCCCCATTCTTCCCTGGGTCACTTTCTAGTTGCACCAGTGAGTCTTTCCGGGTCTGTCGGCAGATGTACGGTAAGGTAATAGTGGTGATAGAGAAATGGCGCCCGTCACTGGCCGCGGCGTGGGTGGAAAGATCTAACGCGAAAGATCATCCTGATTGTCTTGGGAAAGGGTGAGGGTGGGCGGGCAGGGACACCACAGGAGACCACTGCAGTACCCCGGAGAGAGACAAGCAGGGTGGCAGCGAGGGGCCAAGGCTGCCCCGAAGCTGACGTTTAGTGAGAAAGGTGAATGGTGGGGGCAACGGCAGCGGTAGGGGGAGAACCAGGGCCTCAGGTGCAGGCACCCGGAGCAGGTGGAGGTGCCCAGCGGTCACCTTCTTATCTGGGTCTGGAGTTCAGGACGGGCGACTGAGTGGGAATTTATGTCCTGAAGGGCAACCTGAGTTCTTGACTCGTTCTATACGGATGGAAACATGTCTTGGCAGTGATGAATGCTTATCACGATGCATGAGAAAGATTTTTGGTAGCAATCGGAAAGTCTAGAAGCCATGAACCTGGGAGCACCCGGAGAAAGAGGACCGGCGTCACTCAGCTGCCTTCCTGGTGCTGAGCGTGCAGGATGTGCTCGGTCGTGTCTGTGACTCCCTGACCCAAGCCGGAATTACGTTTAAGTCCCAACACACGGTAAATCCAGTCAACCAAAACACCCTGATTGTCGCTAAGTACATTTAAAATGCACCTCTCATCCAATTCAGTGCATTTCTCCTTACGCATTTTTTCAAATTTCAAAAGCTCTGTTGTAGCTTGGACAACAAACTTTCACTAAAAACAAGGAAGTAGCAATACTTATTAGCTTAAGAAAATCTATACCACAGTACCATACTGTATTCTTGTCTTTAAAATTTTTGAAAGTATATACTATATTTCAGAAAACAGCACTGATACAGACTAAAAATATAAATAAAAATGTCTACTCTCAGGGGACTCTAAATCAATTTAACCAAAGCCATAGCACAACACATTCCTATGGACAGCTCCCTGGACCACACTCCCTACCTTGTCTTACATCACTTTCCTGCTACCTGATACGCAGGAGTAGCACACATGGAGAGACGTTCCTAGATGGAAAAATGAAACTGGGACACGTCTCCAGGAGAAGACTCGCCCAGTGTAGCGGTGATGAGACCTTGTCCAGAGGATTCTCGCCTGCTCGTGACTGCAGAGAGCAAGCTTTCTGCGTAAGAGGAAGGGCCCGTTTCTTTCCATTCCGCTAAATTCCAGACACCATCGCCTGGTTGCAATTCCCCTCTGCTATGTTGAGTTTCACCTGTCACCGAATTGGTCCAAAGCCTTTTAAATCCTGCACTCGTTGCCCACAACCACCCCCTAAAGTCTTCGTGCCCTGCACATATTCCACAAAAGGAAAGCCCAGGGCCAAAATGTTAGACAATTAGTTCCAAATCATATAATCCTCCTCTCTAAAAAATAAGAGTTCTTAACATTGATGCAACTGGTAGTATTCAGACTTCAGGAACCACATATGGTCAGGTAAATCTTTCTATTTGTGGTGAATATGCAAGTGGCTGAGATTTGCTTCTCCTCTGCCTGGCAGTCCATCTCCGAGGAACCACCCAAAAGTGTGTCACTGACTGACTTCAGATTTGGAATATACCTCCCACCGGTCAGACCACTCAGGCATTGTGCACAAAGACTGCAGAGATGAGAGTGAGACCTGTGCATTCGAGAAAATGAGGACGAGGGCAGCAGGATAATTTTAAAGGTTCCTGAGAGCATTTCCTTAGGGCTCAAGGGGGGACCCTGGGCAATGAAACCTTTCTCTCCTTTCTTGCAAGATGCCTCCAACTTTACTACCGTAGCTCAGGGTAGCTTTGTCCTTTCCATGGAAGCTAGCATGGAGAACGTGAGGCCCAGATACTGTTCCCTTTGCAGACATCACCCCAGCTTGTCCCTTTCGGCCCGCAACAGGGAGCTCCATTCACCCCACAACTTAAGAAAGGGAATTCCTGTCATGAGACAGTATCATGCTCCAGTCACTGACAGCTGTGAGTCAGCTTTCCGTTACTGTGACAAAATACCTGAGAGAAACAACTTAGGAGGATGACAGATTTATCCCGACTCACAGGCTCAGAGGTGTCGGTCCGTGGCCATGTGGCCTTCCACTCTGGGCTGCGGCAGGCAGCAGGTCATGGTCAGGAGTGCATGGTGGAGCAAGCTGTGCACAGCATGGCATCCAGAAGTGAAAGGGGAAGGGGCAGGGTCCCGATACCCCCTGTAAGAGCAGCCTGTCGATGACCCAACTTCCTTCAGCTAGAACCCACCTCCTGAAGTTCACCTCCCAACAGTGCCATCCTTGGGAGTAAATCTTCAATTCACAAACTCTGGGGGACATTAAGACCTAAACCATAACAGCAACTGTCCTGGGAGGGGTCTGAGGTGGCTCTCTTACCTTAGTACCATGGGGACCAGATACTTTCGCATCTTGTCAAGGGTGCCGGACCTCAAGAATAATTATCACTGTTAAACACTCAGTGAAATAAAAACGCTTTATGTCAAGCCATGAAAACAGTTCTAAACAGCTGCAAAGGAAAGTGGAGAGAGCGCTGACTTAGCCCAGGGACCGGGAGCCCTGCCGACCTTGTGTTTCCCAGAATCACTGCTGATGTCTGGCCCAATCTACAGCTGTAAACATGATGCTGAACTTGACAGCCTTCCAGGCCCCTGACTGCCAAGCCCACGACTTCATAAAAGGGATTCACACCAGATGCGGGTAAACTGCCAGCGCCCCGACTGGCTCTATCGGGTGGAGAGGGGCAGGCCAGAGGCCGGCAACCAGAGAGAACCGAGCTTCTTAGCTACTCGTATGTTCTTGTCACATTTATGCCCAAAATGTCAAACATGTCCAGTGCAAACAAGCCGGGAAACAGAGAAGTTGTGTGATGCAAATAAAAAGCCAAGGTCTCAAAATAACCCCCAATGCGATGTGGGTGCCTCTGCCCGTCATCAGTCTGCACTGGAGCTTTCTCCCCACGCTGCAGGGTCTGCAGAGCTGTGTGCTCTGCCTTCTACTCTCACACTGCAAGGAAGTGACTGCCTCTTGGAACAGCGCTCAGAGGTCAGGAATTCCCGCAGTTCTGCACAAGAGTGAGGGCGCGAGTTCTAGCACTGGGCAGGCTGCGAGAGTTTGCTCTTGGGTGGGCTCTTAACACTCCGGTTACTCCGTGTAGGAAATGGAGATGATAACATGCCGCTTCCAGGGCTAACAAGGACTAAACAAGATAATACGCGGGAAACAGTACCTCAATACTCGGTATACCATATTGTTAGCCTGTAATAATTAGCCCTATATTCTATATTCAATATTGCATTATACAGTGGACCAGGATAGAAAGGAAGGAAAGGATCAGGAGAGTTAACATAAACTTATTTATTGATTTTTTTAAAAACTGCAATTATGTCCACCTACACAGCTAAAGTAATAAGAGTATATATGTACCAACTCCCCCAACAAACATAACTATCATGCACTAATGAAAAAGAGCTGTCAGTCCCTAGCAAAACCATAAATTCTCCACTGTCAAACAAAGAGAGGGACAGAAAAGGGGCAACAGAGAAGAGTGTAGCGGAGGGACGTTATCCCAAGGCAGGGCAGGAAGTAGACACAGGCCAAAGTGCCTCTGGGCCGGCAGGAGTGGAAGTCACTGTCACTGCCAGGACAGCAGGGACAGAAGTGGTTACAGAGCCCAGGAGAGGCCCGGCAGCAGTGGAGAGCAGAGGCACGGCCTGCAGCGGAGCACAGACGCGCAGCGGGACTGGGGACGGTGGGGAGAGAGCGGGCAGCGCTGGCTGCTCGAGTGTGAGGTTCTGGCTGACCCACGGTACCCAGGCCTTCGCCATCAAACACCATGGAAACGGTGCTGACCTCGTCCACAGAGATGATGTGGACCCCTGAGATCCTGTCCACCCGTGCGTGCATCCATCCCCACACATCCCGGGCAGCGACCCAACCGCAGCACTGAGAGCTGCTGCAGGACAACGGATGGGCCCTGAGGCCGCGTTAAGGGACACAAGTCAGACACAGGAAGTCAGACATCACACGGTTCCTCCCATGTGGAAATCCACAGCACCAATAAAGAGTAAAATAAAAGAGGGGTGGTAGGAAAATAGATGGCAGACATTTTGGAGAAGCAGGAGGAGGGAAGGTAAGAAATGATCAAGATACGATAGATACGTACCAGTTCCCCAAAACAAACAGAATCGTGCATGGTAAACTCACACTCATAAAAAAGAGCCATCAGACCACAGTGAAACTACAAATTCTCAATGACATTTAATCGACTCACACAATAAAGTATGTATTACTTTATTTGCATGAAATTAGTGTTATAAAAGGAACTGTATTTTTTATCAGTTACTTCTCTTTGGTTTAAGTGAGAAGGTTGTTATTTCGCGGCTACTGGGGAAATACCAGAAGAGAGTTAGGAGAAAACCAGGTGTCAGAGTTAGCGCTCATTAGTATTAATGATATACCTGCTAGATAACATAGCACTGTTCCCATGCTATTGGGGGCCAAGAAGGCAGCCGCCACTGCGCTGGAGAGGTACAGGGCACTGCTGAAGGGACGGGGAGAGGCCGAGGCAGAGCCAGTCAAAGGAACATTTCTAGGGACAGAAAATAGCTATTTCTCTCCCTCCCGTGCCAGGTGACAAACTTCCCACCACTTTCACTGAAGAAAAGTCACAGACATGGATTATAAGAGCATAGCTTAGTGGTAGATTTCTTATTGGTATGTGTGACTTTGACGTATATTACAAAAGCATGTAGCCGTGTGGAAAATCCCCTTGCCTACATATTTAAAGTACTAGTACATAAGTAGCGTTTCAAAAGACACTCAAAGCAATGTCAAGTAAGTTATCTTTGAATTATCAAATCTGTTGTTAATTTATAGAGGCAGGGGAACTGCACATTCAGGAGCTCGTTTTAATTTGACTCTGTTTCTGTTTTTATTTCATGTATATATTCATGGCTAACGTCAGTAACCCCTGCCATCTGGAAAGCTGCACTTCTTAGTTTCCAGTTTGGGTAGAAGTGAGAGGTGACAGATTTGGTAGAAAGCACAAATCGTAAAAGATAAGGCTCTTTCTTAAGAGATTTCTTCCCCTTCCCAGTGCCAGAGTGACCCAGGGCTGGCAGATAGGCATCAGGGATTTGGGGTGTTTCGGTGTGTGTTCAGAGATAAGGGCCTGTCTGGGAAGTCACAGGAATGAATGGAATTTAACCAGTTTATTTATTACTGGAGTTTCAAATAACTTCACTTTGGTTTATTAGAATTTCCAGAAGCTTGTCTAAGTCAGACTGAATGCAGACTACTGTGTTTTTCTTTTCCTCCTGGAGCTTCCTGATTGGTCACCAATTCCACAAATTCCTAAGTGACCTCTCTCCATGTGCTCCCAAGGCTCTTTGTTACACAAATTCTAGGGCTGCTTTTTGAAAGGAAGTGTTGGGCTTCAGCATCAGATCCTACTCATAAGTCAGGAGAGCTTCGTTAAAAGCTATTATTTACCACATGATTACAAGGGGCTTAAGAACCCACCAGTGTGCTGCTGGTCTAAGAATGGGCAAAGGAGTTGAATTTAAATAGCTCTGCAGATTCTTCCCTCATTCCCAGGCCTTTACTCCCGCCTGAAACACAAATGTTTGTTCCTAAAGCATTAGAGTAACCTGGTCGGCTTTTCTCAGACAGTCCTCTAGGCCTGTAGAACTTGCAGTATCAGGGGGGTAGATTATTAGTATGAGTACCAGAAAGTCTGACCCAATAACACTTTACACCTCAATGGAAGCTAGCTAGACCGTCTCTCTTGATAGAAAGGCATCAGATAATCTCTTTTCTCCATGTTTCATGTGTAGAACTGTGTATGTCACGGAAGGGTCCCAGCAAGGTGCTGCTGAGAGGCAGAGAAACAGAGACAGAGTCAGACGTTTCTGCTTTCACATCAAGAGGACAGATTAAGAAGTTCAATTCCAAAGGGTCCGCTTTTCTCAGTCTGTTGATTTTCTGCACAGGAACACAGTGCAGATATGGACACAACTCTCCAAAGCAGCTCACAGCTTTGTGATTTCGTCTGAATAAGGCCACACATTCCAGCATAATTAGAAGGTTCTGTTTTTATGTTTTTAAAGAACAACTTACACTCTTCCTTCTTCCAGAAAACATTTTAGTAGTTTTCAATAAAATGGATGTGCACAATAAGGTTGTTAAAATAGAAAATCAAGCAGCATATAAAGGGGGAGGTTTAAAATAGCTACTGTAACTGAACATTAACTGTAATTCTGAGCTTCCTGGCCGTTTAGGGAAAGGGGAAAAACAATGGGTTATATTGTCTGCAGCATCTAATGAAAGAGAGCATTTCACTGCTTCCAAAGAGACTTGCTTTTCCTGGTTTTTATTTTTAAGGAAGTTGTATCCAATGAGCCCTTCCTCATAGGAACAAAACAAAAGACTTCACATGCTTCTTTTCATCCCCAAGCAAAACTTGGAAGCACAATACTAAAAAAAATTCAAGGAAAGTGAAAAATGGCCACCCATTTTGTGTGGGAATCACGAAATTGGCATATTTTTTAAAAATTATCTCAAGACAGCAGGCAGTGTATAGTGTAGATTTCCTAGAAGGTAACACTTCCTTAGCATCAATTTTTCAATTTCCACAAGTGTTGGTTTTCATTTGTTTTGAGTAAAAAACAATGACAAAGAATGTGATTCACTTTCTGAATTGGTTTGTTTTAGAAACTCTGAGAAGACAGCAATCTAAAATAAAGATCTGCAAAACTAGTTAGGAGAGTATTTTATAAAGCAGAAGGTTCCAATATATGCTTAATTTGATATGGGAAGAAGTTTTCTCTTGTGTCACTGCCGTTTATCACTGGAACTATTGCTTTTTGGTCTCCGGAACTACTGCTTTTCAGTCTCCTTTGATTTGAGAATGCAGTGAGATAATGACCCTCATTATCCACAGGGAGAAGGGAAGCTAAATTTAAAACACAGCCCGGGAGCCGGAGGCTCCGCAGTGCCCCGTCCCCACCCTCAATTTGGGTTTCTGCTCAGCAGCGGTGCTGATACCCAGGGATCAAGATGGCTTCCAATGGGCTCATACTGAGCCCCAGGGGAGAAAATGGCTCTGCTCTCCAAAATGAGCTTAATTGGCATTGTGGGAAAAGTTCTTTTCCACAAAGCAGGCCATTCTGTGTACCGAGTGTAAACCAAGGACTATTGTTCAGAGAGCTAAAGATGGGCGAGGCTTTGAGCCACAGTTTCTAACATCCACCATCTCATTAACAAAGCCACATCACCTTTGGGCCAAGCACCAAGGAGAGCAAGAACACACTAGAAGAGGGGTGAGCTGCTTTTGGTCTCCTGTGCATGGTGATGATTCCACTGTTTTCCCCTTAGAGCTGTTGTATCTTGGATGGCGGTGCCTTATTTAAACATTTCTTTGTCAAAATTCCAAGAACAGTCACCTTCCTAGTTCTTTAGAAAATCTCTTGGAGCATTGTGATTTCTCAATGTCTGTAACACTATGCCAATCACTGAAAGATTTATTAAAGCATTTATTCTTTCAAGTATGTATTAAGTGCAGTTTTAAAGAACCAACCTAGACTCATTTCAGCAGGCTTTTCTTTCTGTCATTCTATGCCCCTGGATTAATCTACATTGATCTCTTTACCTATGTTTTGTGAACTTCAACACCTTTTCATGCTTCCCCTCACTGTATTTCATTGTTTGGCTAGTTTCTTTGTCAAAAGGTGAAACTCAGCCCTGAGGCATTCTCTGCCAGGCAGTGTTCAGGCTCCGTAATCATCAACCACCTTTATTCTCTCTTCCCCTATTTGTTAAATATGGATCACATGCAGGGCCATTTTATTTGCTAGATAAATTTTAGAGTTTACATAGGTTCATGCTAATAGAAAATAGACCCAAAGGCAGTCCATGACATGAACATTGGCACTATCACCTTTTAAATAACAGATAACAGTAAGATTATTAGGGAGAGAAATGTCATTGTGTATAAAAACATTTTGGTGACCTCTTGGATGTTGAAGGAGACCCTATCAGGTGAGTGTATTTCAGCAATGGCCCCGGGGCAAGACAAAGAGGAATGCTCATTGCTGTGCACAAAGCTGGGGGTGGAAAATTAGCTTCAGCATCCAGTCGGTGAGTGAGGTGAGGCCTCTGAGGAGGTCCAGAGGCAAAAAGGCTGCCTAGTACTGGTAGGGACTGAGGGCTCCTGGTGCCAGTGGACAGTCAGTGACCAATTCCCAGGGACAGACATGGTCTAGGCATTTTTCCCCCAAATGACACTCTATTGTACCGAAATAAAAGTCATTTCTCTGCTGGGTGGAATGTGATCTCCTCACTAGCCTCAAACCGTCAAGACAGCTCAGATGCCTTCCAAACAGTCTTGTTTTGAAAGGGATTCTGTGGAGTTAATGAAAAAGGGACTGAGATTTCCACGGAGGATAGAATCAGGTAAGGTAGAGAAGAAAGAAGTGACCAGCAAGAGGAGGTAAGATCTGACTGACCAAGAATTAGGTAAAATGGCAATTACAACTACGGATAACTAGAAGAAACGCAAGTCTTCAAGAGTCTACAAAGGTTGAATTCCTCCTGCACTCCACATGGAGTATACGGTGGGCTAGAGTAACTGCTATTTAAATTTCAAACGAAGGTAGACCCTGGATGTCGGGGAGATTTGGCGGCACTTACACTGCTACTTAGAAACCACTATGGACTTCTGTCTGGGCTCCCGCATCTCTGAACTGGGCACCATTCCTGAAGCGAGCCCTGGGGTTGAAGGGGATATTACACGGGTTCCTTGTCTTCGGACAGTGGGCGGGCAGGCTATCAGTAAATAACAGTCTGTCCTTTCCTTAGGATGTGCTCTAAGATCTTCACAATAGGTACAGAACGCCCCAGAGATAACGAATGCCTCCCCTAGCACGGATAGCCACATTCAGTGGCAGGTCCGCACAATGCCTGAGGGAAACCTGTTTTGCAGCTCCTCTCACTGACATCAGGGACTCGGGCAGCATCAGCATATTTGGGAAACTTCGAAATTTAACAGCACTGAGTTGAGAACTGCTTGAAAACTGGGGTCCCCTGTTCCCCTTGAGAAGTAGGGTCCTCACCTTTGAGTGGGGGCCACCTGCTGCTCTGAACACTTGGTGTTGGAGCCCTGAGCAGCCATGTGAGAAATACAATGAGAGAAGAGAGGAGAGGACCCCCTAGCTCTTAGCTGTTCTACCCCCAGCCATCCAGTCACCCCCTGGGGAGCCCCAGGACTGCCCAGCAGAAGTGGCCCATCCTACAGCCTTCGGTTTTACTTTCTGACACAGAATCATGATTACGAACATCACAATAACACATTGTGATTCTTAAACCACAGCCTTCTCATACAGAAATGTACAACCAGAGTATCAAGGTTTGAAGTTTAATGCCCAATATTGTTTTAGTTACCTTTAGGCCTTTAGGATTAAGTGGCTCTTAAATCTAATTTTAATAACTATTTTAAGTTGTTTAAATTCACATTAAATGACCAAACAAGTCCATTTGGGGAAAAGTCCAACTCCATTTGGGGAAACATGATGAGGGCAAATCCATTCGGCATTAAGTCTCAGGCATTGACTTATTAATCATGCAAACTCGACCGTGCTAAAACACGGGTGTTGCGCCGGACCAGACCAAGCCGGGCACAGATGCCAGTTCTGGCTCACCTTAGGACCCGTGCCCTCTGTCTTTAATGTCTGCACCATTAGTATAGACTAATGCAGATTTTGCAAAAAGACGCACAGAGGGGTGGAGGTGGAGGGTGGCTCAGAGCTAGGGCATGGGTTTAGATTCTCGAAGTCCTGGGTTCCACCCAGCACCAAGAACAAGAGACACAGTTCCAGTCTACGTGTTACCTGAGGGGGCCTTGGAACAATCATTTCAATCCAGAGTCTCAGTTTTCTGAGCAGAATTACTGAAATGATTAAACGATGCAATTCGTACCACCAGTCCACCACCGTCCCCAGCATAAAGTAAGTGCTCTGAAGAAGTCACTGTGGTCCTTGTTGCTATGATTTGTGTCAAGCACAAATGTTAAGATTATGAGACCAAACATACATTTCATCATGCTTCCGGGGAGTAGGCAAGACATTTAAACCATTTCACATTTTCTCAGTGATATGTTTCTCTTCTTCCTAAAAGAAAAAGAGATGGGCCGAGGACTTAGCTCAGTGGTTCCACCACCTGCCTTGCAAGCGCAAGGTCCCAAGTTCAATCCCCGGTAACAAAAACAAATAAAGAAATGAAAATTTTAAAACTAAAAGAAAAAGAGACTACTGTATTTACTTGACTTGCTCTACAGGATTGCCCCTCAGGAAGTCGTGTCCTGCAGGGCCTGTGACACACACACAGCTGCAGAGTTTGTTCCAAGTCTGCTGTAAAAGGAAGAAAGAAAACCATTCCTACTTTCACCAGCTCCTCTCTGCCTCCTACTTTTATCTGTTATGACCACAATGTCCCTTCCTATCTCAACATCTCGGCTCAGTCCTGCAGATATGCTTCTCTGTTTTTAACCAGATGCTTTTAGAACACAATCTGTACAGAAAATCACATTTCTTCTGCATCAGAAGTAACACAGGGGGATGGAATAACGATAGCCAGACACAGAACTCGTGGGTTTCTGTGCAGACCCCTCATTATCAGCCTGTGAAATGGAGCTGACTGCTAAGGTTTTGAGAGCTGCCGAAGCTCTGTCATAGGCACAAATGAAGAGCTGAACAGGAAATTCTCCCTCCTTCATTTTCCGGACTGATGATGCGGCTGTCACAGGGCCTCCCTGTGTGTGGGAAGAGTTTGGGGTCCGCATGAGTCAGGTTTTGCTCCATCAGTTTCAACAACTGATTGGGAAAATTTCCAGTTGTCTGGGTGGCGACCGGCCTCCTCCCTTCCTGTCTGTGAACCCTCTTAAAGCTCATGCTTCGGGGAGGGAGAGGGGTCTCTCCGGGGCGTACAGGACGGCCCTTAGGTCAGAGGTGTGCAGGTCCTGGGATCCCTGCTAGAACCACAAATCCACACAGCCTTCAAGCCCAAGCAAGGACAGTCCCAGGAGTACAGATGTCCAGGGCTGCACACAGTAACTCTGTGCCCAGTAAACATGGGTTCTCTTTCCTCTCTGCCTTCCCTGTGTCTCCCCTCACCTTCGCAGTGATGGGAGTCTGAAAGGGCTCTGCTGTGTCCTAGATTTGTGCTCTGCTTGCTCTATACGTGCTGGAAGTTCTGGTCCTCACACCGGCAGAACAAGGAAATGCAAGGCTACAGTGAAATAAGCCAGGTGAAGCTCTCAGCACAGCAGTCTGCATATAGTAAGCATTCAGGAAACAGTAGCTAAAAGCTCCAAGTTAGATATAATCGCCTCCACTTGAAAAACGAGGCAGTGGATTCAGAGAATTCCAGGAGCTCATCCAGGTCATGCATCTAGTTGGGGAAAGGGCAGAGCTTGGATTCAAATCCGGGTCTCTGTGACTGTAAGACTCAGTTCCGGGTCTGGGCTGTGTGACCGTCTGTTGATAGCAGCTACCCTTATGTCTGTTAGTTGGAACAAGGGTGCGGCCGCAGATCCCCAGGTCTCAGGCACTGCTCTTTATTTTTGCTTTCTCCTCTTCTAGTCCCTTTCCTAAACTGACCTGCCGCCTCCTCACCTACCTATGGGGTCCCAGTCTTTCAGCACAGGGGCCGGCAGTGTGGCTGGGTCCCAGATGAGGATGCCAGGATGCCTCCTGCCTTCTTGCAGTCTAACAAGGCATAAGAGAGAAAAGTTGGCAAGCCGAGGACAGAACAAGTTCGGCTTCACATCAGACAAAGGTGACCTTTGGAAGTCTGACTTACAGGAGTCTGGGCTGGATAGAGACGAAATCATCACTTCAGTGTCTTCGGAAAACAACAATGGCATGGACTGAACTATACTTGAATCAGGAACATCCAGATTACTTTCCAGGGAATTATCCAGGGATTCAAAAGTCGAGGGGCAGAGAGCTTTGGCAACCAGCATTCTGGGTTTCGTGAAAAGCCCTCCCACCCGCGGGACCCTGCGCCTCCCCTCGCGGGGAGGCAGTTTACTGAACGGTGCCACCAGGCCTGGACCTAGCGCAAGTCAATGATCGACCTTGGAGGCTCTGTCCCTCCCGAGGGCCAGCGTGGGAGATGGCAGAACTCTGTGGGGGCCTGAGAGGCGGCTCAGAGTCTCATTAATTAGACTCCGGGCTGGACCACCAGTTCCCCGAAGCTATCTTTTGTTGATCTTGCTGTTTTGAGACCAAATTATCTCGGAACAAATTTTCTTCTATTTTTAGGTGCACTGTGGATTGTGAAACTGGAGTCTCGGTGCTTATTTCGTAAACACGCCGGAGACGGCCTCGGGAGACAGGCGGACGGATGCAACAGCCGCTGGTGGTTTACTGTGAGCTCACAGCAACCTTGAGGACTGCGACCTCTGTGCGGCTGGGGCGTCCCAGGGACGGGGTAGAAGGAGGGGTGGCCTAAAACGGGGCTCTCTGAGGGCTCCTCCAGCGCTGTTTGTTCTGCTTTGTTACTCCAAGCACTTTGGGGAAGTGAGGGTGCCAGGAAATCCAAACCTGTTCCACAGGGGTGAACAAACCTACCCCGGGGGCCCCGCCAGCCTCTGACCCGGGTCCTTCTTCCCCTTTGCCTCCGGAGGTCCTGGCAGAGACCCCAGCCCGCCACTGGCTGCCCCGGGCCGGGCAAGGGAAGGCAGACACATGGGAAGGACCCAATTGACTCTGCTC
>NW_022900931.1:31120848-31146926 GCF_012274545.1 Fukomys damarensis | reverse complement strand
CCCCTTTGCCTCCGGAGGTCCTGGCAGAGCCCCCAGCCCGCCACTGGCTGCCCCGGGCCGGGCAAGGGAAGGCAGACACATGGGAAGGACCAAATTGGGCCTCTGCTCCCGTCACTCGTAGGAGGCTCTCCAGCCTCAGCCTCTCTTCCCCACCCCAGCCCAGCTCTCTGTGCCTGTGACTCAGGGGTGGCGGCAGCCACAGGCCCACGGGGCGCCCAGCAAGGCAGCGCTGTCCTGTCGCAGCTCCCGCTCCGCCGGGTGCTGATTTGGGCCCCAGCCATCCTGAGTGCTTTGCTGCTTTGCCCTCTTGGCAAAGAGGGGCCCGTGATTTATGGACAGAACTCCTGCCTTCTGTCCATATCTGAGGCTCGGACTTGCTTCCCCTCCTCTTCGAATACCAGGATAAGCTCACTTATCTTGGAAAGACTTGTTGGACAGATAAGCAAGTTTATCTTGGAGCGATTCCAACCGGGAAAAGTCAGCCCTGCTCTGACACTCCGCCTCAGTGGGCACTAAAGAAGGAGACACCCGCCAAGCCTGGAGCCCTTTCTTCCGCAGTCCCTTTGTGTGGCAGAAGCTGCCGCCAAGGCTGCCTTAGAGGAAACGGCCCTGCCCTGGGGCTCCCTGCTGCCCTGCACAGCCACTCGGCCTTGAGCAAGAAGCATGGAAGTTTAGAGGCAGAGCTGCAAGTCAGAGCGTGACTGAAACTCCGAATAAAACCTAGAGACTACAAAGCTAATTATCAGGAGGAGGAGGGTGTGTCACTTTTATATTCTATTCGCGTTACTTGTTATTTAGATCCGATTACCGCCCCCCCCCCAGTGCTTATCTTCAGAGCCACTTCCAGAGAGAGGGCTCCTGTGGTCCACTGAGCCTCGGCCTGCTCTGTCCTGCTTGGCGCAGCTCCCGAGGGCCCCAGGACCCTTGTGATTGCCTGGTGCCGCCCGTGGCCTCTTCCTGGGCTGAGAAAGATGGTGTCTTATAAAACAGGCTCCAATACTTGTTTACGGGGCCAGAGTGACACCACTTACCAAATACCCACAACTGACTGACGAGCGAGGAGGAAGACAGCTGCACCCGGCCGCACCCCAGCAACTTCGTTCAGTTCTCTTCTTACCGGAGAAAACCAACTGGACCGTGAGTGGAGGGCTTGGTGGCGGTGAGCATAAGTGACTTTAGCCACATTTCACTTTTAAGGTAGAAAGTAGGAAAATAACACCTGACAAGGGTAGGTGAAAGGACGTCAGATTTCTTATTTTCACTCTTTCCTCCTTTTGCTGGGCATTATAAATAAACCAGAGCACTTTTCTGTGCAGGCATCACGATTTTATAATTATTAGGTGCAGAGTGAATACTAATGAGCACTGCTGGTTTTTTTCTTTGAAAAAGGATTTGAAAAATCATGAAATAATGACTTCCTGAATATAATGAACCCAACTGGTCCTCAGGGCCTTTCCCCACTTGGGGAGAGAATTTAGTCAAATCCCCCCTAGTGGCCGGAGGTAGTCACTGCAGCTTCCCTAATATCCGGTCCGTCCTTGGTCTGTGAAGTCAGGGGCTTCCCAGGAGGTGTTGACCAAGGACTCTGAACTTGTGCAGCAAGGAAACAAACACACGTGGAAAGTGCGTGATTTAGCAGTATCACTAGGAGGAGCCCTTGCTTTTCAACAGCGGATGTGAAGCTAAGCACTGAACTCAAGGATGGCTTTGGATTTAAAAGATGTGTATAAAAATTAATCTTGAACAGATAAATACCATAATAATTAATTTGTAATCGTCCTTGTTCCAGAAAGATTTCGGGGCGATTACCATAATATGTAAATTCAGAAAGATAATGCGAAGGTGAACTGAAGCAAGGCAGGTAGGCAGGAGACCTTCCTCGGTTAACCACCAAGCTCCATTTCTATGACTGTCTCTACACAAGGACTTGGATGCAGTGTGCACAATTACAATATTCAGAGCAAAGAAACCGTCAAAGGAAGCTCCAACTTGACCACTATGCTTTCATTTACATAATTTACATATAGCACGCTAATGGGTTAACAGAACACAAAACTACAAGTCGGGAGTGGTGGTGCACGCCTATAATCCCAGCACTCAGGAGACTGAGGCAGGAGGATCGCTGTGAGTTCCAGACCAGCCTACATAGTGAGTTCCAGATCAGTCTCAACTACATAGTGAGACCCTGTCTCAAAAAACAACAAAAAAAAGAACATAAAACTACAGCTCTGCACTGTACAGTGCAATCGGCAAAAATTACAGCACAGCACTCTGGAAGGAGCCACCCTGAAGCCACACTGCCACTCACGTTCCTGAGTTGTAAGTCTGAACGTGGGTCTCGGGACCCAACAGTCATTAGACAGACAGTTTGTTACACGAGGAATATCTGTGTCAGATCTCGGAATGAGATCCACGTGTCCCTCTCTCCCACAGAGCTGTATGTCCCCCAGTTTTAAAATCTCCCCCTGGAGCTGTAACTGTCCTACTTACCCAGTGAGCTTTTTGACCGTCAGCAGCTTTGCCTCAGCAGTGAGGGATACAACTCTGACCATCAGTCTCTCCTACCCCTTGGGGGATTTACCCTCTTAGCGGCAGTAATGATCCTAGGCTGCAGTGTCCACAAAATTATATGGTATAATTTAAATTAAAAAACAAAACCCAACATAGCTTTCATTTTTTTCTTTATGGTAGAAATGTTAAACAAGCCACTGTTTTGGACTGAGTTCCTGCTCTAAGACCCAACACGCCAGATCAAATCAACATGAGGTCACTCTTCCAAGCACCTACCGTGTCACAATGAAATTTTAAATTTTAAATAGGTCTCCAAAACAGAACAGGTTTTCCTGAAAAAAGGAGGCCGCTGAGTTTTTGAGTCAGACTAAAAAGGAAGTCCCCTCTGCTTTAGCTCTTTAAAGTGATTTGAAATAACACGATTTTTTTCTTCTATTATACTCATCTTTATTTCCATCTTATAAACCCACTGCCTGCCTGCTGCCCAAAGGGAACACTCATTCTGTTTTGAAGAATGGAAATACCGCCATGCATGAGTCACAAACAGAAGCCAATTTGATCTCTAAATGTGTTGTGATTTTATGTTGGGTGAGGATAGAAGACCATATTTTTCATTTTCAAAAAAAAAAAATTCAAAAGAGCATTCACACGGAGAACAACAAGAAAGAAAGGATGAAAGTAAAGTCACAGGGCTTAAGAAGACTTTGTGAACACAAATTCCTAGGTTCTCTACAGTTTTCCTTTTAATCAAGCAAATATACCCCTCTTTACCAGCTTTTCATTCTGACCCCAGGTTTTTTAATTCAAGATTATAGCTAGCCTTTCAGACTCTTCTGATTTTCTTTCTCTGAAAAACTTTGATCACTCGCAATGATTAGAAGACTGGTTGACTTTTCTGTGTCTTCTAAAACAATTATCTCTTCAGAAACTGGCATTTCAGCTCTTTTGTGTAACATTACAGAGTGCTTCCTGTGGTCATGGCACTGTCAAATGGTCAGGCTAACGTATCGGTCAATTCTCTATTTTTCCTCTATCTCTTTTCTTCCATATTTTTGTGTATTGACTGACAGATCACAGATTTGAGGCTAATACCACATTGTTCTGGGGCACAAATCTGACAAGCAGAAAAAAGGGGACCGAGGTAGCTTCTTTCTGGCCAGAGAGCTGAGATCTGTGCTTTTTGACCATTTCTTTAGTGCCAGATGGGGTCACCAACCTGCTGAAGCATTTGGGAAGAACTAGCTTTCTCTGATTCACTTGCTGTGAACAGATAGCAGGCTTTAATGCAAATATGTTCTTTTAAATATTGTCAGCCAATCTAATTAAATTTACTGACCCCATTTACCTAACAAATTGACACACTGATACAGAAAGGTGGGTAGATGGATACTAGCATGCAAAGCTAGGTCACACGAGACACAAAAAGGTTGCTCCAGTATCTAAAAATGTTACCTCACTGTTAGAATTCAAACTCTGTGTCTCTCTAAGTCCATCTGAAAGGCAGACAAAATCAATTTGCAATCCTTTCACCCTCTGGCAAAAAGGGAATTTCTGCAAGAATGCCTTCCAGAAGCCACAGGCCACTTGGCTATGGGCTGCTGGGCCATGCAGAGGCTTAGACACAACGTGTGGGCTTCCCCGGGGACAGAGCTGGCTCCGTCCTGCCTCTCCTCCACCTCTGTCATCTGGGTTCTCTGCCCCTAGGGCAAGGGCCCCTGCGTGTCCCCATTTGGGGTCAGCTGTCAGAAGACAAATCTGTTCAATATTTAGCTGTGAGGGAAACTGGCTGAACAAAGAGGAAAGGGCTCAGCTCCAAGTGATTGGGAAAAACAAAAACAAGCCTCAACGTTTCATAGAAAAAACAAAAAGATAAAGCTAGTGCAGGTGAGAGAGGGAGAGAGCGGGAGAAAGAGGAGTCAGAGGGATCTCCAAATCTCCGGTCCTCACCATCTCAAGCTATTGGCCGTTGGTCCTGGATGCACACTCACCACTCAGAAGCACAGGCCACAGTGGCCTCTTAACACCAGCACTGAAACAGCTCCTCAGCCTAACGTCCAAGCCACCTTGGGATCTTCCCCCAAATGCGTATTTCTATTCAGTGGGACGGGGGTAGAGCTGGTGGTCTACGTTTCTACCAGGACCCCAGAGCCTTTGCTTCTGCTGCCCCCGGGGAAGAGCCTCAAACACACGGGCTTCCTGGGGGAGTGGACACCCCAACTTGAATGTAGCTGCCCATTTCAAAGCCATCTCTGCAAAGAGGTGAGAAACAAAGTTTTTAAATTTTGCCATTTGAAAAGTAGAAACTTAGTGGATGAAAAAAATAAATTCATCGTGATTTTTACTCTTCCCACTTTTCAAGACCGGGCAATTTTTACTGTGAAGCAGACTGAATGAGATGCTGATTTTCTGGGGTCTTGTCCAAGTGCCTACCGTCACCCAACAGGAACAAACCACAGAGGTTTTCAATAAAGCAGATTTTCCAGGTAGATAGTAGTACAGATACCAATTTTCAAAAGAGAGGAAAACAGGAATCACAGAAAAAAGAAATATGACCACATAGATAAGAAGAGCGTAAACTACATACAATTTTCAAAGGAAAAGAAGAAATGCGAGTCCACATCCTTTTCTTGAAATACACTCAGGAAAAACTGTTTGTGATGGCAAAGCCGCTCTGCTTGGTCTTCACCAAGGCACACTGAACGCTCACCCCTGGCACTGAGACCGAGAACCAACTCAACTCCATCATCCGTCCTTTCCACCCTGGCCTGGACGGCACAAGCCCATGAGACCATCTCGGCCAACCCTGGAGCTTCTCGGTCACGGAGCCCTGCCGGGTTTCCTCTCGCCGTTTCAGTCCTTTGCACACAACCCTTAGGAAACATAAAGCTGAAGAGGATCCTCGGGTTTCCGTTCAGCCTAAACTCATTATGCAATGACCCATAAAAAAATTACATTAAAAACCAAATGATACTTGGCCCCATACTTGATACAGACACAGCCTCTTAGCTTTATGCCCACCCTGTCTTGTGAGGACCCTTGCCCTGGAGAGTGGGGAGAGAACTCAGAATGTGGGCTTGTGCAAGTCCACATGGGACAGCTCACCCCTGGAGTGGAGCTCTGTAAAATCCCTGGTGCACCCTGGATCCCTTCCTCACCTCCAGTACTGGGACAGAACACAGATGAGATAAGATAGCAGTAAACACCAAGGAAATAACTGAAAGGATTTCCCAGCAGGGATGACCTTGTCAGGTGATGGCTGTGCTTGTGGTGTTTACACCCTTGTGCAGTTCCACCCCACGCTCTACCCTGTGGTGAGATAAACGGAGCACCACAGAGCAGTGGGCCTCACACCCGCGGTTCGGGTGTAGTCTTCAGCGTCTTTCTAAATTGTTTCCCTTGCTCTCACTCTTGAATCTCTTACTCCATGGGAAGAAAACTGCCATGATGCAGGGCACCCTACAGAGAGGCCTTTCCGGTGAGGAACTGAAGCTTCGGGCTGGTACATCTGTGACCAACCATGGGAGGGGTCTTAGAGCTGCAGCCCTGGCCAATGGCTTCACTGACACCTCCTGCAAGACCTTGAACCAGAACCATCCAAATGAACCTATTTTTAGAGCCCAAACCACAGGCTCTACAAGATATCAAGTATTTGTTGTTTTTAAGTCTCAAAGTCTTGGAACGATATTCTATGCAGCAATAGATAACAAATGTGATGACTTGAGATTACTTTGAGGTATGAAGAGAGAGATTCATGTCTCCATTCGGCCCTGTCCCAGAGATGACGGTAAGAGACAGACTTTATGTGACTGCGACCCTAGAAGGGTCACCCGTCCTGCTGATCCTTCTCACGCTGCTCCCTGCCCCCAGCAATGGCGTGGCTCCTGGCCCCTTATCCCTGTGGTGTCTTCCTGCCGGCCACAGTGCCATAATTTCTGACTCTCAGTTCTGCTATTTCCAACATTTTTCCTGGTAAACAACCTTGCACTGGAATAACAGGAAGGGCATCCATTTGTATCATTATCTGACAGTTTTATTTATTTTTTAAAATGTTTATTTGGAATGTAGTAGATCTTTGAGGAGAACGGAAGGCTATGATTCCTCACTAAGGGAATGGGAGACTTGAAAGAGAACCGAATATTTGGACTCTGCCTGCCCTCACTTGGAAATTACAGGGATAAGTAATTCACAGAGTAAGAAAAAACAATTCATTTAAATTAAGCAAATATTACTGACAGTAGTCCAGCTGAAATTATAGAAGTTAAAGTAACACAACCGATTGCAGGTCTTGAAATGTTGTCATTTCCACTGCTACTAATTTCAATCACCCACCTCAGATATGTGAATTTAAGGCAATTTGACTACGTCTTAAGGATTCTGGGTTGCACATTCATGTCTGTGGTCATCTCAGCCACATTTACCCCTTTTCTTAAATTAACACTTACGCCATTTTCTGAGTGCTTTTCGTGTAACGACTTACTCTGCTCTCATTAAAACTCTGTGAGGTAGATACATTCAGTGTGCATCACAGTCACCTGAGGAGCCTGAGAAAATTCAGGTAGCTGCTTCCTTGCAGAGATTCTGAGGATAGGACTCAGACATCTGCATTTTTCATCAGCACCCTGAGATACTGGACGCTAAGCACCAGAATTTGAGAAATGACGCAGGCATTTTCCATTCCCTTCAACAGACCAGTACATTTAAACAGTTTTTCTGGGCTTGAGAGTCCTCTACCTTGGCAGTCGGTGCCTTCCAGACTTGCTCTTTCAGCCTTTCCTGTAGGGAGGAACATGTTTTTTTGGCCCCTTTGGCCCCACGGGGATCCGTTCCAGACCCAGACAGTCAGGTGCAGTCCTGTAAGATTGTATCAGAAGGAAGTGAGTCCAGAGCCCAGCGTGGAGGCAGAGAGTGCAGTGGCTGCTTTTCTAATGGCAGAGACCAGAACTCAGTATCTCAGGGACAGTTTCTGGTTCCTGTGTCCTGTGGTGGGGCCACTGTGTTTCTCCTGGAAGAGCTCTGGGTGTGATTTGGGCACTGCTCCTGGATGTGTTGCTCCTCCTAAGACTGTATTTTAATTCTTCCGGAGAATCCGTCAATGACTGAACATTTATGGAGAAATTTTAACTTAAACTTAGTACATAGGGTGTCTACTGTTTGCCACTGAAGAAGCCTGGTTTACAACTACTGGTATAAGACATTACATACCTTGAAGGTCTTTCCCCTTATCACTGTTCCCAGCAGCATGTGAAGTCTATGCTTCATTTACACAGTTCTTCTGCTTTGGTCTTGGTTTAGAGCTGACTGATGTATTTTGGTCAATGTTCAAGTAGGTTTGGGTGCACAGACGCTAGTGACTATGCTGATTATTTTAGGCTTACATTTATATAATATAGGGCTCTTTCTCTTCAGCTGGTGTGAATAACTGAGCCTGCTACTATATATAAATGGCTGATTTATTATGAAGTAAACATCACTGTTATAATTGGGTCTCAATGTTATATAAGGATTTCTAAACTCAATTAAATGCTTGAATAACAGAGAACATTTCTTGGTGTAACAGACTTCACAATAATAAAAACAACTTGGGCACCACTGCAGAGTTTCTTAAAATGAAGTTTGAATTTTAACACAATTCAAGTCTGTCCTTATACCATAACAAATAACTTTCTGGATAGTGAGATGCAATGAACTAAAACTAAAGCAAACTTATTGGTTTACAAGTGTCCAGATGAACTGCAGGTGACAAGTTACTCTCCATTCATCTGTATTTTGACAGAGACCAATTTAAAATGTTTGAATCATGGAGTAGCTTGTACCTAGATGTCCTCCCAAAGCTTGATACTGTCCTAGGTGGGGCTTTTCGAAGGTGGCTGGATCTAGAGTGTGTGCATACGGATTAAGGGTGTGCAAACTAAATCAGAGCACTGATGGGTTTAGCATAGTTCTGGGTATGGATTATGGGAAGCCCCACCCTGGGCATGGTGGCACCAAACAATAGGCTTGTAAGCTAGATGGAATAAAAGAGGAAGGGAGGCTCAATGCTTTTGCGTCACTGCTTTCTGCCTACCCTACCATGGACTGTTTCTCCTCTGGAGTGAAACTCTCCCTGCCATGGAGCCACCCAACTACTGACTGAAACCTTTACAAATGCTGAGCTGAAACAAGCCTTTTCTCCTTTAACTTGTGGGTGTCAGGCATTTTGTCCTAGGAATGAAAAAGTAAGCAAGGCACAGCCCATTATCCTAAAGCTCCAAAAATTCACAATGACCCCATCATAAAATAAACAAGACTCAAGGCAGATTGCAAAGACGGTATGCTGCCTGTTAAAATACTGACTGTCAAGTTTAAGTCAATCCTTCGAAATGAGCTTTGTGTTGCTGGAGTGGTGACCACTTAGCCCTTCACTCTACCTGAGGCTCTGCTGGGGCAGAGGAGAGAGGCTGTGGGCTGGCTGTGGAAGGCAGAACTACCCACTCATATGGCGGCTCTCCTGTGGCAGCAGGACTGTGTTCTGATAGCGAGCACTCATTCTAAATTGGCAGCTTTTCCAGCTGCCCCTCAAGCCACCTTGGCTCAGCGAAGAGGGATTCTTCTCAGAGCCTGAATTTCAGCCCCTGGGGCCCCTTTCCAAAGCAGGCACTGATGCCAGTGAGGTCCTGCTCTCAAGTTCTGACTTTAGGGCCCTTCCTCTAAGCTTCACTGTTTTAGTAATCTTGCTTTTCTTCGATAATCCAGCTGTAGAGGTGGGACTGCAACAAAGTAGCTGAAATCTTAGCTTTCATTTTTTGCCTTTAGAATTCTCCAGCTGTGGGCTGACAATTACTTCCATTAAAATCTTTCATCTCAGAAGCTGGCACTACCCCCTCCTGAGGGCACCTGATGACAGGTGCAGGCTCCTCAAACTCTGTCAGCGGAGACATGAACATTGAGATTGGCCACTGCCTTGAGTCTCAGGGAACATATGCTAACAAACATGCTGTAGTTACTGGCCAGATTAGTGCAAAATATCTGTCATGTTTAAAGTTCTACAAATTAAACAACACTGTTCTTGATATATCTAACATTCATCTTTGGAAAATTCTGAGCCAAGAAATTATAAGTGTTTTGAAGCTTTAAGGGACCCTAAGGATCAGCTAATTAAATTTCTGGATAAAGAACTAAAATGGGATCCTAGAAAGTTGAGGCTATTTACTCAAATCTATACTGTTTATTAGCAGTAAGGACAAGAATTTGTACTGATTTTTTTAGTTATATCATTTGTCGGACCTCAGAGAAATGTCACAATCGAGTGACAGGTAATAACACACCTTGGGACAATTTGGACACATCCTTTGGATGAAGACAATCAGAGAATCTGAGACAATTATTTTTTAATTCCCTTGAAGGCATCAAAACGCCAACTAAGACAATATTTCATCATGCCAGAATCAAGAATGAGACAGGAGTCCCATAAACGTGGGAAAAGTAGGTGTCTATGGCTTACTTAGTGTAGGAGGAGTGCAAGAAAATGCTTGGATCTTTGATCATGACCCAGAAAGATAAACAGCAGGAGAAAGGCTCATCTGCCCTCATATGGATTGTCAGTCAATTTCAAATAATCTGGGTCACACAGATAACTCTATTCCCTGGAACTGGAGTAAGCTGATCCAAGAGTATTATTATAGCAAGGTTCCTAGAAAAAGGAAAAAATTCTGGAGGAAAAGTTGTAGAATTTATGTATAATTTTTCAAATACGATGTCTAGTATAAAGTTAAAAGATATCCAAGTACAAGAAAGAAGCAAGATAATGTAAGTGGGACGCAAATAAAAAGACAGAAAACAGGCATAAATACACTGGAGTTCTACCTAATCGAATGATCAAACACATTCTTTGAAATAAACATACTAATCTATGGCCATACCACCCTGAAGGTGCCCAATCTTGTCTGAAATAAATACACTAAGGCAGTTTTTAAAAGATTGAAAATTTTGGAAGAGAATTAGAGTATATAAAAAATAAGCAAAAAGCCTTGAACAGAAATCAAATAAAAAAAATTAAAGTGAAAAGTATAAAACCAAAATTACAAGCTTAATGAGCAGCTACAAGGAAGGGGGTATAAAAAGAATTAAGATGCATTGTGTATGTGCAACAACTCTTCACAATGAGCAATCATTATGTACTGCAAATATGTGCTGAAACTTTTTAAAAAATGAAGAGATACAAGAGCTGTGTAGATACAGCTGAAGAAAGTATCAGTGAAATGGAAGGTAAACTCTAAGAAAATATATAGAACAAAACACAGAGAACCAAAGGAATAGAAAACTCAGAAGGAAGAATAAGAAAGAAAAAAAATCCTATACAGAAGGTTGGAGATACAAAAAGAAAGGAAAAATTAGGCGGAAACAGATGGGTACGTCTAAAGTGAAATTGTTCGAAACAATACTGTTAAAATTTCATAGTCTTTAAAATGTGTAGATGTGTGAATATGTTAAAGTAGAATTATAATTTCTACCCCTTTTCCAGAAAAAGAAAGACGTGCAGAGGGAGGAGGACAGAGAGGAGTGTGAGGATGTATGGAGGAGGAGTAGGAGAGCGAGAAAGCAGGAAAAGGGGAGGAGGAAGAGGCAATTACACCTAAACATACCTCAACCAGCCATCTCTTCAAGTTGTCTCCCACAGGAAGAATGTACAGCTTTTCTTTTTCACCTGCCAGTGACTCTTTAACAAGTTAAGGTCCAGAAAAATACACAGAGCCGAAGAGTAGAAGCAGCAATCTAACTTATTTTCTATGAACAACAAAGAGTTGCTAGTAAGTGCTTAATGTATTCCAGGCACTGTTGTCGCCAGTGCTTTATAGACAGTAACTGGCTCAGTTCCCCTAACAGACTGATGAAGTAGGCCCTGTTTTCAGTGTTTCCACAGACACTTGGCAACTACGCATACTTGGCAATGTGGCATAACCGACTGTGCACTGCTTAGAGGTTAGCCCAGTGTGCTTCCTGTCAATGTGTGTGTGTGTGTATGTGTGTGTGTGTGTGCGCGCACACACACACACACACACACACACATTTACTTTGAAGTGCAAGAATCCCTACACACCAGCACAATTTGTACTGTCTACCTGTAGACACAGACCATCCCTGACTTGCGATGATTCAGAAACCTCACTTCAGATACTGAATTTGGATCTTTTCTTGCCATGCTGGGCAGTGCAGCGAGCTGGGGCTCCCCTTAGCCACCTACCCAGCCAGGACTACTTTGTCCTGTGTGGCTGAGCAAGGCGGCTCAGTAGGATAGTGGTGCTGCATGCATTCATGACTTAGGATATTCCTGCCTTCCGGTGGGTTTATCAATGTTACCCTGCTGTAAACTGAGGCACATCTGCATTTCTCAGTCCTGGAGATCCTGCAGTACCAAGGGCCACACTTTTAAGTGTGGACCTTCACCCAAGATCACCTGTCCTGATTGCAGCAGCTCAGCCCACACATGGCCCTGGTGCCTGGGAATGGAATGAAACTCCCTCCTCGGCTAATTCACCCAATGGCCCAGTTTCCTCCTCTGACCTCCTTGACCCCTCACCCTGCCAACGCAGCCCCACCAGACTCAAAGGGCTGGGTGGTTGCACCTCGGTGTGGGTGACGGACAGGGCTCGCGTGGATGCCCAGCCATCAGGAAGGGCCGAGCTGCTGCCAGGAGCTCAGCAGGAGCTCAGACTGGGTCAAACGTGCATGGCACATTGAGCTCACTGCAATCTGAGCAGAGGCTTTGAAAACCTGATTCTGCATTCAGACATCAGCTTTATTCAAAGGCAGCTCTCAGGGGGCAGAAGTGGCTCTTCTCCGAGGGGTGAGTCAGCCTGAATAACCAAGTTTGGCAGCGAGAGCCTCCCAGAGGGGTGAATGTCTAAACACACAAACACATGACAGCAGCAAAAGTGACGCTGTCTTTGGGGACACAGCCAGAAGGCAAGGGGACAGCCTCACGCTGGCCCGTGATCTCCATGACCAAGTCTGAGCCAAGGGCCCTGGACGCTAGGAAGCTTTCCCTGTGAAACTGCACAGCAGGCACAAACCTGAGCACACCCCAGTGCAGATCCTCTTCACTCCTGGGGCTCTCACGGATTCCACTTTCTTTCCAGGCAAATATTTACCTGGGCCGAGCAGGAAGCACAGTGGAACACACTTGCCTGATGTGTTTGTGAGGCCCAGGGTTCCAGGGGTAAGAAATGGAATATTTAAAAAATCCTCTGAAAGCCTAGAAACCTCGCATCGAGTCCTAGAAACTCACAGCTAAGATGTTTGCTTCTTCTGCATTTAGCACTCCTGGGATCTGGGGGCCCTGTCCCCAAAACCTCCCCGGAGGAGGCCAACACAGCTGATGGTTATCTGGGGCTTATGGCCACTGAGCAGAAGCCATTCTGACAGAGGAGGGGCACAGATCCAACAGGGTGCATTCAGTACGGCTATTTCTGGCCCCAGTTCATGCTGCAGCAAGTCCTCCAGATGCTATTACCTTCCTCTCTGTTTGCCTTTACTGTTCCCACAACCCACAGTGGAAACCGCACACACTTCGGGTCCGACCAGAGTCCCACCAGTCAGGGAAGCACGGACCAGGACCCCAGAACAGAGAGGCCTGTAGGGGACCCTGCAAAGCTTTCTGCTTGTTATTTCCTCTCACTACCTTTCTCCAGGCACCCTCAGCAACCTCAGCCAAAATCCCACTTCAGAGCTGCTTAGGCCAGGCACCACCTCCTCTGTGACAGTCCCAGAGCCCACCGGGCCATCATACACCGGAGGGCCGCAGTCCACTCCCCAGGCAGAGGACGTCTGTGGCCGGGATCTACCTGGAATCACATTTGTGTTCTCACCCTCTCCTTCACTGATTGATCCCTTCGGGGCGGGGGGAGAGGGTGCAAAATTCCAGAGAAAGATACAGACATCCAGGTTTTGTCAACAAAAATAAAACCCTGACTTTTCCAAAGATGTAGAATTCCCAAATCTTCAAAGCTAGCCTAAAAGTTGCATTTCAGAATTGCTGGATAGAGTAGCACATTGAAGTGTTTTGTGAAAATATTTTCAGCTGCCAACATTTTATCAGCAATACCAGGTGCATTCAGGATAGTGAAGGTGCAGGACAGGCAGGGCCCCGGGGTCAGGAGCTGGTGGCAGGAGTCCACGTGCATCCGTAGTTCCGGATGTTGCTGCTCTGGCTGCCTCTCCTGTCAGGGTGCCCAGGTCCCTGCGCCGGGCCTGGCCTCTGTTTCCCTGGCACCTGCGGGGTCACATCATGCGGGTTCACATCGTGCGGGGCAGGTGGGGGTCAGCAGCCTATCTCAGGCCCCACTGGAGAGCAGGCTGCCTGTCCAGCAGGGAGAACGGAGGGAGAAAAATGATGAGCAGCAGGAAGGACAGGGGAACGAATGCAGTATTTTTGTTCCAGCATTTATTCATCATTCGCTGTGTTGTAGGCTTTTCTTTTGGGAAATTTAAGGTAAGAAGGAAATATACAGTGAAAGGTCGAATGTAAAGAATGAGTACAGTAAACGACACACTGCCACAACTCCTCACAGCCCTCCCTGGCCTCACGCACGTTTGTCCCGCCGCTCCTGCTGCTTTCTGGAGCCCTTCTGGAACTGCTCCGTCATGACTCTCCTCATGAGGCGTGAGCAGAGATGCGGTGGGTGCTGGTGCCACGGCCGTGCAGTGCACAGGCGCTCGTAAAAGCTCACTGTGTCCTCAGCCACCTCATCACCCGATCTGGCACCTTGCACCTCTGGCTCTTCCCCAAAGTCAAAGTGACCATAAAAGTGAATGTTTTAGTCCAGTTCAAGACATCGCAGCAGCCACAACCGTGTGACTAAGGATACGCAAGAAAGACTTCCAGAACTGCTTCGGAAAGTGCCAAGGATGGTGGAGCAAGGGTCCTGGAAGCTGGGCAGGGACCTTCCGAGGGGACTGATGATGATGTGACTTGCTGGGGTAAAAGTTTATAATTTAAGCATTCGCCGTATTTTTTGATCCCACTGCGTTCCTAGAGAGGCAGAGAAAGATGAAGAGAGCCCAGTACCCGAGAAAACCAAGGAAAGGAAGTCTTTCAAGAAGAAAGTGTCCTGCGTGCGTGAAGTTGATACCAGGGAGACAGAAGGCAAGTCGGATGGAGACTGCGGTCGCCCCTGGGTCTGATGACACGACTTCTACTAGTGAGAGCTTTTACGGGATGTGGGAGCAGAAACAAAGCCGAGAGGACAAAGAGCGCGTGGACACCTGGAGATACTCAGTCAGAGCGCCCTTGGAGAACCTCCATGCAGAATAAAATCCAAGTGAAGAGTCAGCGAGGTGAGACCGGGCGGCGAGGACTGGAGTGCACGTCTGCCCTTCGTGGGAGGCATCTGAACCCCACGAGGGACAAGGGAGCCTGAGCCATCACGGCTCCCTGCTGAGGCCCCGGCTTGCGGGAGGCCTGCAAGTCTGAGTCCGCGTGGGCAACGTAGGCACTTAGGGAAATACTCTCAAATAACCTATTTTAAAAGGAGTCTGTGGGCATAGCTCACTGAGAAGGCCCTGGAACACACACACACACACACACACACACACAAATTAATGAACATTTGAAAGCGTCCACTTGGATGGGACAAGATGAGGACACGCGCCCACTGCGGATGAAGGGGAGCTGTGTCCTGCGGAACAGGAAGTGGACGGGTCTTGAGCAACAAGGTGGAGCTGGCGGCAGACATGGGAAGGAAGGATCCACCTCGCACTTCAGGGAGTGAACGTGACCTGAGGACAGAGCAGGGACACAGACGACAGCAGACACAGCAGCTCACCGTGCCCTGCAGGACAGCCCAGCCTCCTGCCGTGGGTCAGAACAGCTGCCTCTGTGCCCACAGTTCGGGGCTCCCCAAGACAGAGTCTGGGGTGGAGGTGAGCTGCTCAGTAGTGTGGTTCACCAAGCAGCTGGGTGCTCTGGGTCTGTTCAGTGCCAAGTCCAACCCGAGGAACCTGAGAAATCTGTCACTAAAACACTTTTCCACCAAAACACATCTCCATTTAGATTCTTCAAACTCATGGAGGTTTACATTTTTCTTTTTCAAAAGTGTTACAAACGTGTTGTAAGTGAGACCTGCCAGGACAAGCTTTCACAAGACATCCATCCTCACAGGGCATAATGACACATGCTTGTCATCCCAGCACTCTAGGAGGCTGAGGCCAGACTGTAAGTTTGAACGCAAGCTGGGCAACCTCGTGATGTACAGACCCTGTCTCAAAATTAAAAAAAAATTTTTTTTAAGAGGTTGAGGATGTAGCTCAGGGCAAAGGGGCTGAGCTCAATCCCCAGTATCATTAAAAAGAAAAAAAAGTTCTTGAGTTAGGAAAAGCAGAAGGGTCAGGGTTAGGGTTGGAGGGCAGAGGTGGGAGGGCTGTCATGGAAGAGCAGGGAGCTCCTACAGCATCTCTGCTGGGACAGCCTGGAGTTTTGTGAAGTGTCAGTGAGGCCCCACAGCTGGCACTGCACTGAAACTTTTGGTTTTTGATCTCAGCTAGTAGTGAGAGGCCAGAAGCCCCACTTCAAAGCCCCCACTGCCAGAGCGCCAGCAGGAAGGCCGAACTCAGGGAGCCCTGTGAAGTCTGAAGGATTATGTGGGCCACAGAACAGATGATGGGAGAGGCAGCGCGCGTTTGATATCTGCTCTTTGATTTCTTTTCAACGTTCTTATTTTTGGTTGGCGAAGGACAGACTGGGGCCTCCACACCCTGTAACACGGAAGATTAGCTCTCAGAGATAGCCGTGTCCCGGCCCTCTGAGGGCCTCAGGACATTCATAACCTTTATCTTCCTTTTTTTGTCAAATCCTGACTGTGTAAAAGCACTGCCACTCCAGGTCCAGTGACGAATGTGGTGTGGGTAACAGTATCCAGCCTGCCCTGAGGACGGAGCTTTCCTGCAAATCCAAGTGTGTGCAGATTACACCAGGATTCTTTGGAGGTTTAATCTCCTTTTTCTACAACAGTTGTACTCTTGGGGGGTGAGGGAGACAAAGGCCACAGACAAAGAGAAACATGTTCCAACACAGCACAAACATGCGTTTTGGGTAGCCCAGCATGCTTAGGGTTGAAAGCATATAATTTTCCAGGCATGTTGCACTCAGAAACATGTCTGGAGTACTTCATGTGAGGAGGCCTCACGCTCTGGAAGTAAAACAGAGGGCAGGGGCGTTCCTCATGCCTGGTTTTTTGTTATCCCCAGGCGTGAGAAAAAGCGACACTCAGGGCCCTAAGAAAGCACAAGGCCCAAAGGCAAGAGGCAGCTGTGGGTTCATCTGCTTAAAGAAGAGTGAAAGTAATTCCCAGTCTTCATGTGCATACAACTTGCCCTGAAGGATTCCTTAGAGTACCAAGAGAACCCTGACCTGTGGGGCATAGGTGCAGCACCCTCACGTGAGAATCCAAAGTCTGAGATATTCTGTGCACAGACAAGCCACCAACGCGTGACCGTGTGACTTTGCTGCACACACAAAACCCCTCAAAGTGTGCAACGTCACTGCCAGGCCATGCACAAAGCAGGGAAGGAACCCAATGAATTTCATGTTCAGATTTGAGTCACATCTTTAAGACAGCTCATTGTATATATGCAAATATTCTGAAAAATCTCATTTCTGAAACTCTGGTGCCAAGCATTTTGCACAAGTGATACTTAACTGACGGGCATGTGTTAGGGTCCATCAAGCCAGGATGCAGCTGGGTCCCAGGCCAGCGAGTGGTGCCGCTCACCGCACTCACCGAGTGCTGGCTGCTGTGGCCACAACAGCACTTGACTGGTCACAGATGCGAGGGCCCAGCCTGCAGAGGGAAGTTGCCGCCTTCGCCACTGCCGTAGCACCTGGGCTCCTCAGAGGCTTGAACAGCCCAATGGATCTGACACTGCTGAGTGGTGACAATGGCCAAACTCACCAACACGCCCTGCCCCAGGCCCGGCCCTGTGTCTGAGTGGGTGCCTGGCTCTCACCGGGGAAAGGGATTGGAGGGAGGTGGCTCGCTTTGGGGTCAGGCAGCCGACAGGCCAGTGGGACTATCCCATCACCTCTTCCCCAGCTGTGACCCTGGTGCTGGGGAAGGCGGGGCCCTGGAACCAGAGGACCGGACCGTGCAGGATGCACAGCAGGGCAGGCAGAGGAGAAGCCCAGAGGAGAACCACCGACTGTGCAGTGATCAGGAAATACAAGGCCTGGTGTCAGGCTGTGGAGAGCGGACGGAGCAGCTTGTCCTGAACAGTGCCCATGGGCATGGCAGAGCCGCCCCCAGCCAGCTCCCAGTCACTCTGTCTGGGCTGGGCGCATAGTCCCCGTGCACCCGAGGGCGAGACGTGCCATGCAGAGGCTCCGTGGGCAGTGCTGGCAGTGCCACCTGCTCCAGCTCGCTTCCTACGTCTTCTGTCTGGCTGGGAACCTGCTACACTTACTTCTGTTGCATCCTACATTGCACGTGTTTTCTCTAGCACTTGCCATATGAGCACCAAATGTGTGTTTGCTTATCTCTCATCCCAGAGACAACACAAACCTAGCAAACAAACGGTACTGGCTCATTTAATGATTATCTATCCAAGTAAAACTAAAGGGAAATCCTCTTTTCTTTAAATCTCCCAACAGGCTGAAACAATGAAGCAAAGTGTAAAGCTGCCGAGTGCCCCCAGGCCTGTGGGGTAAAGGCCACCCCCAGGCTGTGCTGCTGGGAGGGAGTGGAGCCTTTGCGGGCTGGAGCTCAGCGAGAGCTCCTGGGTCACGGGAGCCGCACCCGGGCAGGGGACTCAGGACCTGGTCCCTCCCTTTTACTTCTCCTCCCTCCTCTTCTTGCTGGCTCATGGAGTGAGTGGGTTTGCCGGATGCATGATCCCCCATCCACAGCTGGTGCCCCCAGAATGGGTGCAGAGCAATGCGTCCTCCTGGTCTTGGACTGGAAGCAACAAAGCCATGACTCAAAGTAAATCTCTCTCCATGAGTGAGTTGCCTCAGGGATGCCACTGTGGTGATGGAACTCTAACTGACACAAGTAGCGCAAAACCAGGAAGGGCCAAAATCAGGAAACACTCTGTGTCCCATTCCACAGTGTCGCCACTGCCACTGACGCGCACTGGGCTACGAGGATGTCAGAGAGGCCATGTGCTCCTCGGCTTTGGGTCCCTGTGCCCAGCTCGGTTCCGCCGTGGAGTCCTGGGTCACCTGGTTGGTGTGATGTACCCTTGCCTGGGCCCACCCACATCTCCTGAGTTCAAACTTGTCAAGAATGAGTGATTCAAATATTCACCAAGATGACTCCAGTCCGAGCTTTGGTTGTAAATGTGGAAGGAAGAGGAAGTGGGCTCCGTGTGGCATGATGTGACGGCGGGATGTGAAGACCTGTCATGGAGTCAGGAGGCGGAGAGCACAGCGTGTCCCTGACGCCACAGCTGGCCTCGGAGGGAAGGCCTGAGGTGCACACTTAGGCCCCTGGTGTATGTGCTTTCTTTCCCTGGCACCAAGAACTCCTTAAGCCTTGCCATGCGTGCTGCCTCCTTCCCTGTGACCTGTTGGGCTTACTTGTGATCCTTGTCCATACTGTGCAGCCACAGACAGAGTGGCCAGATTGCTGTGTCCACACCTGACTGCAGTGTGATTTGTGTGACAGCCCCGCTGAGGACTGAGCAGCGCTTCAAAACCCCCTTGGCACATCGCCATGCAGGAAGAGGAGGCCCAGGCTTTTCTCCTCTTTCCCCTTCTGCAGCATGTGACTCGCATCTTGCAGTGCCTCCTGGACAGCCCTCTGCTAGCAGGGCCCTGCACCTGGAGTCCTGAGATTCCCACAACGCTTCTTATTCCAAGGAATCAGCAGCTTCCCTGCACAAGGCTGACCTCATCTAGTCCCTGTAATCAATGAGATAAACTTACATTCACAGTCTGTACCACTAGAGCATTAAAAGTGATCCCTCCAAGGTGTGGCTGGGCTTGCAAGTTGCGCAGTGGAGTTCCTGTTTTGAACATTCCCAAAATCCTGAAGAAGGGTCGGTGTTGGGAGACAGTCAGGGCTGGCTCATCAGGAGACAGAAGTACTATCCACCTGCAACCCAAGGGTGACCGGCCCTCTGCCAGGAGAAGCAAGACATTAGAACGTGTCTAAGAGAAAAGAATTGTGCACTCAATGGCTTCCATATTGTCCCCCTGCATTCTGGTCACTAATAAGCACAGAGACCAAGGCCGCTCTGAGTCTGAAACAGCAGAAGTTCTTGAAGGAGGAGCTGGCAGATTCATAGCTTCATTTGCTCAAATAACAGGATGAGGAACACACGAGCACCTGGCAGAATGTCAAGGACCTCAGTGGCTCTGCCAGGTGCCCAGCCCTCTCAGCTCACCCTTCAGAGAGGCCACCTTCCCACTGCCTGTCTCACATCACAGATGGGGTCAAACACAGTGGCTGTGAAACCCATGGCCCTGAATCTGCATTGTCCTGCTTTACGCCTGAACGCTGGAGAATGTGTCCCTGCTCGAAATACTTCTCAACCTGAGCTTCCATGTCTCATTCTGCTTCCTAACAATCCAAGGCCCAATGGACTGCACTATTTCCAAGTCCCTTTTCACCCCACTAGTCCCTCTATCAATTTCATCAGTAGAAGATTATGTGGTTTAGGTCTAAAATATCCCCCCCAAAGGCTCATGTGTTCAGAGGTGGGGCTTTGAGAAGGTGACTGGACCCTGGGCTGTAAACTTGTCAGTGAACGCATCCACTGATGGACTGGTAATTGGTGGCTTTATTGGAAGGTGATGGACACAGGTAGTGGAGGCTACCTGAAGGGAGAAGGTCATGAGACAGTGACCTTGGGGAGGATACCTCATGCCTGGGACCTTCCTCACTCTTTCTGCTTCCTGGCTGCCATGAAATGAGCAGTTTCTTCCACCATGCCTTTCCACCATGACGTTCCTATCTCACCACAGCCCTGAAAGCAATGGAGTCAGCTGACCATGGACTGAAACCATGAGCCGAAATAAACCTTTCCTCCTCTGAGCTGACTTTCTCAGGTATTTTTTTCACAGTGCCAGAACACTGACACAAATCTTGATGTCAATTCCAGCTTAATACCAGCTGTATTTCCCTCAGGATTCACGCCTTCTCTTTGAGATTATGATCGTGCCTAATGTCTTTTTCAGTCAGCAACTCAGCCTGGGCTTAATATGCTGCTCCTTCTGGATAAAATGATAACAAAGGTGGACATTGCTCAGTCAGGGCACAAATGCACAATTATTTCACACTCAGTAACACTGCAGGCTTAAGAACCCCTTGCCACAAATACCTAAATTAGTCTAAAACAAAATAAGACGCCTACCTCATGGACATCATAGTTTAGTCTCATCTAGTACACTGGAGTGCTGGGAACTTAGGGGTAACACTGACAGAAGCTGGATTTCAGTGAACACGGCTCAGGATCTCTACAGTTTGAATAACAATAATGGTCCCAACCAGCACTTCCTGTGAAGATGTGTACCAACAGTCGCGGCACAGACAAAGCGGAGTCAGCCGATTTTCCTGCTCTCTGGGTTCTAAAAGAGCTTCCATTCAGCATGCAGCCCAGCCTTGTCCTTCTCTCTATCCACCAGATGTCGGCACAGCACCAGCGCTTTCCTCTCGAGGAAGACTCAGCACTGAAGGCGCCATCTTGGAAGCAGAGATAGACCCTCAGCAGACACCAAACCAAGTGATGCCCCTGGGGACTCTCCCACTTCCATAACAGCGAGCGACAAATGTATACCGTTCATCAGTTACCCAGTCTGCCTCATTGTGATGGTATGAACACATGAAGATAGCACAGCTGTCTTTTCTATCACCAGTCTGAAATGTTCTTCATGGAATATAAAAACTATGCATCAGTCTTCTTACTCTCTTGTCTCAAGTCTATCCTAGACCTCTAAGAATCCACCTGTTGTTGCAACAGTGACCTACTGGCTCAGACTATTCAGGCTGTTAAAACAAAATATTGTAAATCAGGGATTTATAAGCAACAGTCATTTATTTGCTCATAGTTCCGGAGCAGAGATGCAAGGTCAAGGAGCTAGCAGGTTGGTCCTGGTGAGGGCTCACTTTTTGGTTCATGAATGGCACCATCTTGCTGGTAGAAGGGCTGAGCTAGCTCTCTCGGAGACTATTTACAAGGGCACTAATCCCACTGAACAGGGTGCCACCCTCATGAGCTCACCACTTCCTGAAGTCCTCACCTTCGGGCTTAGAAAGTCAACACACAAGAGGAGTGCAACTCTCAGTCCAAGCATTTGCTTCCCAGATGCCCGGGAAGTTACAGGCTCCTGCTTTCTCCCAACCCAGGCCATCCTCACAGAGACATGTGCACGAGGAAAAGCTGCCGAGTCATGCTGGCCTAATCCAGGTCAACTGGAGCATGGGACAGGAGAGGCCTGTGGTGCTTGCCTATCTCTTCTCCCTACAACCCTTAACGAGCTATCCTTGTCCTGGGCTCTACCTTCCGGGAACCTAATCCCCCCGACCCTGAGACTCAGCCAGGGACCGACCCACCTGCTAGGTGTGAAGGTGAGGAATTACTATGTCTCTGGGGACTGCACCTTTTATGGAAAGCTCTGAATGACAAAAGTGCTGCAGATCAGAACACAGTTAAAGAGAATAAGAGATGACAAGAGGAAATATATGAGGGTGGTGGCTGCTGTCTCCTGGTGAAAGAAGGTTCCCCAGTAGTTGAATGCCTTCATCAGTGCCTCCAGTGAGTGGAAAGTAAGGTTTGATTCTGGCCGAGCTCTGGAAATGCAGCCCTGCCAAGGCCTTGGGATTTGCTGAAGGACAGCACAGTAGCCAGTCCCAAGCTTGTCTGCCTGCATCGTGGTGCACAGGGCATGGCGTCTGGGGCTTTCAGATTGAGGCCAGAACTAGAGCAAGGGAAGAATAAAGGAAGCAGATGCTGTCAAGATAGTTTATTGGCTTGATTCATTAGGTGCAGCAGCTGCCACAAAGAACACAAATTCCTGGAGAAGCACTAGCCAGATAGCATGTGCTTTCCAGAGCCTGATGGAGAGCACAGATAAGGCCTGCTTTTAAGGTATCATGCTCCCCATAACTGGGATTCCTTCTAAAAGCAGGCAAGTGAGTGTGTGTGTGTGTGTGTGTGTGTGTGTGTGTGTGTGTGTGTGTAGAGGAAACACAACCATGGCACTGTGCTGGGATAATGCTACGGCAGTTGTGCATTCCTCTTTTCCCAAAGTAATGGCACCTGGAACTGGGGACTGGGATTCCCAGAGCTCCTCTGTCAGCCTTGCTCATCCTCAGCAATTTTTTCCCCTTTTTTCTTCATTGGCACATTTTAGGTATGCAGTACGATTACACTCATCATTGGGATCTTGTACCTTTACATGATACATCTTGATTCCCATTTTTCCTCTTTCTCCTTCCTTCCCTTCACCCCCTCCACCCTTCCCTATTTACAAAGACTTTGTTTCCATTTTTTTCTTTTCTCTTATTTTTCTTTTCCTTTCTTAGCTTATCCCTCTACCCCTCTTACTTCCCCTATACCTTTAGACCTTTTTTCCTATTACACATTATTGATTATTTATACTTTTAGTTTATCACAACAGAGGAACTATTTACACGTGTGTCCTATTAATTTCATTTAAGCATATGTCCTCAATATGCATTCACTTAGCTATAAATGTCTCTAGTTTTTGTCCTTTATGCCTGAGTAGTACTCCATTTCATTAAAAAACCACATCTTCTTTATCCAGTCTCCAACTGATGGACAATTGGGCTGTTTCCAAATTTTAGCTATTACAAATTGTGCTACTATAAACATGGGTGTGCATATATCACTATGGTATGATTCTTTTCATTCTTTTGGGAAGATACCCAGCAGAGGGATGGCTGAGTCAAATGAGACTTCTAATCCTAGTTCTTTGAGGTATCTCCATATTGATTTCCACAGTGGTTGCACCAGTCTGCACTCCCATCAATAATGGAGCAGGGTTCGTCTTTCCCCACAACCCCGCCAACATTTGTTATTGGTTGATTTCTTGATAGGAGCCATTCTTTCTGGGGTGAGGTGGAATCTCAGTGCTGTTTTCATCTGCGTCTCTCAAACGACCAGTGATGTTGTACATTTTTTGATATGTTTATTTGCTACTTTTACTTTTTTATTTGAGAAATGTCTGTTCATTTCATATGCCCATTTTTGAATTGGGTTTATAAATTGGGGGGGGTCTGATTTTTTTTTAGTTTTGTATATATTTTGGATAGTAGACTTTTGTCTGAGGAACAGCTGGTAAAATTTTTTCCCACATTGTAGGTTGTCTCTTAGCTTTGTTGGTGATTTCTCTTACTGTGCAGAAGCTTTTTAATAAGATGAGATCCCTGTTGTTGATTTTTCGTGCTAGTTCTCATGCTACTGAAGATTTATTCATAAAGTCTTTTCCTATGCCAATGTCTTCAAGAGTTCTACCTTCCAGAAAGTTTAGTGTTTCTGGTTTAATATTTATATCTTTAATTCACCTGGATTTTAGTTTAGTGCATGGTTAAAGACAGGGATCTAGTTTTAATCTTTGGCAAGCTGAAATCCAATTTTTCCAGCTCCACTTATTAAAGAAGTTATCTTTCCTCCAGTGAGGATGGCTGGCTCCTTTGTCAAAGATTCATCCTCTGCAATTTAATTCCAGAGATAAGGGCCAGAATTCTGCACAGCACAGTGCTTCTGGAAACCACCCAGGCCACCCCTTCCCTGGAGCCCCAGCCCCTACCCAGCCAGAACCAAGGGGCTGCCACATTGCCCCTGCACACAGGGCACGAAAGGTCCCACATCCTGGGAGGCCAACACAGGTAGGGCTCTCAGTGCTGCTCATCTTCCCTCTGCAGTCTTCCTTTTTCCTCTATTAGGTTAGAGTGCATAACGTGTAACACATTGCATAAAAGAATAACTAAAAGGCAACTCTGGGTGGGGTAGCCACTACCCAGGTCAAGAAAGGGAACTGCCCAGCCCCTGGGAAGTCTCCTGTGCAGGAAGGCCTGGCTGCCGCAGCCTGGCCAGCAGGGGGTTCCCAGCTCCTTCCTGTTCCTCCCCCCACTGTGCAGGGCACTGTTTAATTGGTGTCCCAATCAAATATCACGTCCAGGTGACGTGGGGTCTGACGTGATCTTGTTGGGGCAGGGATGGACACTTAAATGTGAGTGTATATTTCTATATAATGCATATGAGGGGAATCATGATTTTACAGATAGTGAGTGTTATGGATCAGGTCTGGGTGTCCCCCAAAGCCTCTTGTGGTCTGAGGTGCTGAATCGGGAGCGTGTGCTCACTAAACCACTAAGCCTGAATGACAGGCTTAGCATCGCCCCAATCCCAGTATGGGATAAAGGGGCAGAGAGACGTGGTAAGGCTCCCTTGTTGCCTCTGCTGCCTCATGTGCACCATGTTGTTTCTCCTCTGTGAGGCCCATTTGTCATCCCTGCCTTGGAGCCAGCCGACTATGGACTAAACCCTCTACAACTGTGAGCATATAAACCCCTTCCCCTTAACTTTGAGCATCAGGTATTTTGGCTCAGCAATGAGAGAAAAGTAATTAACAAAGTAGGCTTAAAAAGCTGTTGTGGCTGGGTGTGTTTTCTAATTTTATTTGATTTACTACATGTTTATGGTACATAGTAATTACATCACCATGCAGAGTTGGTACGTGTACATAACACATTTTAATTATTTTTATGTCCCCTCTCCTCCATCTTTTGTTCCCCTTCCCACTTGCAAAAGATCTATCTCCCTATTTCCTATTATTCTGCATTCATGACAGGAACAGGCAGCAGACTCATCTATCAGCAAAGTCTAATTAAATTCCTACTGTGTTCACACAGGACAGTGGGGTGGAAGAGTGACAGGAAGAGGGTGCAGTCCTTTTCTCAGGGGGGCGCTGCCTCTGGGCACAGTGACAACTGAAACCCAGCATCTCCTGCCTCTACAGCCATCCAAGGCAAGGTAAGTGCAGGCCAAGTGCATGCAAAAGACCTCCAGGGGCTGAGACAGGTGTCAGGTGAGCTCTGTGAGTAATCCATGCAGCACCAGACAGCAGGGCATTCCCTCGGGTCTAGTTCTGCACATGGGGTGGGAAAGAGGTTCTAGAACATTCTAGAACATTCCCCAGTCTAGGGAGACCATAGTTGAGCACAGACTCTTGTCGTCAACTGGCTCTGAGACTGACAGTACGATGAACCACTGCTCCCATGAGCTTGTCACTCCTCCTCCCTCACACCCACACGAACCAGGATCACAAGTCCAGTAGCTCCCGTGTGTGACCCCAACTTCTTAGAAAGACTACAGTGAATTTTTAATGTTAAGAAGGGCCCTGGTTTCTGTTCTTGCCCTTCTTCCCACCCTTCATTTACTTCTTTCTTCATTTGCTTTTTTCTGGAGACAGGGCATTCCTCCATTACCCAGATGGGTCTCCTGGCTTTAGGGGAATTTCCTGCTTCAGCCTCCAGAATAGTGGGACTATAGGTGTGCTGCTCCTGGCACCTCCCACCTCTGAAAACACACACACACACACACACACACACACACACACACACACACAAAAG
>NW_022900931.1:31106157-31120681 GCF_012274545.1 Fukomys damarensis | reverse complement strand
TGCATGTGTGTGTGTGTGTGTGTGTGTGTGTGTGTGTGTGTGTGTGTGTAAATCTGTCTTCTTTAAAAGATGTCAGCTCTATTTTTAAACTAAAGGAAGGGAATAAGGGGGCTAGGGGTGTAAGGGAGGGTCATAGGGATGGATATGACAAAAACTTATGTGCACATATGAAAGTACCACAATAAAAGCCATTATTTTATAAAATCAATACATGCCACTAAAAATATATTTGAAAGATGATTTCAGCCATTGTCAGGTTTCCCCACAGAGATGGTCATCACTTCTCACAGATCTGCTATGTCCAAGGAGGACAAGGAGCATCTGGCTGTGAGGAGCATGGGTCTCCCTTCCTCTGGGGTGGTGGTAACGGCCTGTTTTGTGGATTAGGAAATGCTGCCCCCTCCCCCAGGAAGCTGGGGAGAAGGCAGTGATATCAAAAGGGACAATTTCAAGAGTGTAATTAGGACAGAGTCTTCCGAGAGTTCAAGTTAGAAATAAAGAAGAAGGTTAGAGGAGGTGGTGAGGGGAAGGGTTTTCCTTTGGCTGAGGTTGGACCATGTTTTGCCTTGTACACTCTTCAGAGAGTGGGGGATGTGTGGATGTCAGAATCGGATGTGGCTGGCAGCAGCTATTCACAGTGTTCTGGTTTTCTTAGGGATTCATCTACCCTTCACAGGGTGAAATACTGACGGTAATGTCCTCCATTATCAACATGAGGGACTTAAATCCTGCCTCTCCCCACCACCCCAAAGCAGCATGTTTCAGGGACCAGCAACAGAAGTCTCCTAGGACATTAGACTTGCAGTATGAAGAGAATTGTGGGAAACCACTTAGTATAGTAATAACCTTCTGATCGGCATATTGGATCATGAGTTTATCAATTAGCTTCCCACTTGTGATCCCTCCAGAGATCCTTTGGTTGCTGCACATTCTAAATCCTAGTATCTCTGCCCCTGGTAGATGAGTGGGGGTGGAACCTTTGTAATGACTTCCCTTTAATTTAAGTTATGTGGCATTGCTTTCCATTGCCCTCTACGAGATACATGTATGTAGTATTTGGACTATGAGACATGAACATGTTCCTCCCAAATAGTACACATGTGATCCAGTTTTCTCTTGCTGTGACAAAATACCTTAGAAAATCAACTTAAAGGAGGAAAGATTTGCTGGCTCACAGCTTCAGAGGCATCAGTTCATGGTCAGCTGGCTCCGTTGTTTCTGGCCTTGTAGTAAAGCAGAACATCGTGGCAAAAAGGCAGGCAGAGAAAATTTGCCCACTTTGTGGTGGCCAAAGGGAAGTGGGAGGGGCAAGAGGAAGGAGTCAGGGAAAAGATATCATCCCCAAGGCCAAGGCCAAGGCCAAGGCCCTATGCCCTGCTCCCTTCAACTAACCCCATTTCCTAAGTCTTCATTACCTCCCAATAATCCATCAAGTTTGAGTCCATCAGCAGATCAATCTATTGGTGAAGTTAGAGCCCTCTTGATCCATTCACCTTCCAAAGCCCCGTCTTGGAGCGTGAGCCTCTTAGAGGCCATGAGATCCAAAACAGTATACACTGATAATCTTTTGTTTGATGACAATATTCCAAATTATTTATTCATCAAACAGCTTCTTTGTGAGTCATAACAGGACTTGGTTGAAGGACGGTCTGCTTTTTCTCAGACACCTGTCATCACAACCTCTCAGGAAAATCTCAGGGGCCACAGGCAGCCAAAAATGAAAAATTGCAGCCATCCAAAATAGTCTTTGCAAAACAAACATCTGGGATAACCATGCAGAGCAATCATTTTGCTGGGTTGATGGACTATTTGAGCCTTGTAGGTCCAGCCCACACCAGATCTGCGAGGGCTTCTGCAGAGAACCTACTGTGAGCAGATCTGGACCTGGAGAAGTGCAGTTTAGCAGCTGGGACAGGCCCAGTGGCTGCTCTCAGGGAGGTGCTCCTCGGGCCTCCACAGGATCTGTGACCCTTTCCATATGTGAGTGAAAGCATTTGTTTTACTGCCTGAAGTTAAGCTACTGTACTGATTTTCTGTTTCTTAGGCTCCTCTTCTCCTTAGTACAATAACATACTGCCTTTAAGTTCTGACTGACAGTCTGGACTGCTAGACGGAGAGTGGGAAAAATGATCTCTACAAAGTCAGACCTGTACTATTGATTACCTTTAAAGATTATTTTAAAAACTTCATTAGTCCATTTAGGTTGACATAATAAAATTCCTGCCAATAAAAATGGCACTGGAAGATACGCTTGCTGTGGAGGACCCAACTAGGATCTCATTTCCATCCCCAAAACAAACTCAGAAGGCAGAGAACTGGTTTCTTGACAGACGTTACATAAACAGACACAGCCAATTTGAATCCAATTTTCCTTATGCAGTTTCACTGACCACGGACTGAGTTGGAAGCACTGAATGGGGTTTTTGAAGCCATAGAAAGATGATTTTAGAATTGCATGGCACAATTTGGAAGTCAATTTCAGCTTGTCTGGGATATGATTTAGAAAAGGAAAGGTGCTACAGAGATTAACCAGAAAAGTTGTTGGCTGATCTGAAGCCTAGGAGAATCAGAGGCACAATGGGAGAAGTGTGCAGCTCCCTCAAATGATGTGTAGGAAGAAAGTTCCATTTCTTCCTAATTTTATTTTCAAAGGGCGGTAAACACCCATAGGCTGCACTGATCTTTGCTAGCTCCCTCTCCATGAACTAGTAGCCATAATAACAAATCTCTGTCTTTAGATTTTACAAAGATCTCTTTCTTCTGATCGCCACAAAACCAGGCAAGACAGACACTAAGCAAGATAAATGTGGTACTTTAAATACCTAAACTGGATACCGCATTAAATGGAGTTGAATATTAATGAAAAGTAAATCATTGAAGGCCACTAGGAAGAATTGGGAGAAAAGGTTACAAAGTGGCTACAGAAATCCTAAGAAGGTGATATTCAAGTAACAGAGGGTTGGGGACAGACCCATGTGGCTTCCTGTGAAAAGCAGCCCAGGCAGAGGAGCAGATACAAAGGCCCTGAGGTAGGAATCAGCTGGGAATCTTCCTTGACAAAGAAGATGGAGAGGAAGTCTGAAAGGCGTCAGAAAAGCCAAGAGTATCATGTTCTAGAAGCCAACAACAAAAACAAAGAAAAACAATTTTGATGAAGGGAGACTACATTAATTGCACCAGTGTGGCTAGGGGTATTAAGAGAGTTGAGGGTTGAGAATTAACTGTAGGATTTAGTAAAGCAGAAGTCACTGAGGACTGAGGGCAGAGTCATTTTGTTGGCATGACTGGACCCAAACATAGCGGTAGTGGTTGGACAGGAGACCAGGAGGACAGATATCGGAAGCAATAAAATGTATGTCTCTGGGGATTTCTGTGGTAACGGAAAGGAGATAAATGAGACACTCGGAGCGGAAGTGAGGTTGGGAAGTGTTTCTGTTCTCTGAGGACAGAAGTATCACTAGGACTGTACGCCCAGAGGGACAGCCCAACCGTAAGAAGGCCGGTGCTGGAGCAGCGCCTTGAGCAGAAGAGGGTGGTCGTGGTGTCTGGTCTCGAGCCCAGCAACAAAAGAGAGACGCGGCGGGGGAGAAACGGGCTCAGGTGTGAGGACAGGCGGATGTGATGGTGGAGATTCTTGGGAGTTCCTCCATCTTCTTCGTTTTCTTTTTTTTTTATCTCTCATTGAATTTATTGGTACATTTTAGGTACACAGTACAGTTACATTCATCATTGGGATCTTGGACCTTTACGTGACAGGTCTTGGTTCTCATTTTTTCCCCTTACCCCTGCCCTCCCTTCACCCCCTCCTCCCTTCTTTGTTTTCTAATGGAAAAGAACTGCAGCGGGGAGAGAGAAGTGAGAGGTGTTGAAGTTTAAGGATGGCAGAAACACTATGTGCTCTCTGGGGAACAGGCCTGGTAAAGTGCCCGTCACACGCATCGAGAGCCCGTGGCTGGTCTCCGTGTGACTGCACAGCTGGCAGCCATTACACAGACAGGCGGCCTTCAGCATGGAGGGGATTTACTGTGGCGCCCTTCATAGAAAAGGTTCACTGGGGCTGTGATCCAAAACACCACACGCTGGGCAGCCTAAATGGTACGCATGACATCTGCAGGAAGCTGTGTCCTCCAGGCTTCAGGACAGCAGGAGGTGAACCGACTACTCAGAGAAGAGTTTGGGGGTCTACACTGAGTGTGTACACACACACACACACACACACACGTGCCACATACACTTCCTGAAGCTCTCTTAGGGTAGGAACACAGATGCATCTTTCAGCTTTTCAATGGGCCATTGTTACGGACTGAACTGCATCCCCTCCTCCTCTCCTAAAGGGCACGTTGAAGTCCGAAGAGTCACGGCCTTGGATGGTCACTGTGTTTGGAGATAGAGCCTTTGACTCGGTTTGTGCTGTATAACAAAATATTGAAGTTTTATAAAAAGTACAAATTTATTCCTCACAGTTGTGGAGGACAGGAAATCTGAGAACAAGTCCCTGGAAATTGGGGTCGCAGAGTCTGTCTGCTCCGTTTCCAAGATGGGGCACGTGGCTGTGCCTTCGTGTGGGGGAGGCAGAAAGAAAAAAGGGATAAATACTATTCCCTGATATTGAAGAGCCGAAGGGGGCAAACATACTCCCCAGTCCCATTAACTACTCCTTAGAGGCCCTCCCCTTAATACTGTGTCTCAAAGTGTTTACACTGCAGCGTGTGAATTTTGGAAGATACCCTTGGAGCACAGATTTAGAGAGTAATTAAGTTGCTGTCCTTCAGTGGGCTCTAATCTATGTGATTAATGTCATATATGAGGAGGAAGTTGGACACCATCAGACACAGCAGGAACACTGAGCAGACACAGGGAATATGGCTACCTACAAGTCAAGGAGAGAAGTTCAAAAGAAACACACCTCGGGAGCCAAGTGTGGTGTAATCCCAGCACTCGGGAGGCTGAGGCAGAAGGATCGCCAGCCTGGGCTACAGAGTGAGTTCAAGGCCAGCTGGAACTACAAAGTGAGACCACGCCTCAAAAATAAATAAATAAATAAATAAATAAACTAAACTCAGATTCCCCGAATGAGAAGGGAATGAAATTCTGTCTTTTAAGCCACCTTGTCTTCTGTGCTGTGTTATGGCCGTCCAAACAAATACAGGCACCTGCTTTCCCTTTCCTTGGTCAGGATAGCCACTGCAGGGATGGTGAAGGGAATTTCTTTTCACAATGTAATAGACTGACTGAATGATATGCATCTTTCTCATCAAAATGATCCAGAGGATTCGTACTTACATGTCCATAGATGAAATCTTAAATGGGTCTAGGAGCTTTCCCAAGCCCCTCTAGTTCCGTGAACTATGTCTTTTCAGCAGTTAGAGTGTTTGGGCTGGACAATAACCCATGCTCTGCTCTTCACTGGAAGTCACCAGCTCCCCTTCGGGAGCCGCAGGGAAAGCAGTGGGTGCGGTCAGCTTTGCTTCCGTCTCTGCAGTTCACGTGCATCCCTGTTTTTCTCACCTGCCTGTTTCTGGGGCTGGCCCGATAGCAAGAGGACTGATAGACTTTAAGGGCCGTCTCCCATGGAGTTGTTCTCTGGCCCTGGGGCTCCCTGAGCGGCAGGTGTGTGGCATCTACCCTTTCTCTGGACTCATAATCTGCCCACAGAACATCCAACTGGAAGCCCCCTCCCGACTCCTGTGATTTGGGCCCACACTGGGCCTCCGGATTTGTTTGTCTCCTCATCTCAGCCGAGGTCCTTTTGAAAACTGATTGCTCCCTGGATGGGATGCTCCTGGCCATCTTCCATACATCTACTGGACCCATGGGGAAACCCCAGGGCTTTTGTCAGGTTTTGGCTAAAACAAAACTCTTGTCCAGTGAAACTCTCTTTTGGTGCCACTGACATCACAGAGCCCACCACAGCCAATGGCAAGAAGGCCAAGGGACATTCATCCATGGACACAGGGCCCTCCAGAGGTCCCCACCTCCACCACTTGCCTTGATTTGGGTGGGAAGCCCTTTCTCCTTTCCTCCTTCTGGGGAATACACATTTGCTCTCCAGCTCTTCTTTTCTTGCCAAGATCTTCGCTCAATTCTCTCAATTCATTGCCTTTCATGGGCTGGAGTTTGGTTTTCCTTAATGAACTTTTCAATCTCCTAGAATGTGGGGACACGGCACCAGTTCTTTCCCCAAAGGCCTTCCCACTTCCACACCCTTCGCTCTGAGTTGTACCATCTAACCTGTGGGTCCAGGCAGGACCCAGCGCCCCTAGAGCTGACCAGAAGGACCCGTACTTTCTGTAACTGGCACTTTGCCATTTCTCAGGTGCCTCTGGATTCAAGTGGGGAAACACAGACCATAAAAACCTGCATCCTGATGCTCATGCCTCCTCCTGCTCAGGTAGGGTGCTGTATACCCTCCCCACCCGGATCATTTGAGGGTGCTGGGAGGTTCACACCTAGGAAGAAAGGATGCTTGGTCCTGCTGGACAACTCAGCTGTCCTGCTGCCCCTGGGAGGACATTTGGGACATTTACACCCAACAACCCGCACACAGAAGACACCCGAGACAGTAAGAGGACACAAGGCTACACTTGCTTTCCTTCTTCTGCAGGTATTGTGTTCTAACATGTGAACCTAAGCAGTGTGGCCTGTACCTAGCATTTAGTGGGATTTTTTCAGTTAGAGTCCAAGCACGCACCTGCCACAGAATTCAGGAAGGAATTCCACTTTTCCCTCAACCTGGGGACTCGAGGATGTGACAGGACCCTCGCTTCTCTTCCCTCTCTTCGCTCGAGCTGTGGCGGCCTTGTCTGTCACCAGATGGGCTGCAGGGATCATCTGGAGCAGTGAGCTCAAAGCCATGGTGTGCCAGCCGGGAGGCTGGTGTGGCCGGGCTGCTGGGCAGGTCAGACCCCACCGCGGTCTCTGAATGCAGCTCTGTGCCGGGCAGCCGGCTTCAAGCTTCAAACACCAAATCTGTGTTCTCTGGCCCGAGACATCCTGAACCTGTCACAGCATGCAGGCGCAGAGGAAACCACATGAAAAGAAGCCCTCCTTAACCGACACTGGGCTGGACTGGCCTGTTTGTTTGTCTTGTGTGTTGTTTTCTTTTAATGCTTTTCAGGATCAAAGCCCTTTGCTAGATTTTTTGGTGCAGTGGTGAGAAATTTTGTCTCCAAGCAAAGGTCATTGGATCAAACTTTTGGATTTAGGATGGTGGAGGCTATAATTTTTCTTCTTGGCAGTGATGGGCCACTGGAGAAAATTATAAAAGAGACATTGTGCCTCTCTAGTGCATCAGCTGAGACCAAGGAAATGGATTGAATGGAAAGTGACGCTTATCCTACTTAGAGTTAGAGTTGTTTGCCCAAATGAGGGCAAAACAACTTTCGAGGCCAAGGGGAATCATAAGGGCAATGAACCAATGAGGCTGGAATTTCTAACCATACTCGGAATGTTTTCTTGTATCTTAATGCTAAAAACTGCCCTATGCCAATGTTTTATGTCAGCATGTGTTTGAACAGGTTGGGCAGGGCCACTTTGCAATGTCAGGTGGCCTTCGGGGTGACCCTGGACCTCACCTTGGTGGTCCTGGCAGGTAGTCCACTACATTCTGAGGACCCTGCGGTGGCCACCACACAGCTGACCAGGTGTAGGATGGGCTGGGCAAGCCAGACTGCACTGAGGACGGGGCCAGATGCAGCAGTGAGAGGAGAGGGGCAGGACACAGTGGGCACTGTCGCCCAGAGTCTAGTCTGGCCGGTGGCTGCCTCCTAAGTGAACGCTGTGGGGGGACCAGGTGTAGACAGGCTGCTGCAGCCTGACAGCAGACCCCATGGGCTGGGCGCTCTCCCCACAAACGGCTGTCCTGGTCCTCAGGGTGGAAGGACCTATGGCTGTGGTCAGCCACCAGCTTCCAGAGACCTTAGAGGCTCCACCCACCACACTGGGACGGGGTCCAGGCTTCACTTGTACCTGATTTAGCAGCTGGAAAGCAGATGTGGGGGGTGCAGGGCTTCTGAAGCTGCACTCAAAGGACTCCCAACCCCCAGCCTAGGGTCAGATGGCTCCACACGGGCCAGGCCGATTCTCATGCCAGCAGCTATGAAGGATTTTCAAGGACTGCCAGCCATCTCTGTGGACCTCTTGTCGTGCCAAGGACCAGAAAACTGCCCTCTTTGCTGACAGAACACTGCCCTTCCTCCCATTACCGGTTTGGTGTGGATCCAAGCTTCCCAGTGCTGAGACTGGGTGTTGGGGCCTCCATGTCCCCAGAACACAGGTGCAGCAGTGCTGGATGATGAGCCTGGAAGCAGGGCGGCCAGGTGAGGCCCTACCTCTGCCGGCTGGAGGGAGTCCTGGGTGTGAGGCAGGGATACACACCAGGAAGTGCCCAGTTCACACCCACGCTGCAGGGTCTGCCCCCATGGGTCCAGCAAGCATGTGCAAATGGTCTTTTCCTTTTCTTTTCCCCCTTTTTTTTTTTCAGCACTGCACATGGAACCCATAGCCTTGCATGTGCAAGGCAAGAGCTCCACCACTGAGCTACATGCCCAGCCCACTATGTGTTCTAATTATTCCCTTGAACTGTGTCCTATCATTAGTGATTCCTATGGGTTTTACTGCTTGGCTTTAAAAGTTCTGTAAGTATGGATGATGGAAGAGGCTGTGATAACAAAGTCAGAGAATCAGAATCCAAGACCTGTCATTCTGAAGTCTAGAAGACATTTCACTTCTGAGTTTAAATTAAAATGATTTCCCCATTGCTATATCCAATAAACATACAGATATAGCTGGTTATTATTATTTCCATTTCAGCAAAAAGAGATTTATGATACTCCCCTGGCTGTGGTTCTCAGCAGGTAGTGTGAGTAGAAGACATCTTCTGGGTACTCTGAAAAGTCCATGTGTTTGATGCTGTTCGGGCCAAGTCGGAGCTGAGTGATGAACAGAGGAGGAGAGCTGGGAGGAAGAGCAGCTGGACAGACGGAGGTGCCTGGGCTCCAGCCTGAGGTCTGTACAGCTTGGGCCTGGACGTGAGCAAACCCTGGAGCTTCCGGTAGAACCCCCAAGGCCCCCCATGCAGACTCTGGGCAGAAGGCCCCACATCGCTGCACTGCTGGGCTTCTCGTGCGATACAAGCCCAGCCTCCAGCCAGAGGGGGCGCTGCTCAGCTCTAACAGGGTCTGGATGACAGCAGCCATGAGGACAGAGGCCGTCTGCAACATGGACACTGCCTCCACAGCTGTCCCTTCAGAGGTGGGCACTTCCATCCCGCGGTCCCGCCCGAGCCCGGATCCTGACCCTGCAGCCCGGACAAAGGGGGACCTGAAGTGCCTGAGGTGGACGAGGTGACGAATCACACACTGGTGGTGTCCGGCACCTTCAAGTCTGGGCAGGACAGGCTGCCAGAGGCTCTGGCTCTGGTTAGTCCTCACAGCTCAGCAGGACTTCAGAAGCACAGAGCTTTCTGCGCTCCTTTCTGCCCAACATTTTAAGTGTTTAATTATTTTTGCCTCAATGGATCATTCTCACATGACTCTTTTTAGCTCCTTATTTCCAAAGCATTGGGTTAAAAAAGACAGACAGAAATTGAGTGTAAAAAAATGCTGTTTGTACATTCAGAGCTTTATCTAATAAATACAATTTTGCGTGTCTCATTTTCCTTTTTATCTACAGGTAAAATTCCTCTTGAGCAGCGTGGACAAAAGATGGGGAAAGGGATCTCTTCCCATGTATGAAGAAATCAGCCTCGGCCCTTTAGGGCCTCTATTCAGCTTGTCACAACTCAATCTCATTTTCCTGAATGGCTTGTTTAACTTTCGGTGAGTATCAGATGTACTGTGATGTAAATAATATTTGAACAAGAGGGAGATTATTAAGTTGCCAACTAAACAGGCATTTTAAAGACACCCCATTACCCTGTTTAAACACCCCTTACCTTGGTGTGCTTGGAAACCTCTTCATACTAAGTACTTATTTTAAAACAACACTCATTGTTCGGAGGAGGTGCCCGATTCTAGCCTGACATTTAGCACTTAGGGGAGCTGAGGGCCCCAGATGCCTTATCAGTGTGTGGACAGGCACTAAGCGTCAGGTGGGCCGCTTCTGCCTGGAAACCGCAAGCGCCAGTTTAGAGCAAGCTCGGGCTCCAGTTAAGTGCTTAAAGTATTAAGAGAATCTGAAAACAGAGTCTTCACCACTAGCCAACTTGGGGCCAGCTTTCGATGATCTGAAATGTGTACTCCAGGCTCAGCCCCCGTCGGAGTGGTTTTTCCCAAGAGGAAGGGAAATGACACACTCGTAACTTTTCCAAGGGGTTCGATGACAGAATAAGGAGGCGCCTGTAATGAGCCCAGGCCCGTGAACACTTCTAACCCTCTGAGTCGATCCCCCCAGACCCAATTAGCAGTAAGAGGTTGGCAGGAGGCTCCGATGCTAGACAGTGGCCGGTTAGGATTCATTAGGCGACCAGAAACTGCAAATAAAAGGCACAAGAGAGTGGCTTTCTGCAAATTTAATACTACAAAAGCCAACCTTTGATCTCTGCAACAACAGGGGGTGGAAACTGAATTATTCTTTTCTTCAACTAACTTAGGATATTATTTAGATGGAAGGAAAAATCCTCTTCTGTGAGGCAGGACATGTTGTTTTTCAAAACAGTTTTGTCGCCACTGTCTTAGTGTGAGCCTCGAGAGCACAGTGAACCGTGCCCACTTTATAGATCAGGAATGAGGCCCCGACTGCACACTTCATAACGCACAATTTCACGTGTTTCTTGAGGGTGAAGCTAGAAGTGACATGAGAATTAAGATACAAAGATTCAAACCAATCCCTTCAGACCCTCAGTGGAGATACTTTCACACTGGTCATCAAATACACGGACCCCCCCACAGCCACGCCACCCAACAGCCAGGCAAGGCATTTCTCTGCACGCCTTTGTCCTGATCACAAGGGAACCCTGGGAAGTCAAAGAGCTTCCCTGGCTGTTCCAGGGCCTTCATCAGATGGGACAGACCCACAGGCCCCTCTCTTCAGACGGAAATAGCATCTCCTTTTACCACGATCAGGAATATTCACTGGGCCCCACACCTCCTGCCAGCTTTGTAAAGAATGATCTGTCCTCCGGTTGGCGGGGTTCTTCTCAGAGCTAGCTAGTTTGCCTGCTTGCCTCTGGCTCCCCTCACTCTCCCTGGGGTGAAGGTGGGCTCCCTCTGGCCTCAGCCCCCGTGGTGCACAGTGGCCCCTCTCTCATCCGGATGCGCTATGTGTGAAAAGTGATCATGCCATGCTCTCGTCCCGCAGCCTATCTCAATGTCCCGGTCACATGGAGCCCCATCTGCATAGATTCGGCACACAGGAAGGACACGTGTGCCCCTGATCCTTCCACAACACCCGAAGTCCATCCACCCAAAGAGATACGATGAGGATTTCACACCCCCCTCTAATCCTGTATCCTAAGGAACCTTATCTATATATGTCATGATACCTAAATTTTACTCCTTCTTGGTGAACCAATCTAATATTCACCTTGGATATTAGTTTATCTGATGTTTTTGCCCCTTTCAGTTCTGGCTTCAAGAGTCTTAGACACTATGGTAGAGATTCCATTTTATGCCTAACCCAGAGTCAGCCCCATTTTACCCATTAGTTCCACAAATATGAATTCATCAGCTATTTGTGTACGTAGCAGATATGCTGCTAGGCACTATGCATAAAACTGTGAGAGACACTGTTTCATACACTTGACTTGCACTCGAGAGCAGGAAACAAAAAGACAAATAAAATCATTGTAGTCTCTGACCTACTATGAAGAAAGAGATAGAGTCTGAGCAGGATTTGTATGGGTATCTGGTTAAGACTTAAGGGACACATGTCAGAGCGGGTGCTCACACTGAGACCTACGGACTGGCAGAATCCTCCTTGTGCACCATGTGTCTCAGCTTCACGTATCTCTTGAACAGTTGCCCTCCGAAATCCAGGAAACATTTCTGCTATTATTTCAATATTTTATAAACATCCATGCGCACACACAAACGTACACACAGAACTTTTCAGTACACACACTGTTTCTTCCTTAAGACATGAGAAGGTGTTTTATAATGCAAGACAAATGTCAGTGAGGGCCCAGGATTGCCGAATACCACATCTTTTCCAGAAGGCCATTTCTGGAAGACATAAATCATCCCTCTGGCTTTAATGATGGATTTAACATGGCCAGGGTTCATTCTTTACCTCATGCCCCATAATTCTCAGCAGCTTCTTCACTACCTTTAGATCTTCTGTAACTCCAGATAGGTTTTAGAGACCATAGAAAGCTCCCCTAAATCAATGAGGGACTCCTTCTCTAATTAGAAATGATTTGTCAGAGATTTTCCCCAAACAAATAGGTCTTAGAGTAGGAACTTCCCATTCCCCAGAGCTTGGACAAGGGAGCCCGAAGGAAACTTCTGGAAACAGTTTTCTTACATTAGACTCCATGAGCTAGACTGACTGGTGTGAGCCTGTCATAGGCTCACCGACAAGACCGTGGGGCCAAACCCTACCTCAGAAGCCTCACTGGGAGCTGTGCCCTGCGTTGAGGCAGAAATTTTTCTATCAAGACAGTGAAGGAAGGAAAGAGCCAATAAAAACTATATTACCAGGGCGTCTCTTTCAATGCTATTAGTGCATTTATTCCATGGAAATTGTTACCTTTAGGGTGATGATGCACACACCCTGACGTAATGGTGGCCACACCCATATATGAAATATCATCACTTTCACATGTGTGCCAAATTTGTGGAAGGCCCTTGTGCATGAAGAATCTAATAGCTTTGGAAGTTTTAAAATCATTTGACATCTCCACAGGGAAAAGAGGCACTTGTCTTATTCTTTGATGTGAACTAAGAGAAAAAGATACAGTTAATTTTTTTGCATTAGTAGGTTATCTGGGTATTGTTCATTTTCAATTGCTTCTTCAACAAGTCAAGAAGTGTCTGGAATCCTGGTTTCAATGAGTGTATCTATTCGCAATTCCTAGACCTCCCATGGTTTGTGAAGGGCAACTTTGCAGAAGCGAGCCGGGAAGGAGTTGATGCATTTTTCCTGAAATAGAACCATGACCTTCCTCACAAGGCTTGAGATCTCAATGACTTTCAGCTCTCTCTGGCCCCCGAATACCAATTCCAGCTTTTACAATACACAGTCAACTTAACTGGGCTTGCTATCTAAAACTGGCATCAGTTTGACATTCAAAACAAAGGATGTCATCGTAACTCCTTCAGAACAGCAAAGCCATTAAGAGTTGAACCAGGACTTCAGTAGCCACAAAAGGCAGACAGGTTTTTTAGGTCTCTTTTTTTCACGCAACACACTCAGGCCAGTAACCGGAATACGGTTTACTAAGCAGAGGAGGTAAAGTGTGGAGTCACCCCTGGTAGGACAAAACCTCCTTCAACTGTAGGGACGATGGGAGCAGGGCGCCCCCGGGCCACTTCCACTAAACCTCCCAGGCAATTCCATGGTACACGGGCAATGGCCTTCTTCAGGGAATCACCCCAACCTGGTACAGAGTCCTGTGTTTACAGGAATGCCGCCAAAGTGGGGCTGATTAAATTAAACTTCTTGCCCCATGGGTTGAAAGAGCCCAAGACTTGAAGTAATGGACTTCAGTTCTCTTCTTTCTCTCTGTTGTAGTCAGCAGGATTGGGCGAGCGACTATATTAAATACAGGACACATAACTTAAAAGGTTATTTTACGATAATTACCCAGAGTCAGATGCAAAGGAGTGCAACAGATTAACCGCACACTAGAAGCCCAAAATATTCATCTGAGGACCTAAATCCTAGCAGTTTCCCACACATGTCCAGTGAAAGGCTCAGAGTCCAAGGCAATGTCCTCCTCGAGTTCGGCCAGTGGCCTGGAGCCCACGGCAATGTCTCATGCTTGTCCGTATTGTGGATCTGCACCTGGAAGCCCCAAAGCCCAGTGGTGGAAGCCAGAAAATCTATGCTCGTGAGATGAAGGATCTACACCACCAGGCTGAGGGATCCTCATTGGAGCCAGGAAGTAAAGGTCAGAGCTCCCCCGATGAAGGCAGCAGCCATTCCCAGCAACAGCAGAGGTCCTGAGTTCTTCCTCAGATGAGAACAGCCTAGTTTGCATTAGGAAAACCATCACAGCAAGCTTCTCCTAGAAAACCAACAAGCCAAGATCTTCCCTCCCAGTTCTCTTTTTATGGCTGTTGGCAACAATCCTCAGGTGGATCCTCCAGGCCCAGACCACGCTGATTCAGGCACAAGTTGCTGGGTGTTACAAGTTGACCGTTAGTCAATCCACTACACTCTCCTTCTCAGACATCTGCCCAGCACATTCTAGAAGATAAAACCTTGCTTCACAGGAATGTTGTGATCATCAGATCATATATTTTTAATCAATACTTCCCTCTCCTTCTTCCCTCTCTCCCTCCCTCCCCCTACTCACCTTCCAGTAAAGAAGTATTTGGGAAGAAGATATTTAAAATGCACTTCTTCTCCTCCCCCCCACCCC
>NW_022900931.1:30929342-31105730 GCF_012274545.1 Fukomys damarensis | reverse complement strand
CCCTCCTCCTTCTGCTTCTTCTTCTTCTTCTAGTGCTGGGAGGGAACCCGGAGCCTTGACATGCTGGAACTATGTCCAGCCCTGTGGCGTGAACGTCTTATACTCTGGCCAGTTCTTTAAACCAGTGACCTGGAATAGACGTAGTAGAATTTGAAGATTTTAAACTTCTAGATTTGCCTTTGTTGTTTGGAAGAAGGAGGTTTTCGTTCCATTTTACTTTGGTTTATTTGGGGGGGATACAGAAAAAAGTAGCACCGACCTCTTTTTCTGGGTAACTTGAAAGGTGGGAATTCACTTTGTCACAGTTCTGCAGACTGGAGATCAAGGTGTGGACAGTGCTTGCTCCTGTGGAAGTCTTGCAGGCGGCTGTGTTCTGCTGGGAGGTTGGCCACCTTCTTCCCGTGTCCTTATAGGCTCTTCTCTTTCTACCTGTCTGGGTCCAAACTGCCTCCTTATAAGGACAGAAGTCCAGTCAAATTAGGACTCTTTGTTTTAACTAACTTCCTTCTTTTTAAGAAAAATTTAAAACCTTTTTACTTTTGTGAGTACATGTGTATAGTACATAATGATTACACTCACCACAGGGGCTTGGCTCATGGACATAATGCATCTTCATTCTGTTTTTCCCTTCCCCTCCTGTTTCTCCTCCAGCCCTCCATAGAATTAAATGTGTGGAAACCATTCAGGCACTGGTTTGCTAGAAAACCAGCCCTTCCCCACTCTAGGCTGGAGGTGGGTATCTTGAGTGGCCCCTAACACAGTAAGTATTTTCTACTACTCCTCACTTGAAGACAGCAGCATGGAAGCCAGACTTCAGCTGCAACCAGAGTGCCTCTGGAAGGCTGGTTATTTCAAACCTCAGGCCTGGTCTCTGAATGCCATGGGTGCCCCTGGTGGAACAAGTGGTTCTGTTTGAAAACTGCAGGAAGAGGGCCCACATCCACATTGCAGGCACCAGAGCCAGACCAGGAACTGGCGGAGAAACCAAGGATAAGCACACTGCCTTGTGTGTAAACTTTTGTCCTCAGCACAGGCTCTGAGCCAGAAACATTCCCTATTTAGGAAAATCTAGTTTCTTAATTTAGAAACAGCCTATATTGTCCCTTAGAAGTAATATCTGTCCCTCAAAGAAATACATATGCATGTGTTTTTATCCTAATAACCTAATGGTTAGAGTTTCCTTTGTTTGGAAGTGTCAGAAACAATTCTGCCCAGTTGAACTGGATTAAGGAAGGAGGGAGTTATTAATTCATGTGACTTTATAACTCAGAAGTGTTCTGGGTTATGACTTGGCTTGGGCTGGAGGGTGACAAGTTGGAGGGACATCGATTCTGCTGAGAGCTGAGACATCCTTTGACTACTGAGAGCCCCCCACTGTCTTTCCTGTCTGTCAGCTCCCTAAGATCGGCAGCCAGGCCTGCCACCCAAACAGACCAAATCTGTCCAGGCCAAGAGGACAGCCTTGCCTCTGATGCGCCTTCTCCATCTGTGGAACATCCCACTGGCCATTGGATCTCCACATTTAAATCAGCAGAAAACTGAACATCGCTAGATAACCAAGTCCTGCCTTTCAATACACAGGGTACGGGTTTATGTGCAAATGTTCATTTCTCTCCCTGAAGCAGATCATAAACTCCAGAAAAGCACAGCTGAGGACCCCGAGTGCACACCTGGGCATGGAACTGTCAGTCACAGGCATCTAACAAACTCCTGAGCACAGGGGTGAGCGACTGAGTGGACAAACGGTGGCCCAAATCTGAAGGAAGCAATGTGCCAGAAGCGGAGTGGTGAAAACAAATGACTACTGGGAGTGTATCTGGGCTCCAGAAATACTGAGGAGAGAGAATGCTGTACAGGCTGGACTGGAGGTCCTGGGTAAGCAGGCGGGAACAGAAACAGTGACATCGGTGAGACTTCATGCACATAATATATTCAGGCTGAGGAGTGCGGGTGACGTCTGGGTGACGGACACAGCGCTGTTTAGCTCCTGAATGCGATGTGTCAGATTTGGACCAAGAATTTCCACACCTTGCCCTTTCTCCAACCCCAGTACTGGTAGCAGAACCCAGGCACACTGATAAATGCCCTTCGCTGAGCTACACCCCAGCCCTAGGCACGGGGTCCTAGTTAAAACTTAGGACAATCCTGTGAAGTACGGGTCACTCCTGTTTATAGAAGAGGAAGCCAAGGTGCCGAAAGGCTAAGCGATTTCCCATGCGAATACAGTGAGAGGGTTGGAACCCCAGCGCCGATGCCCCCAGACTGCCTCCCCCGTGACACAAGGGGCCCCTGTGCTTTGTGTGACGGCAGCCTCCTTCCTCTGCCAGGAGGTCCTGGAAAACACTGCGTCCGCGTGGCACTGTCTCTTGATCGATGAATCCCCTGTAACTGATTTAATGGCTAATGTTGGGCAGCTCATAATCCCATTTTTTTCTTTTGAATGTGACAAATAACACTACACAGAACATCCCAGCATGTAAAACGTCTTCACACTTCCCCACTTGATCTTAGCCAAAAGGCCGAGAAGCATTTCACGCTCCTCTAATTGTTTTCTTAAAATGAAATCCCAGAAGTGCTCGGACTTCAAAGGCTACAGACTTGGGCTTTGCTGAGTGCTGGCAGGGCACCCCGGGAGAAGCTCCCTCACATGCAGCTCCAGCAGCAGGGCGCGCCACCCCCTCTGCACCCCACTCCTGTCCACAGGGCTGGTGATCTCCTCAGACTCCACAGGTAGGTGTGAAGCGGAGTCAGCTTTCATTTTGCTCCACTGACTGATAACCATAACATGGCTCACAGCATTGCCTGCATGTTTGCTGGGTTTTTGGTTTTCTTTTCTGAAGATTCCTGGCACACTCTGCCCATGTGTTCCTGGTATTTGTTATCTTTCCTTCCTTGCCAATTTGCCTTAATTCTTCCTATACCTAGAATACTTTTTGCTTACTTGGAAAAGAAAGTTATTTCCCCTCATTTGTCACTTGTCTTTATGTCTCCTCCAACTCTAGGAAGCCCTGGGGTGTATGTATCTCTTTTCCTAAAATTGGTCAAGTTCACTTCATCCTGTGTGGACACGCAATGGCTGAGAAGAAATGTTCGTCAGGATGAGGGCGACAGGGGCTCTGAGGAATCGGACGCTCCGGGACAGAGGAGACACGCTGAGACTGACGCGCTTTTCTGCGGAAGAGCTGGGAACATGTGGCACTGAAGGAGGTAGAGAGGTGGATGGACACAGAGCCTGAATACTCCCGTAAAGATCTCCGGGCCACCAGGCGAGGACCTTGACACGACTGTGATGTTCGGGGGCTCACTGGTGCCAAACTCCACGGCTGATAAGCCCTGCACAGAAGAAGGCACGGTCTTTGCATAGAACCTCCACAGTCTTCTCCTACACTTGCTTTGCCCCTCTATTTTTTATTAGTGTATGTTTGTGATACATTCATCTTGGGAAATTGGTACACATACACGTTACACCTTAACCATTTTTACTTACCCTTCCCTTTCCTGTACACTGTGAATCACCTCTAGAAAACTCAATACACCATAAACACTAGGTAAAAACTTATTATACTGCATTGTTTGGAAATAGTGACAAGGACAAACAGTCTGTGCGTGTTCATCCAGATGCAGGTTTTTCCCCAGATATTTCCCATGATTGTTTGGTTAAACCTGCAGATTCAGAGTCCGTTAATAAAGAAGGGCCCTGGACTGCAGTGAGAATGAGGGATTCTTAACCTTTTTATTTATTTGGTTAATACAGAAGCAGTTTCTTAGAAAGGGCTCTACAGGGAGCTCCCTCCTCAGGGGACCCGAGCACTGTCCGGGCAGTTTACAGACATTTATGTGTCTGTCATCCAGGCAGACACACGAGAAGAGCCCTCCGCAGACCCCATCTGATGACCTGCCCACTCAGGGTCCACGTTCCCAACCACAAAATTCACTTGAATGAACTCACTTCAGCAACTTGAAAGGTTATTTTTGTTTTTTTGTTTTTTATCTTCAGACTTAAGTATTTGTGACAAAGGCAAAAAAATTAGCTTAGAAGAACCGAACCATGTATGGAATGAACTATGCACCATTTACTGAGTAACCACAGATAGCAGAAAGGTGCAGCACCATACTTATTAACTATTAACCTTTGCTGAACGAGTGGGAGGCTGGACAATGTTCTTTTCCTACGTCAAATCCCCATCTTTTCTTCATCTGTGTGTCTACCCCACACCGGTCTATTTCCTCCCTTGATAGCCCTTCCTGCTTTAATACTCCTTTCTTTAATCACAGGTGATGAGTTCATTGTGTAGAACTTTTAGTTCTCATGATTAATATTTAATCTTAAAATTTAGGCATATATTATTTAATATCTTACTAGCCACTGATCTGACTACTAATCTTTGTAGTGGCTACTAATACACAGAACCTCTGGGGTTTCCTTTCATTCTAATGCAAATACATTCTGCTCCTTAAAATGGGGGGACTCAATGGAAACACTCTTCTGAATCTTGCTGATTTAGGGGAGGAGACTCACAGTTTTGTCTAACTTTCTTCCTATTAATGATGCAGAAGCTATCTGGCTGGTTGTCTCCCAAACCTTCCTATTAAAAGTTATTTCTCCCCACTGAGAACAAACACAATTTGCTTGCTGTTCACTGAGTTTTGCTTTTAACTATTCAAGCTTCCCTCTCGTGGCTGCACACCCGGATTTGTAGAGACAGTAACCTTTGTTTTCCTTTGTTTACAAAACTCCTAATTGACCAAGGTAATAAACCAGAGCACAAAATCAGTTTTAGGAAACCCGAATCCTTCCGACAGAAGGGTGTTTGGACCTGAACAGACGTCTGACTCTCTGTTCTACTCACTCTGAGCCTTTCCTGTCCCTTTAGGTGTCAGGATACAAGGGTTTGGGTGACACTGTGCTGCGGCCTCCCAGACAGCCACCCTAGCCGGACAAAGGGAGAGAACAGACACTCAGGGCCAGAAGTGGTCAGACCGGAGCCAGACAAATCAGATCTGTGGACTTGGGGCGACAGAGATGAGCCAAAGGAGGACAAGCCCTGGTCAAAACCAGTGTTCACATCTGCATTCAGAGCAGGACCGGCCAGCATCCCACGGAATGAGTCAGTTGTTTAATCGTGCTCTTGTAACACCGTTTGAAATTCAGACTTCTGAAAGGTGTGGGGGAGGCTTTCTGGACAGTGAGTCAGCGCAAAGGCAAAGTGCTTCACCAAACACAGCACAGGGTCCCGAGTGGATGCAAAGACAGGCCTGCTCCGTGCAGCCCCGCACTGGGACCAGACTCCAGCCACAACCTAAGCCTCACCCAGAGTGGCCCAGCCAGGGAATCCAGGGCATGGCGGATTTTAATCCACTGTAACTTATTTCTGGTCTCGCCACTGAGATCTCCTGTGTGCCCTCCTCGCCTGTCTCCCACCATCTCCTCGTCCCTAGCAGAGCTGTGTGGCCGCCCCTCATGGTGGCCGGTCTTTCAGGGAGGCTCAGGCCTTCCTGAGGCCCGCAGTGAGCTTGCCGAGGTCAGGGCAGCGTGGCATCCCCAGCTCCCTGGCCACGGAAGGTGCTCCGAGCAGTGAGGGCTGCAGGCGCTCATTGGAAGGGTATGAGACGGGCTGGCCAGGCAACGAGGCTGCAGCTAGGGAGCGACTCCAGACCCTGGGGCCACAGGGCAAAGGGACCTGGGCAACGCCTTCAAGGTGCAGAAAGGGTGAGGGGCCTGACCTCTGAGGGCAGTATCTGGCCATCTCCTCTTCTGGTTATGTGAAAAGAGAAATCCCCGTATAACTTAGAATATTTGTCATCGGGTTCCTCTTCCTTTCAACTCTGCACACACTTTCTTAGAGTCAGCCTTTATTTGAGATGCCATCAGTGGTCAAAGTCCTCCACTACCTCATTACATGTTTGTGCTGTGGCAGAAGAAAATCACTCAGATGCATCCTACACAGAAGAGAGCTAGGTGCCTATCACCAAAGACATTCAGGCCATTTCAGAAGTGTAAAATGTATCCTCTTTTGTGTGTCAAGTTCACAGTTTCAATTTTTATTTCAAACTCAGCTCTGGAGTTATAGCATACCATGATTTAGCATCGCTAATTGGGCTCAGCTTAGTAAAGAATATAAATGGGATGTTTGCAACATCTGTTGCAATCAGAATGTATTTAAGAGCTGTCTCATAAATGAGATGGTCTGATTGGCTGGAGAGATTTTCATTTGAAATTTATGCTGTCATCTTACTATGAGCCAGCAATGAACTTCCACGGTCAGAATTAGACTGACTCACGTGGAATGGTCCATTTTATGGATTAAAAATACCTGAAAACCTCAATTTCAAACAGGCTTACCCACCCTTCGTGTGTCAGCAAACCTCTGCAAAGTCTGAGGTCTAAAAACTCAGCCGTGGTAAAATTAACGCTTCCTATGCTATCACCCAGGTTTCCCACCCGTCTGACTTCGGTCCAGCTTCCTTGTCCCAGAGATTCTATCAACAAATAACTAGTTTTTGCGATTTTCCCTGAAACCGTGTTAGATCTGTCAGTGTAAAAGTCAGTTTTTCCTTAAATGTGTTGTCCTGTGAAAGCAATATAATAATCATTCTTCCTGCGTCTGCCTGACTGACTCTGCAGTAGCCTCCCTGACCGGCATCTTCTTAAGGATCAGAATTAAAACGTCCACATCTCCATCTTCGGTGAAATTCATCAAGGGTGTTGCTTGCTCATTCTCAGACTCTCTTTTGAGCTATCTTGTCAGGCAAGGATACTAAATATCTTTCCATTAGAGACTGAATAAAATGTCACAACCTTTTCTCAGATGTAAGGATACTAAGTATCTTTCCATTAGAGACTGAATAAAATGTAGCCACTTTTTCTCAGACAGTAGGCTTCTCCCTCCCTTGAGAAAGTACAACTTTTATACAGCTTTAGGACAAAATGACCAGAAATGAAACTTCTTCCAGTTTTAAAATCGCCGATCGGCATGTGGATTCACCTTCACATCACACAGCCACGGGAAATTGCTGTTCTGCAGATCAAGAACTCCACACTGGCAATCTTGTGTGATTCAACTTAATATGAAAAGAGGCCCAGGAAGCCGGAGCTGCAGACTGACAAAGCTGAAAATGGGAAAAGCACTCCCTGAGCCTATTTACCAAGGCAGACCAGGCCATGCTGTTGCCATGGCAGTGGCAGCGCGGTTGACAATCTCGGTGCTGTCTGCAGTGCACACACACGTGTGTGAGGTGTGACCACGAGTCACCAGTCCCACACCCCTGTGTGCAGACTGCACAAGGTGCCAGGCTCCCCCTCTGCTCAGCGTGGCAGCAGCAGCCACCAGAGCCTGGGGACAGCGCCGCAGAGCCGCAGCCCCGGCTCCGGCCCCGCTCACAGGTCCGACCTGCTTCCCTCATCTCCGAGATGTGAACTTAGACTCCGAGAGATGAAGCCTCTGCCCGGTGTCATGTGCCTGCCCAGGGCATGGACGCCAGACCCTGATATGTTCTGCTGAGGAACTGAGGCTCCCCACATCCTTCAGGACGGAGGTGTCTAACCCTAGCTGCCCACAGACTGTCAGGCAGCAGCATCCCCCATCTCAGAGCCTCGTTCTGACTCGAGATCAGGGTCTTCTTTGCTTGTTTTGTGCCTCACGCCTTTGGGGTCTCCCATGGGCACCCGGCTCCTAGTTTGTCACCCAGCCCATGCTGCAGGCTGCAGGTGTCCACAGTCGTTTCCCACCTGTCCGACTTCTGTCCAGCTTCCTCGCCTGACTGTGTTCTTAGCCTGGGTCCCAGTTCTGCGTCAACCTCCTCCCGCGCCTTTCGGCCTTCAGACCGGCTGAGCACTTCGAGCTCTACTCAATTTCCCATCTTCATGTCCACAGCAGCCCGAGCCCCCAAAAGAACCAGATTCCGGCTTGCTCTGACACCTTCCTTGGTACCCACTTTAGGTCTCCTGTGTTGTAAACTCAGCCCCACACAGTCACATGCTGCGCACATGGAAGGTTTGCTGATTATGATTTCATAAATCACCGTGGACTTGGTAATTTATAAAGAACTAACATTTCGCTTGTTGCAGATCTGGAATCTGGAAAGCTCATGCCCTTATTTGGTGTCTAGAGAGGAAGTGCTGTGTCCTCACATGGTACAACAGATGGATGGCGAGAGCCTGGTCGTTCCCATGGGTCCTTTCCAGTCTTTTCACCAAGAGGGGAGGGCCTAGTGAGTTAGTCACCTCTGCAGGCAGCCTGTCAGTGCTGTCACATGAAGTCTTAGGTTCCAACATACAAACCCGGGGACGCGTACAGCCGAGCATGGCGCTAACAAGTCTGTTTATGTCAGCACTTAGTGAGTCTGCAGAAGCATTCAGAGCATCCTGAGATCCTGAAGTCAGAAGGATGCCTAAGGCTGGCACGCAGACCCGTACTGGGTACAAGGTAACTTAGCGGGAAAATCTTTCAATTCCTTGCCTCCACCCTGAGATCAGATTCATTAGCTCTGTTTTTGCAAGAACCTGTGTTTTACCAGCACAGCCTGTGGTTCTGAATGGCCGGGTTTAGAAACCACAGACACAATCTCTCTGCCTCTCAGAAGGATAGGTACCATTCCCGGCTAAGTACCGCCTGTGTCAATAAAGTACCACCAACACCATTCCGTTGTTGATAGGAATTTGGTTCTGCCCGCAGCCAAAACCAAATTTAAACCAAAAGATTATAAATAGAATTCAAATGGATATAAAATTAAATGATGGAACATTCCAGTGTTTGTCAGTACTTTGGAAAATCTGAACAAATGTCAGTCACCTTTCTCCTAGTGAAAAACTCATGATTTTTATTGCTTTTATTTTGGGGAATTCTAATATTCTAATTAATCCAAGGATAATGAATCTGTACCTCGTGACTTTTATCCAGCAAGAAGGCTCCTGATGTTTAGAAATAAGTAATAAAGAAAGGGTTTTAAAATTCATATTTTTGTTCTTCTTTTCTTCCTGCTCTGAGACTCAGGCATTCAAAAGGGTCAGTTGCTTCTTCTACAAAATGGAGTAAACACTGCTTCGCCCAAAGCCAAAGGATGGTTGGCATCACGGAGAGTAGATGCAGAACCAAGTGCACTTCTGTCTCGTCCTCGGTGATCCCGCGGAAGACTCAGCACCGGCAGTGGATATGCCAGGACTGTAAGGCCAGACCAGGACAGGAGGTCACATAAGCCTGCCTGGTCACAGAAAACTAGACCCCTCAGAAGCAGGGAGACAAGACCAGCCTTTTCAGGCCTTGTGGGGCTTCTTACGTGATCACTTACATAAACGAAAGAAAAAAGAACTAGAAAACACACGTGCATAAGATATGGATACAGAAACCACCCCTCCTCCCCTCCCCCTCCTCTTTCTCCTCTTCCTCCTCTTCCTCTTCCCCTTCTCCTCCTTCTTTATAGAAGTTTAGCAGAAGCCACGGTGGCACCACTGCTTCTAAAGTGATATTCATGAGGAATGGACGACGGGATAGGGTACAGAACCAAATGTGACAGTTCACAGTGCCGAGGCTGATTGCCTCAGGGCCATCTGGTCTCTCCACAGACTCAGCCCGCCTTTCGCTTGCCCCCAGGCCCCACGGCCCAGAGCAGGAAGCCTGTGTGAGGCCCAGCACGCTCGGGTGTGCACCTAAAGGACCTCCGGGCTTTTAGAAGGTCACTGTCCTGCCCCGTCCGGTGTCTAGGATGGGCTTTGGCAGGCGGGAGCCTGCCTAGCCCTGCAAGCAGGTAAGCTCCAGTGAACACGCAATGTGGCCAAACGCTGCTGGAACCCAGTAGTTCCAACCTGTGCAGGCCCCAGAAGCACCCAGGTGCCGGTTCAATGTGGGAATCCACACTCTGCTTCGGAAACCACTAGGAGGATCCTCAGGCCCTCAGATCTGGGGGCTGCAGTCTGCGTGGGAGTTTGTTAGTAAGACAGGCGCTACGCCCCACAGGTACTAGCCAGTCCCGAGGTGACCGTGTGCTCAGGAACAATCGCGAGGCCGCTGGGGTCACCCAGGCTCCAGGGCCGAGGTCGGTCCTGGCCATGTGGCAGAACCACCTGTCTGCTAATGAGATCAAAGCACAAACGCCCGTTAGGGCAGCGCCTGTACACAGGTACACAGGTCGCTGCTGTTTTTGCTTCTCTTACGCTAAGTGCGGCCAGATTTCTACAAGCACTGATGAGAGACGGGCGGGCAAGAGCGAAGCTCAAGCTGGACCCGTGCATGGGTGCGCGGCTGCACGCGCCTCTGCCAGGCACAGGCACCGCGAGCGCACAGACGCAGGATGCGGGGGCTCAGGGCTCATCCAGGCGTGTGCCACGAGCACAGAACGAGTGAGGGAACACGGCGAGGCAGAAGCGCTCTGCGTGAGACGGCACAGATTCACACGCGCGTGTGCATGGACACACACACATATGCATGCATACGCCTACAATTTTTCCACAAAGGACATTAAAATTTAACAGATTGTTTTGTTTAATGAAATTAAAAGATATGTAGACTCCGGATAAGAGGAAATAGGAAAAACATTTCTCCGCTTGTTAGCTGAGGATGAAAGCAGTAGTGGTAACAACACTGCCCGGGACCCAGCACAGGCCTCATCACCACACACACACACACACACACACACACACACGGCGCAGGCTGCTGGTCCAGTTTCCAGGAGCTGCAGGCACTGCCTTTCAGGGCTTCAGCTGGGAGTGTAAGCACAGCCTGACTCATTTCCAGCCCCGCTCCCCGCCTGGCTGTCCCTGTAAACCGGCTTGAGCCGGTCTGGTACTAGCCCAGGGTGGCAGAGGGAGAGCAGACAGCTTGGCTTCCTGAAGAGGACACACATCTCTTCCCTGGAGAGTTGGCCCCTCTTCCGCTTCGTTCTCTTTATCTCAGACACTGCGCTCACTTCCAGGCCTTGGGTTTATTTGACCCCTGAGGGTTCGATTTGCCTGGCTCTTTGACATTTACTCAGTACTTCCGGTATTCCTGGGCAGTCTGAGCGGAAGCTAGCTGTCGGGGCTTCAAAGACCTCACAGCAGGTAGGGATTGACCCTCCAAATGAAGAGCAGATGGCTGTGACGACGCACACCTGTGATGCTAGCTACATACTAAGGCTGAGGCAGGAAGGTAGCGAGTTTGAGGCCAGCTTCCACAGCTTGGCAAGACCATGTGCCAGAAGAAAATAGTAATAAATTAATAACAACAGGAGGAGGAGGAGACAAAGAAGAACAAGCTGTATGTCTTCTCGGAACCCTAAACTGTAACGTGGCTCACTCTGTTGCACTTATTAGGGCTGAATATAAGATTTAATGATATTCAAAGGTTCATACAAAATGTGCCACTAGACCCATGTCTCTCACCAGGTACTAAACTAAAATCAAAATGGATAAAGATCTAAATATTAAAACAGAAACACTCAACCTATTGGAAGATAAAACAGGTAAAACTCCTGAAGTCATACTCATAGGCCAAGACTTTCCAAACAGAAGTCCAGCTATACAAAGTAACATCAGGAGCCAACAACTGGGATCACGTCACATCAACAAACTTCTGTACAGCACAGGAAACAAGCAGCAGAGCAGAGACAACTTCCAGACTGGGGAAACAACTACCAACTATTCCTCAGACAGAGGACTAATATCTCGAATATATAATGAACTAAAAAAAATAGATCCCCCAAAACAAAAGTCACAATGAAAAAATTGGCAACTGACATCCAAAGACACTTCTCAGAAGAAGAAATACACAGGGCCCATAAATACATAAAAACGTTTACCATCACTGCTGCAGAGATGCACAAACTAGAACAACACTGAGACTCCATCTCACTCCAGAAAGCACGGCCACCATCAAGAACTCAAATAATAACAAATGCAGGTGAGTCTGTGGGGAAAGGGAACTCTCCTGCATTAGTGGTGGAAATGCAAACTTGTATAACTGTTATGGAAATCAATATGGAAATTCTTCAAGAAACTAATAAAGGAATCCCTTGAGTCCACCTATTCTCCAACTTCCAGATGTCTTCCTGAAAGGGTTGGAGATACGTGCACACTCATGTTTGTAGCAGCACAATTCCTAACAGCTAACTCTTGAAAGCAGCCTATGTGTTCATCAGTGGATGAATGGATAAAGAAATGTGGTAGCTATAAATAGCGGATTGCTATTGTGCTGTAAAGAAGGACAGATTGGAGTCATTTGCAGGAAAATGGCTGTACTCTGAAAACATAATGTTAAATAAAATAAATCAGACCCACAAACTTTAATACTGTATAGTTCATCTCATATGAGAGATCCAAAGTATAAATCAAACAAAATGAAAGGTAGATAAAAGGAAATAAGGAGATAGATCTTTTGCAGATGGGAAAAGGAAGGGGATGTAAAAGGATGAATACCAAAAACAGCGAGGTTAGTCTTTAAGTATCACAAGTGCCTAGTAAATTTTTAAAATGTACCCAAAGGCCAGTAGACACGAATCTGGGGTTGTTATAGTTTGGATCTTCAGTATCCCCATGAGCCACGTGGTCAAGGCTTTGTCCCAGGTGGCACCATTAGCAGTGGCCCAGCGGTGCAGGGAGGGGCCCAGCAGCAGCTCTGGGCTGCTGGCTTCCTCTGCCTCCTTTCCACTCCCAGCCTGCAGGGTGCCGCTCTGCTCTCCCACAACCCTTGGGCGTGTGAGACGCACTGTTCCAGCTGAGGCTGAGGGGCCAAGCAATTGTGGCAAACTGAGCCAAAAGAAACCTTCTCTCTTCATAACCTGACTATCCAAGTATGTGTTACCATGACTGAACGCTGACTAACACAGGAATTAGCTTCACACCTTGGATGCTACCCACCTTTGTCTTTGTATTAGAAAACAAAAACTTGGACTGGGGATTTGGCTCCATGGTTCTGCCACCTGCCTCATAAGCACATGGGCCTGAGTTTGATCTCTGATACCAAACAACAACAACAACAACAAAATGAAAATGGAAACTTGAAGGTAAGTCAAAGTAAAAAGAAAAATATTTGGAGACATTTGGTACAAATCACCTTCATTTTATATTATCAAAAAACATTCTTCCTGGGCCGGGGATTTAGATCAGTGGTTACCCCCCCACACTCCAAGTGCGACGTCCTAAGTTCAATCCCAGGTACCAGAAAAAAACTGTACTTCCTATTTGCTAGCAAGCACCTGCAGCCTTCCCCTGCAGTACCTCGGTGATGGTCCATACTGGCACAGTGGGGGCATCACTAACAGGGCAGGCATGCTGTGGGAGCATGCAGAGGGTAACCTGTACATACCACAGATGCCCATGTTTAAGAGTTGGAAGATTTGGCTTGTGCAGTCATTAGATTTGTAAACAGCCCACGAAGAAATGCTTACTGTGAAGGGTTCATTTGGATTAGCCTGCATCCTTTGCATGCACAACATGCTGCCACTCTCAAATATTATTTGCCAACAAGTGTTGGCTTCAAGGGCCCAAAATTGCCCATCAGTGACACAGTTCTTACCTTATGCATTTCCTAACCATGTAGGAGACGCAGCGCATGTTTGGAGAGGCTTCCAGGCGGCTGGCATGCAGCCGAAGCATGACAAAGCAGAGGTGAGAATGGCAACCGCAGGGGCCAGCTCAGCAGATGTGTCTCCCGGGAAATCGGGCTGTAGGCCCCTCTCCTGTCCGCTGATCACCCATCCATCATCTCAGCTTCCGATTATCTGCAGGGAAGACAGTGGACTCCGGCGTCACTGCTGGAACAAGAGACCTGCTGTCCCAGGCCTCCCACTTCACTGCTCATGCCCTCCCTTGCTTCATCTCTGCCTGCCACACACAGCACTATTTAATCTGCCAAGTGGTTAGATGCCCCATGAAGGCAGGGATTGTTTGTGTCTATCTTATTCCTTTCTGCATTCCCAGCACTTGGAACAATCTGCCAGTAAAATTTTGTTGCATGGCTAAATAAACAGCTGACTTGGTCATTTTTATTGGACTGGATCCCCAGAAAGGATGTGGTCAGGTGAAGGGATGAGTCATTTCATGGGAAATTCCGGATGGGCCAAGCAGCAGGATCCCACTCACCAGCAAATGGCACTGTTAAGTTGACTCAAGCCTGGAAGGCAGGTACAGCAGTGGGACCCGAAATTCTAGCTACTCAGGAGGCTGAGATAGGAGGATTGTGAGTTTGAGGACTGTCTGGACCATTAAGTGAGATTTTTGTCCTTAAAAAACAAAACGAATGAAGCTTGATCTTTGGGCAAAACTCACTAGTAACTCTGAAGGACCAAGTCACATGGGAGAAAGAGGAACGGCCCTTAAACTGTGCTGTCCCGCACATGCAGCCACATTCGGCCAGGCCAGAGCTCGAAGGGCTGTTTATGTTTTAAGACACTGGAACCAGCTCAGAAGGTGAACAACAAAATGAGGAAACAAGCACTATCTGATCTAGTACCTGTGATAAACGACAACAAAGCACCCCATATTGTACACTTAATCAAACCAATTTATCTTACTGTCAGTATTAACCAAAGGTATTAGAAATAGAAATTCATGTTGGGTGTAAAAAAAAAATCTAGAAAATACAGAAAAACAGAGAGAAAGATGCAAAAATCACATGTTACTTTTCTTTTTTTCATCTGATACCATACAATGTATCTGGAACATTTAGCTGACATCATCTCTTAATGATGCAATCAGGCAAGGGTAAGAAAATGTTAAGTGCTGGAAAACTGAATTTGGTTCAGACTTTCTGTAAAGTAAGACTTAAGCCAGTTTGTACTATTTAACTTAATAATTTAACTTTCAGAAATTTATTTTAAGAAAATAGATGATAGACCAACATACAAGGATGTTCATTGCTGCTTCTTGAATAATAAGAAAGTGGGAATAAATTAAATTGAATTCCAACATACAAGGATGTTCATTGCTGCTTCTTGAATAATAAGAAAGTGGGAATAAATTAAATTGGTCAACAAATGACAATTGTTCCAAATAATTAAATATTATGCAGCCATTAAAAATGTTGTGATGGATCCCATTTTCATTCTTGCATGTTTCTCGCTACGTGCCCATTCCTGATTCTCTTCTTCCTACTCCATTTCATCCCCTAGCCTTCTCCCCTTAAATCTCTTTATCTCGTGTAGACGTTATGTTCATGGCATTGCCCATGTCCACTGCTAAAATGGATTCTCAAGTGACAGCAATAACATTTCACCTCTTTGAAGTCTTTGTGTCTTTGACTTCTACTCCACGTGACATGTTGGACATTCTTTTAACATTATGGTATACAGTGTATTAACTATAGTTATTTTCCAATTATTTTGTTATGAAAGTTTATTTTTCATCAATGTAAGAATAGCATTTTTTACATTTCCTTTATTGATATCTATTTGTATTATGTTAAATCTTTAAATGGTCTTCACAGTTCTAGACACTGAGTAGGTAGTCAATAAATAAATGTTTATGGTAGGAAAGCAGCCTAGAACTGGAATTTCTTGGTAAAGATGTATAGACATTTCAGAAACTTTTAGGATATCCTAAATTTTATAAATTGTTTCTACAAAGACACATATAAATCATATTTTAAAAATGACCTTCATGAGCCCCATAAAGCATTCTCCAGGACCGGAGCACTTCTGTCCCGGGCCCTGCTTTCTTTCTAGGATTCCCTGCCCAGGATGGTGGGCTTACAAACAACACTGTCTTTCCACAACTGCCTCCCTTCAAGGGTGAGAACTTCAGTCAGGTTTAAACAACTAAGCACCTTAAGATTTTCCTTTACAATCCACGTGGCTCTATTGCACAGTCCCAGAGTCATAATTAGACTGGGTTTTCTATTGTCTGAAGAAAGAATCTCAAGGTCAAAGATTTAGCTCAGTGGTTCTGCCACCTGCCTCACAAGTTCAAGGACCCGAGTTCGATCCCCAGTACCAAAGAAAGAAAGCATCTCACAGAAACAGTTTTTTAAATAAGCCAAATAGCCAGCAGGGCTGGTCTCCACTGGTAACACTGTCTCCTGTCACGTGCCCAGGACCCCTCATCTTTAATGAGAAATGCCTGTTCTGTGGGGAGCTGAGGTGTAGACCAGGGCAGGGGTCTCTCATGCAGATGAGCAGAGCCCTGGTAGAAATCACTGAGAGGCCAGCCTTGGCCAGCACTGAGGGCCAAGGGTCAAGGCCAGGGCTCCAGGACAGGGGCCTCAGAGAGCTAAGACACAAGGAGGCACGAGGCTGAGGGCCTGGGTGGGGAACCAGGCCAGTACCTGGAGGGTTCCCAGGGCAAAGGTGTGAAAGCCCAACCCTGGCCCCTCTAGAGGGTGGCCTGTGGGCTCAGCCCCTCCCTCCTAACACTTCAGTGTGCAGATTGCACTGAGAACATACACCATTGCTCAGACCCCAGGTCTATATGAGCACAACAATTCTTCCCGAAGACTGGCCTTTTCCGGGTCTTCTTGCGCTCATTTCTAGGGCTGCTCAGGTGGGATCCAAAACATCCAAAATGAGAGAAACAACACCACAGTTTACATCCATTGAGCTTTTATGTTAGAATTACTGGGTTCCTACCAGGCAGGCTACATCCATGACTTCATTAACATTTGCAGGAGTTCAATGGGGCAGCCATGGTAATTTCTCTCTATTGAGGGAGGTAAGAAAGAAGGACTCACAGAAAGGTGGGTTAGCTCTCCAAGAGTAATACGACAACAGAAGGTGGAAGGTGGAGCCATGATCTGGGTGTCAGCTCTGACTTGGCCATGGTGGAAGCCGTGCATCCAGGCCCATGGAGACAGACAGCTCCAAACCAGAAGCTGTACCCTATTCCTCAGGCAAAGGAAGACTGGGAATGCTGACGACATGTCTGCACCATGTGAGGACACAGTTCTTGCTCTTAAAGCTCTGCCTCTACATTTCTAAACAGTCCTACAATTTCAACAGAACTAAGCAAGGTTTGTGGACGTGGGCTCCCATGGCTACGGCTATTATGGGCGGCATGGTTTCACGGTTACCCATTGTTTAGCCAGTTATCTTTCACGTCCTAAGAAAAGATTCTTTTGCAAATGTAATTTCACTTCTCACATTCTGCTCTGGCCAAAATGTACTGTTATTCTCTTAGTTGCTGGTGAACTGAAAGGTTTGTAAAAAAGAGAGAAACCAAAATGTGCATTAAAAAAAAAAAAAACACTGATAGGGGTTGAGATCAAATAAAGCTCTCAGAATCACACACTGATGCCTGAGAGCCCAGATTTTGTTATCCCCCCACAGGCTGCAGAATAAAAGAAACACGACGCACAGATAAAGCCCAGCCCTGGCTCTGAAATGAATGGCACTGCCTCTCCCACTCTCTGGCATGGATGGGAAGGAGAAAACGACACCTAGATTATCATGAAATTATTCTCCAGGCCTGTTCACAGGAGCTCCCAAAGCAACTGAAGCCACCAACAAAGAAGGTTTGTTACACCGGGACCCATGCCATCCGCCTGGTTTTAGGATAGGTTTTAACAGGAGACTGGGCATGGAGGGGCAACAGGGAGGGAAGTGACCTGGAGGGAATGAAGGGTGTTATGTGACCAGCAGCCCCACGCTGTATCCTGGATGATTTTTTAAAATTGAGTTTATTGGTACATTTTAGGTATGCAGTACAGTTACACTCATCATTGGGATCCTGTACCTTTACATGACAGGTCTTGGTTCTCATTCTTTCCCCTTGTCCCTGCCCTTCCTTCACCCCCTCCTCCCCTCCCCATTTACAAACATTTTATTTCCATTTTTCATTTTCTCGTATATTTTTCCCTTATTACCTTTCCCCTACCCTTCCCACTTCCCCTACACCTTTAGCCCTTTTCTTCCTATTTCACATTGTCAATTATCTCATTAGGATCTTATGTACTATTTTTTCACACCAGAGAAACTATTCAGTATTTACACGTGTGACTTATTTATTTCACTTAGGAGTGTATCCTCAATATGTATCCATTTTCCTAGGAATGAATCTAATTTCTCATTCTTTATGGCTGAGTAGTTTTCCATTTTATAGAAAAACCACATCTTCTTTATCCAGTTTCCCATGATGGGCAAATGGACTGTTTCCAAGTTTTCGCTATTTTAATGCTTTCCATGCACTCTGAGACTTACTTGATTATGGCATATTTATTGATCTTGGGGTTTCCAGGGTGCTATTGCTACTATATCCCAAGGTCCTTCAACAACAGAATATTTCAAAACTATGTATACAACTAAGGCTTTGCTTTTGCTGAAAAACATTCCAACCAGAGCCTAACTTGTTATTTTTCACTGTCTCGTATCTTCTTATATATTCTGATAGCAACAGATTTTCCCCTCTTTTTTGTTTAAAAAATATAAGGATTGTCTCACCAGGTGGCTGTATTTTTTAAACACTGTTTAAAAATTGTCACAGACAGTAGAGCAATTACCTACCACGTGAGAGGCCCCAGGTTTGACTCCCAACACCAAAAGAAGAAGAAAGAATAAGAATAAAAGAGTAAAGAGAAGGAGGGAGTGGAGAGAACACAAAAAACTTCACAGACACACAATCTCAAGAGTTACATGAGGCCTTAACTGTTAAAAAAAATTTTTAACACCTAGGAAAGCCTATGGTTCTGTCACTGTCCTCTCTTCCCATTTCCTCCTTTCCAAGAAAATACCTAGAAAAAAATCAGTTCTAGCTCTCGCAATTCTTCCTTGTTCTGTATCACTTTTCTGCCCACAGAAATCAAGTGTCCACTCCACCCACCCTGCAGAAACAGTCTAGTAAAGATCCCCAGAGGCAGACGTCGCCATCTGTCTTTGTTTGCCTAGGAACATGTGCCGTTAATTATTAACAGCACCTCAGTTCACTCAAATGTGTCCCAGTTGGACGATAAATTATTCGGCCTCTCTACCCACGATCTCCTGATTTTCAAATCCAAAAGCCTACCTTCTGCTTGCTTAGTTCTTGGCCACTCGACAGTGCTATTCAACCCCACAGGAATAAAGTTCTGCTCCCCTGGCCTCCGGGGTGCCATTCTCTCCTGTACCCCTCTTCTTCTTCATCTCTTTTTAGGAACTCTTCTTCCTTCCCACCCCTCTTCATCGATGTGCGCCTTAAGTTTTCACAGCACCACCTCTTGTCACTCTGTGTGCTCGCCGGGGACAGCTACCCATCCCCGCACTGCAGGTCCCCATTTCCAGGGGTGCCCCACCATTTCTTCTCTTTCCAGCCAACAGCATTCCTCTAGGCTCGGGTTCCATGTCTGGTCCTTCAGAAGCTCCTATCAGCATCCCAAGGTCAGTGTATCCGAAACTGAGCCCTCCCCTTCCCCCCAAGTCTGTTCTTCCTCATCGTCACGAACCGTGGTGGGCGGAGGCACTATGCACCTCTGCTATTCCATGGTCTCATGGGTCCAGCCCACTGCAACCGGACCAGCTGTGTGCCCGCAACTGTCAGATCCACACAGATTCGTGAGCCCTGCCTTAAGCTACTGAGTTTGGAGTGATATTTTTGTGGCAATAGTTAGCCAAAGCAGAGAATCAGACTGGGAGAAGGGTTTTCCTATGACAAAATTTTAACATATGTAATACTGGGTTTAGGGCAATGTCAGGCAGTAAAAGATGAAGAAACTGTCCTAGAAGCTAAAATAATGGCACTAAAAGTGTTAAAAGCAGCTACACAGCGGCAACCTATTACATGCGGTGGTAAAGAAATTGGTAAGACCTATGAAAACTTAGAAGACAGACCAAGTACTTTGTGAACTTAGGAACTTAGGCAAGTTAGCTTCTTGAAGTACTAAGAATATAAAACGGTGGCTTTTAACTGCATAGGAGTAATGATTTACAAGAAAAACTTCTAACCTGGATTAAACAAGACCATCATCAAGATTAGAGACTCCAAGCCTTTTGGATAGGAATGGTAGTAGTCTTGAAAAACTGTTCAGCCACCAAAAAAGGCAGATTTTCAAAATTATCTTCAGAAGTGGCCAAGAAAGATGACGGAAATGAAAAGATATCTTAAAATCAGAAACTGGAGCCATGAATAACAAAGGAATAAAAAGTCATTCTCAAGAAGCAAACCCTGGATCTAATCAAGAAATTCTCCTTTGCAACAGGGGAGGACCTGCAACTTTTACTGGGTGAGATTTCAAAATTGCTATGGACCAGTGCTAAGTGTCGTCCTTTCCGCCTTTTCTAATGAGTCTGTGTTGTGGTGATCTTGTTCCTGTTTTCACTACTATTTTGGGCATGAATGGGGCAGGAAAATCTGTCTATTGAGCTCATAGCTGTCCGAATTAAGAAGAGCCACATATGGCCCTGATACAGATAATGATGTCTTGGATTTTGAGCCCGCTAGCAGGATTCTGTGGGACGTTTGAAGAACTGGACATTAGTGAGCACATCCGGCACATGGCAGGATGTTGGTCACGGTGATCAGAACGCACGGTCTTGTAGACTGCATTAGTGGCCCCCATTCTCCACTCCTCCCGCGTCCATGCCACTGCCATAGCCTCCCTGGGAGGAGTGCATTTCCCCACACCGCACCCTGACCTTGGATGTAAATAGCCAGGCCACTCGCCTTGGCCAACAGGAATGGGAAGAGTGACTGCGCCTTTCTAAAACCAGTCAGTAGAAGCTTTTTGCTTTTGTTTGACTTCCTGCACCTCTGTCACTGCCACCGCGAGGCTTATTAGCTTAAGCAGCATGAGGGAGACAAGAAGCAGCACTATGTCGCCCAAACCAAGAATTTTCCATGAGAAATACAGCTGTTCAACTGCCATCACCGAAGCAGAGCCAGCCAGACAAGGCCAGCCCAGATCAGCCATAGCCAACTTCCAGCCTCCAGACCGCAACAGTCTGTCCTTGCTGTTTTCAGACACTGGGTTTTGAGGTAGTTTGTTCCACCTGACCACAACAACAGTTACTTCGTTCACATTTTCACCCACTTAAGGCCCACACCTAATTCCACTCCCCCACTTCTTTATTTTAAAACCAAAGCAATGGCCCTATAGTCCTTCGTCTGTATCTACCTTCTCTGTCTTGGTTACTTTTATATCATCTTCTACCTGGTTAGCACAGGAGTCTCCTACCATGTTCCTTCAATCCATCATTCTATTCTCCCCCGCGAGAAGTTTCCAACATGTAAAACTAGTATTAGCCCTTCACCTTTAAACCCCTGAATCTCCCACTGGGTAGTAGGAGTCGCATTCTTGGAAGCTTGAGTCTAATCTGGCTGACTGTCTAGCTATATCTGACCCCAAAGACAAGCACAGGAACCCTCGTTTGCCACAGCTGCCTCTACTTCCTGTTGTTTTACACTTGGTCCACTTCCCCCATTTCTGTGATGATCCTTATCCCTACCGATCACAAAGAGCTACGAGCCTGGTGACTTAAAGCAATAGATTGGCACACCGTAACCCTAGCACTCTGAAGATGGAGGCAGAGGACTTACAAGTTTGATCACCCTGAGCAAATGACTGAAACTCTGCCTCAAAATTTTAAAAATGGGAAAGGCCCTGGGTTCCATCTCCAGTGCTACAAAATAAACAGAGACCAAAAAAAAAAAGAAAAAAGGAAGTTTTCTCTAGCAATCTGGAGGCTATAAGCCTAAAATCAAGGTCTCTGGGCCAAGACTGCTCTGCAATGTTCAGTAGCATTTTTGCTGGCCTCTTCCTAGCTCCTACTGGTGGTGTAGTCCTTGGACTTCCTAGGTTTGCATCGGCAGCACTCAGCCCTGTCTCTTCGCCTGTCTCCACATGGTATTTTCCTTTCTCACAAGGACACCAGTGTTTTTGGATTAAGGTCCACTCCAATAGCTTCATCTTGACTGATTTTATCCACTAAACCTATTTCCAAATAGGTTGTATTCCCACCAGGGGTGAGGGCATGTCTTTTTGGTGATTTACTTTAGAGCAGTTCAATGCTTTCTCTTCCTGTCCTTAGGATGAAGGACATGGTCCCACAACAGGGTAAACAGGGCTCCTGTGGTCTCCAGCTTCCATGTACTTTGAACTCTAGTACAAAACCATTTTCCTTGACAGCCCTGGGTGGACTACATCATTTTACACCTTGGTGCCTTTTGCATGCTTTGACTTTCTGCTTAGGAAGTCTTGCCATCCTCTTCTACTCCTCCTGTGAATTTGTATGTGACTTCTAGGTGTTATTTGGATCTTACAGTATCAACAAAACAATTTGATAACTCTTACTCTTTTGAAGCCCTGGTTATGAATTTTGCTTTTATGCTGGCTCCGAAGCAATCTCAATGTGTCAACATCATAGGAGTCTTCCCTCAGAGCCATTTGTCTTTACAGCTCTTCTATGGGACATGGAGTACAACTAGAATGAGTTCCATGCCACTTCTTTGAAGAAAATTTGCCATTACCAGGCCAAGAGTCTATTTTTTAATTAAACCATCTTTCTCTGGGTCAACAGCACTGGGCCCGCTCAGTCCTCTGGTTATGCTGTGGACATTCAGTCTGTTAGAAAATATAAGTCCTGCTTTCCAAGGAAGATTTTACTTGGTGTAAATCCACTAATGTGCCTTTTTGCAGACAGAGATGCCTGCAGCCATAACCTCCCCAGGACTTACTAATGAGCCCAGAAACTGTTTTTATTGCACTATGTAAGAGAGTTGAAACATTGGCCAAAACTGTCTACACCTGACATACTTATCAGAACTTCAAAAGTGTAGGTGTATTTTAGAAGGTCCCTGTGCAGATCTGCTTCTATGGAAGTATTTAATATATACTTTTGTTACATATCTAAGTTGGCTTTAAAAATTCGGACAGGCAAGACTCTTGGAACAAGCTTTCACTTCATGTGTAGGTACAGCTGGCAGCATCCCCCAGATGGGAGCAGCAAAGAATGCTTCTAATCATAAAGACAATGGAGCAGGACGAAGAGAAGCCACGGCCAAGTCCCACAGTAGCATCAGCAGGAAGTCACTGAGCCGGAGCATTCCCTGAGCTGTAACCACAGGTAGGGGCCTGGGAAGTACAGCCCTGACACATGTGAGGAGGGGAAGCCTGGACCCTCCCTCCTCCCTCCTCCTGCTCTCCTGCAGTTCCTCTGGGGTTGATCTTCCCTCATCCTGGGCCAGGGAGCCTGGCATCCTCAGGGGACAAAGAATAAGGAAGAAATGGAGTCCAGTATGTACAGTCTAATCCAGAAGGATTACTCTCCTTACCCTGTCAGGCTACACTGCGGTGTCTCCCTGAAAAAGGAAGTGAGCTGGGTAAAAGATGGCTAGATTAAGAGGGTTGGAAGAATGGTGAAGGGCCATCTAACCCAGCCCTCTCCCTTTACAGATGATGCAGTGGGGTCCTCAGAGATTAGGTGACCCGCTTCGGATCACCCTGGAGTTAATGCAGACCTTAAGCAAGACTGGTTTCTCATTCCCCTGTTTGATGGCTCTGTTCGCACAGCTCAGGATCTCCCCAGCCCCAAGTCTCTGGTAAGAGCATCACTAAGAGCACCCAGAAAAATACGGAGATTTAAGGACTGCAGAGAAAAGCTCTTAAAGGAACTCAAAAGATTTCAGCCACAGTGTTCTAAAGAATCATATTTTTTTCTACCATTGGCCAAACTAGCTGGTTAGAAAAATAACTAGCCTTTTGATTTTTTATATAATATAATTAAAATGTGAAGCAAATGAATCCAATTAGTCTCTAAAGGAGCTAAGCAATCACCTCTCATTTTTCTACCACAGGATGCAATACTGGCCCCATTTTATGTGCTAAGTAATGAAGGTTCCCAATAATTAAGGCTTATGTATTCCAGAAGACTCTGTAATCCAGGAGACTGGAGCATCTCCTAACTTCAAGGACATTCATTCTTCCTGATTTATTGAGAATCTGCAACTTGCCAAGTTTCACATGAGGTGCAAAGGACACAGAAGTAAATGAAAACACGCTTTCTCTTCCAACAGCCACGCACGGTAGCAAGCGAGGGAAGGACTGGGTGTCTGCAGTTGCCCCACTGGCCAGCCGGGCTCCAGGCCGGATTGCACGGCTTCTCTGACAGTTTCAAAACCCTCTCTGTGAGCAGACTTTGGACTTGTGAGCCTTGCTTTACAAACAGGCCCTGGCTCTGAGCACCTGGAAGAGGTGCAGTGCTGGGCCTTGTTGGCTGGTTCTGCTTTGTTTTCCTCCACTGCCCTCACTCGGGTATGAGTGGGCACCTGGAGTTGCCTGGTACCTAACAACAGCATTCTCTGTGTTTTGGGTGCCATGGTATGTAACCTCTTACTTAGTCTTTCCAGATTATACTGATACAAAAGTGAGTCAGGGAGGTGTAGGGAGAGCAGATAACTTTCTGGAACACCCTGTTTTCTTGATTGAGCCAGATCCTCATGGGCCAGTATTCAAATACAATCTCCAACCGCAGATAAGACAGATAAGGCAATAGTGTCTCCGATTATTTTCCTACATGTATAACTAAGAAGGGAAATAAAACACATTAATTCATTCAGCAAATATTAATTTAGAACTTGCTATGTACGGCATTGTGCTAAGGGCTACGGGTGCAGCAAAGCAGAAAACACAATCTTTATCCTAAAGAGACGTCTCGTTCAGAAGAGAAAACGGGCTGATAAACCAGTGACTGACTGCACTTGGAAGAATGGGAGTAACAAGAGCACAAATAGGAAAGAAAGAGGCATCAATAAAGACATTAGTTTTAACTGAGATAACTGCTTTTCCCTAAGTTCAGAGATTTCATGGGTTGAACCTTGAAATGTTAACTTCAAACTAAGCATACGGAAGTACACAGTTGTTAGGAAACAGTGAGTGCTGAAGTCTGTCAGTCTCCTCCGGGTCCCAGCCCTATCCTGTTGGTGTGGCCTTAGAGAGGCAGCTAGCTGCTCTGTGCCTTCGTTTCTTTATCAGGAAAATGAGGGTAATAATAAAAGTGTGTGGCATACCCAGGTCAGTGTACAAATGTATTAAGCTATCCAGTAGTGGCTGGTTTGGTTTGTGCAGATGAGATATCCAGATCACTGGGTGAAATACTTGGGTCCTCTCCAAGCGATTGACAAAATGGACTTGGCCTTTATCTGACTGCAGAATCAAGGACCACCTTGAAGAGCTGATAGGTTAAAGGCTGTCTTTCAAAAATGCACACATTTTTGGAGAGTCCTGACCTCTAAAGTCAAAATACCAGTGGGGTTTTCTTACTACCCTGACACTCTTAATATTATCTTTTGGGACATATTTTTGTTTGGTTTCACTGTCTCAGTAACTCTTGCAATTACTCATGACTTGTTTCAATAGATATTGTACTTCTCCACCCATCACCCAGGGAGCCAAGTGACTGTCACAACTTACAAAGGAAAAGGAATAGTCCTGAGGTAATTGATAATGGAAGAAAAGCACTTGGAATTTTATCTGTGTGGAAGCTTCCAAAAATTAGATCCAGAAGAAAGTGTTGAGTATTCTATCCACAACTATGCTTCAACTTTCAAAAATATTTTCATATAACTTCCCGACATTATTTCTTCTCAACTGTCTTCCTTCACAAAGGGTTTGATTTTTTAATGGTGCACTCAGACTATATCCAGTTAGGTACTGAACATTTCAAGATGGTGGTAACTTTTTATATCAGCCAGACTCCTGAACAACCATACAAATGGTAACCTTGATAAAAGGATTTTAAGAATGGGCCAATGTTATTATTAATACCTTAAGTTAATGCAAGCATCATCTACATCGTATTTTTCATATAATCTCTTTTCCTCCTGCGGTCTCCAATGAAAAGTATTACCCAGATGGTACTCAGGTAGGACAATTCCTTTGGATGCTCAACACATACACATGAACTTTGTAAATAAGTCCCATGACACCCGTGGGCCATGCCTTTCTTAGTTGCTTGGTGTAATCACAGCAAGTAGCATGCACATTTTATGAGCATGGCCTGAGCCCCTCTCCTTAATTTTCTTCTAGGGCACCTAAATCTATGTGGAGGAAATGCTTATTTGGAAACGTTACCAGTTTATTATCAATTTGCTTCAGGAGGGAAAGCTATGGCAAATTCCATAAATCGTACTTAAGAAATATCCTGCACAACATTGCTTTTCTCCAGTCCTCCTGCCCCTGATCTCCCCTGAGGGCCACACTGTATTAATGGGCTGATTTCTCTTGCTTAGGGAATAGGATAGTAGCTCATACTCAGTGACTGGGCCCCATCTAGAACTTGCCTTCCAAATATCTTTAAGAATTGAGCCGACTACAAATGCAGGTTCAAGGCCCCAAAATTTGCTCCTGCTGGTTGCAGGAGAATTTCAGAAATGGTTTCAGATGAGTTTATTCTTTTTTCATAGGGCAAGGGTGCCATTCACTGCCTGAAGCACAGACGTGGATACCTGCCTTGCTGCACATTCTGCAGTAACAGTCACACAATCAGTCCTGCAAGCCGAGCTGAGGGACTGAAGTTATTCCAATTAGCTGACTTTGGAGGCACGAATCTTAAACAGAAGCTGTTGCTGATGACTGGGAAGAATTTAAAATCAGCTGTGGGGGCTACTTCCTCATAGCTAGGGACGAGTACGGAAGAACAATCAGTCTTTTCTTTTTCCAGTTTGGAAGACATAAATTCTTTGTTCTCGCTTTGCTGTTTGCACTGAAAATGTTCAACACATATTTCATATTGTCTTCTTTTTTTTTTTTTTTGAGACAGGATCTTGCTATGTAGTTCAGGACATCCTTCAACTCATTGGAGAGCCCAGCTGGCCTCAAATTCCTGGCAATCCTACTGCCTCAGCCTCCCGAGTGCTAGGATTTCAGATGCATGCCACCATGTCTGGCCATACTGTCTTTTTTTAACAGTAAGATTGTTTAAAAAACATTTTATATGTAAATAATCAAACAATAACAATAAAAGGAAAAAGAGAGAAATGGAATGATATGAGTACCTGTGTACCTATCACTATTTTCAACACTCTTGTATGTATATTCTGTGCTGCTGGGCACGGTGATGCACTCGGGAGGCTGAGGCAGAAGGATCGTCACCAGTTCAAGGCCAGGCTAGGCTACATAGTGAGTTCAAGGCCAGCTTGAACTATAGTGAGATCCTGTCTCAAAAAAACAGAAAAGTCCAAACATATATTCTGTGCTAATGAATCTCTTTCCAACTTTTCTGTTGGATAATTCTAAATAAAACCCCACATATTTACCATTCTCATGAAGATTTCCATATGTCCTTTTAATAGATGAGGACTTTAAAGTACAGTTATGATACCCCTGTCACCTCCATGAAATTCACAGGCATAACCCCACATATTTACCATTCTCATGAAGATTTCCATATGTCCTTTTAATAGATGAGGACTTTACAGTTATGATACCCCTGTCACCTCCATGAAATTCACAGGCGTCCCCTGCTAACCACTCATGTGCAAATTCTCCTGCTGGCCGTCACTGTCTTCTGATATTTGGTTTACTCACATAAGATTACAAATAAAAATACATGTTTCTCTTCATTGTGATGTCTCTCAAGTCCTTTTAAAATCTATAGCAGTCTCTTCCCTTTATTTCCATGCTACTTATTAGTTGAAGAAATGAGATCATTGAACTAATAGTTTTCCTCACTCCCAAGGTGTCTTTGCTCTGTCCTTCTGACCTTCATAATTTTTCCAGTCAGTAATGAGATTTAAAGACTTGACTGTTCAAAGTTTTAGATAAGAATATTCCATACATGTGTAGGGTGTTTTTTAACGTGTCCCACCAGAAACGTGCAGTGCACTTTCTAATCATAGTGGAGTTAAGATACATCAGAGGTTATCATCCAATCTGCCTGTTATAAATTATAATTACTATATTGAAGTTATAATAAAATTTGTCCATCAGAATAGCACCTCGTGGCTTAGCTGTCATTATTGGTTTTTGTTTGGAACCATTATTTCTTTCGAGTTGTGAAACAGTAATTTTTCTATTTTGGTTAGTTCCTCTGTGTTTATTCATAGCAATTCTTCTCTAAGGAAAGAAATTCTTCCATCAACTCATTGGTTGCTTCAAAATATACACCTGATAGGAATGTCAAATACCTAATTTTTTGATATGAATTTTGAGAATAAAGAATGGATCGTCTAGCAGCCTCCAAAAGTGATCACTGAGTCTTCTTCGTGGAAGACCATGGTGACACGTGGATTTTCACATATCTGATGTTTCAAACTTTTAAGGTTATTATTCTTTTAGTTGCTCAAGTTACACAAGCTTCAGCCAGAGAGCTCCTCCCGGTTTGCTCCCAGCCCTTCCGCATCTCCCCCGGAAGTCCAGCGCGGTATTCAGGGGTCACTGAGTCAGGACACAAATGCGCAGGCTCAGGGTGAGGTGCTGCCCCGGACTTGACACTAAGCCTTTTTGCTCCAAGGAGGACATGGTGGTTAGAGTTCTCAAAATGAATTCGAGGGGTGCTCATTGTTCCTGGGCTATTCCTTCATTTGTGGGCTTTGTCATTTTGTGCTTAAATTGAAAATAAGGTTTCTAAGAATTCTCACAAAACAACATATCTGCTTTATCCTACAATTTGTATGTAGCGGTTTCAAAACACCAATCTCAACAATAGCACTGATAGTAAGATTTCTAAATGCACTTTAAGATTTCTATGTGGTTGATTTGGGGGCGGGCACCGGGGATCAAACTCAGGTCCTTGTGCTTATGAGGCATGCAGTAGAACCACTGAGCTAAATCCCCGGCTCTTTGTGGTTGATTTTAGACTTCAGATGTACCCAACTGAGAATATATGATCAAATAGCTGCTTGAAAAGTAGTTAAAATATGGCTAAGCCACTAGTTTTCTGGAGTTATTTTAGTTTGGCTTTAAGATTGTTTGTTTACATTTTTTTTTTTTTTTAAGCAAAGAAAACATCTGATATGACTCCAGAATCCAAGCATTGGTTTCTGGCTGTCACCCTCTTCTCTCATCCTTGTTATCTCTTTTCCACAGAAAACAATTTGAAATGTTTTACTTTATCCTTCTTCTTTTGAAAATATAAGCAAATACACATTCATATTTATTCACTTTTTCTACACAAAAGTAACATAATATACTATACACTTATTTGTTTTCATTTTGTTTTTTGAGACTGGATTATTAGTCTTAATTTTTACTGTGTAACATGGTTGTTCTTGCAGCTATTTTAGTTTTGGAAATTGCTGTGTTTCATTACTTCACAAACTTTTGTTTTAATTTTAACATGGTAAAAATTATCCCCTCCTTTCTCACTGCTGCTGGATCTGTGAATGTAGTAAGGAACATTTTATTCACCTGGGGATTATAGAGTGGTTCACCCATATCTTTTCAAACATTCAAATGAGCTTACTCTTTACATTTAGGTCTATGATCCTTGTAGAATTTATCCTACTGTGTGGTATGAAGAAAACATCTACATTTTTCATTTGCTTAATGGATAGCCAGTTACTTATATGTTGGGATGCCTTTCTCCCTCCACTGACCTAGGACTCTCCCCTCACCACTAAAGCTTCATATTTACTTGTCTTCATTTCTGGATTTTCCATCTGATTCCATCTGTCTGTCCTCTCACATGTTAATACCAACTGAAAATATTTTAATATCTTGTAGGACTACTCCCTTCCTCCCTCTTGCTTTTCTTACTTGTTTATCCTTCTAAATGGGCTTTTTAATCAACTTGCCTAGCTCCAGGAAAAGAAAAACCTGAGGTAGTTTTCTTTGGGTTGTGTAAATTACGTAAATTGGCATTGTGTGCACCTTGCTACCCAAGAGCACAGCATGGCCTCGCTTTGTGCAAGTCAGCTTTTGCGGCTCACAGACTGGTTAGCAGTTTCCCTCATGGACCTTGCATGTTTATTAGCAGTCTAAGCCTATATTCTGAGTCTTTGGCAGTTTAAATGTGAGGTTCTTAAAAATTATTTTTATCATTATTGTGTGTATGCTTACGTTTCTGTGTATGATTTTGATTTATACAGAATTTTATATCCTGACTCTGTATTAAAATTTTTAAAGTAGATTTACCATTGAATTTTGAGGAGTTTTCCAGATGTATAGTATCATCTGTGATAGGGGTAATTTTGCATCTTCTACTTTAATTTTCTTTCTTTCTTTCTTTTTCTTTTTTTTGTTTTTTCTTTCTATCCTGGGGATTGAACACACTGTACCACTGGGCTACATCCCCAGACCCTCCCCCTTATTTTTTTTTTAATATTTTGAGACAGACTCTCACTAAGTTTTCCTGATGAGACTCAAACTTGTGATCTTCCTGCCTCAGCCTCCCTTTGTGTGAAAGTTACAGGGATGCACCACTAGGTTCCTCCATTTTCTGATTTTTATCCTTCTGATTGTTTGCATTAACACCTCCAGTGCATGGTTAGATAGTTGTGGATAGAGTGACTCCTCCTGTCTTATTCCTAACTTAATGAAGAGCCCCATTATTTCCTTACTAGGTAAAATGCAGACTTTGGGCTAAGATATCATGCTAAGAAAGTTTCTCAATCTCGTGCTTTAACATGGATGGGTGGTATGTTTTGTCAAGCGTGTTTTTTAACATTATTGAAGATAATTGTATGGCTTTTCTCCTGAACTCTGTGTGATAAGCTATATTAATTCACAATAGGATTTTGGAGTCTTTGGGGAAAAAATAAAACGCCTCTGAATACAAATCCTCTTATCTTCATCTGGCAGAAAAAGAAATTAAGAGGGAGTAGACATTTTTTAGCTGCTCAGTATCATAATCACTGATTCTTTGCAAGGTTTCTGGCTTATTTCCTAGATGTGCAAGAAAAAAGAGAATTGTCTGGCTAAATGTAACTCTATTTTTATGACTCTCGGTAAAACCCCACGGCTGCCTCCACTCTCCCTTTGGCACAAGCACAATCAGACTCAACGTTTGAAAAGTGGTGGTTTAATATCTCGGAGTCTTGGGAGACCTGGAATGAGTTATCGTGTTGATCAGCCAGGCTGCAGTGTGTACGTTCAGCCCCATTTCTCACCGGACAGCACAGACCCAAATTAAATGCAGGCGTGTTTCAGCCTGGGAACACAATCCAGTTCCAGAAGTGAGAGATCAGCTTTATGAACCAGCCACCCACATCCCAGGAAGATGGCAGGAAGCAAAACCAGGCCTTTCTGGTGGTATAAATTTGATTCCTGTCAGCAGGGGCACCCCTATGCTGAAAACCCAACTCCTTCTTTTCTCAATTCCTAATGTCACACTCAAGGTGAACAGATTCTAACAAGGTGTCTCAAGTTCCCTTTCAGGTGAGAAATGGAAAGCAAAAGGCTCAGTGTTCTGATTGCTAGAAGGAAAACCTCTGTGAGGAGTCTGGGAGCAGGAAGCAAGGTCACCCTAAGGACTCCATCGTTCCTCACTTCTTTTCTCAGAAAAGCTCTTCAGGCAGGACCCATTGGCAGTAATCCTCTGACTTTCACCACCTCCGGGCGTGAATGGCTGGTCAGTCACATGGTCACTCGACCTGAAATGAATTGCAATGACTCTGGGCAAGAACCTTTTCTTACAGACACACTGTACTGGCACACGTGTCCTTTGAGGCACAGATGAGAGGAAGTGTTACCCACCCAAAGCTAAGCTGAAACCCCCATATCGTTTGTCAAGGTCAAGCTACTCTCCAGAATTGGATGGCTTTATGTCTGAGGCATGAGAGGGTTACAAAAACAATTTTGCTAAACCATTCTTACACTCAATACTACAGTCCCCTGCCGTGAGACCAGGGAAGATAAGAGAAAATTAATCAAGTCTTAGAAGTGACCATGTTTCCAACTAGTTTCACAAGGCCAGAAGATTTCCACATCATGATCATTCTACTGCCACTCCAACTTCTACCATTTCCATTAATAGAACTGCCTGTTCCTCAGTACTCCACCATCTGAATCACTACCTCCACCATCTGAGTCAGTGCCTCTACCACCCCTGTAAGTACCTCCACCACCTTCGTCAGAGGCTCTACCACCTGTCAGTACCTTTACCACCTTAGTCAGTACCTCCACCATGTCTCCATCAGCACCATCACTGTCTCCACCACCTCCCTATCCACCAAATACCACAGCCACTACCACCTACACCCTGACTGTACTTACTTCTAAAGGCAGATGGAGTGACCTGATTTTTGGGATTGAGTGGAATTGTCAGGAGTAGGTAGAACAATCATTGTCAGCACCCCAAAATGACATTATTATCATTTCCAGAACTGTAGAGACACTTTCAGGGTGAACTTTAAAAAGCATTTCTGGGCTCTGAGCCTTGAGGTCTGGGTAAACTGTCAGATTCTTTCCTCGTAGGCAGGCTTTGTTTTTACTGTCTGTTTACATCGTGCTCGACACAGATCCTCCATCTTGCCCCGTGAGGCCACTTCTTACCGTGTCTTCTTTGGTGGAGATGAAACACAGCTGGGATCTATATTCTGCACAGAGATCTCTGCAGTGGAGGACACTGCTCTCTGAATACAAACGAACAAGGCTGCCAGCGTGTTTTCAAGCTTCCCAGCCACAAACGCTGCCTAATGGTGGTGATAAACATAGCTTTTCCACATCATTTTTACCATGTTTTGTTTTGCTGACTTTGGACATGGACATTTCCACTTTTCAAATCCTTCACTTGGGTGGGGACCAAGGGGCTTGCAGGAGAAATGCAAGTCTTAAGAAAATATGCCTCATTCTCCTTAATAAGTGGCTGAGCAAATCCATGTCATGGCCGAGCCCTGGGGGTGCTGCCATGGTGTCAAGGGAGACAAGTCAGAAGGAGGCTGTCCGCCACTGGACACCGCCACCCTAACCCTTCTCTTCCCTCTCCCCTCCACCTGTCCTGGTCCTTCTTCCTTCCAGCCCTCCAAAATCCTCTCCTTATTTAGTTGTCAAGAAGCCTGGGGTCCCGGAGGGAACCAGACTGGACTACACCCTTTCCCAAGGGACAGGACTGTGGATCAGGCATGAAATGTCAAGAGATCTTCCAAGGAATCCTGTCTGAATGATCTTACCTCTGGCACAGTTTCCATCTCTGGCATTAGCATAATCCATGATCTGAAACTTCTCCGCAAATAAAAAGCCCATTTTAAACAGAAAACAGATGGGAAGTTTCTGAAAGTCTAGTTGGCCAGGGCCTCTGGTTCACTTGTGGCTTATAAACTTCATCCACAAGGACAGCCAAGGGCCAGGAACCCAGCGTCCTTCTCCGCCTGTGCGCCTTCCTCGTGGCTGCGGGAGCACTGGACCACCTCACCCATGCTCTGTGTCCTTGGGGGATCCGGCCCTGGGGAGTATGGCCCTACTTCACAAAAGAGGCCGCAGCCACTGAGAAGTGCCAGGGTCTGCAGCCTGCCCCACGAATTGGATTCTGGTGAAGCTAGGGTGGGGTCTACTTAGGGTCAGGTGCAACAGCAGCGGTCCTTGGAGCACTGAGGTGAAAGGCGGAGTCCCCGCGCCTTCATCCAGCACTCTGTCCCTGGCTAGCTGGGGAGGCCTCTGCCACTGGCTTGACTGCTGTGTGCCTCAATTTCCCTTTCCTAAAATGGGGATAATTACAGTCCTCATGAGTGTTGCAAAGCTAAGTACTAAGAGAGTTAATATATGCAAAGTGCTAGGACAGTGTCCTGGTAAATGCTAAACAGGTAAGTGTCTCTAGACCACAAAGCAATGAGTAGCGCAGGGGAATCTGGGGAATGCATTTTCAACCTTCTAACATTTCACAATCCAATTCCTTTTTCAGAAAAAGTAGAATCAAATTGGTGGCCGAGTCCTTAGAATGTATCACAGGGTACATCACAGAAAAGCGAAAATGATGGCTAAAGGGAGCTTGGGGAAAGTTGTGAGACTGCTTTAGAGCTGCCTCCTGGCACAAAATGAAGACACAGATGGGGGGATGTGCAGCTCCAGGCTGCTTGCCTCCAAGGCATCAGGTGGGGTGTGGGTTGTTCCGTTTCCGGTTTTGTTCACACTGCAGCCCCAGTGCACACACCAAGCTGACACAGGGTGAGAAAAACTCTGGTAGATGGCGGTGCTTCAGACGGCCTCCCCTCCTCCACCAGCTTGTGCCCACGGGCTCTGTGGCAGCCCCTACCCACGCTATCTGTTCCCCTCGGCACATCCTGTAGAAACCCCTGTGGGATCCCACCACTCCTTCCGACACAGTGGTCATGAATCTCAATCTTTAAAACGTCCTGTAAATCCTGCGACCTGCACACCAGCATCACCAGCTAACACACTTCCTCTGCGCTCCTGCCTGACCTTGGGGCATCTGCTCTTCCTTCTGCCCCAAACCCTTCCCCTTCCTCCACCCCTAGAACTCCTATCGCCTTCGACATCCCCTTCACGGGAGCCCTTTCTAGCCGCACTTGCACTGGCACAGGACTCGGCGAGTCTGCACCGCACACGGTGATTCCTTAACAACTCACATGCGTGGCTTCCCCTCCTGGTGCAGATCCACACGGGAAAGCTCTGTTGCTGGCTGCTTTCGTGCTGGATCTTCAGCACTTCGAACAGAGCCAGCCAGATAGATACTTGACAAATAGCTGCTGAATGTGTCATGGACTGATGAATGAAGTTGAGTTCCCAGCAACCTAAAAGCTTCCTCAACATTCAGAAAGTTGAGGTTGAACACTCCAGTGTCTTCAGGTTCAATCCACTCCATCAACAGCGGAGTCAGTCCTCACTAGGTGTACATAACACGCCTTTCCCGACCTACTCAGTCCTGCAGCCCGACTCTCCCCACCGGGGAGCAGACATTGCTGACTCCACAAGGGAAGCTCAGGCCCTGTGTTCACTGTGCTTTGTGTCTGCGGGTGCCTGGAAGAACAGGGGTCGTGGCTGGTGATCATAACTGTGCCTCTATAAAGACGTGTCATCGTGGAGTAGAACTGCTATCCCACATTTGCAAAGGGAGGTCTGAGATTGGCCAGAAATTTGGGCCAACCAGGGACACCACGAAGACCCAGGACAGAAGCCCGCAGGCTGCTCGTTCTGGCCACTCCGGAGGGCTTGCTCTGTGCATGTAGGGACGCATTCAGGAGATGACCTGCCCAGGCCGGCTGGAGGCTGCTCCCGCTTCTGTGTCTGTGCAGGTCTGGAGGGAAGCAGATCTGTCCCCTGCTTGCCCAGCCCAGCGTCCACCCTACGGCATCTCCTGTGGGTTTAGTCTGGATGGACACAGCACACACTCGGATCAGACCCCGTAGCCCGGTTCTGTCCCCGTGGCTTCCCTTGGCCCGAGAGGCTGTGACCTGTAGAAGGAGCTAATGTCTCTGGGGCATCTGCGCCATGGGAGGGTCCACCTTCCTCATCCCTCTCGCCTCCCTTTCTGTCTGTGAAAATGAGGGCAAGCTCCTAGAGCTGACACACACCACTCCTTAATTTGGCACATAGGTGCACAGTGGGTACAGATGGGTTTTTTTCAATGTCATGTTTTACTTTTAATTTTCTAATTAGTGTGTACTAGTTCTACAGAGCAATGGGTTCTGTTTCTGCATACTCACATGCACGGACTGATTGCAGCCCATCACCCTGCTGCCCCTCCCCAGTCCTCCTAGTCACTTCCCCTCCTTCCTCATCCTCTTCCCATCTGAGACCCTGTCTGGAGTCAGTGGAGACAGCCAGGAGCTGTGCCAGCCCCACAGAGTGGCGCAGGTCTCTCTGCCACCCTTGCTCGCTCTGGCTTCCTTCATCCCTGACACGCCCCTCGGGGGCAGACACGCTCTGCTCATGCCAGGCATGCGGGCAAATGCACCCCAGGGCTCCCAGGAACTGGGCCAAAAACTCTCTGCAGAGCACGGGGCCTCACGCGTGTGCAGGAAGTGTTCCACCCTACCACATCTGAGCACCGGGGACATTCCGAGGCAGACAGTGCAGATGTCCCTGTTCCATGAGCTTGCCGTGCGGTTCCTACCTAGACCCTTGGAAATTGGAGGGCCTCCTGCAGGAGGTGTGAGGAAAGCAGGTTTTGCAGAAATGATAAGGTATACCTGTTATTCTTTGAGGAAATTCATCAATCAGTGCTGTATGGCACGGGTAGGAATTTTCAATTAAAGAAAACCTCGTCATCCCTTTGCCCATGAGCTGAGAAGAGCGGGGCTCTGTCCACGTGTAGAGAACACACTAGGAGCGGAGCAGAGACTGAGCAAAAGTTTCGATGTATTTGAGCCAGAGGAGTTCCATCTCCAAGAACAAAGTATATCAAATCAATTGATGACTCTAGCCATCTAATTCCTTTCAGTGCTCATAGAGGTAGAAGGGCTTAGTCTAACATTTCCTCAATAAAATTGCCCTTGATTTTCTGGAATGAGGTTTCTACAAATCTAATAGATGGCTCCCAAAACAGCCTGTAAAAAATGATAACTTTTCTAATCTACTGTACTTTCTGGCAGGGAATGTGATTATGATCAGCTGGGCAAAGGTCAGTGAGAATGAATGGCATCTGTGCCCAAGGCGACCATGAGAAGGTCCTCAAAACCAGATAAGGATACAGGAATTTTTTTTGTCCACCTAATCAAATTTAGATGGCCTGACACTGCCTGGAATTTGCACTGCAGATCGCAATCAGCAGGTGGTTTATACATGACTCATGTACCTCGGAAAGGAGTTCTTAAACGGGTAGAGGGTAGAGTTTTTGTTTTTCTTTGTCTTTTTTTGAGTTTTGTTTTTCTTTGAATGTCAAAGGTTATTATAAATAGAGGTGTTTGTTCCCATGATCTGTGCATGAGAGTCAGCAGGGATGATCAGGAGACTCTCCTGCCATGCGTGGCATTGACCAAAGACATCAGGCAGTCATCAGCTGCCACCTGGACTGGTCTGGGGGTCCAAGGTGCCATATGCCTGGTGGGGTGGCAAAAGACCAGCAAAACCAGGCCCAGCCAGCTCCTTTCCTTCACATCTGCTGCCAGCCTCCCCACACAGGGTCTGTGGCAGGCCCCAGACTTCCGACCTGGCAGTCAGGCCTGGGAGAGACAAACTGGAAGCTGTCAGCTTTAAAACTTGGGCCTTGACAATGGTGCTGTTTTACTGTGTGTTGGAGAAGTCACAGCATCTGCTCAGATGCAAGGGGAGGAAACAGCCTCTGCCTCTCGCTGTAAGTGGAGAGGAGTTTTCAGATTTATTGTTTCACCTTTCCCAGCCCCAGGGGCAGCAGGTGGAAAAAGTGGCCAGAATCAGAATTGAGGGCGTCTTCAGGCCATAAACTGGGTCCAGAGGGCCGTGTCACAACCAAGTTCCCATGTAAATTCTTTCTTTTTCTACTTCTATGTGCAACACGGTTACGCAAAAGACTCTTTCATTTGGCAGAAGTTAGAGACAGAGCTGCAAAATGCAACTGATGCAAAGACCTTTGTGTCTGACAGCTTTGTATTCCTTTCCTTTTGCAAAACAGAACTTACAGAGAGACTTTCTCTTGTCTTGGAACATCGCCTTCTTGAAGATTCTCTCAAAATCTGCTGAAAAATAAAGTTCCGCTGCTCTGTGTAGGCAGGAAGGGTCCAGGCTCAAGCTGCCTCCAGTTCCCCTGCTGTGCCAATTGCTATAAGCAGAGGCCAACTTTCCTCTCCCGGTACAAAGGAAAAGCAATGAAGCCATAATTTGTAGCTTTCCCACCCAGAGCTGGAAAGGGCCCTGATAGATGAGTGTTGTATCGGTGATGTTGAAAAGGCCAGGTCTGAGGTCTGGAGGATAGGACTGAAGTTTCTATCTGACTTTGCCACCTCCTCTGTTCCTCTCCCCCGCTGACATCCACCCAGCACCCACGGCTACAGTACAGGATGTGTGCCTGTGAGAACTGCCGCATGACAGCGGACCTAACGGTGAGGTTCCAGACAGTGATCAAAGCGGATGAAAAGTCCCACTTCCATTCTGCACCACAAAGGGCACCAGCCCATAGTCAGCATTCCCTGGCTAAAAGGTCTGTCTCCGGAACACTGTCCGCTGAAGGCATGGAACGCCTCGGGTAATTTCCTCTTGCCTTTAAGTGGTTCTTTTGTTCGTTTGTTTGTTTTTGAAACAGGTTCTCGATATGTAGTTTAGGCAAGCCTTGAACTCATGACGATACTCCTGCTTCAGCCTCCCAGGTGCTAGGATTACAAGCGTGAGACACTATACCTGGCTTTGACTGTTTCTAGAACATTAAATTCATGACCAAAAAAAAAATTGGAATGGAGGAAATAGAAGAGAAAGAAGGAACAAAGAAAGTAGGTTTTTCATAAAAACATTAGGGCCAGTTGTCATTAGAAAAGTGTGATGGGGGTAAATCACCTCTGAAAATGAACATGCAATGTCAAAGCAAAATTTGTTTCTTGGTTTACAAAAATTTGAGAAACACATTATTTCAGGAATACAGTAGACTCTCGAGTTAAGGACAGCCTGACATACACACAACCTCGATTATGACCAGAATTTTAGTTTTAGCTTATGAACAAAGTCTTGAGTTATGACCTGAGTGCCAGCCACCTGTGCTTCCAGATGGTCTGAGATACAGATTTAACCCTAAGTTCTGGAAGGAACATGACAACATACTGTCCTATGTGGGTTAACTGAGAGATCCTGGGCCAGTGTCTCTCTGAGGACACCGAGATCTGTGCAGAAGAGAGAGGCTTTGAAGGCTGTGTAGAGGAGTCAGTCTTCATAGACCAACCTGAGTTACAACCGGCCGTCGAGCTTGAATAGAGTTTGTAAGTCGGGGGTGCACTGTGGATATACTCAAGAGCAAGCCCTCACTTGCTGAGTTGTGCCCATCTCTGTTGCTTTATGTCCAGGACCTGCAGAGGAGCAGTTAGACTGGATGAGGCTTGCCTCCAGTTTCCTGGAAAGCACGGAGCAATGTATGGGCTGCACAGGTTCCCACAGAGGGGAACTCTACAGTGGCCACCAAGACCATCGCTGTGTGTCTGTGTAACATGGCGCTGTATTCAATCTCAGGGTGTGTGGTTTGCGTGGAAATTGTGCTGCAGTTTCACTTGTCGAGCACCAGCATGTATGTAGATGGCCTTACATCAGTGTGACAGCCACACAAGTCCCGATGGTGGTGGTGAGATGTCTCTCACACGTCCCCACTCGGTCCTCTGCTACTGTTATGGGTCTGCATCTCTACTGACGAGAGTATTTGAACAGTAATTGAAACACCTGATCTGCCTCGACTCATTGAGTTTTCACAGCCCCATGTTAGAGATTGGACCTAAAACCCTTGACTCAGTTGCCCAAGCTGACATAACTGAACAGTAGATGGGGCGGCCAGCTCCCAGGGTGGTCCCCAGTAATCTCTGCTTCCTGGTACCCTTTCTGTGTGTCCCATTGCACAATGGGATAGGTTTGGTTCCTGCAACCAATAGAATTCAGCAGAAGTGATCGGAGCCATCTTTCCAACAGCCCACTCACCATGCCCACTGTGTGAGGTACGCATCTTGTGAAGCTGACCTCCAGCCCCAGGGCAGCCTTTGGAGACACTTGGAGAAATAGCACTGATAATAATTATTGCTGCTGTGGAGCAGCGAGTTCTGGGGTTATTTGTTACATAGCAAAAGAACATTGATATACATACTGTCTCTGAGATTCCAACTAGGGAGAATTGAAGACTGCACCCCCCCCGCCCCTCAGTGGCTGTGCTGATCTACCCAACCCCGAACCAAACCACTTCTTCAGATCTTTTAGCCTTTTTTCTACCCCATATTCCTTGTAAATATGATATCTCATGGGCACAAGAAAGAAACGGAGCACGGTGTGCGCGAGGGATTGGGAGAGAATGCTGTGGGCCACAGCCGAGTCAGCAGGGCGTGCTCATGGCCTGGGCGGAGCATCGGAGACCATCAGGCTTAGGCAGCTATGACCTGCAGGAGGAACACGTCCACCTGTATAGAAGGTAGAGGGCAGTGGCAAGAGTTGAGGGCAGAATGGGAGAGAAGCGCCCATGACAGTGGCGTTGGAAGACGGATGGGACCGATGAGCGGAGAGGGCAGAGAGATGGGGTGGTGTCAGTACTGGGGACACAGTGACGCTCAGAGCAGGTGTGCAGAGCTGCCCACTACTACGCAGATGCCAGTCCTCCCGGAACACTGGGCTGTGGGCGGGGCTGAGGGGAGGCGCCTCAGGGCAAGGGGCCAGTGCGCAGCTGCCACCCTGCACCTGCTTCTCCACCTCCTACTCCGTAGGCTGCAACCGTCCTTCCGCTTCCTGAGCTCCCAGTTCCTGCATCCATGAGCTGCCTTTCTCAGGGGCTGTCAGGAGGGTTTGTGTTCACCAACCAAGAGCCCCGGCGCCCAACACAACCCGGCACTGGTCTGGGCCCGCAGGCTGCATCTGCAAAGAAAATCAGAGCAACATTCCCATGGCTCTCACAGAGCTGACAGGATTCAACCCCAGCAAGCACTCAGAGCACAGCCCGGAACCAAGTTACCACAGTATGTGTAACAAAGTCTGGCTCTCCAGAGGGTTACACAGGAGCAGGCCGGTTGGTAACAACGCATTCTCTGAATGAACTGAATTATCTGCCTGTACACAAAACGCCCAATTTAAGGAACCAGTTAAGCCACCCGATCCTGTGCCCAGACTTCTCTGCTTTCTGACAAAGCAGAGTACCTGAAGCCTCAGCAGTGAGCCACTCAGAGGGAAATTAGAGACAAAAATGTCCTGAGAGACACAAGACAGCCCTGCAAGACACCATCCCATCGGACAGTACTGGGATGACACAGCAAACCACTGCTCTGTCTTTCAGGGACAAATTGGTGTGCTGGCTGTGAACACTAAGATACCATGAGGCACCACATTTTCCAAGTTCCAGTATCTTTTCATTCCATATCTTTGCCCCAAATAGAGCCCTTTGCTCTTACATGAATGTCTGCCAAGTTTTTAAATTCTCCTCTCTAAAAAAATGTCACTCCTGAGGATATAAGATCTCCATTCAAGTCCCAAAGAGAGGACGCTGGCATGTGAGAGAGAGGAAGCAGAGGGAAAAGAAGAAGGTGGCAGGGGGCTTCCCACCAGGGCTGCTTGTGTGCGGAAGTGGGGCCACCCCATGTTCACATCGACCGCAGCTGACCCACAGGGTCTTCAGTCGGAATTCTCACCGGGACACTGGAGCTCTGGTGCTCCTTGAAATTCTTTTATATTTCCTTTTTCCTTCCCTCCTTCCTTTTTCTGTTTCCTTCGTCTTTCCTCCTCTTCATCCATCTCTCCTTCTTTAATCTGCTTCTTTTCTCTACTTCCTTCTTCGGTGCCATCCTCTCTGTGGGCCTCCATGTGCCTCTGGTCTTGCAGGGAGCAGAGGTCAGGCATCAGGACCACGGCCCGCTGACCTGCAGGGTGGCCGCCCACAGCAGCCCCAGGGCCTGTTCCTCAGGTCCCTGCCAGTGGGGCCCTGGAGGAAGCTGGGTACAGTGCACTCTACACTTCTTTATAATTTGCTTCAGTTGCTCTCCTTTCTCATGGTTTTAGATCAGTGTGGATATGGTTTTAGATCACTGATTTCCATTTTGTTGGGTTTAATCCTATTTATTTCATCATTTCTTTTCTTATAAAATTGTACATAAGTATATTACGTTGGCCCACTCTTACTTTTAACTGTTTTTTTCAGGGTTTTCTTATTCTTATTCTTCTTATTATCAGTTTTATTGATGCATGTTTGATCACACTCATTGCTAATTCTTTTTCTATCCCCTTCTCTCCTTCCATCCTCCTCCCTCCGTCTCTTGGTCCCCTTCCATCTTGCAAAAGTTCTGCCTCCCTGTTACTTATTATATGACTTTTATTTACTCTTTAGTTTATTTATACTTTGAGTTTCTTACATAAGAGAAACCATGAACTAACTATTTAAGCTTGTGTGTCTGATGTATTTTGCTTAACACTGTAATCTAGGTAAATCCATTCTTCTACAAATCAAAGTTGTGCATCTTCGTGGCAGAGTAATACTCCATTATGTATAAATACCGTATTTTGTCTTTTTACCTGTTGATGAATGAGTAGGCTGTTCCCAAGACTTATTCAGCTATTTTGATTGGTGTTGCTAAAAGCACAGGAATGCACGGGTCATTGTAATATGATGTTTTGGGCTCTTTCAGGAAGATACCAGAAAGGGAATAGCTGGGTAAAATGGAATTTCTATTTTTAATTTTTTGAGGAATCTGCACACTGATTTCCTAGTGGATGTACAAGTTTATACTCCACCAACAATGCAGAAGTGCTCCTTTGTCCCTGAAGCCCTGCCAATATTTGTTATTATTTGGTTTCTTTATGATGGGCATTCTTCCGGAGTAAGATGTAACCTCAGTGTCATCTTAATTTGCATCTCTTTCATGGCCAGCAATACTGAGCATTTTTAATGCATTTATTGGCCATTTGTACTTCTTCTGACAAGGGTCTGTTCACTTCAGTGTCCCATTTTTTCACTGTGTCTTTTAATTGAGGGAGTCTAGTTTTTTTAGTTCTTTATATGTCCTAGATATTAGCCCTCTGTCTGGAGAATAACTGGCAATTATTTTTCCATTCTTTAGGTTGTCTGTTTACTCTTTTGGTTGTTTCCTTTGCTGTCCAAATGTTGTTTTTTTTTAATTTGATATAATCCTATTTGTTGACCTCTGATGTTGTTTTTTGTGCAACTGATGTTCTGTTCAGAAAACTTTTGTCCACAATGATGTCTTTAAGAGTTTTACCTATTTTATCTTCCTGCAGATTAAGTGTTTGTTTTAACATTTAGAATTTTGATCAATTTTGATTTTAGCTTAGTATACAATGAAATATATGTGTCTAGATTAAATTTTGTGCATGTGGATAGCAGGTTTTCCCAGCACCATTTGTTAAAGAGGCTACTTTGGCCTCTTTGTCAAAGATTAGACAGCAGAATGTGCCTGGGGCTGTTCCTGCATCTTCTATTCTGTTCCACTGATCCACGTGTCTGTTTTTAATCACTGTAGCTTTGCCAAAATTTGGAATTGTGATACCTCCTGCTTTGCCCTTGTTGTCCAGGATTGCTTTTGCAATCTGAGTTTCTTTTGGTTCCATATGAATTTTAGGACTGCTTTCTCCAGTTCTGTGAGAAATGCTGATTTTGATTGATGCTGCATTAAATCTGCATATCACTTTAGAAGTGTGGCCATTTTGCCTATATTGGTTCTGCCTTCCAGAAACAGGGGATGTCTTTCCATTTTCTGATAACTTCTTTAGTCTCCTTTTACAGAGTACTGTAGCTTTCATTGTAGAGGTCTTTCACTTCCTTGGTTGGGTTAATTCCCAATGAATTTAATTTTTCTTAATGCTATTGAGAATGATGTTATTTTCCTAATTTCTTTCTCCATGAGTTCATTACTAGTATTCAGGAATCCTTCTGATTTTTGTGGGTTGATTTTGTAACCTGATATATAGCTGAATTTAGTTTTTCAGTCTTTCATAAATTTTTTTTATTTTCTATGTAAAGGATAGTGTCAGCTTCAAAAAATGACAATTTGATATCTTCCTTTCCTATGCATATCTTCTATTTCTTTCATTTTCTTAATTGCTCCAGCTACTGATTCAAGTACTACATTGAATAGAAGGCTTTCAGCTTTTCCCCATTTAATATGATGTTGGCAGTAGGTTTGTCATAAATAGCTTGCATCAGATGAGATAAGGTAGGTCCCTCTACATCTATTTTTTTCAGGGTTTTCACTCTAAATAATATTGGATTTCGTCAAAGGTGTTTTCTGCTTCTATTGAGACGATCACATGGTTTGTTCTAACTCTGTCTTAAGTGGTATTACATCTATTGATTTGTGTATGTTGAACCATTCTTGCATCCCTGATGAAGCCTACTTGGTCATACGTAGGATCCTTGTGCTGATTTGTTGAATTCTATCGCCAGTATTCTGCTGAGAATTTTTTACATCTATGTTCATTAAAGTGCTGGCTCCTGATTTTCTTCTTCAGTTGAGCCCTTGTCTGGTTTAGGAATCATGGTGGTGTTAGCTTTCAAGAATGATTTTGGGGTACTCCTTCCCTTTCAATTTCTTTAAAGATTTGAAGCGTATTAGTTAGATCTTACCAGAGTTTCTTGAGAATTCAGCAGTGAATTCATTGGATCTTGAGCTTTTCTTAGTTGATAATTTATTATCATCATCATCATCATCATCATTATTATTACTGTTTCAATTTTCTTGCCTGTTATAAAATCATTTAGCATTTTTAAATATTCTTGGGTCAGTTTTGGTCATTCATATGTATCTAGATATCTATTCATTTCTTCTGAATTATCTAATTTATTGGCATACGGTTTTTCAAAGTAGTTATTATTGATCTTCAGCAGTGTCTACTGTGAGAGGGAAGGATTGGTATGAGCCCCTAGCTTGGTACAGACCTGCAAGTTTCTATTCGTTTTATTTTGTTTTTCCTTGTGCTGAGGTTTGCAGGTTGATGATAGTGGAAAGATTTTGTTGCTACTATGGAGATTTCTTTAGTTAGTGTTTGCTTTTCCGTGGTACACTCTGGGTGTGGCTAACTATAGGCCTATGCCTCTGTCCACCACCCACCTCAGTTAATTTGGGAGGGGAAGGAATAGTATGATTGGCCTAACAGCCAGTTCTCTGAAAAATGAACCACAGTATTGCTGATGATACAAAGACAAGCTAGATATTAGCATACAGTAAAAACTAATTGATAGTAACAATTATGCCCCACTGGCAATATCAACAAAATTAGTAACAATAATAGAATCAGAGACAGACTGGATATTGACATACCATAAGGACCAATAAAAAACACCACTGAACCACCTTTAACCATAAAAAAGAGATCCATAATTATAATTTTGTATTTATTTTGGGGGGTACTGGGGATTAAACTTGGGACTTTGTGCTTGTGAGGCAGGTGGTGGCACCACTGAGCTAAATCCTCAGCCCCTCATAATTATAATTTAGACACAAAGATAAACCAAATGTTGATATACTGTAAATACCTATTAAGTGCTATAACTGTACCATCATTAACAATAGAAAAGAATTCAATAATAATAGCATAGAATGAAGTATCTAAAGGTTAATACAGCTTAATAGTAATACTAGTAAAGATGGAGTGTTTAGGAAATGGAAGAATGATAAAATCTGAAAGACAAAGAAAAGAGGAATACAGAAAGATGAGATAAAGGATCCCATTAAAGAGTAAAATAAAATCAATAGAACTAGATAATTATAGAAAAGAACAAATATGAAGAAGACAAAAAAACAGAATCAAAAGAAAAAGAAAGGAAAACAAAGAAGCCAAGCACCCTCAAAAATGAAGAAGAAGGAAGGAAGGGGGGAAGGAAGGGAGGGAGGAAGGAAGGGTGCCAAAAATGTTCTCTGAGTTTTTGAGTGAGTGGTTTCTTTCCAGGGCCTGCAGCACTGGAATCCACCAGATTGAGGAGGGGACAGTGAGTCGCTGCTAAGACCCATTTTGCTCCCACTCATGGTTGTGTGTGTGAATGCCCTGCCTTTCCAGCTGGGTGCCCGATCAATGATTTCTGCTGTAGGGCTTTAGTCACTCCACCAGTTCCAGTTGTGTTCCTCTCTGTGCACCCAATGAGCTCTCTGCCTAGTCTACGGCCTTTGGGCTATGAGGTGCCCTTTGGCTCCATGGGCCCTCTGTCCATACACCCAAGGCTTTGGTGATCATCCCTGCTCACATAGCCCCGTATCCCTGGTAAATAAGGAAAGCAAAGAGACCACTGAGCTCTCTACTGGATGTAGACAACAGGGAGCAGTTCAAGCAGACAGCTGGACTTCACGCCAGCACTTTTACACACAGCCTCTTCTGAAAGCCACACACTACTTTCTTGGCTTCTCATCATGGAGGATGGGACCCCATGTCCTTTCTGTCCAGAACTTAAACTTTCAGGAGAGGGGGGTCGGTGTCTAGCCAGTGCTCCCTCCTGACTCTGTTGTGTCTCCTGCGCAGTCACTATGTGAGATTAACACTAGAAATTCTAAAGGGAAGTTTTCCTGTGACTTAGTTTTAACCAATTTACTTCCCCAAAGTGGCTCCTGATGACACCCTCTCAGATCCGGTAGGCACTGCCTTGGATTTCCTCTGTGCTAGCCTGCCTTGTGCAAGGAGTAAAACCCCACACTGTTTTTGCAATTGCCACAGGCTTTTCTTGGGGCCAGAAGCTGTTGTTTCTCACTGCAATTGCTGACTCTTTCCATTTACTTTGTGTCAGTGGAGACTGCTGTCCCACTCAGGAGTAGGGTGAGCCTTTCACACTTCTCTGTTTTTTGTTTCTTTCTTTCTTTTTGTACCAAGGTTCAAACTCGGGTCCTTGTGCTTGTGAGGCAGGCAGTGGAACCACTGAGCTAAGTCCCTGGAAACACCGCTCTTTCCTCTGTATTGTGCTCTGCTTCTCCAGCTTTTCTGTAGTTTCTGGTTTTCTTGTCAGCTCCTCGGAAATCTATTTCTTTTTTTCTTTCTCAGAAACCTATTTCTTTTTTTCTCTCTCTTTCTTACCAAGTTGTTGTTTTCCAGATGTCTCCATTCCAGGTCCCAAGAGACTGAATGTTGCCTTAAGTCTCTATTCCACCATTTTTAATCTCCTTTAATTTGTTTCTTTTTGGTTTTATTTTCTTTTTTGATCCAAAGAGCTGCTCTTCTTTCTGTACATTTCCAGTTGGTCTTCTGATTTTCTCTTTGAATCTGTTAACTTCCCAATATGATTCTAACAAATGCCTTTTCTGATTAATTAGGCAAGAGTCAGTTTCTGTTCTTTGTAGATAAAGATCCCTGACACTCTATATATTGAAAATTTAAATATAACTCATTAATTTATACTTGTTCAGAATCAAGTTAAGTACACAAATAATCCAAATCTCATGACTTTTATGAGAAAAAAAGAAAAAGGATATAAAACCACGAAAACACTGCTATTTTTGCTTTTGTTGTTATGTAACTTGAGTGTATAAGAATAATTGTAAATTGCTTCATCTGATCACAATGCTAATATTTTTATCTAAATTCCCCTATGTTTATCATACCTATGCCCTACATTTTTGTTGAGAAAAAAATATGCAGCCATTATGGTAAGAGTCTTTGAACATATAACTCATCCCCATGTTTTCCTTTTATCTGTTAGGATAAAAATATTTGATTTCCTTACATCCGTGACTGGACAAAAATGCTTTATTTTCATAACAGTTACTCTGATGTGAGATTCTGAAGTGACTCCTGAATCTGAGAGGCTACATTGCGTGCGGTATTTTATTCTTAGCTTGTTGCCACGTGACACTGGGTGATGAACACCACGAAACACAGTGGTGGGACTGCTGAGCAGTGGCTGAGCTCCTGAGTCTGTTGGTCAGCTGGTCCCCAAGTCTGGGCCCGAATGCACTTCCGCCGTGCAGGCACCACACTTGGCATCTCTGCCGGTCTTGCTTGGGCCGTCCCGTGAGTTGGGGCAGGGCTGAGCTGGCTGTCAGCCGGCCTGGGACAGCGGGTAGGACATGGGCACATTCTCTTTGTGAAGCCAGAGAGAAGCAGAGACATGCGAGCATCTTTTCAAGAACCCACTGCCCTCGTCTATGAAGGCCCCTTCAGCTAAAGCAAGCTACCTGTCCGAGCTCAGAACCCAGCACTAACGTAACTGGTTCCTCCTCTTGCTGGGAAGAGCTGGCAAGATGCACTGCAAAGGGCCTCGGCTCCCAATGGATTGAGACCATTCACTCAACCTACCGACCACTAAGAAAGAACTCTGCAATTTAGAACTTCACATCATACAATTTAGAAGAGTGGTGGCCTGCCATGTTCTCTGAATATAGAATACAACATATCTACTCTTTGAAATAACGCCAGTCTACCAATATTAAATTTAGTGTCTACTATGTGCTCCCCAGTACGAAAGGGGCTGTAGGCAATCTCGAAATGGTGTGATGCAGAGAAACACAGGTTACTATAAACTCTGAATATTGCAGTACTGTCAGTCTCATTGAGTTAACAAACACATAGTTTATTTGAAGCTGTCCTGCTCTCTTAGGGACAGACTCCAGAGTTGTAGCAGTTAAGATATTTTTCAAAAGCAGGGCTGGCGGTTGGTACTTATTGTACCAGGACAGAATGTGTCTCAAGAGAATGCCACTCACCCACTGTGCGCTCTGTGGTGAGCACTGCCGGGGACCCGCCCCCCAGACAGACAGCAGAGCCACGTTTATTGTCCTTAGCCCTTCAACAGGCTCTTCTGATCCCTCAGATGCTTGGGCCACTGTTCCTCGTGAACAAGCAGTCCCGTACACCTCAGGTCTTGACTGCCCCGCCAACACCCAGGGTGGATGGCGGGAGGTGGTCTGGGGAGGTGCTGAGGTTCAGGAGATGTACTCTCAAGGGGATGGTGGGACCCTGGCCCCATCCCCTTCCTCTTTGCTTACTGGCCTTAAAGGGAACCACCTTGCTCCACCACACACTGCTGCCGTGACAACCCTCACCCCACAGCCACAGGGCCGCGGACATGGACTGGAGCCTTCAGGACTGTGAGCCCCTGGTGGGGGCAGGAGCTCAGCAGTGGAGCACTTGCACAGGTTCAACCCTAGTGTTGAGAGGAGAAAGGAACAAAAGAGAAAAGAAAGGAAGACCTTCACAAACGTATTGTTTCAGGCACGTTGCTACAGTGCTGGAAGCTAACACAGCCGTCCCATGGGCTCAGAGGGGGCTCAAAGAAAAGACACCATTGGCCCTAAGTCCATATTATGCAACAAGTCTGCTCTTAAGAATTAAACTTATGCTCAGGTCCAGTGTGAAAATGGGCTCAGATCTGTGTGTATGTGCGTGTGTGTGCCTGCAGGTGTGTGCACCTAAGAGTAAAGGTTAGAGGAAACAACACTTAAAGAATAGTGATAGAGGACTGGGGTGTAGCTCAGCAGTAGATCACTGGATTAGCACAAAGCCCTGAGTTAGACCCCCCAATACTGCAAAAAATTTTTAATTAAAAAAAAGATAGAAATATTTAAACTGTTTTAAAAAGCAAAAAGGATTGAGCTGCCACATTCACTATGTTTATATCCCAAGAAAGTCCTCCTCCACTGCTCAGGCGTGATGTCAGCCTTACCAAAGAGAACTGCCCGAAATGCGTGACAGAGAGGACAGTGGTGGCAACCGACCTCGGTCTGGAGCCCAGAGCCCTCCTGAGCGCACTGCTTCACGACAGTGATTCACGGGCAGACCTGCTGGAAACAATCGGGAAACCTTTTCAAGTGGAGCAAGCAACACTATGCTCATCTGGGAGCTGTTGAGTAGAATATGTGCTTTTACCACTAGGACATTTAATTATTAACAATAAAAATAATTGTTCACAATATGGATATCCCACATTCGTTAGCATTTTGCATTCTAGCAAATGGTATGTAAAATGTATGAGGCACCCTTCTGAGCCACAAGTCATGTTCAGTTTTGCTATGTGAAGTCATGGGATGAAAATCAGATTAAACTTTGAAAGGTAGGGTCTGTCTGTTCCCTTGGAAGGCACACTTCCTCTTCTCTAAAAGAGGGCTCCTCCTCTGCACCACTTTTCATGTAATTTTCTTTGGCCAATGTCTGGATGCTAAACCTCCTGGGACATTCGATCCTCATAGGAACAGGCGTTCTATGGTGAATGCCCCATGCGAGGGACACGGGTGCACACTCACCCCAACCTTCTCCCTGTCCGTGGAGGAAATCCACCCATGCAACTGGTCCCTGGTGCCAAAATGCTGGGGCCTGCTGGTTAGCATCCCAGCATTTCACACCAGCAAAGCCTTTAGAAGGAACTAAACAGAATTATGCATGTTTTTCCAACATATAATGTTGCAACAAAGAGGCAAAGAGTAGAACCATTTTCCACAGACCATTTAGCAGTCCTCAGGGACGCAGGGTTTCCTTTCAAAGTAAGCTGTACTTCAATTCATAGAATGTTTTTATCACCCAAATTGGACTAAATAGACTATTTTGGAACTGATTCCTTCATTGTCTCAATAACACTCAGCTAATGAAACACAGTGAAAGAATAACCTGAAAAGATCCAGGTAAGATTTCCTGCAAACCATCTCGCCACCCCCCACCCCAGCTGCTCTTTGACTACCTAAAACAAATCACTACATTTAAATCAGCCCTATCACGTGGCCCACAAACCAGCTCACCAGTAGAAGACAGTGCCTAGCGTAATAAAACAGAGAGGTGGTGGTGATATTTTTATCTGCCAAGGTGACAAGGTGAAATAATAACTCCCATTTCTTTAATACTCAATCCATAAATGATGGAGCAGAGTGTTTGTCTTTCTCTTTAAATCCTCAGCTTTGTCTCCATTCTTTCTTCTTCTATCCATGATCCATCAAAAGCATTTACTGGCACCTCCTAGTAGGGGGACCAGTGTCACATTCCATGCTCAGCTTAGAAGCCTGGCACATGTTGCATCTTATGGAATCTGCCAGGGGCAGAATAAAGACTGTGAGGTACTTGTAGCTTCTCAGAGGACTAAAAGTAAATCATGGCACTGGCTGCTAAGAAGCTTTGTGCTTTGTAAATGGGCAGCTGGGAACCGATTCTCCATATTGTGATCCTGGATGTCAGGACCCTTCAGAGTTTCACCGCTCAGAGAAGACAGAGAAAATGAGATGCCAAGGACATGTAGACATTACGTCAATATAAACCAGAGCAAGAACAGGGCCTGGAAGTTACCAAGGAACTCTGAAAATGTAGAAATCCCACTTGCATAAATAAAGCAAACAAATCTCCACTCTACTTCACATGCATAAGGCTGAAGTATAGACCATGCCAGATTCTCATATAACTTTGCGATTGGCCATAGGTTCTGGACTGAAGTTCATCTGGTTAAAGCAAAAAATCTAACACTCCAGAGAGTTCTGCAACGGGCGAGGCTCGGTGGGAAGTGGGGTGCATTCAGCACCTACAGGTTGGAATTCTAGGACAGAGGGAAGGAAAACAGCTCTGTTCATCTCCATGTCCTGCAGCTCCCAACCCACAGGTGGGGTGAAGAACGTTGGTCCAGAAGGAAAAGAAAGATTCACAACATCCAGGCAGAAGTCAGAGATGAGTGGGGTTTCGTCTAAGCTCTGTAGTGTCACATGACCACAGAAGAATTAAAGTTAGGACAAAAGCACTCTGTCCTCAACCCTCTGGTAAAAGACTATATTCCTGCAGCACGGGAACATGGAGTGGGGAGCAGCAGGGAGCGCTGTCTCAGGCCATCAAGCCCAAAGTCCCTGCCCTGCTCCACCCCAACACCTTGCCATGCTTCACCCGAAGCCCTCAAGAAGTCGGTCCTTTGCTAGTCAAATATGATCTGAGACTCATTTTCATTCTCAGTGAGTTGGCTTTAATACTGACAGCAAATCTTTCCGCTACGAAACCAGTGCATTGTGCAATGAACCCAACAAAGGTGAAACAAGGCAACATCCTTTCCATGGGAATGGATGATAAAAGTCAGTTTTTGAAGTTGCAAAAGAAATGAAAGTGTGATTTTATTGCTCTAAATTTTTAAAAAGTGAAAGGGAAAAACGTCTTATAATGTTTATAAAATCTGAATTGCTATATTTCTTTTTTGTTTTGTTTTTTGAGACAGGGTCTCACTATGTAGTTGAGACTGACCTGGAACTCACTGTGTAGCCCCAGGCTGGTCTTGAACTCACAGCAATCCTCCTGCCTCAGCCTCCCAAGTGCTGGGATTACAGGCATGTGCCACCACACCAGCTGAATTGCTATATTTCTTAATAAAAATAAGTATCTTAGAAGGTAATTTCCTCAACTTAATGAAGATCATCTGTTGAGAACTTATACATAATGACACACTTATTGTGAAAGTCTTCCACACCAGGATCAGGAACAAGGCCAGGATGTCCACCCTCACCACTTCTCCTCAATATAGTGCTAAAAGCTCTACCCATGCAATAAGCCAAGGAAAGGACATGCAATTCGTACAGATTGAATAGAAAAACAGAAAACTACCCTAGTAGCAGAAGTCATGACAATCTGGGCTGGGGATTTAGCTCAGTGGTTCCAGCACCTGCCTCGCAAGCGCAAGGACCCAAATTCGATCCCTGTTACCAAAAAAAAAAAGGAAGAAGTCATGGCAATGGGCATAGAAGACCCCAAAGAATCTGCAATAAACTCCTAGAACTGAAAAATCAGTGAGATTATGGGATGCAAAGTAAAGAAAAATCACAAACAATATGGACACAGAAATCAAAATTAGAATACCATTTACAATTGCTCAAAAACTGAAATACGAAGTGAAACAAAACCTGTATAGGGTTTTGTATGCTAAGAAGTATATAGTACTGATGAAGAAATCAAACAAGACTGAAATAAATGGAAAGAAACATTTCCATAGATTGGAAGTTAAGGTGGAAGGAGGGCAGGAAGGTAGCTGGTGTCCAAGGGAAAGCAGCGGATCTTTACAAAGGTGGAAAAGTCTGTCTCAGTTACTAATGTCAATGTCCTCGTGATACAGTAGCTCTGAGCAGCACTGAGGAAAACTGGTGCCAACAGGACTCTGTATCACAGCTGAAACTGTGTGTGAAGCTACAATTTTCTTTAAAATGCAAGTATCTTAAAAAAACAAAACAAAAATCTGTGTACTTTAGGACACTGTCTCTCCTCACAATCACCTTCAAAGTTAGCAGAAGCATCCTGGGACACAGACATTCATCTGGGTGAAGTGGTCCATGCATCTTCATAGTTGTATTTTTTAACAAATGGTTTTTATATCATCCTTGCTCCTAAGCATTTCTCTAGGTGAATTTTGAAATGACACACCTTAAATGAGTTTTATTTGACAATTAGTGAAATCATTTCTTTAAATCATGGGCGAAATATCAAATAATCCTCAGAGCAAGTTTAGGTCTAATAGAAAATGCACAAATACTGAGTAGCATGCTGTTGGCATGACATTTTACACTAATTCTTTATTTTATGTACATGGGAATTTACATTCCACAGTTTTATGCTGGAGTCTTTGCCAATGTTCCCCTCTTGCCTGAGATCCAAAGTCTCTGGCTGGAGTTTCATGACAAAATATGCATTGTTTCCACTGGGGCTTATACCAAAAATAATTAGGTAAAATGGTGGAATAATGGAAACAATACATCTTTTGTAACTCGTTATTGTATTGTTGCTAAACTTCGCAACTTTCAGCGTTTGGAGAAGCTTACTGTTAGCTGCTTCTAGTTTCCAGGAGGAACCTCTGTTAAACTCTAAGCATCTTGATTTGATTTGATTATCGGAGTTTCAGAAACCTGGGCACTGTTGATTTTTGTAGACTGTTAAAAGGGGAATTTGTTGGTGTTGATGCATTAATGAATGTGCAAGTTTCCATGCCTAACTCAAAAGCTCACAGAGTGTCACTCAATCTGCGGCCCCCTCACAGGCACGTCTGCTTGACAAACCCTTCCTCCTGTTTCCTGCTTCCTACTCTACCAGAGATCTGCACAAGGTGCTAACCTGTAAGTCTAACTAGCACGTTTGCTGGTCTCCAAACTTCGCTTTGATTCACTGTTTTCTCCAGAGTAGATTTGAAGGTTAAAAAAATGATTACAAAGCACCATTTATTTGGCAAAGGAAAGTAGATAACTCCACAAGTAGAACAACAAATCTGTTATATATTTTTATGTATGTATATCACAAACATACATAAAGTTTCCTCCTCTTTGCTACAGCTAACATTACAGTTCTGTAAAGACTGAAAGTTGTTGCCAGGGATTTAGCTCAGTGACACCGCACCCGCCTTGTAAGCATAAGGTCCTGAGTTCGATCCCTGGTACAAAAAAAAAAAAAGACAAAGTTGTGAGGTTTAGCAACCATATGATACACAATTTGCAAACAAATGCTTAAGTATTCCCTAAATATGAAAGATCTTTGGGATTTCTGAATTTTCTTTAAATAGACTAAGTTCATTTATTTTAAATTTTAGTTTTTGTTCAGAACTGGTCGCCCACATTGTTAAGGCAGTGTTTCTCAAAGTCCAGCCAGGAGCCCGCAGCAGCAGCAGGTCACCCTGAGGGCTTATCAGACGTGGATTTTTTTGGGCGGAAGCGCTGAACTGAAACTGAGCAACTCCATGAGAGTCGCTGGGGCCCGGATGCTGCAACGAGCACAGCGTAGGGCTCAAAGCCAAGACCAGTGAGCGAGAAGAAAAATGAAGAAACCAAAACTATTCTTGAAAGCTGGGACCACGCGGAACCATAGTCTGGAGCACCACGTGCTGTCTATTCCTAGCGGGAGGCAAACAGCAAGAGAAGGCGAGGCAATGGGTGTTGCGCGGCCTCCGCGGCCTGGGCGGGAGGCGAGGGCTCCGAGATCGGGCATGCGCAGAAGGGAGCAGGGGAGGCTGCCCGGTGACTGTCTCTGGGGCTGTGCAGTCCAGCTCTACAAATGGATTCTCTAATTTGCAACACGGAAGAGACAAAGGGCCAGCCTCAGGCTTGGCCCGCGACACCCGGAAATGTGAGTGTCACAAACGCCTCCAAGAGAAGTCCATGCTCACCGAGGTTTGCAAGTTACTGACATTAACACAGCGCCCTGAAAGGAGAGGGATGTGCTGTGCACCGAACAGCACCGGCTCCCTCACATTCATGCATAAAACCCTAACCTCCAGGGTGCTGTGGATATCTGCAGATGGGGCCTTTAGGGATAAAGGTAAAAGAAGCCATGAGGGATGGTAAATAAGATAGAGCTGTGTCTTCATTACAAGGGGAAGTGTGTGTGTGTGTGTGTGTGTGTGTGCCCGTGCCCGCACGCCATAAGAGGACAAAATGAGAAGGTGGCCTTTTGCAAGGTAGAAGTGGTCCTCACCAGAACCCCACTGCACTGGCACTATGACTATGGACTTCCAGGCTCCACTGTGAGAAAATAAATCTTCATTATCTAAGCCACTGGGCCTGCAGTATTTTGTTGGGATGACCCCAGCAGACCGCAGCACATAAGAAGGCCCTGGGGATCTTGTCACAATCACTTGCTTAGCTTGCAGGAGGTCTTTGGTTCAGTTCTTCACCACTGAGAAAAAAAACACAAGAACAGAACTAAGCTATCCAGAGCTATCCACCTCCCAACGCCCATTCTTTAACCATCCACCTTTTCCCACACTTCATCTCAACCTGAACCTGTTTTCTCCACTAGAAGGGAGGCTCCATGAAGGCAAAATCTTGCCTCTATTCTTCAACTAAAATTATTTGTTGATTGAATAAATTATGTGATGTAACTTCCCATAGTGACCAAATGGGGTCAAATAGGAGCCTCCTTTCCTAGATGGGTAAATTAAGACACCGGATTCATTCTCTGGTGTTTATTGTAGTCCTTTGCCTTGTGGGCTCTGGTTTTGGAGTCTCCTAACCTGAGCCAGAAGGGAGCAGGAGAGAAAAGAGGCCCTCAGCTCCAAGGTGTCAACCACTGGCCCTGATGCAGCTCTGGTTGTGACCTGAGCCCGCTGTAGGCCCTGTGGCCAGGGCTCCATGCCAGGCACCGCTGCTCCTCTGCGCCCAGCCCTCCAACCCCACCGTCATCACTGACTTTTGTTTCATCTTGGCCTCGGCACCAGGTTCTGCTGCCTCCCAGCCAGGCCCGGATTCCAGTCCTCGGGCTGGTACCCCACAAGCCACTCCCTTTGTGCTTGTGGCCCCCTTCGGAGCACTGGATTCTGCAGCCACAGCAGGAAGTGACACACGCAAACCGTGGCAATACCTCCACCCACGCAGCACAATCACCTGGGCTGTGAGAATTTTTGAAAAACATTGCAAAAATTTCTGGCCAACACACCATGTGCCCTGACAGGTGTGCAGAGACAGCAGTGGGAGCCAACACGAGCATGACCCCGTGCAACTTCGAAGCCCCACAAAGGAGTGAGCGACGGGTCACACTCACGCTCCCCGCACCCCTCTGCAGACGTTTTTCCAGAGCAGATAGGAACACAGTTTACCTCACTGATACCACCAGAAGTGCTGGCCCCAACACGCAGTCGGCTGCCCAGAAGAGGGAAGCTCAGGGATGGCAGGAGGGGCCCCCACAGCACTGTCACACTCGTGTGCAATGAATCACAACTGCCAGGACACACTCTGCTCCTGCAGCCTGATGTTTAAATCCATGCCCACCAATCAGGAGAGGGGAGAATAAAGTCAGCAGTGTTAAAGGAGTTCTTTACTTTTTTATATTAATTGATTTCTATGGTACCTGAGATTAAACCCAGGGCCTTGACCCTGATCTACGTCCAGCCTTTTTTGTTGTTGTTGTAGTTCTAATTCTGGGACAAGGTCTAGCTGGGTCACTAAATTGCCCAGGCTGAGTTCAAATTTATAACCCTCCTGCCTCAACCTCCCAGAGTGTTGGGGTACAGGTATGTGCCACTGCACCTGATTAAAGGGTGTCTTTAACTCTGGGAAAATCCAGCTCCTGCTGTCTTTTGCAGATTTAAATATTATATTGCTTGTTTTATACATGTGCATTTATACTGCTTGTTCCCACCTCTGAACTGCACAGACAGAGGGTGGGGTGACATATGTACAAAAGTCAAGGCCTCACAAGTGAAGGGTCCTGAGTTTGATCCCCAGTACCAAAAACAAACAAACAAAAACAAAATTAAAGGGCACATGACAAAATGCTAGGTTTCTATACAACATCCATAATAGATTTAAACCTTTTCTAAGTAACTGAGGGAAAAATACACTCCCCTCCTCCAAACAAGAAAGAACAGGGTAAAATTTACAAAAATATATAAATGGCCAACAATTATTTAAAGGTAACCAACAACATCCAGTTTTAAGCCACAGTTAAGATGCCTTCTTCACTGTTAAATTGATTTGAACATTTTTGAAATGATGGCAGTCTTTGTAAATGACTTTTGGAGGATATGACTGCTATCCTGTTTCTGGGAGAAGTGTAATATCCTTGTAATATTACTAAAAACGTGTATATTACAGTGATGTTGGAAATAGCACGAATATGTGGTAATAGGAAATTAATCCATTGAATTTTGGTACATACATAGAATGAAATGTAATAAAACTATTTAAAATATCTTACAGAAAGATATTTAATGACATGGAAATGCGTTAATGAGATAGATCACTGTAGAAAAGTATAGAAATATCATATACATACATTGCATTTATAACAAGAAAAATGGCAAATGCTTAACATGTTAATGTTAAAATGAAGACAACTTATCACATCCATAAAAATTAGTGAAGCCTTTTTTTTAACAAAATACTGGATTCCCCTCTTTCGGGTCCCTCATTTACATTAGGAACAATTTTTCATAGAATAAGCAAAGATTTCTTCGGGCTATTTGTTTCTACGGGAGATAAAACATGTCACTTGGCAGATGAAAATGTGCCTCTGATCAAGGAGGCAAGTTCTCACTAGAGATACACGGTGCTAATAAAAAGTGTGCCTTAGAAAATAATCCCATTTATAAGTGGGCAATTGAACTGAATAAACACTTATTAACAATGCGGTGCAAGTGGCCAATAAGTATATAAAGCTTGTTCAACATCTCTAGCCATTACTGAAATGCAAAGCAAAACCACACTGAGATTCCAATCAGAATGGCTGTCATCAAGAATGGCTACTACAAGTAGTGTACACTCATATCCCCACAACTCTGGGAGGCTGAGGAAGGAGTTTGCTAGGTTAGAGCCATGAGTGGCCAACATAGCAACTTAGCAAGACCTTATCCCAAAATTAAAAAGGGCTGGGGATATAGCTCAGTGGGAGGGCACTGGGTTCAAACTCTAGTACCAAGATGATGATGATGATGATGATGATGATACATTCTGGTGAAGATGTAGTGGGCATGCAAATTAATGCAGCCACCATAAAAATCAGTATGGAGTTTCCTCAAAACACTAAAATAGAATGACCATATGACCCAGCTATTCCACTCCTCAGTATGTACCTGAAGGAATTAAAATCAGCACACCAGAGACATAACTGCATACCCATGTTTATTGCAGCATAATTCAAAACTAATATGGAACCAACTTAGGTACCCATCAACAGATAAATGGATAAAGAAAATATCACACACACACAAATATTATTCAGCCATAAAGAAGAATGAAATTGTATTATTTGCAAAAATATAGCTGGGAATTTGATAAAGCTTAAGAAATCTATTACTAGCCAAAAGGAAGCAAATAAAGGAGAAGAGATGGCATTTAAAGGGGCTAATGGATATGATCCAAATAAATACATGTAGTGAAATCCAATATTTTGTAGAATTAATATGTACTAATAAAATACATTTTTTTGGAAAGTATATGTTTTATAAATTGAAGATCTCTTCCTCTTCAGTTTGAAAACATAGCCTACAGCATTAGGACCATTGCTCACAGAGGCCCAAGACTGCCCCTACTGCCCCTAGACTGCCGTGGATACCCAGAGCCATACAGGACATTGTCACAAGCTCCAGAAGACAGCACAGTGGTGAACAGCAGAGAGAGGGCCTCTCTGAGGCCCCCTGATGAAAACTGAAGCTCACAGGGAAAGTGAAGAAAGTCTCTGCAATAAAGGCAACTGGACCACTGTGGTTGGTAAGTTGGTGGGATCGGCACCTCCCACAGGAACCCAGACTTGCTTCAGGGGAAGGACAATTTGAACCTGCAGTAGAAGCTTGAAAAGTTCAATCCTGCAGGTAGTCAGGGAGTTCAACTCCCAAGCTGCAGCCAGAAATCAGCCTGAATCTCAGTGGACCACAGCTGGCTTGCTGAGCTAACTGACTTAGATCTGCGCACTGCTGCCCATGCTGCCTACCATGACAGCAGACACATACCCTGAAGGAGGCCCTTTATTTCTCTCTCTTTCCCTTTCTTCGTCTTCATTTCTGTCCTGTTCCTGTCCTATTTTGGATTTTTTTCTATTTTCTTCTTTCAATTGTCCTTATTTTTATAGGAAAGTGAATACAGTTTCTATCTTCCTTGTTGCTGTTTGTTGTGATCTTGTGTTTGTCCTTTCCCTCTGATTTTTCCTCTTATATTCATTAGTTTCCCAAAGTTTGCATGACCTTCCTGTGTCCTTTAGCCTCACTTCTAACCTTTTCCTCCTTCTCTCTCCTTATCTCTCCCTCCCCAACTCCTTCTAAGTCCTCCCCTGAAGGGTACATTTGATATATTGAAGGGCTTACTTACTATAAACATATTTCAGGGTAGTCCTTGATACTGATCTAATTCACACAGTTAAAGGTGACAGATTAATAGCTACCACAATTTGCCATTTTCTAAGCTGTGTTTGATGCTATTATTGATGCTGATTGTATTACTTGGTACAAGGTGTTGTGATTGTTCTAATCAGTTGTCCTTCATGGTATACTAAAACCAAGATTACCTAAGAGTCATTAGACTAAAATCTAAAGACCAGCTATACCTGGAGAACACATCTGAGAAGTAATTATTCCCTAAATGTTCTAAATGCAAGTAATAAAGATACTCATAATAAGCAATATTGAAATATAAACCCAGGAACTAAACAAAAAACAGCACCAACAAAAATAGAAATGAGAAGACACCTAAACAAGGCACAGACCCAGACTTCTGGCTTACCAAAGGTAAATCCTACAGGCAATGTGGTGGAAAAATCTAATTATCAACTACCTAGACACCCTGAACTGATAACATGGGAAGTAACAAAATAGATGCATGAGGCTCTAGAAAAATTCAGAACAGAAATAATTTCCCAGATAACTACAGAGACAATGAGCAGAATGAAAGACATGGTTAGAGACTCTAGAACAGAAATCAATTAAAAAATAAATAGAGATGCTCAGGACCATGATGGAAGCCATGAAAGCCCAGTATAGGAAAGAAATGGACTCCATGAAACAGATTCAAACAGATATCCAGGAGATTAAAAACCCCACTGAAAGTATTGTGGCAGAATGAGCCAATGTGAAGACAGAATATCCCAGAAATAGTAGACAGGCTTGTGATAAGTGACCATAAAAACAAAGATTTCTTAAAAATAGTAAGGGATAATGAGAAATTGATCCAGCAGCTTCTAGATGATGCAAAGAAGGGACTGATAGAAGTCAACAAAAAAGCAGGAGAAAGTACATGTGGCATTTTAAAAAACTATTCAGAGAAGTAATGGCAGAAAACTTCCCAAGAAAGGGAAAAGAATTTGACATACAGATAAATGAGGCATATAGGACTTCAACCATCCATGATCAAAATCATCTATACCTAGACATATAATAGTCAAGATCCCAGAAACACAACAGAAGAAGAAAATATTAAAAGCAGTTAGAGAAAAGAAACAAGTCACATATAAAGGAAGGCCATCAGAATCACAGCAGACTTCTCAACATAAACCCTCAAGTCAAGGAAAGCCTCCAGGGAAGTATTTCAAGCCCTAAAAGAAAACAATTTCCAACCAAGATTGATGTACCCTGCAAAACTATCTTTCAAACTTGACAAGGAAATAAGATACTTTCATGACAAAGAACACCTGAGAAAGTTCATGAATACCAAACCAGCACTCCAAAAAATTCTAAACAATGTCCTAGAAAAAGACAATGAGTCACAACTCCATGAGGCCCAACAGAGTGAAGCCATAGGAAAAGAAAGAAATTAAATGGAAAAAGGGAAAAATAAAAAATAAAAGATCCAACAACAGGAAAAGGTTATGACAAGGAGAAGTCAACATATATCAGTTATAACCATCAGTGTTAATGGCCTCAATTCACCAATAAAAAGAAATAGACTGGCAGAATGGATTAAGAAGCAAGATCCAACAACATGCTGTATACAAGAAACACATGTAATTTGAAAGGAAATTCATAGACTGAAAGTAAAAGGGTGGAAAAGGATTCTTCATGCAACAGGAAACTGGAAAAAAGCAAATATAATTATCATATTTGCAGACAAAGTAGATTTCAAACCAAAACTAATTAAGATAGGCAAATCACAAGTAATAAAGATACGTATTCACTACATTCTTATAAAAGGAAAAACCCAAGAGGAAGACATGACAGTCATAAATATATATGCACCAAGTATTAGTGCACAAAGTACTAGTGCACCCAACTATATAAAAATATTCAAGGACATGAAAAACCAAATAAGCACTAATACAATTGTAGTGGGAGACCTCAATATCCCTATCACAAATAGACCAACTAGACAAAAAATCAACAATAAAATACTAGAACTGAACCTAACTTTTGAACAAATGGACTTAACAGATGTCTACAGAGCATTCCACTGCACAAAATCAGAATATACATTCTTCTCAGCTGGACATGGTCATTCTCCAAAATAGACCACATTCTAGCTCACAGAACATGTTTAAGTAAATGCAAAGGAATTCAAGTTATCCCATGTATATTTTCAGACTGTAGTGCAATGAAATTGCAGATCAATAGCAAAAGAAACCACAAGAATTTCATAAACACATGGAAATTGAATAACACCCTCCTGAACAACCAATGGGTCACAGATGAAATTAGACAGTTTCTATAATTAAATGATAATGCCAATACAACATACAGGAATTTATGGGACACAATGAAAGCAGCTCCATGAGGGAAATCCATAGCAGTGAATGCACATACTAGGAAAACAGAGTGAGCTCAAATAAATAACCTAATGCTGAACCTCAAGCTCCTAGAAAAAGAAGGGCAAGACAAATCCAAAGCCCATATAAGGGAGGAAATTATAAAGATCAGAGCAGAAAACAGTACAATGGAGACTAAGAAAGATACAAAAAAATCACCAAATCAAAGATTTGGTTCTTCAAAAGAATAAATGAAATTGACAAATCCTTAGCCAACCTTATCAAAAAATGAAAGAAAAGAATTCATATCCATGCAATTAGGAATGAAAGGGGTGAAACCACAACAGATCCAGCAGAAATCCAGAGGATCATCAATACCTACTTTGAGAACCTGTACTCCAATAAGTTGGAAAACAGAAGAAACAGACAGATTCCTAGATAAATATGAATTACTAAAGTTGAACAAAGAAAATATAAAAATTCTGAACACCCAAAATCAATCGGTTAAATTGAAAATGTAATTAAAAATTTCCCAACAACAACAAAAAAAGCCCAGGTCTTGAGGACTTCACTGCTGAATTCTACAAGAACTTTAGGGAAGAGATAATGCCACTACTTCTCAGACGCTTTAATAAAATTAAAAGGGAAGCAATACTACTCAATTCATTCCTGGAAGCAAGCATTACTTTGATTCTGAAAGCAAAGAAAAATCCAACCAAAAAAGATAACTGTAGGCCAATCTCCCTAATGAACCTAAGTGCAAAACTCTTCAATTTAAAACAAACAAACAAACAAAAAAAAACTCCTCAATAAGACACTGGCAAACAGAATACAAAGGATTATTGAGAAGATCATACACCCTGACCAAGGTGGATTCATGCCAAGAATGCAAGGATGGTTCAACATATGTAAATCAATAAATGTAATACACTATATTAACAGAGTCAAGGACAAAAACCATATGATCATCTCAATAGATGTAGAGAAGGCATTTGACAAAATCCAACACCTATTCATGATAAAAATCCTACAGAAAATTGGAATAGATAAAACCTGATAAAAGCTATTTATGAAAAACCAACAGCCAACATCATACTAAATCAGGAACAAGACAAGGATATCCACTATCACTGCTCCTGTTCAATATAGTTCTGGAAACATTAGCCACAGCAATTAGACAAGAGAAAGAAATAAAAGGAATGAAGATAGGAAAGGAAGAAGTTAAACAGTCATTATTTGCTGATGACATTATACTGTACATAGAAGACCCTAAAAATTCTGCCAAAAGACTTCTAGACTTAATTATCAGATTTAGTAGAGTAGTTGGATACAAGGTCAACACTAAAAATTAATACAAATTAATACAAATAACAGACTGAGAGAGAATTTGGGGAAACAATTCCTTTCACAATATCACCCCAAAAATGAAATATCCAGGACTCAATCTAACAAAGGATGTACTTTCTACTTTGAAAACTACAGCAGTCTGGAAAAAGGGATCAAAGAGGATATCAGGAAATGGAAATACATTTCCTGTTCCTGGGTATGAAGAATCAATACAGTGAAAATGGCCATACTTCCAAAACTGCTATAATAATACAATCCTGCTTGAAATCCCAACAGTATATTTCACAGAACTAGAGAAAACAATCCAAAAATTCATCCGGAACCAGAAAAGACCCAGAATAACAATAGCAATTCTGAGCAACAAAGACGTGAAAGGGAGTATCACAATCCACAACTTGAAACTATACTACAAAGCCAGTGTGATAATAACTGGCAAAGAAACAGACATGAGGATCAATGGAACAGATTAGAAGATGCAGAAAGAACTCCAGACACTCAGCCACCTCATCTTTGACAAAGGAGCCAAACACCCTCAATGGAGGAAAGACAGCTTCTTTAATAAATGGTGCTGGAAAAACTGGGTTTTAACTTGCCAAAGATTAAAACCAGACCCATATCTTTCACCATGCACTAAACTAAAATCAAAGCAAATCAAAGATCTAAATATTCAAACAGAAACACTAAACCTGTTGGAAGATAAGTTAGGTAAAACTCTTGAAAAGATTGGCATAGCAAAATACTTTATGAACAAAACCTCAGTAGCACAGGAATTAGCACAAAGAATCAACTACTGGGATCTTATCTTATAAAAAGCTTCTGCACTGCAAGAGAAACCACCAACAGAACTAAGAGACAACCTACAGTATGAGAAAAAAAAACTTGTACCAGCTATTCCTCAAACAAAGGTCTACTATCTAGAATATACAAAGAACTTTAAAAAAATACCAGCTATTCCTCAAACAAAGGTCTATTATCTAGAATATACAAAGAACTTTAAAAAAATCAGAACCCCCCCAAATTTAAAGACCCAATGCAAAAATGGGCATCCGAAATGCACAAACATTTCTCAGATAAAGAAGTAGAAGCAGCAAATAAACATGCAAAAATGTTCCACATCACTGGTCATTTGAAGGATGCAGATGAAAACAACACTGAAATTCCATCTCACTCCAGAGAGAATGGCTGCTATCAAGAAATCAATCAATAACAAATGCTGGCAGGACTGTGGGGAGAAATGAACCCTTCTCCACTGTTGGTGGGCATGTAGACTGGTGCAACCACCATGGAAATCAGTGTGGCAATTCCTTAAAGAACTACGATTAGAGGTCCCATTTGACCCAGCTACCAGCTATTACCCTGCTGGGTGTTTCCAAAAGAATTAAAAGCATCATACCACAGTGATATATGTACACCCATGTTTATAGGGGCACAGTTGGTAATAGCTAAATCTTGGAAACAGCCCCAAAGCCCATCCACTGGTGAGTGGATAAAGAAGATGTGGGTGATATATATATAGGAGTACTACTCAGCCATGAAGAAAGATAAACTTGAGACATTTATAGCTAAATGGATGCCCCTTGAGGCCACATTTACAAGTGAAATAAATCGGACACACATGTATAAATCCTGAACCATTTCTCTGGTGTGAGAAACTGAAGATGTAAACAAGGACCAAAATGTATATTGGATACTGTGAAATAGGGAAAAAAAATGTCCAAAGGGGAGGGGCAATTAGGGAGAGGGGACAGAAGAAAGGAAAGAGGAGAAAGAAAAAACTGAAGAAGGAAAAAACACGAAGGGCGTCTCTCTTTGGAGTTCAAATCTGCCTCCCAATCTCACCCTTTGCTTCTTCTGCCTCCACAGAAGACCAAAAAGTACAAAGTCTCGTGCTCACTTTCGCTATTCATAATGCTGGTATGGTTTAGGGGAAGGAAAAATAACAAAGACAGCAGAAGGGACCCGAGGATGATAGGCCAACTCGCAGAAAACTGTCTCCAGGGCCATCACTGCCTGGGGACAAACGGTAACGCTGGAGACAAAGTGGGAGGAGGCCCTGAGAATGGGCCGCAACACTCTGGAGACCCCCTCTCGTCCCTCTCCAAAGCCACTCCTCAGACGTGAAGACTCATAACATTAATTGTGTAAATACTGTTTTCATATTGTTCCTCTCAAACAGAAGAGACACTGTGGCTCATACATGTTAACATGATTAATGAACTATTAAAGGGAGGTATATATGTCACTGCTCCGCATTTACTGCCTCAAAGTTATTTCTAAAAATAAATGTGGACATCTAGGTTACTCAGCCACATTATATTTCTTAATACCCCAGAAAGACATGGAGGAGAAGCACTGGACAAAACTCACAAATGCTACAGAAAGTTGCTCTTCAGCTCAGAAAAAAAGAAAATAAATAAATAAAAGCACAGCCATCAACTGGTCAAAGCTGAAAGATCTGCTTCCTTCTTTCCTTATGAGCTTTCTCTTGAGAATGTTTGATCTATAGGTCAAGGTGATTGATTGATTTGGGGGGTTGGGTTTTTTCTTTTTGCAGTGACGGAGATGGAATCCAGGGCCTCATACATACATAAGGTGATCCTTTCTGTATATGACAAGTTTTCCAAGCAAAACTACATAAAAGACAAATGAGCCCCAGCCCCTGAACTATACCTCATTTCTAGAGTTCCTTTGAAAGGTTGAAGGGCTCCTGGTGTATCCCAGTGGTAAAGCTCTCGCCTGACATGTGCAAGGCCCTGGGTTCCTTCCCCAGTGCCCCAAGGACAAAAAGAAAAGCTCAGGACAGGAATGGAGGCTATAAATGGAGGTAGATCTGGGCTTCTCTCAGTTTGCATTGTTGAACTCCAAAAAATCAATAAAATTCATTTTTTACCAAAAGAAAAAGACTCACAGGTCTCCCTGAGCACAGACTTCCTCATAGTCGTCTAAGACATTCTCTCAGCACTTACATTTCTGCTCTAACCCATGAACCACAAGTGCATTTCTTCTAATCCAATATTTTGTGGCAAAGTCATTTATCCAGGCTCAGCAGGGGCACAAAGGCTTCAGGGATGGAAAATTATTCACTGTTAACATGGGGGCACCATTATTAAATTTTCAAATGTTGAAGCTTAGTGCTTGCATTCAAATACTCCCTTGAGGATAGTTTTCTTCTCTTTTTCTGCTTTGGCAATTTTGCAAGCCCTTAGGAACATGGGGTCTGATGATAGATGTCTGTGTACCCAGAGTATACAGAGAGAACCCCAAGGAATAGATGTCAACAAATAGTTGTTAATAAACAGAGTCGTGAGGATGGGAGCATTTGGACAATAGATGTTATGAGGGGAACAGGTTGCAAAGACTTTCAAATAAATTATATTCTTGCAAAGTCTTCCTAGGTTGAACAAATATATTCAAGAAGATGTGTACAATTCCTGAGGACTCCATTTGATTCAAGAATTGAATCAAATTTTCCCATTAGGTCAACACTGAACCTAAACATTGAATTTATTTGTTTCTTGTCCAATTTGGTTTGCAACCAGAATTGTGCAAAGAATTAAGTTATGAACCAAGGTACCACTGTACCAAAGCAAGTATATGTATTAAAAGCAAAACTTTGGTTCAGTGGGTAGACCAGATGGCCCTTGAAGATCCATGAGAACAGTATATTCATCAGGCAGCTATTATCCAGGAAAGTCCCTGGAAATATAGAGGTGGAAGATGTGAAAGTGACCAAGACCTTTGTACCATTCATCCTGGAGACAATATTAGAGCATGTCCTTTCTGGAGTGGAACACAAAGAAATAATGGAAACATTGCAAGAAACAATCAGGGGAGAACAGTGCCTCCAAGCAGAAGCAGGTACAGACAGAGGACACATTTCTGAAGAAGGCCACTTCCACCAAAGGGCACAGATAGGTTCACTCAGAGCGCAGCAGGAAGGTCAGTGAACGCAGGAGACCCCTCAACACAAGCCTGGCTGGGCGAATGTCAGTGCACAAGCACATTCGTCCTAAAGGCGTAAGTACTCTCCCTCTTACTTAACTAAAACAAGCACCGGGCCTCAAGTGTGTCGCTTAAGAATAGCATAGAATTTGGACCTTCCATCTAAGTAGAGGTGAAAGAGAAGTGACAACGTTTTTTGTTTTTTTCAGTGTGAAAGTCACTAATGGTGAAGCAAATATATGAGATTATAAGAGAAGAAAATGTGATTTGGTACAATTTTCCCAAACTGAATACTGCACTTTAACAGCTTTTCTGAGAACTTCGAGATATTTTACTCATTCTGTTTAGGGATTGAAAAAGTATCTGGCAAGGACAACATGGACTTGATCTGAAGAATTCCCTCAAGTTGCTAAAGCCTGGAGCCACTCATGAGGCATCCCTGACCAAACACTCTGTGGGGAAACTTACAAGTGCAGAGAAACCTGAAGGAACAGAAATACGTTCAGGGGCTAATTTATGTTTCAACCAATCTATGTTCAGACTCAGAGCAAGAAATGTCAGAAGGAACCATGCCAGAGTCAGCGACATATTAACACCTTGGTCTTGTGAAGCTGAGGGAAACCTTTAAAGGCACCTTGCACACTGTGAGAAAGTTATGTTCGAGTTCTGCGAAGTATGGAATGGCTTTGGTGCTCTGTGCAGGAACACTGACTGTGATTCTCCAGGTCAGCTGATCTTTATCACCTCTCATTTCACCTCAAGTCCACATGTCCCCAGCTCATGAAGCAACATGTGAAGACAACTCATTTATACTTGAAGTGCACTAAATTGAGAAATAAATCAATGAAATAAATAAATCAATGAAATAAATCAATGGAGAGGGAAGGGGATGGAAAGGCATAGAAGGTGTCCTCAATGTATGTGAGCTTTGTCTTCACAAGCCCATAAATATGATAAAGACAAAACAACAGAAAAGTAGAAATGCCAGCCACATAGTGATGAGAAAATATTCACTATACCTGCACTTGTGGAGGGTTTTTCTCAGTTCCCATATTTTTTTTTTTTACACAACTAATCCAATTTAAAGGGATCAATTTACACTACTCTTTTCTTCTACCAACTTTCCTGCTGTGCTTTTCCCTCCACAGGTGGTATGGAAGCATGCAAAGCTGTTCTGGGAACTGGCTAAGAGAAGGTCAAGCTACAGCTAGATTTTGTTTGGAGTTAGTGAGCAGTTTTTATGTGGTTCAGCATGAGGTTAGTGAAGGAATGGCTTCCAGAAATTCTTATCGCACACTGTTCTGACTCCACAGCACCAGCTGTGACCCAAAACATCACAATCAGGGCTGGAGGGCAATTTGTCATATCTTCCAGCTCCTGACACCAGAACCATGTGAGAAATGGTGGATAGATGTGATTTACAAGCAGGGAGTCAGAAGCTAGTCTATGGAATGTTCTTCAAATGATTAGACATGTCATTTTGTAAGCAGAGGATTGGCTTATGGAACTAAAGAAAGGCTTCTCCAGATTTGACATCGGTCTTAAAATTTTATATGCAATTACCAGGATTGAAAGAAATGCTTTCAAATCATCTATAACCTAAGGCAAATGGCTATAAATTATGCTAGAGGAAAGAGATGCCTTCGTCTCTTTTCTATGTAGGAAAAAAGGAGATAAAATTGTCCTACAAAAACTAATCAAATGGTATGCATCTAAAAATAGGGAGAGTTTTTATGCATGGCAATCAGGACTTTTTGGATTCTGTGATATCTACGACCATAGGAGCACATGTTCAGGGTCTCTGAAGGAACCATGCCACTGCGGGGGTCCTGAAGCTTTGGCTTCGAGATTAATATTCCTGCTGCTTCCGTAGTTCCCTGTGTAGACTTCTGTTGGGGCCCAATCATTGTACGATCATGATCACTTATTTGTTTCCCCATGGAGCTGTGAGCCCATGCAGGCAGGAACCATATGTTTTATTGGTATCACCAGAATTTGTCATAATGCCTTGTGCACAGGAGTAAGCCAATAAAAGATCCAAGGAAGGAAGGAAGGAAGGAAGGAAGGAAGGAAGGAAGGAAGGAAGGAAGGGAGGGAGGGAGGGAGGAAGGGAGGGAAGACAGACACACGTACATTACTACTGAGAAAGGAAGGAGATGGCACTGGCCTGGAGTCAGAGGCTCTCTTTCCACACTGGCCACCAGAGGGCGCAGTTGGGTGGAGCAGGCTGATGGGTAGCTAGGGTGAGCAGAAGAGAGTGAGGGCGGTCGACTGGTAATTTTGAAGGGTACTTGAAATCCAGATTTTGTAGCTCTGGACACAAGGCAAGATGAGCCTTGTACAATCCAGCAAAGTGAGTCAAGAAACGAAAGTTGAAACAGAACTTTGGAGAATCACTGGATTGGCAAAGCAACCCTGTTTCCAGACTTTCTATGTCTGAGCCTTTGATGACAGCTACCATAGGGAGTACTCTGGAAACACCACGCCCAGGTCTGCTCTTTATATTTACAGAGCTTTTAACACAAAGGCATTTTCATCAAAGCACTTTAAATGCTGGGCACACCCTGTCACACACACGAGCTCCATGAAAGGCCTGAGCTGGCAAACAGGAATGCTTCAGGACACACTCCCTGGCCACAGGCCAGCAGCCCAGTTTGAAACTGGTGGGCAGAATGACATTAGGTGGGACCAGGCAAATCCCTGCTAAGGGGCCCTGACCTGTGTTTCCGGAAGAAAATCTAGACTTACTTAATGAATGCTGCCTTCGTGCCAGACTCATTATCAGGCACTTTGTACAGAGAGGTATTTATCTCATCTGATCCGAGCACTCACCCCATAGTGCAGATGAAGAAACTACGGCAGAAAGGCAAATGACTGGTATTGGAGAGACAGCTAATGAGAGATGCCAGAGCTAAAACTCAACCCAGCTCTCACAACAGCCTGCTGCTATCCTAAAGATGATATATGTGATCTGAAGTTACACAACATTTAAGATCAAAACAGCCAAACATGGCTCTAGCTGGACCTGTATTACTTAACTTGGAGACCGCCTCAGCATAACTCAGAAGTAGACCTGGAAGAGGAGGCTTCCTAAGCCCATGCTATAGTGAGTCTGCCCTTCTGGGGTACCCATGAGTCCCTGTTCAAGCATTTCACTCCCATAGCATAGCATACTATCTGTGTATGCCAGCTTTCTGTTACTGTAACAAAATGCCAGAGATAATCAGCTTTCAAAGAGGACAAGTTTATTTTGGCTCACAGTTCTAGGGGCTCAGTCTATGGTTGGGGAGACCTGTGCTTTTAGGCCTGTGGCAAGGCAATCCATCATGGCACGGAGCCACCAGGGGAACAGGCCACTCACCTTGTGGTTGCTGGTGAGAAAAAGGAGGAGGAGCAAGGTTCCCTCACACCCATTCACATTCCTCAGTCTCTAGAAGATCCCCACTGTGAGTCGCTGCTAAGGTTTCCACTGCCTTCCAACAGTGTGGAGCTGGGGACTGAACCTTCACCATGTGGGCCTTTGGAGAACGCTCCAGAATCCAAGCATAACAGTATTTCACTTGCCCAGGTCATGGAAGATGTGTACTGAGCTGTGGGATGGCTTCAGGGCTGATCAGTTAGTTTTTGCTTCAAAAAATGAGGACTTTTGTTCTTTCCTAGTGAAGCATCCACAGCAAGTGTTCACTAAGTGTTGACTGTGGCTGATTTTTACTTTCCCAAGTTTCCATGATCATAGCTGGCTGTCGCTGCCAGTAAGACTGAAAGCAGATTAGGAAGCTGTGCTCAGCAGCCCCTTCCTGCGATATTTCACCCACACTAATGGTGGGTGTCAGTAACCTTGGGAGCACAGACAACAATCGAATAGAGTTAAACTAGGAAGTGGTGACTTCTAAATGTTTATTATCTTGCTTTTAATATAATTTAATCATATGTATATATTCTTTTAATTTTCAATAATATCTGTGCTCAACTAGTGATCTGCACAGTTCCTGGAACTGTTCATCCTTATGATTTCACAAGCCAGCTTGGGTACACCAACAAGGCAGTTGCAAAAATCCAGGGCAGCAGATCTCACACCAAGCTGTTGGTTGGGAGGCAATCCAAAGGGGTTGGATTTTGGACGTATGTAAGATGAAAAACAGAGAGGACTGGCCAGGAGGGTAATAGGGAGAGGAGGAGAAAGAGAAATCAAAGGTTTTTATCGCAGGGCTTTATTTGTCTCCCCACAGGGCCCGGGTGCTGTGCAAGCAGACCCTGTCCTGCATCTGGGTCGGGACCTCTCCCTTCCGACTTTGGCCCCAGCCCCACACTGTGGGAGAGCTCTGAGGCCGAAGCCGTGCCACCTTCTCCTCTACAGGAAAGGCTGAGGTATAATCTTTACTTTGCATTAATCCAGTTTTCCGGATCCATTCCCTTCTTTGTGTAAAATAATGTGCCTGCTCTATTTTTGTGTATAATGCAGAGTAGAGAGGGGAGAAAGAGGTGAGAAGAAGAAAACAGGTAGTGGAGGAAGAAGAGAAGGAAGAGAAAGGAGAAGTAGAAGACGGTGGACGGGAGGGAAGTGGGCACTGGAGGTAGGTGTGCTTTCTCCCGTTTTCTCCTCCTAGTTTCCCACCTAAGGGGCAGGCAGAGCCTGGGCCTCCAGGGGCCTTCCTGTCCTGCAGAGCGACCCCAGTCACCCTGACTCAGCAGACTTCATTCTCGACAGAGCTCACTGAAAAAGATGAGGGGGACTTGGTGCTGGTCCGGTGGGCAAAGAGAAACTCTATGGCAGCTTGAGGGTGGAAGGCTGTGCGTGGGGACCTCTCACTTCTGGAGCCAAGGCGGGTGGCGCCCTGACTGGCTCTGGACAGCCAGCCCTGAGCAGCCTGTGCCCCGAGGAGACGTCTCCTACCCACAGCCTCGCGGGCTGCGGCCCTGATCGATAGCGGCGTCCTCTTCTGCCTTGGGCTAAAAGCTAAAGAGACAGACTGGAGCGTGGGTGACCACTAGAATTTAATTATACATCACATTGATTTTTAATTAGGGCTCTCCGAGGCCCCCGTCGATGAGAAATGTATTTCCACTGTAAATGGGCTCTGTTCAGTCCTTCGAGAAATGTGAAACGCTTCGCTCCCTCTGACCTGGAGCCTCTGGATGAGGAGGAAACCTGCCCACCACTGGGGATGAAAGGCGAAGACCCCAGGGCAGCTGGCGTCCTCCGGCCGGGCTTCTCTCCCTCTGCGCAGGGCAGACCCCAGGGAAGCGGCGGTCAGGACCTCTGCGGGGCTCACAGGCTGACCCCGGGCTCCGCGCTCCAGGGAGCGGTGGGGGATCACACCTGCTCCAGAGCTCGCCTTGAGGGACCCGTTTGCAAGCAGAGCAAGGATTCTTGGGGATCCGAGGGCACCTTCGCTCGTGTCTTCTGGGCTACAAGACAAGAGCTTTGCCGGCCGGACTACAAGCCCAGGGACAAAAGCCAGCCCTTAGATGGCTCCCCTGGAGCTGGTGCTTGCATAGAGGCCTGAGAGACAGACGCGAGCTTCCCCTCCAGCAGCCCTGCTTTCCTTAAATTGCTCTGCGAGCTAACAGGGTCAGTGCTGCTGTCCAAGGCACAGCCTACCGCTGAGGCCCTCAGCCCAGAGCCTGGCCACACAGTGCACACAGGGGCTCCTCTGTCCACAGCAGAGGTACAAGTTATAAACTGAAAAGGCCATAACCTGAGCCAGGCAGTGCAGTGGCACACTCTTGGGAGGCTGAGGCAGGAGGATAGCAAGTTCCAGCCCAGCCTGGGCAACTTAGCAAGAGCCTGTCTCAAAACGAAAATAAGAAGACCTAAGGGTTCAATCCCCAATACCACAAGAAAAGGAAGAAAGAAAGGAAGGAAGGGATGGGAGGCAGGGAGGGAAGGTAGGAAGAGGGAGAGATGGAGAAGAGCTGAAAATGCCCCAGATGTCCGAGCTGCCTGCCGCGCCTGGAAAGAACACTGCATTGCACCTCACTTGTCCAGGAAAAGAGCAACACTCAGCATTCAAAGTACTGTTTCTAAGAGCTTCGAAAGGCTTCCGCACTCCTGCAAAGTCAGGACCTCCGAAGGGGACCCTCGGAAGCCAGGCGAGGAGAGCACCGCCCGTGTCCGGCTCCCAGCTGCGGCTGCACTGCCGGAGCCAGCCTGGAGCCTGAGCCAGGTGCGGGAGGCCACACGGTGAGGACCTGCACAGGGCTGCAGGCCTCGGGTGCTCCTGTCCCGCCTCGGCGCATCCTCCACACCTGCGCGTCAGCCCCAGGAGAGGACGGCTGTCTCTTCCCCGCTCTGCAGTCGGCGCCCCACTCCGCAGCCCCAGCGTTTCCTGCTTCTCTGTCGCCGCTCCCTACTTTCTTGTGCTGGGTTGCGTATTTTTTCTCATGCATTGGGTTAGCGCCACGGACAAGTCGAACTCCAGATAAAAGCAGAAATTCTCTAGCCCTAAATCCTCGGAAGTACAGAGTACTGCTCCCCGTCTGGAGGACGGTAGGAGAGTGAGCACACTGCGCAGGCCTGGGCCCCGCAGGACATGTCACAAGCCGCAGCCCCTCAGCCTCACCCACCACCACGGTCTTCCTTGAAATTAACTGCTCTTCAGAGAAACGACGAAAAAGGCTCCTTCCCCAAAACCGAAGCACCAAGGAAGCAACGCATATTATGGGAGCTGACATGGCTCCCAGGAGGTCCGGGTGGATAAGGTCAGTATCCTGCAATGGGGAGATTACTGTGGACTGTGGGGGGTGGGCCGGGGGAGTCACAGAGCTCCTAAGAAGGATTCAGATAACAAAGGCCTAGGCGATGCGCGTGGAGACAGGGACTGAAGTGACACAGAAGCCACAAGCCCAGGAAGCTGGAGATGGCCGGGTGCAGATTGTCCTCTGGACCCCAAGGGGCTACACCCAGCCGGCACCTTGACTCTGGACACCCGGAACTCATCTCGGACTCTGGCAAGAGAATGCGTGTGGAACATCTATGAGAAACTCACTCTGCACCGTTTTAAGCGACCACTGCGGCATTTTGTTAGAGCAGCCACCAGAAGCGAATGCCGCTGTCTCTGATTCAAGGGTGGCGATGCGAACACCGTGAGCGAGCTCGGGCTGGGGCTGCGAGGCATCTTCTGGGGTCAGCGATTCCTTCCCAGACTGGAGAATCGGCCCAGCTTTCAGCTCTCACTGGGAAGTGGCAAGGTTTTAGGTTTGCGGTGCTCTTTTCTTCCTTATTTCCCTCTCCATGTGGCCCCAGGCCTTGGGAGCGGTGACGCTTCTGCCCACGCCCCCTCTCCTGGTGTGGCTGTTGCCTGAGCAGGAACGCTGCATTTCCCCACCGTGTTTCTTTGTTGTCGAAGTTGCAGTAGAGGGAGGTGGGGAATACAGTTAAATTGATGAAAATGCAGCAGGGCTTGTGCAGCTGCGAGGACTAGAATCTAGGGATTTTGAGATCATTAAAACAGATTTTAGCAGAATTTCTCCTAAAGTCAGTTCCTTCATGCCCAAACAGAGGTGACTCAGCACTCGCTCTGACAGTCAAGAGACATTTAAAGCAAATGAGCTCAACACTGGAAAAGAACACAATGCCTCTCTGAATAGCGAGGTCCCAAAACAGAGGCCTGCCAGGTTCTTAATGAGACAAAACCCCCAAGTGTTATAAAACAAGGGCTGAGCAGGAGGTTGATCCCATTGATGTCCCAATGCTCTGCCTTTATCCTCCAAGTGTACATTTTAAACGACCTGTAAGAGTGGGAGTGCTTCTCCGCGTCCTCAGGAAGGTGCGTAATTCTCTCTGTCCCAGTCAGCCACCGCTACGAAATGTGGACACGGTTGAGCATGACTCTCGGGAAACTTTCCAGCGCATATGTAATGAAGGCAGCACTGTGCTACAGGGACAAGAGCCAATGGAGGGTAGGCCATGAGGCTAAACTGCAAGGCTGCTGCTGTTAAGCGCTTGCCTCTTGGGCTGCCCAGGAGACAGGTTAGCAAAGGGAGCATGGCTGTGCTGTTCCAGTTGTTTGGACTGGACGCATGGCTGTGACAGGGACTGTCAGCACAAAGCCATTCGTTTGCACCAACCCGAGGTGTTTGAAAATACTAAAGTAGCCATCTGAGGGCAAATCTGAAAAATGGGTGCCTCTGCATTCAGGTAAAAGTGCATGAAACTCAGGGAAGGAGTCTTAATATGCATAATGCTGTTAGGGTGGCATAAAGTAATTCCTGTAATTCTTAATAACTAGCTCCTCCTATAAGAAATTTTAACTTTCCATGTGCCTACTTTTCATATGAAACATTTAAATTTAATCTGCTTTCAGATGCTGCAAAGAGCACTTTTGTTATTTTTTGCACAGGGGCTGCTCTCCTACCTTCTCCTCTACTGCAACTGAAATCTGCTTTCAAAGTCAGGCTCCTTCTCTGACTACTGGTATCTCCTTAGCAGTCTGGATACTTCAGCTTTCTCAAATGCGTGCAAAGGAATTGAAACTTCTTGGTCCCCTGTCCAAAAGTACTTACATGGATATATAATTATGCACAGAAAAACTTATACAGTCTCAACAACTTGTTGCTGTTCCTACCTCAAGACCTTTTTTTCTCTTGAAGTTCATAAATGTTTACCTTCTTTCATTTTATGAACTGTTATGTACAATTAAGTTGAAAGGGAAAAAACACCAAAATATCCTAAGAAACGGCATCCTCCCAGATGTCAGCCTAGATATTCCCAGACAAGGGTCTGAAAAGGGGGCAGCAACTGTGTGATCTCACAGTAGAAACTCCAGGGATAAAAATGGAAAGTGTCAAGCGCACCTCAAAACCTTTCAAATCCTGGAGATTCCCAGGTGGCTAACACTTCAGGCAACCATCGATGTTGACACACTCCCTCCCCAGCCCCAGCCTAGTTTTAATACCTTTAAAAATCATTTTTCACCTATTTATCCTCCCCATGAAATGCAGGAAATGCAGTTTGCATTTTATCCACATTGATCTGATTCTTCTGCTTCAGGGACTTCTTTTCTCAAATATCCAAGCAGATGTCTACCTCTCCCACTCTGCACACACATCTTTTTGTGAGGACACATCTAGAAGAGTTTTACCTGAAAACGGAATTCCTGCCAGGGGGCTGGGGTGGGAGAGGCTGTGAGCGTCCCAGGGCTTCTCTTGAGCCCATGTGGCTGTTGGTGCAGGGCCAGTTCTGACTCCAGTTCATCATTTGGCACTGGCTTAGCACACAGACCTCACTTGCGACAATGATAAACCATAAATAATGTTAATTTTCAAGGCTTTTATTCTCCTAGGAGCACTGGACACATTGCATGTACTGTTTTGCTCATTTGTTTGCTTGCAATTTCTGCAATTTGTCTTTTTAAAAGGTGCATGTATATCTTATTGTGATTTGCTCCAGGACCACAGACATAAGCCATCAATTACTAATTTCACTAGGTTTCCAAACACAAAGATGGGGACAAATACTTCACTGTGGTAAGCACTAAGGTCTTCAGATCTATGAAGGGGATCAAGCCACGGTTTAGTTTTTTCCCTACTTTTCTCTCTAGAACAGCTACTTTAAACAATACATTCCAGCTAAGCAACACCCTGGTATCACTAGCATGATAATTAATAACCAGAAGGATACAGGAAGATTTATATATGATATTTGCTCTTAAGTATAATATAGTTCCTTACTTCACAACCCAAACTTTCAAACATGAGCATTGAAAGTAACAAGGAAAATACTATCCCTTCTCCACTCACCATGAAAGATTCCTTTTAGTCAACTCTTTATGTTGCTGACTTCTAGCCTGGGCAACAGTATAAAAATTTTTGAGATAATGATGAAGAAATGTTTTACAAACTTTGTTTTATTAAAAGAATGTGACTTTCACAGCGAATACAGGCTTGCGTGTTTATAACTGTGTTTAACCCTCAAATGCATACAAACAATGTCCTTCCTCACAACTGCTGTCAGTGCTCACAGGAATTCCAAATAACTGGAATATTTTGCTAGACTCTGTTTTAATCTGAAAGGACAAAATCACAAGGAAACTATACTTTTAAGATTTTTTTTAAAAGAAACTACATAATATATGCGCACTCTGTGTAAGATCACTTCTCTTTACTCCCTCCACCTGAAGACCAAGGAAGTGAGACAGAAACTTCCAGCATGGCCAGTGCTCAAATCATAAAACTAGATTCACGGATGTTTATTCTATTTCTAGTGACTTTTCCATTCTGGATTTTGTTGTAATTATTTTAGTAAATACAATTTTATTATTTTTCAACAAATTGTTAAATGTGATTTGTTTGTATACTTTTGCAAGACTTTTTCTTTAAATAAATTGACAACTTACAAACTATCTTTGGTCGGACCATGACATTTGGTATTTAGTTTGGAAAACATGATCACTGCAATAATACTAGATACAATAATTCAGGAGAGGATAAAGCTTACTATAGGCCAAAATAGTAACCAAAAGTGGGGAGTGAGCACACAATAAAACATTTCTCTTCTGCTTCTAATGTATAGCTTTCTATGTAAATATATATGTATCTTAGAAAATTATTAAATTATCCCAAAGAAGAAAAAAAGTAGCTGTGCTCAAGAGCAATAAAAGCAAGAAATAATCACTGCTATGTAGTAAAACTATAGATGCATCTATTCATGAACTAGACACAGCTAATGTAAAAACTAGTGCACTGAAATTTAGAGCAGAAAAAATACTCTAGAACCTAGCATATAGGCTTAAACATAGACATTATTTTTAAAGTCACTTAAAACATATAGAGAATAATGTGAATTTGGTTAGCTGATTTCCAATAGTGGAGAACAGAAAGAATAAAGGAGACAAAATACAAACAAAAAAAGACTGGAAAATTATAGAAAAAAAGAAAGGTAGAAATCAGAATAAAAATACCCATTCAGGGTTAATAAATTTAAAATATCTTTATATACCACTTTAAATGGGAGAACTTGAGGACAGAGAGAAATGCTAACAGCGATCAGAGATAAAAATTAGCTCACAAAAGAAACAACAGCATGAACAGTTAAAAAAGGAAAAGAAAAACATTCCAGGAAAAAATTGAGTGCTGTCTTTAAAAGATGAGGCTAAATAACTATAAACTTGTAATTCTACGATCAGGCTATGTTTTAAGAGTGAAGACAGAGCCAGGCACGGCAGTGCGCACCTGTAATCCCAGCAGTCTGGCAGGCTGAGGCAGGAGGATCACAAACTGGAGCCACCAGAACATCTCAGTGACTTAGCAAGACCCTGTCTCAAAATAAAAATAATAAAAGGGCTGGGATAGAGCTCAGTGCAAAGGCTCTGAGTTAAATCCCCAGCACCACTACCAAAAAGTAGAAGAAAGAGATGGAGCAGAGGAAAGAGGTGAAGGAGGACAGAGAGCAGGGCAAAGAAGCAGAAGAGGATGAGGAAGAAGAAGAGGGGCAAGGTGGGAGGGAAGGAGGAGACAGAGGAGGAGGAGAAAAAACATTTTCAGAAACATGAAGAGATGGAAAACGGACTTTCTGAGAAGAACCATATGTGAATACACCTCCACAAAAAGATAAGTAACCAAGGAGCAACCTGGAGAAAAGAAATGTCACAACCACACCAGGAGACTATTTAAATACTTTTAGTTGATAAATGCCAGCAAAGTAACAAAGTGGAAGTGAAAAACAAAAATGAAAAAAGAAAAGGAGAAAAAAGACAGAGAGGAGCCATTAGCATGACTCAGATAAGCCTGAACTGGGAGGTCAGTGTAAGGATGGTGTGCAGATGAGGATGTGTGACGTCAGCACAGTGTGCTAATTAACGGCCTCGTTAAGAAGAACATAGTGACAGATTGGAAACTTTGAAAGAAAATGCAAGTAGACTTATCCCAACTTCACTGTCACTGAAAGAACAGAAATCCAGTGAACAAATTTCCTAGCCACAGAAGAAGTGGGCAGGCCGCCTGGATGGCCACCCCTCCTGGTAACAGTGATATCCAGGGAGGGACAGGAAATGGACGCGGGCCCAGGGCTAAAGGCTAAAGATGACTTTAGGTTTATCTCTAGCATTTTTATTGCCTTTGAAAATGCTACAAGCAAATGTGACAAAAGTTGAGAAGTTAGTATTTCCAGATGGTGGAAATACACTTCATACTTTCCCATTTTTTTTCATTTTTCTCAAAAGGAATTAAAAGTTCAGTGCTAATTTTGAGCTGTCCTCCAGGTATTGGTAGACTACAAACAATTCTAAACCAACTCATGTTGCAGTCTCTGAAATCCAACAAGCCAATTCTGCTCCGGTCCAGAGCAAGCACATGGCTGTGACAGGGACCCCATCTGTTCTGTGCAGCTGAGAAAACGTCCTAAAGGAAGAGAACTCCGTGGACTTACAGGGTCATTGCCTTTTAAACGCCAGTAGTTTCTAAAAGCCCCATTATCTTCTGCTCTCTGTTGGTTTGAATTACTTGTTTCTGGCTTCAGTGTGCAACTAGTGGAACAAAGATATCAGTATGGACTCCACCATGGCCAGAGGCAGCAGCAGGCTAACCAATTAGAGAACCCTTACGAAACCACAGGGAAGAAAGTGATTTTCCTACCATAACAAGGGCCCTCCCAGCAGGAGACACAACAGTCACTTCTGTGTTTGGTCTTCTCTCTTGGTGGAGCCATCAGGAGCACAGTGAGAAACACAGTAAGATTGCCACGGTCGCATGTGGGGTTTGTTGCACACCATAACAGCTGTTGGACAGCACTCCACCCCACCCAGGCAAAAGCCAAAAGTAACTCCAACACAAGGGAAAACAGGAGAGGAAAATCAGCCGATGGGCTGAACTTGCCCGTGGATGGGACAAACAGCCTCAAGTGAGCTTCTTCACCCTCTGGGAAGAAATGAGAGCGACATCACTGGCCAGAGGAAGTCCTACAACTGTCCTACTCGTTCTCCAGCGATGGATCTTTATTGTAGAGTTAGGAGTAGCCCAAAGCAGATGCCAGATTAGGATATCAGTGCCATGACCATAGCTGAGAAGCCCTTAGAAGACAGGCGGCTCATAGATCTGAGCAGTGCTCCAGGTAAATCATAGGCGTGGGTGGCTGGTTACCTAGGGGGACGCTGTGGGGAGGGAAGTGGTCTGGGATAATTTCAATCTTCCTGCAATCCTATCCGTTTAGGAAGCAAGAAACACGAGGCAAACAAAGGAGTGGGCATGGCAAGGAGGAAAATGAGATGCCGTCCCGAAGACGCTGTGGACCCTTGGGGGCAGGTTCCAGGGAGAGCTAGAAGTGTGCAAGTGGAGGCGGAGACAAGACCCAGGATGGCGGCTGAGCAGTGGGATGGTGTGTGATGAGGTAGAAGGCTGACAGCCGTCTAGAGGTCCCCAGCCAGGCTGCTCAGCGCCACGGGCGTCAGAGCAGCTCCTGGGCTAGACCTCAAGGGAGTAAGTGGAGGTTCCAGGCTTTCACTTTCACTACAGCCCATCAGCACTCACCAGTGAATCAATTAAGATGTCTACATTGGATTTCAATAGAGGAAAGGGTCCTGTGGCTAAATTTTGTTTTCTGCAAAGGACTGCTCTAGCCCACAGATTAACCGAGGTTCATGCAACTGCCCTGGTGAAATCTGCCACTATACATTCTGCACCAACTCTGGCTTCAAGGCGGGCTGCTGGGCCTGCCCAGAAGGAGGGGCACAGGGTCAGAACCCCAAGGCACGCAGGGAAGGCTTGTGGTCCCAGCATAGGGAAGGGAGATAGATGCTCCAAGGAAGTCAAGGTCCTCCTGGCAAGTTGGACCCTGGGCTAAGACAGAGCAAGGACAGAGTGAAACACAACCATCAGAGTCCATCTGGGGGAAAGTCAGAACAAGAACGCTAAAAGATGTGAGGCTGGGGGATAGGTATGTTTGTTTTCTATGGCTGTGACAAAGTACCCGAGACAATTAACTTAAGGAACAAAGGTTTTACAGTTTTGTTTAGGCTTATGATTTCAGAAGCCTCGGTCCATGGTTGGTTAGCCCTATTGCTTTGGTCCTGCGGTGAGCTGCTGATCGTGACAAAAACATATGGTGAGGAAACTGCTCCTTTCAGGGCAGCAGGGAAGTGGTGAGGGGAGATGGCTAAGTGGCTAGGTCCTAAGGGCATGACCTCAGTGGCCCAATGTCCTCCTGCTGGCTCCCACCTCCCACTCCCACCAGGAGCACCACCGGCTGGGAACACATCTTTATCTCAGGGCCTCAAGCTACTGCAGTGGGTGTGCTGAGACACTGTCACCCAACAGCACATCCCTGTGGGAGCTGATGAAGGAGGAAACAGCACGGCAGCTAAGCATTTTTTTTTTCCTGCACTGGGATTAAGTCCAGAGCCTTTGCACTGAACTATGTCTTTGATCCTCCTGCTGTATCTTCACCTTCTCCCATCCACATCTGTTTTTTGTTTTGTTTTGTTTTCTACAGTGCCAGGATTGAACTGAGGGCCTTCTTCACAAAGACCTCACTAGCCCTTTTTTTTTAATTTTTTTATTTTAAGGAAGGGTCTCTCTAAATTGCTAAACTGCCTGAGCTGAGCTTAAATTTATAATCTAGAGTGTCGAGATTGTAGGCACCCGCCCAGCAGCACAGGAAGCTTTTACCTGCTGTGTCCAATGATGAGCGTGCAAACACCCCTGACTTGCTTTGTTTTGTTTCCATAAAGACAGATGATGGAGAGTCCTCTCCTAGAAAGAAATGTGAGCAACAAAGAGGCTAAAAATCAAACCTCATCTTGAAACGGTGAGCACATGGGTCACCACCACGGATCAGAGGAAGTTCAAGGGCAGGCTCTGGAGGTTGGGGGAGGTTGGCGCTGCTGCAGCTGGAAAGCCCGTGTTTCTGCCCAGCTCTGTCTTGCAAGAGTCTAGGTCACCAACACCACATCTGAGACCACAAATCTCTCCTGATTCAGAGTCCCGGCGGCGACAGGGGCCGAGTCTGCCTTCCCTTCTTCCTTTTTTGGAAAGCTCTGAGGTTAGCAGCCAGCCTTTCTGACTCCTCTGAGTAATTACCCCGCCTGCCTCCCCAGGCTCTCTCAGCCCAGATCCGCCACCCTCAGGACTGTGCCAGCGCCAGTGCCTTGGGCCACCAGAACCCGTTCTCCCTGTGCTGCAGTCTAAGCCTCTCTGTTTTGACCCCTTCTGCCTGGGATGATTTATAATCTGACTCTTTGCCTTTTATGGATTCCTTTTAGAAATATCCCTGTAAATTAAGTGTTGTCATTTTTAATCCTTTTTCTAGAAAAATACAGGAGAAAGAGCCTTTCATGATCCAAGGACACAGTGCTTCCAGCATCCACCCCCCACCCGCCGACCATTCAACATTTCACAACCTCTAGAAAGAAATACCGGGCAGCCTTAGTCCACATCCACTCAATGCGCAGCAGCCTTCATCCGAATCTGCCTGTCCTTGTCACATCTACCCTGACCTGATACCGCCTGGATCCGATTCCCGTACCCCCCTAAATCCATTACCTCTCTAGTTTGGTCTTTGAAGTCTTTGTCTCAATTCTAGGCATTAAAAGATGCAATATAAAAATTAATAGCCTTGTATCATGGGAAGCTAAGTATTTAAAGTGTTGTCAACCAGTGTTATTTCCATGAATGTGATAATAAAGTTTAACATGAGTCATGTGAAGCAAGATTGCAAATGCACCCAGAAGAGAGCCAGTGGGGTTCCAACCAAGCCTTGTAATGGGAAGACAGAGCAGATGACAACACCCTGAAATTCCCATTTCTCTTTGGCCAGATGCAGTGTGCAATAATGATGGGTTTATCGAAATCCAACCAAGCCTTCTTTTCATCTCAGTCCATGTGAGGAGGACCCGCTCTCCGGCACCGGTCAACATGGGTGACACTGGCCAGCTGCTTTTCCAGGTCACCAAAAGGAGCTTTTCGCTAGAGGACACGCACTCCTCCTGGCATCACAGCCAGGGAATCTGCTCTTGGTCGGGCCCTGTGATGGTGAGATCTGGCTGAGTCCTGTAAAGCTGCCTGAACCTCACTTTCCCCACCTGACAAAGGATAATGGAGACACGAGCACTTCCTCCTCTGCGTTACAGATCTACTCTGAGCCGCATTAAGCAGCGTGAGGCTCCTCGTTGGGACATAGTCTCATCATTTTTGTAGCTTTCTAGTCCCCCTCACCTGAACAGATTACCCGAAATTTCCTCCCCTCATAGCCTAAGAAGGGGCGGGGCCATACATTTTATGTATAAGACAATCTGGCCCGAGGTGACGGAACAAGAATGAGACTCTGAACTGAAGGAGGAGCCATGCTCCCCGGGACTGAGCCCTGGGATTACAGAGCCATAAACCACCACGTAGCCTATTTGCTTTCCCACCCTTGCAAATAACAGAGAATCACAGGGCTGACAGGGCCCTCGGAGCGCGTCCTCTTCAACCCTTTCCTGTTTCAGATGAGGAAACTGAGGCCCAGCGAGGTTAACGAGCTTGCCTGCAGCTACACAGGCAACGAGCGGTGACCAGAAGTGAGGATCCGGATTCCTGACTCTGTCTCGTCTTTCCTGTCCTGAAGCTCACTGCTGACCTCCCATGAGTCCGCTGATCCAATAAGTTGAGGCAAATTAATGTTTCAGAATTCCTGCCACAGCCTGGTCACATGTATCTGTCACTGAGGAGCGACAGGAATTCCCTTTTGTATGGCCTCCCTTACAAAGTGCGAGAACCATCTTCCTGGAAAGGTCTCCTTCGCTGTGTCTTTCCAGGGATGCTCTCTGCTCCCTGAAGGCAGACCCGGTGTGCTTGGGGAAGACCACAGGCTTTGACTCAGGAAATCCTTCATTTCATTCCCGGTGATGATCTTTTGTAGCTGGCATCTCTCGGGAGGCTCAGTCTCCCGGAGCCATTTCCTCCTCTGGAGAATGATGCAACAGCTCTGAAGACACTCTGTAAATTGTAAAGTGTGATGCAAGTCTTGGCAGTTTTAACATTAGAAGGCCAACAAAATGCAGCACATAGCAAACTGCAAAGTGACATTTGCTAAAATATTCTGGTCCCAGGATACAGGACCCAGTGGCTTTGGGCATCATAGAGGAAAACAGACTTCTATATCCATGCACTGTTTTTCCTCCTTCTCACACTTTGAGTCTCCTCTGCTTCACAGCTGCTTCCTCAGTTTCATCTGTGAACCCTCAGTTTTTCTCCTGTCCCCTGAAAAGACCTGGCTCACAGGAAATGCCCCAGGTTGATACCCAAAGTCGATGCCTCCTCCCACAAACAACAGCAAGTCGCCAAGGGGCCCCATACTGGACCAGTCAATCACTGTGCTCTTTGGCTTGCAAGGGACAGAGACTGAGTTCAAATACTCTGTGTTAGCCTTCTGTCGTTATAACAAACTATGACAATAAATTTAGGAGAAAACATTTATTTGGGCTTATACTTTGGGAGGTTCCAGTGTGAGGTTTGTTGGCCTCCTCGCTCTGAGCTTGTGGTGTACATAACATGACAAGAGCTTCCAGGGGAGCCAGAAAACAGAGCGAGACAGGAAGGGACAAGGGTCCCAGAAGCCCCTTTAGGCACACCCCCCCAGTGACCTAAATGCCACCACTAGGCCCCAACTCTTAGAGGGTCTACCCTGCCAGTAGTGCTATCCTGGGGAAAGCCTTTAACACAGAGGGCTTTGGGAAACAGCAAGATCCAAACTATAGCATCCTCTAAGTAAGAAAGGCGATTTATTAGAACGACACAGGAACAGAGCTAAGAATGAATGGGAGCCACAATGTGCGTGCCTCAGCCTCCTCTGCTCATTGAGTTGGCCCAGTTCTCTTCCTCTACAGCACAGGGCAGTGGCGGTGAACCTGTGACATGTAAGCCAAGTCTCTGCAGCAGGCGAGCATCAGATATTCAGGTTTAACTGCAGGGCTGGAACTCTGTGATAAATAAGTGGCTGGGATTGCAGTTTGGGCACCTGGTCTCTAAGAGGCTCCCCATCACTACCACAGGGGATGGCAGAGCAAGTCACTGTGTGGTTTGAGAAATCCTACGGAAGGTCTCTACGTGCCGGCTGAGATCTGCTGCCAGGTGAATAATCTCAGGTTCTGTGACACTTGCCAGTGACAAAGCTGCAGAGTAACCTTTCAGCCAGCCCCAGCCAAAATAATCGGCTCAGAGAAGGGAGTATCTGTGCAGAAGCACTGCACAAAGTCGGCTGGGCAATCAGAAAGCGTCGATGTGTAGCAGTTGTTCAGGCCTCATTTTCCTAAACACAGCTCTTTACCAGACAAGCGCATGTCACCCCTAAAGATCATTACCTCCATCTGATGACCGAAGCGGACACAGTGAGACCACACACATCCAGGTGCCTTCTGTGACTCCTAAGCCACCAACAGCTGCACACTACCAGCAGAGCAGAGCGGGGTCAGTCCCATGGTGCAGTCAGAGTCCTGTGCTGCTTTCCTTCCCTCGTCTCCCTGTTTCCTGACTCCAGTGACTCAGGCCCACGTTTGAAGATGTAGTCACAGTTCTGGGTGCACAGTTTCCCGTGGGGCTACCAGAAGAGTGGATCGTGCCTCTCCTTCAGAGCTGAGGCTCTCCAGCCTTAACAAGCATGAGAGTCACCTGGACATGGCACTCGCTGTAGACCCCTCGCTCTGTGTGCCCAAGATGTCCTGCTCATCAGGATCCGCAGGGAAACCCTGCAACATTCCACAGCCCAAGCTGCACAGAGACGGTGAAATCCCAGCCCAGGGCAGCACACAGGCTCTGGGAGCTTTTGAGGTTTGCGTGGTGACTCCAGTGTTCAGACAAGTCAGGAGCTATCACCTAAGCCAGAGTTCTAGCCTGCGAATGTGCCCACAGCCAGGATCTCTCCTCTCACTGCACACACCGCCTGGGCCCCAGCCAGATGTAGAGCCTCAAGGAGACTCAGGGCGGAGGGTGCTGGAAACAAGCCTTGTGCTGCTGTAATTGAAGCTCCCCAGCGAGTCTGAACCTTCCCCCAGGGGTATTCCCCACTGGGATGGAACAGTTTCAGGGCAGGCCCAGAATCCGCATTTTAGCTCATACCTTCCCCTCACACTGCTCTCTGTAGGGCTCTGTGACTCAGGAGTCTGTGGCATCTGAGAGGCATTTCACTTGAACCCCAGCCCCTCAGAGTGTGGTCCACAAACCAAAAGCATTGGCATCTCAGCGGGGCTGCCCTGAGGGCCCCATCTGCTGAATCAGAGCCTGCGTTTCAAAGCATCCCAGGGATTCCTGTCCACACGAATCAGAGGAATTGGAGATTAAATGCCATCGGTCTAGAGGAAGCTAAGGTTCCTTAACCTTATCTGCACTGATATCATCTGGAACTTGCAGAACTCAGGATGTAGGATGGCCCAGGAGTATTTCAGTCCAATTGGCTGGAGGTCTGAACCAGGGGCGGCCATGGCTGAGACCATTTCTAGAACCTCCAATCATCCAGTTGATGATTCAATTCTCTTTTCCGCTTAGTTTAAAGGTTTTAGTGCCAGGGCCATTATGCCCTGCAGGTTGCCCTGGAAAGTTCCCTATCTGTCACAACAGGTTAATGCCTAGATGTATTAAAAACCATTGCAATGAAATGTGCTGCTAATGCCAAGGAATACACGTGCTGGCTAAGGGGTTTCGACTGACCTACCATTATTCCCTCATTTCTGGCCTTTCTCCTAAAAAGTGACATAAGGGCCTGGCCACAGGACAGAACTGAGGAGACACCGGAGCTTCCCCGGTGCCCCCGTGTGCTGTGTAACAGTGACAAGCCTCTCCTCTCCAGCCCCACTGCGTCCTGGGAGCCCGCGCAGGCCTCCTTCCCCTCACCCACTCGGCCTGAGTCCCTCCACTTGGCGGTGTCCATGCTGCCCTTCCAGACTGAGGTGATGGCTCACCACCCCCTCAACATGCCGGGAATTGAACCCAGGGTCTTCACAGTGTGCTACATCTCCAGTCCTTTCATTTTCAACTTTTTATTTTTGAGACAGGGTCTCTGAGCTGCTAAATTGCTTAGGCTGGCCTCCAACTTGCATTTTCCTGCCTCAGCCTCCCAGAGTGCCGGGATTATGGGCATTTTTATCCAACTCATGTACTTGCACAAGTGCCTAGTGTAGAAAGCAACCAATTACAAATGGCCCCGATGCTGCAGCCTCACATTCAACCAACATTGGATCAAACCTATTGTTAAAAAGATGCGTCTATACTGGGTAAGTACAGACTTTTTTCTCTTTTCACTGACTCTTCCTGAAACAATTTAGAGTAGGAACTGCTTACCTAGCATTTACGCTGCACTAGCTATCAGGAAGCCTGGAGGTGGTATGCGTGTACAGGCGGATGTGTGCAGGATCTGTGCACATACAGTGCCATCCTCCATGCAGGACCTGAGCATCTGCAGACGTTGCTGCTAGGAGGGAGCTGTACCCAGTCCCCACAAATACCGGAATGACACTAAGTGACCACATGGGTCGTGGCCTGCATGGTGCCTTTAGGTGTTCACTGGTCCTCGACGGGCAGGCCTATGTCGTCGGCTTAGTTTTCTGCATTTATCATCCATCCCTTCAGTCAGCCTCCTGTGTGCCTCTTTCCACTGCACCCCAAGCTAAGTCAAGGAAGGCCCCTGCGTGTGCAGCTACTGCCAGACTCCAACCCCGGAAAGGTACTGGTCTTCCCTAGGGTTTTCACACTGCAAAGACTTGGGCTCCTGAGACCCATGGCACAGAGTGGGGCAAAGCTAAGGCCCTCAGACCTCACACAGCCACATCTTTTCTCCTTCTCCCAACTCAGAGTAACACTGGCTGTCTCACGGACACCAGGAAGACTGATCTCAGGCAGCCTGTAAAAGAAGCATCTGAGAGAGAGTAAGGGAACATTTCTCCTGTAAGAAGAAAGAGGATGACACAGAAAGGAAAAAGTGCAGAAGGAAGTAACCTCAAATCAAATGTGGCTCCTTTCGTGCCGAACCAGCTTCCTGGTTGTGCTCGGACTCCCCAGATAACCGTGCCACTGTGGCCTCTCCACCCATTGTGTGCTGATGACTGTGCCATGTCCCTGAGAGGCGTGTCCCCCTGCTTCTGAGGCTGCAGTTAACCAGATGCGACACACCCACAGCCACAGGTGTGGCCCATTCCCTAGTGCAGTTCGCTAAGCGGGGTGGGAAAGACAGCTCTTCAGGGTGACAGGGAGCTAAACGATTGATTTCTGATTTCTCTGAGGACCTGGCCTTTGCTCACTCCTGTGTGAGCATGGTCTTTCCCCTGAATGACACAATGGTTCAGACACTTCTGCAACTTCAGGTCTTCAGAGCAAGCACAACAGTGCAAGTGACAAGAAGGACTTTTCACTTTACTCTCTTATTTTGACTAAATAAAGTTATAGGCTTGCATATATTTAAAACAAACCAAAAAAGTAAGAGAATGACAAGCTTAGCGCCCAGAACGGACTGCTGCTGGCCAGGAAGGTGTACAGGGCCAGCACAGGAGAAGCGCACAGGGACAAGGGAGTCACAGGTAATTCTCCGGGCTTGAGTATGGGGAGGACATTCATGGGTGTTCCCTGAATTATTAAAAATAAATAACAAAACCATACAATATTCAAAGTTTATGTGTCCTGTTCCCCTTCTGCCTTGCCTGTGCTTGGCTCAGGGAGCCTGCTGCGAAGTGCTTTTGCTGCCTGCTTTCCCCACCCATGTTCTTCTGCAGGTGAGGCCAAGGTCCCTGGCTGGTCCTGAAGCCTCATCCTCCTCCATGATGCCCAGACGTGAGTTCACCCCTAGCTGGGCTCCCACCTTCTCAGAGGAAACAGCAGAAGGCAGCTCTGACACCAGCTCTTCTTTGCTGGGGAGCTGGGCCCTAGGTAGAGGTTATACAGTTGTTTTTTAATGCGCACTGTGAAGCAGGTTCACCGTGCACTACCTGCTCAAGTCCAATGGAACAAAGCACATGCCGGTGCACACACGTGCATTAAATGGAGTGATTCATTCCTTACAGATATGCAGAAAGGGACGACAGGAGTCCAGGCTCAGTCCCCTGAGGCTGAGGAGCACTGCCTGGGGCAGCCGAGGAGCCCTGCAAAGCGCTCCCTGGGACACCGCTTCGAGAGGGACCAGCCAGAGCCCAGGCAGCTGCAGCTGCTCCTCTGGACTTCAGGGGCTCACACGCCACACTTTGCACAGTCATTCCTGAGAACCACCAGAGAGAAAGGGGAGGGACTGGGCCTACCCAGGGCCCTCCAGAGACTGTCCTGTAGAAGCCGACTCAGAACCCTTCACACGGAGGGCTCCATGGGCATCTTAGGCCTTCCCAGGCCTGGCTGTGACATCACAGAACATCACAGAAGCTTTCCCAGCCACCCGAGGGACCAACTTGGAGACACACCTGCTGCTTCCCATTGGATCTGTGTGGCCAGTGTGGTGCCCCGGCCCCCAGAGGGCTTCACAGCTACCTGACTTGTTTCCGGCTGGCGACCTGTTGAAAAGTTGCCTGGACTTCATACCTTTTGATAACAGTTGTGTTAGTATGACTGTGATTTACTTTTGAGTAAACTAATGAAAATGAATATCAAGAGTTTTTTTCTATAAAACTACATTGAGAGTTTCGAAAGCTAGGTAAGAGTGAGCACTGCTCTGCTATAAAGCACAAACTGAGTCACTGGTAGGAAAACGGGTGCTCCTTGAGAATATAACATCAAGAAAAACAAATCAGACCCACAAGCTAAGACATTACATGGTTCCCTTATATGAGAAGCCCAAAGTGTAAATAAAGAGCAAATTATGAGACAGATGATAGGAACCAGGGGAAAAGATCTTTTGCAAATGGGAAGGGAGGGGACTAAGAGATGGAGCCAGGAGGGGGGAGGCAGGGAAAGAGGATGCAGAAAGGACTGAGATGTGCTCAGCCCAAAGTGAATGCAATCACAGTGCACTGCAAATGCTTACCGATGCATTTGTTCAAAAGAAAAATGTCTAAAAAGAAATACAAATACCATTATCAAATTATCAACCAGAAGTGACTGGGTAGCAAATTGGAGAATCCACAAGGAGTAATCCACTCTCTGGCTGTTTTGCAGGTGCCTCCCGTCTTGTTTTAAAGACAAGCAGAGATGAAGTGTGCTGCTTGGCGGGAATGGGTTTTGCGGGGAAAAGGAGCGGCCCCATGATTGCAGTGAAGGCCTCAGTCCTGCGTCCAAATCTTGGTGAACCAATAAATATTTATAGATTTTAAAATAAAACTGCCTCGAAGTATATATGTAATTTCTTATGTCTCCCTGCTCTGTACTGACCTTACTTTTAATAACTGATCCACTAACCATTTTCAATTTCATTCATCAAGAGTGTTTGTACTACAGCACCAAAAGTTGTTCCTAGGACCTGATAGCATCAAACATCTGGGAGGAGTAAACAAAGGAACAACAAGGAAATGTCATGCTGTCACCTCTCTCTCTCTCTCTCTCTCTCATCCTTTGTTTATTTGTTTTGAGCGGAACATTTAGAAAGCAAGACTGTACCTACTGAGCACTGACCTGCCAAAGAACCACTTTACTTCGACCAAGTTACATAGGACAGTCACCAACCTATAGTAAGGGCTCTCCATCAGCCATGACACAGATCAATGGCACGTCTATATTTCTTTCAAGGAAACACAGAAGAGGCTAAAGCAAATGCAGTTATGTTTCTGTGATGCCCCACCCCGTGCCGGATGTAACTAGGAATGATTTTTTCATTCTGGTCTTGTCTATATAATTACATGTTTACACATGGGTCTGTCTTAGTCTGTCTACACTGCTATAACAAGGGCTTACACTGTACAACTTATGACCAACAGAATGTCACTTCCCAGTAGTTCTCAGAAGCCCAGGACAAAGGTGTCTGACCAGGGCCTGCTCCTCACAGACAGCACTGCTTGCTGGGCTCAAACATGGCAGGAGAGGTGAAGAAGCTCCTGTAAGTGTGGTCTTTCAGGTCCTGAAGGGAACGGTCTCAGGTGAATCACGTCCCAAAGGCCCACAATCCAATGCCAGCCTTGATGGTCGGTTCTCACCGTGTGGATCTCAGCCTACATTTCTCCACAGAAATACACAGTGAGGCTGTGTGCTCTTCTGGCCTGTTTTACACCAATGACTTCTTATTGTTCGTAAATGTGTGCTGTATGGTCTTCAATACATCTCGGAGATCTTATGTAGCGTCAGTTTACACCATTTTTATTATCGATTCTGCATTAACATCGTCAGTGCCACAGTGAGCCTCTTTGTTCATAATTCCCTGTGTGCACTTGTAACGCTCTTAGGATAATACGGATGACAATCAACCCCTCTCTTTCTCTTCCTTCTACCTGCCCTGCCTCTATCCACCTCAGCTTGAATCTTTACTGGTGTACAACTGCGGTGTAAGTAGGTTATTTTAATGTTGATTTTGTATTCTGCCACCCTGCTAAACTTCCTCTTTAGCTTTAATACTCTGTCCTTTGATCTTTCTTGGATATCTAAACAGATTTGTTTTTAATGCAGTACTGGGGATTGAACCAGGACTTATCAGTTAAATTTCCCTGGCCCTTTTTCTTTTTTGAGATAAATCTTCCCAAGTCACTAAGTTGCCCAAGCTGGTCTCCCTCTTGTGATTCTCCTGCCTCAGCCTCCCAAAATGCTGGGATTAAGGGTATGCACTACCATTCTCTGCAAGACTGCTTTCTTTTGGGGGTTATTGTGTGTGTATGTGTGTGTGCTATTTTTCTTTGCTAACACTTGTTATATGTTAGATAGAGAAAAGACCAAAGAAATTTCCAGTCCTCTAACAAATGAGAGGAATTACAGAGGCTAGGACAGTGGTGTGGTGAGATCCTATCACATTAAATATCAAGGTAGGGTTCTCTCCTGAGAGCAGGAGCAGAAAAACACAGGGCCATAGCGCTGACGTTCGGACTGAGGTGTGGGCAGTTAAAATGAGGAAATGTCAAGGACACTTATTTGTTTGTGAAGTTTCGGGAAACCAGAGAAGAGGGCAAGCCCCAACACAGAGACGGTCACTTAGGATCCTGTTCAGACACTTCTAGTGCTCCCAGCCCTTGCGGCTTTTCTTGTGTGGGCTGACCACAATATGACTGGCTGAGGCAGGGAGATTCTGGGGAACAGGAGCTGGTTTCACAACGGGTGTGCCCAGCAGACGTCTGTGGGTACGTATTTCCATACAGAGACAGCACTCGAGAGTCGCTGCTGCTCTAAATGGCTGCTGCAGGAGTCAAAATCTTCTGGACCTGAACCTCGTACAGGTGAGTCTGGCACCAAGGGGACGGCTGAACTAAGGACGCTGAAACTTGCGATGAGAAGATAAGGCTGTGTGAGGCTCAAGTGGAGAGCACAGTGCAAGGACACAGGGTATGTAGAGTGTGTGCTTCCGCCAACTCCAGGTGCCCTGAGTGAACAGCAAGTGCAGAAACCCCAAGGGCTCAGCCACAGCAGGTCTGACCCTCTCAGGCCTGCCAGGGCAATGTCTCTGCAGGGCCCCTCTCCTCCACCACTGAGTCAGGGCCCAGGCTGCCTCCTCTTCGGTGAGGGACCTCAGATGTGGCTTCTGTGGCTGCTGAGTCAGGGAAGGAGTACATTCTGTTAGGCTGTGGGGTTTCTAGGGATCAGAGCTGGGAAGGGGTTACAACCCCAGGACTCGCACATCCCAGAGGTGGGAGCCAGTCTTGTGGGCCTAGTCTGGCTGGAAGAGGAGTCAGGAAGTGTAGTCATCCTACACACTCGGGAAGAGGAAGATTAAACAGATTAGGAAACACACACTGTCGTCCTTGCCACAGGGAGATACAAATTACATCACATAATAGGAAAACTCTACACAAACAGGTTTTCAAGTACTCCTGCCATCAGAAATTAATAATAGGTTTTTTGTGCCCCAACTGGAAGTTTTGTTATACTGCATTCTCTGGGAGATGAAGGCTTGAGCACCTGGAGAATTTCACTCCATTAGCACCTGGACTCCAGGTGAGTTGTGAGCAACTAAGGTTGAGAAAGCTCATGCAGATTTTATCCAATCATTTGGGAAACACTAAGGCCCTGAAGAGACAGCAAAGATAAAAATCTGTTGTGCCCTTCTTCCTCCTAGGCACATTCTGCGGCTTTTTCGGGGTCAGGACAAATGACTGGCCCTGTCTAAAGTCATCACCAAGTCACTCTGCCAGAAAGGGGACAGAACCATCTGTGGCCGCTTGGGTTCTTCCTGTGCACACAGGAGGTCAAGAGATCATCCCAGGAGACAGTGCAGGCCTCGCAGGTATGTTTTCCACTGGGGCTCCAGGGCTAAAGCAGGTCAAGCACTCTGACTAAATCTAACCAGAATTCTTCCTTAAGCCCAATCAACAAAACAGATGTGGGGCGGCCATTAGCCTTTATCTGTTGTAATTACCCATTAATGTGCCTCTCAGGGGCTTAGGGACACATTAGCCCCAGCCTTACAACAAAACCAAACCCGGAAGGTTGTGTTCTCATGATACTGAAGATTCCATTTTCCAGCCCTTCTGTGTTTTAAAAGAAAACTAATTTGAATTCAATAAGCTGACACCCTACAGTGGATTTACACCCTAAGAATCCTCCTATATTTGAAACGTCCCTGATTTCTAAATCCAGGCTGGTTCAATCCTAAGAGTCTCAGGAAGAAATTTCATGCTGTGGAAAGAAAGAAGTACCTTCCAGAGATGCACAGACCCACCTTCGGCCCTCTCCCTGTGATGTATTAGTGAAAGGACTTTCAGAAACCTCCGAGTCTCTCCCACCTCTGTTTCTTCATCTGTGCAGTGGGCTGAAGAGGAAGTGGCTAGGAAAAGGGTTGTTTGGAGCCCGGAGATAACAAGCTAAAGTACCGGACAGGTGATCACGCTCAGAAAGCTAGTTTACCTCTCCCACACCTCTCCTACATCTGGCCACTGCTCTTTTAATTATTGTGCCCAACTGGACCGTTGCTCTCCCCATCATCTATCAGATGGAGGCTGTGGAGACCACACAGCTGCGTAAGAAGAGAAATCAGAGTTTCAGCACTCAGAGATGAATTCTGGCTACACTACTTGGTTCTTCTTAACACATGTTTATATGTAGACAATTTTATTTCCCCTTTTTCAAGATACCTACCTTAAATGCATTTACAGTGCTGAAATATTAGAACGTTGATAATCATATTCCATCTGTTAGGCACTAAAGGAATATGCCTAAAGGAATATACCAGAGGTTTCCAAAATGTAAATTGTGGGGGGTGAATAAATTTGCTGAGGGGAAAGGACCATCCCGAGGACCCTGATGGCCCCAGGACATGCACGACCAGAAGAGCCCATGATGTGACAAGTGGAGACTCCGACAGCCTCCTAATGGCTCAAGCAGTGGAGACTAAGACAGCAGGGACCAATAAAGCTTATCATTTATGGGAAATCTTAAATTTAACAAAATATGTAAGAACTGTGTTTTCTAACTGAATTCATTAATGTTTCATTAAGAGTCAACCAGAAAAGCCCTATTTGGGGGGCCTTACTTTCATGTCCAAAAGTTTCCCTAAAAATTTAGTCGATAGGAAGGATCTCCAAACAGCTTTGTAACTGAACTCTCCTGAAGATACATCTTTTTAAGAGCAGAAAGACAACACAGGACTGCAGCAAGATATCCGGTCTAGAAGTCATCAGACATGAAATCTGCCCCCTTGAATTTTCACTAGTCAAGTTATGTGTCTTTGGATTCTTTATTCTGGCTTTGTCAATCTCAATTTCCACTGAGATATATTCAGTTATTTGTGGTATGATATTCAGACATTAAAATTCTGTGAAAATATAACAAAATGATTGTATATCCCCAGTAGACATTTACTGAGATTCTATATGTCATGGGAGCAGTTGTGATCCGATTGCTGTAATTATTACCTGTGACAGTCATGCTGGGGAGAATGTAGAAGGCCAGTGCAAAGATTAGTCACCAAGCTGCTTGCTGCAGGATAATCCACGTTGGTGAGAAGTTGAAATAAAATTAAATGTCCTATATATTTGTAATACCCAGAGTTAGGTCTCTGAATGTATCTCCCTTCCCCAAACTGCTTTATAGAAATTGATCATAGATAGTTCTGTTTCATGTAAAATAAAACATATTGTGTCATAGAACTTTGCCACAGTGGTCACAATAGACTACACTTGAGCCTGAGCTACAACAGACCAGGATGTAATTGTGTAAGATGATCATATATGAGGTTAATTTTCTGACATGTGGCTTGGTCCAAGACTCTGCCTTATATATACATAACTAAATATCCTCAAACAATTCAGCAGACAATCAAAACAATTCCAAAACGCAGAAAGAAGATGGCAAAATAGTAACAGACCTTAAGCCCTGCGAATCGACACTATAGTGAGGCTTTTTAACAGGTTCCTTCTATGGCCCACATGTCACAGGCTGGGCCTCTCTATAATACTTGCATCCCAGAATCACCCATAGGCATGGAAAAATAAGAATGCTTGCTTTATGTGGCCAAAATCCAGAGGAAGAGGCAGCCCAGTGGAGCTGTAATGAGGAGACTCATCCCAATCTATGCCCAAGACAGAAGCAAGCTCATTCAGCATAGCAGTGACCAAAATACAGGGCTCCCAAAACCACCCCTACATTCATACTGCACAGCTTCAGGAGGATGGAGGAGGAGCCTATCCAAGCCAGAAGGATAAAGCCAACTAGAACACTATCTCAAGCACTCTGAAACTAACCTGCCATTCACAAAAATAGGCCAAGAGTAAAATTTAGAGTGCTAAGTAGAAGATGAAATATGATCAAAAGTACCAAATGTGATATTCAAGGTATGAAGAAAGATAAAACAGAAAAATTACTTATCCTATAAAGAACCATGAAAAACATAAATGAGAAGAGATATCTGCTGACACCAATGCTGAGATCAGATGTTATGATTGGCTCACAAGAATTTTACTGTAATCATTACTAAAATACCTTTACAATTATAATTTCTCTACAAAGAAATAAAAAGTAGAAAATATTTGCAGAGAAACAGAAGTTATTAAAAAAGAAAAAGTGGGAATTACACAAATGAAAAGTATCATTACTAATTTTTTAAAAAATCACTAGATGAACTCAATAGTAACAGTAGAGATAAGAGAGATGAGAATCAGTGAACTTGACTTTACTTAAAAAGAAAACAAACTAAGACAACTGTTCAAATAAACAGAACTTTAGAATGTATGGAATAAAAAAGTGTTAACATTTGTGTCATTGAAGTGCTAGAACAAGAGAAAAAAGTGTGGGACTGAAGTCGTATTCAAAAAAAGAACAGCTAAAAATCCTCCAAATCTGGTTAAATTACTGATAAATCAGTAAGAGTGTGGACAAACACAAATAGAATAAACTTCTAAAATATTTTCTACCAAAACACATCCTTATAAAACTGCTGAAAACAATCTTAACAACCTGAAGAAAATGACAGTTACCTATCAAAGAACATGAATTTTAATGGAAGCTGACTCCCCTTGAAACTAAGGACACTGGAAGGAAAGAAACAAACTACCCACCCCAATTTTATACCTGGACAAACTACTTTCACAACTGAAGGAGAAATGAGGACATCATCAAATGAAAAGTAGCAAGGCTGTCACTAGCACATCTACCTTACAAGAATGGCTAAGGAAAGCACTCCAAGGAATGATAAAAGAAGGCTGGGACCTGGAGAAGGAAAAAAAAATCTTCACTCATGATATAGTATTTAAATCACATTTTTGGTTAAAATGAAAATTATACTAGCATTTTTTATGATGTTTACTTATATAAAGCAAATACAGTTAATTTTTTTAATTAAGAAGAAAAGGGATATAAAAGAAATCAGGAGTGGCTATGTTACTATCACATGAATATATAAATTAGACCTCAAAACAAAGGATTTAACAGAGAAGGACATTACATAATGATTTATTCATTTGCCAAGAAGATATAAAAATCCTAAATTTATATGCACTAAACAACAAAGCTTCAAAATACATAAGACAAAAACTAGTAAATCTGAAAGGTGAAATAGGAAAATCTTCAATTTTAGTTGAAGACTTCAATAACTCATTCTCAGCAGCTGACAGAACTATGAGACAGATACCAGCAAGCATATAAAAGAACTCTATCAACAACACTATCAAATTAACATTCATAGAACATTCCACACAATAAAAAAATAATTCTTTTCAATAGCCCATAAAATATTCACTAGGATAAAAAAATTCACTAGGATAGATTACTTCCTGGGTTATAAAACAAATTTAATAAGTATAAAAGAATTAAAATTATACAGCATATATTCCTACTGTAATAGAATTATGCTAGAAATCAATAACAAAAAGATGACAGGAAAATCTTTAGACAGCTATCAGTTAAACTAAATAATACACTTGAAAATAATGATTCAAAGGATTCTCAAAATAAATCTTTAAAATACATAAAATTAAATCAAAATTAAAATACAACATAACAAAATTTAGGGATTTATCTAAAATAGTGCTGAAAGAGAAATTTATAGCACTAAATGCTCACATTAGAAAAGAAGTGTTCCAAATCAAAAATAAAAGTTCCTATCTCAAGAAACTAGAACAAGAAGGGCAAATAAATCCAAAGTAAGCAAAAGGAAGAAAATAATAAAGGTAAAAGCAGAAATGAATGAAATGAAAAACAAGAAAATAATAGGGAAAATTAATGCAACAAAAAACTGTTCCTGGGCAGAGGAGGTAGCTCATTGGTAGGACACTTGCCTAGCATGCATGCGGCCCTAGGTTCCATCCCCAGAACCCCGTATACACACCAAAAGATAAGGTCCTATGAGGGAAAGCCACTCTCTAGCAAGACTGGCAAAGATAAAGAGAGAGAGAAGATACAAATTACCAATATCAGTAATGAAACTGGAAACCACAGACAATTCTGTCACCAGTAAAAACATAATTAAAGAATACCATGAACAAATGTATACTCACGGACTTAACAATGGAGAAGAATTGGGCCAATTCCTTAAAAACCATGAACTATCAAAACTCAGCTCAAGTGAAGCAAATATTTGTGAATTTATAACAATAAAATGAATTTAAAAGCACCTGGAGAGTAGTTTTAGTGGCATCACCAAACCTTTAAAGAATTCATGTGCACTTTATCAAATGTCCTCCATTTTCAAGAAACTGAAAAGGATGGAATGAGTTCCAATTCATTGTATGAGGTGCATATTATCCTGGCACCAAAAGCAGAAAAACACAGGACAAGGACCTAACACTACAGAGCAATAATTATCTAAATTTAAACAGAAAAATCCTCTGCAAAATGTTAGCAAATCAAATCCAACAAAATAGGAAAAGGATAGTACATGGTACCCACATGGGATTTTGGTTCAACACCAGAGAATTCTTCAATGTAATCCATAAAATTAACAAACAAAGAAGAAAAATCAGCCCAGCATGCTGGTGCCCCACCCCCGTAATCGCAGCACTGTGGGAGACTGAGGCAGGACGATTACAAATTCAAACCCAGCCTGGGACAGAGACTTAGTGAGGCTCTGTCTCAAAAACTGGGGAAAAGGCTAGGGGTGTATCTCAGTGACAAGGCCTTGGGTTCGATCCTCAGTATTGGAGGAGAAGAAGGAAAAGAGGGAGAGGAAGAAGGAGAAGAAAGAAGAGAGGTAAGAGGAGGGGAGGAGGCGGAGAAGAAGGGCAAAGAGACAGGGAGAAGCAGGGGGTGGGGGGAAAATCTCTGTATGTTAATGAATGCAGAAAGATTCGACAAAATTCAAAAGCTCGTCACACTTTTTTAAAATCTCAGCAAACTAGGAATGAGAACCAACTTCCTTATCCTTATTAAGAGCATCTACAAAAATCTTCTGGTTAATATGGCTGATACCATGTTTAATGATGAGGAATTGAATACTTTTCCTACAAAATCAGGAACAGGACAAGGATGTCGGCATTCACCACAGTGACTGTCATAGAGGTGGAAATTCTAGCTAGCATGACAAGGCAAGAAAAAATGTGTAGAGCATAAAAATTGGACTGGAAGGAATAAAACTTTCTAATTTTAGACGAAATGATTGTGCACATGGAAAACCCCAAGGAATCCACAAAAAGACTTCTAAAATAAGTGAATCTGTTAAGGTCACAAAATACAAGATCACCAAAAAGCAACTCCATTTGTATCTACCAATAATAAGCAAGTCCAAAATAAAATTTTAAAATGTAATATTTCTTGCAATTACTTCAAAGAAAATGAAATACTTAGATATAAATTTACCAAAATGAGTAAAGGGGGAATATTCTAAAAACTACAGTGCTGATTTTAAGAAATCATAAAAGTCCTAAGTATTTGGGGAGACATACTGAGTTTAAGATTAGAAGATTCAACATAGTAAAGTTTTGTTTTCATTCATTGAGTTTATTGATACGATGTGGGTGTGCATTATGGTCACATTCATCACAGGGAATTTGTACCTATACATGACACATCTTGGTTCTTATTTTTTTCCCATCTCACTCTCCCTTCCACCCCTCTACCCCTCCCTATTTACAAAAGCTTTGTCTCCATTATTTCCTTTTTTGCATTTTGTTCTTTCCCCTTTTTCCTTCCCTCTGCCCTTCCTCACTATTCCCCCTTCCTCTTTGAACATTTTCTTCCCGTTTCACATTATCTATTATTATACATTTTAGATCTCATTTACACCTTGTTTCTCACATCACAGGAACAATTTGGTATTTACACATGTGTGTCCTATTTATTTCACTTAAGAATATGGCCTCAAAGTGCATCCATTTAACTTTAAATGACTCTAATTTATCTTGCTTTATGATGGAATAGTACTCTGTTTTATAAAAGAACCACATCATCTTTATCCAATCACCATTTGATGGGCATTTGGAATATAGTAAAGTTTTCAATCCTTTCCCAAACTGGTCTACAGGTATAATGCAATTCCTATCAAAGTGGTAGGGAAAAGTATATAAACAGACAAACTTATTCTAAAATTTGTATGAAAAGAAAAAAGCCATAGAACAGCCACAACAACTTTGAAAACAAAAACTAAAGGCAGAAGAATCATGCTTCCTAGGACGCTTGCTGTCACTGCAGTAGTCAGGACAGCACGTTACTTATGGAGGGACAGTCACACAGCCTAATGGAACAAAACAAGTGCCCAGGAATAGACCCATGCAGACAGGATCCTTTAATTTTTGGCCCAGGAGCAAAAGTAATTCAATAGAAGAAGGTAGCTTTTCTTGGAAATTATGTTACAAAATTGGATATCCTTTGAGAATAAAAATGAGCCTAAACCTAAAAGTCATTTCTTATTTTACATATTCAAAATTTATCATGAGCTTAGATAGCTGAGGATAATCAATCCTCCAATCTGCCTAGCGAGGGGGGATGTGAGAGCTAAAGAAAGACAATAGAGACACAATTTCAAAGTACACAGTGGGCTGGGAGGTCAATGCCAGAGTGGGCAAAGACAAGGACTCTCTGAGCTGGCCACTATTTATTGGGTACACACAATAATCATTGGAGAGAGCATCAGGTGACTCAATGGGCGGCAGTGATCTTATGCTGATGAGGATGGCGGGATGGACAAAGCATTCCCACAACAGCAGGTGGGATGAGACAGCAGGCTAATGAGGAATCTGTTCTTCCCCCAGGTGAAACTGTTCTCTTTTTTTTAATTACTACTTGGACCTCAGAGAACCAGGATGTCTTCAGCTGTTGTAATCTTGCCCTTGAGTGTCACAGCATCATGGGACCACTGAGGCCGTGGCTGAGACTGGAGGTACACAGAGTTGTTTCTGCATGCCATAGACATCTTGAGGGCAATTGGGCCTCAGACAGCCCTAATCATAATTTAATTATGAAATGATTTTTCCCCAAAATTTATATAGCATGGTTCTCAACACTTATATGTAAAAGAGAAAAACTTCAATTTAGGAGAAAAATCTTTAGAATTTAAAAAAGATGAGGCAAAGAGTTCTTAAGTTTGATACCATATGCACAACCACAATAAATGTATAAATTATTACTTATCAAAATCTTAAAATCTTGTTTGCCCCACCCCCGTAATCGCAGCACTGTGGGAGACTGAGGCAGGACGATTACAAATTCAAACCCAGCCTGGGACAGAGACTTAGTGAGGCTCTGTCTCAAAAACTGGGGAAAAGGCTAGGGGTGTATCTCAGTGACAAGGCCTTGGGTTCGATCCTCAGTATTGGAGGAGAAGAAGGAAAAGAGGGAGAGGAAGAAGGAGAAGAAAGAAGAGAGGTAAGAGGAGGGGAGGAGGCGGAGAAGAAGGGCAAAGAGACAGGGAGAAGCAGGGGGTGGGGGGAAAATCTCTGTATGTTAATGAATGCAGAAAGATTCGACAAAATTCAAAAGCTCGTCACACTTTTTTAAAATCTCAGCAAACTAGGAATGAGAACCAACTTCCTTATCCTTATTAAGAGCATCTACAAAAATCTTCTGGTTAATATGGCTGATACCATGTTTAATGATGAGGAATTGAATACTTTTCCTACAAAATCAGGAACAGGACAAGGATGTCGGCATTCACCACAGTGACTGTCATAGAGGTGGAAATTCTAGCTAGCATGACAAGGCAAGAAAAAATGTGTAGAGCATAAAAATTGGACTGGAAGGAATAAAACTTTCTAATTTTAGACGAAATGATTGTGCACATGGAAAACCCCAAGGAATCCACAAAAAGACTTCTAAAATAAGTGAATCTGTTAAGGTCACAAAATACAAGATCACCAAAAAGCAACTCCATTTGTATCTACCAATAATAAGCAAGTCCAAAATAAAATTTTAAAATGTAATATTTCTTGCAATTACTTCAAAGAAAATGAAATACTTAGATATAAATTTACCAAAATGAGTAAAGGGGGAATATTCTAAAAACTACAGTGCTGATTTTAAGAAATCATAAAAGTCCTAAGTATTTGGGGAGACATACTGAGTTTAAGATTAGAAGATTCAACATAGTAAAGTTTTGTTTTCATTCATTGAGTTTATTGATACGATGTGGGTGTGCATTATGGTCACATTCATCACAGGGAATTTGTACCTATACATGACACATCTTGGTTCTTATTTTTTTCCCATCTCACTCTCCCTTCCACCCCTCTACCCCTCCCTATTTACAAAAGCTTTGTCTCCATTATTTCCTTTTTTGCATTTTGTTCTTTCCCCTTTTTCCTTCCCTCTGCCCTTCCTCACTATTCCCCCTTCCTCTTTGAACATTTTCTTCCCGTTTCACATTATCTATTATTATACATTTTAGATCTCATTTACACCTTGTTTCTCACATCACAGGAACAATTTGGTATTTACACATGTGTGTCCTATTTATTTCACTTAAGAATATGGCCTCAAAGTGCATCCATTTAACTTTAAATGACTCTAATTTATCTTGCTTTATGATGGAATAGTACTCTGTTTTATAAAAGAACCACATCATCTTTATCCAATCACCATTTGATGGGCATTTGGAATATAGTAAAGTTTTCAATCCTTTCCCAAACTGGTCTACAGGTATAATGCAATTCCTATCAAAGTGGTAGGGAAAAGTATATAAACAGACAAACTTATTCTAAAATTTGTATGAAAAGAAAAAAGCCATAGAACAGCCACAACAACTTTGAAAACAAAAACTAAAGGCAGAAGAATCATGCTTCCTAGGACGCTTGCTGTCACTGCAGTAGTCAGGACAGCACGTTACTTATGGAGGGACAGTCACACAGCCTAATGGAACAAAACAAGTGCCCAGGAATAGACCCATGCAGACAGGATCCTTTAATTTTTGGCCCAGGAGCAAAAGTAATTCAATAGAAGAAGGTAGCTTTTCTTGGAAATTATGTTACAAAATTGGATATCCTTTGAGAATAAAAATGAGCCTAAACCTAAAAGTCATTTCTTATTTTACATATTCAAAATTTATCATGAGCTTAGATAGCTGAGGATAATCAATCCTCCAATCTGCCTAGTGAGGGGGGATGTGAGAGCTAAAGAAAGACAATAGAGACACAATTTCAAAGTACACAGTGGGCTGGGAGGTCAATGCCAGAGTGGGCAAAGACAAGGACTCTCTGAGCTGGCCACTATTTATTGGGTACACACAATAATCATTGGAGAGAGCATCAGGTGACTCAATGGGCGGCAGTGATCTTATGCTGATGAGGATGGCGGGATGGACAAAGCATTCCCACAACAGCAGGTGGGATGAGACAGCAGGCTAATGAGGAATCTGTTCTTCCCCCAGGTGAAACTGTTCTCTTTTTTTTAATTACTACTTGGACCTCAGAGAACCAGGATGTCTTCAGCTGTTGTAATCTTGCCCTTGAGTGTCACAGCATCATGGGACCACTGAGGCCGTGGCTGAGACTGGAGGTACACAGAGTTGTTTCTGCATGCCATAGACATCTTGAGGGCAATTGGGCCTCAGACAGCCCTAATCATAATTTAATTATGAAATGATTTTTCCCCAAAATTTATATAGCATGGTTCTCAACACTTATATGTAAAAGAGAAAAACTTCAATTTAGGAGAAAAATCTTTAGAATTTAAAAAAGATGAGGCAAAGAGTTCTTAAGTTTGATACCATATGCACAACCACAATAAATGTATAAATTATTACTTATCAAAATCTTAAAATCTTGTGTGAAATAGTAAGAAAATGGGCAAAGGGAAGGGAAAGTGGGAGGGGTAGGGGAAAGGAAAGAAGGGAATGTATATAATATAAGAAAATGAAAAAAATGGAAACAAAGTCTTTGTAAATAGGGAGGGGTGGAGGGCAGGGGAATGGGGAAAAAATGAGAACCAAGACAGATCATGTGAAAGTGTAAATTCCCAATGCTGAATGTCTATATTGTATACCTAATTGTGAAATAGTAAGAAAATGGGCAAAGGGAAGGGAAAGTGGGAGGGGTAGGGGAAAGGAAAGAAGGGAATGTAATTAATATAAGAAAATGAAAAAAATGGAAACAAAGTCTTTGTAAATAGGGAGGGGTGGAGGGCAGGGGAATGGGGAAAAAATGAGAACCAAGACAGATCATGTGAAAGTGTAAATTCCCAATGCTGAATGTCATTATATTGTATACCTAAAATGTACCAATAAAATTAATAATAAAAAATCTTAAAATTTTACCCTGTGGAAGACTCTATTAAGATGAAAAGAAAAAAAATATAGGCTTAGTGAAAAATATCTGCACATCACATATTCAACAAAGGACTTGTATCAGCTACATAAAGAATTCTCAACACTCAACATCTTAAAACATCCAGTTAGGAAATGGACAAAAGTCACACACAGACCTTTCACTCAGGATATGTAGATAGGAAATAGACCTAGGAAGAGTTCAGTGTTATTAGCCAGAAGGGAAAGGGGAAATGATAGCTGGGATCATTATATACCTATTTGAATGGTGAAATAGACAATAATTACAACACCAAATGCTAGCAAGGATGTGGAGAAACTTCATTACATATACATTGCTGGTAGGATTGTAAATGGCACAATCACATTGGAAAATAGTTTGCAATTTTTTAAAACTACAAATGGACTCACCACACAAACCAGCAATTATATACTTGGGCATTTATACAGAGAAATAAAATTTATTTTCATGCAGAAACTCATACACAAAGATTTATAGCAGCATTATTCATAAGATTTCACAAGTGGTAGCTTCCTAAATGTCCTTCAGTGAATACATCAGTGAACAAACTGTGGTACCTTAATACCGTGGAATGCTACTCAGCAATAAAAAGGAATGGACTGTTGACAGATGCACGGATTTCAAGGAAATTACGCTGAGTGAAAAAGCCAATCTCAAAAATAATATATACTGCATAATGTCATTGATATGTTAGTGGAATAATACAGGGACATGGACAACTCATTAGTGCTTGCCACTGATTGTTGGGGATGAGTATTTTGGGGTAAGGAGCAGAACTGATCATGAAAAGATAACTGACATGGAGAAACTTGTGGTAATGTCAGTTGTGGATTGTCTTGTGATGGCAGTTACACAAATCTACATGTGTGACAAAACTTCACAGAGCTACACTCACACAGACGGGAACATACATAAAATGTGAGTGCAACTATAATGGTTGAAATTTAAATAAGCTCAGTTTCCTGATTTTGATATTGTGCTATAGTCATGCAAAATATGTTTAGGGAGATTGGATAAAGAGCCACCTGAACTTGCATATTTCTTTGCAGCTTTCTATGAGTTTATAATTATCATAAAATAGAAAGCTAAAAGTGTAATATTTTAAATATTTGCTTTTGAAAAAAATACATATTCTTTTACCCTTTATGCTCATTAATTTTCTCCAAAAGAACTGCCTACACTTAGGACAAAAATAGGCAATAATAGTACAATACAAAGAAGACATCTTAAAATGTTTTGTTATTAATAACCTCGGTACATTTATCACTCAATTTAAAATAATTAATCTGGGCCCTCAACAATTTTCTTAAATCCAAACGTAAAAGAAGTCTTCAGAATATTTCATGGGTCTTCATTATGGTTTGGATCTGAATTTCACTTCCTGGCCACCATGAGGCGAGCAGCATCTTCTGCCACCTGCTTTCACAATGATGTACGTTGCTACCATAGGCCCAAAGCAATGTAGCCAAGCAACCATGGACTGAAAACCCCAAAAGCATGAAACCTTTCCTAATCTTAAGTGAATGACAGCAGGTAATTTGCCACAGCAACAGAACATTAACTAACATAGTCCTCCAATAGCTGCAGAACAAACCATTACTGAGGGTGGTCTAGTTTGAATTTAAAGAAGCCTGAGCCAATTTCCTTAGAACAAGCATAAAAAAGAGAGATTTCCACTCAGTCATCTGAGATGAACTGTCCAAGAAGAGAACAGCCAGTTCTTAGCGTCTACTTGATTCAAAATACCAGACCCGATGTGACTGGGAATAAAAAGAACGAGGCAAAGTGGGAGGAGGAAGAAGAAACTGACATGAAAATCTCCAGGCATCAGGAAGTAGGAGAGATTCAGGGCTCTGAAAAGACACTGGAGATTAACCATGAGGTAAGCCGCGTCACCCACCCAGGTACAAATCATAACAACAGTTGCTATCTTACCCTGAGTGCGATTTTTCTTCCAGTCTGAGACAGAAGTAAACATAAACTACTCTAGAAAGGTAGATCGTATTTCCATTTAATTGTTTGCATAGAATTAAATGGTTTGGGGAACAGGAGATCCGAGAGTCTTGCCCCTTTGTACATGTTGTCTTAAATAAATCATCTTCTTTGTCAATTTGCTTTTTCCACAAAGAGAGGCTCCATCCTGTCTCTGATTTTTTTCAAAAGCTTATTTCTGCATTTTTAAATTCACTTTCAAGGCTCTATTTAGCTGAGACCAAAGTAAAACCATTTAATGGCTCAAATTTTGAATCTAAGTAGATGAAATTATTTATGTAGATCATTAGAAATACAGGAGTAGCCTCTCTGGTTTCCTGTCTAGGGAAAGCTTATCGTTAACTATGCTTTTGAGCTGTTACTGAAACTGAAGCACCAACCAAATGAGATCTTCTAGACTTTTAATTTATATTTCCAAAAACAACAAATTTTTTTCTATGAACAATGAAAATGCTTGTTAGGAGTTTAAATACAAATTTCTTCATTTGGAATTTTTGAATATGAACGTGGGGATATTCTGGGAAATGTCCAGGAAAAAAAACTCTGCCAAGGATTCAGCAAACAGTTGCACAACCCCTTTTTATCTGTGGTGTTGACCCAGCCATTCATTCTATGTTTGCTGTGACGAGGGGCAGCAAAACTGGTTGCCAGGGGCAACATAATCCGTGAACAGAGCTGGCTCCATTGGTGGTCAGTTACAACATGCTTTGTCCTGTCCAGTGTCCCGTAACCGAATGAACAGAGAGCCGGAAAACAAGCACCTTCAGCAAACATGACCTAATGAGACTGGCAGCCTGCGATGGCCTCTGCCCTGGATAGAAGCGCCTCTTCCCACAGCTTCTCTGCAATGAGTTCTCTTGGTTGATGAGTTTAATGACATAAAACTATCCTGTGCATCTCTGGGGCCAAGGAATTGTCTCTGGATTTCCTGTCCCTGTCAAATAGTACATGATTAGATGAATTTGAAACTCTGAAGGCTTGCAGTACCCAACAGGTTCCTGCTGAAGTCTCAGGAGGTTGCAGGAGGGGAAAACAGCTGAGCTCCCCTCTGAATCCCAATCCCAGCTGGGACTCTGCACACGAGCGGACCTCCTGCTGGGTCTGCGGGTCACCCTTCCTGATGCAGTCTTCATTTCAGACTCAACAGACAGTGCTCCTAGAATAGTGCAAAGTTCACATGCAAGTGTTTCCGAAGTTCAGAGCTCAGTGGCCATCACAACTTTACAGGCATTGTTCTGCTGCTCCTCTCAGTTAATATGTACCAAGTGTGTTGGGCTGTGCCAGGGCATTTTTGGCATCTGGTATCATTAATGTAAATCCAGGATGACCAAAAGAGGCAGGGACAGAATGACTGCCCAGCCAAGACACTTAGCCACCTATCTAATTGATTTCTTTAAACTGAAACACAATTAATTGATTTCTTTTAAATTCCTTTTTCCACATAACCTCTTCAGAGAATGGAAAACCATTAATTTTATAATGAGGCCTACTAATGGGGAGAACTTATTTCAACATAAAAGCAGCTGCTTTGCTGATCCTTTCCCTGCATCTGCTTAACCAAACCTGGGTAGAGGAGTGTTCGCTTCAGCAGTCCCCACCTGGTTTGTGCCTTGGAATCACTTGGAAGACAGACATACAGATGCTACAGACATGTCACACTCAGGAGTAGGGCCCCATGCTGCATCTGTTCAGTTTTTCTACAGTTTCAGATGCATGGCTATATTAAAAAGCCACAAGCTGTTCAATAAATCTGAATAATTCATGCCATTTCAAATTCACTAGGCAAATATGGAGATCTACATTTTCCCCAGTTAACTTTATTAATCTGACTTGGGTAAGAATTTACTGGCTTGGAGGAAGAAAAAACAAACAGCTTCTCAAAAAACATTTGCTTTCATTTGCTCCTTTGTCTGTTACTTAGGAAGGCCAAGAGACTTGGAACTGATCGCTTTGCTAGTAAACCCACAGGTGAAATATTAGAGCCCAATGGAGACTCAGTAAGGATGAGGGAAGGAAATGTGTATCCTACCAAGGTTCTAGATTAAGAAGGAATAACGGTGTTTACCAAGTATTTACTACATGCCAGGTACTGTTACACCGATTTTGCACGTTGCATTCATTTAACCCTTACATTAACTTAGCCCTCACCATAATATATGGACAGCTTTATTATCGTGCCCATTTCTCAGATGCCAAAATGGAGACACGAGGAGATCCCGTGCTTTAAGGTCATGTAGCTCACAAGCAGCAAAGCCTAGCCCCGAGAGTCATTTTGGAACTGCCCCTCAGCCCTGCACTGTATGAAGCTTGAGTTGGTCATCAAAAAGCAGCCCTTTTCTGACTCTACTAAGAGATCTGTCACTCAACATGAATTATAGGGGTCTCACGGACTTACCAAACTACACTACTCTAGAAAATTCCACCCAAATTGGAACCAGTTCTTCCCAAGAAAAACAGAAAAGGGAAACCAGTCTTCTTCCAGTCAGAATCTTGAAGAAAACAGAAATCTCACTTTGTGCTCTCAGGTAAAACATGGATGAGCAGGCAGAATTGGAGGATGCTGTGATTAGGTTGCCCCCACCCTAATTCTGGCCAAACCAGAGAAAGTCCCAGCCTGTAAGCCCTGTGGCACATGACCTGGATAAGCACATGACCACGAAGCTCTCTCAGGAGGGCACTGGCGCCTCTCTCTCCACCCCTCACACGGGCTGGCTACATTTGCTCTCATTCTCTCAGTCAGATTTCATTTCTGCTGTCACCAAGCAGCCACCCAAGTTATTCTACAATCACTCTGTCCTATTAGAAGCTTTGTATTATCACTTATAATAAGCAAATCACTGGATAAAACAGAATATTTTTTTCGTAATAGGGTTTTGTTGTGTTTTGCAGTACTGGAGTTGAAACCCAGGCCATCGTGCTCACTAGGGGAGTGCCGACCACTGAGGTACAGCCTCGGCCCTGTAATCTAAACAGATCAGTAAGACACAGGAACTTACAGCACGCACATCCGCAGCCACAGGAGTGGTTACTATCAACCGTGTACAGTGTACGGGGTGGGGTCCGCCTTATCACCACTTCCTCAAGTGTCTGGGGGCCACAGCCAGCTTTCCCTCCTGAGAAAAGTCACACCACTGCTCTCTTAAGAACCTAAATCCGTGACCTTTGTTTTCCACTTTCTCTCCAATCCTGGAATATCACAGTAAAATAATAGGTAAACTAGCTGGTCACGTGTGAGAGGTTGTCAACCTGTAATCCTTCAGAAATTGTCCCTGCAGTCGTCTTTAGGTTAAGCTCTGTGGGTCCCCAAAGCCTCACACAGTGTAATGCCACTCGAGAAGATGAATGATGACTGTCTCTCTGCCGCTCAGTCCTGTGTCATGCCTCAGAGTCTCCTGGGGACTCTCCCCTGACCTGAGGGATTTCCCTAGGATGCTGCTGTTCATTACAGTATAGGCAAAAGCCAAAAGCCATCCAGCTCCTTACCTCTGAGTGTGAAGCTCAGCCTCAATCCCATGTCAGCCCACAGAGCACCTTTCCTGAAGCCAGAGGCTCACCCCAATTGGCTGTATAAATTTACATGTGATTTTAACCAAAAAGAGACACACGTGACCCAATTCCTTGTCTGGGCTTGCTTTGTGCCGTATCTACGGCAGTGCCCGCTCCAGGGCACGCTCCAGAAGCACCATTTGACAATGCTCTTCCTCAGAGCTTTCTGCTCCTCTTCAAAATGGCTGCCCAGCTTCCATCGGATCCAGAAGCACAGAGCTGATGAAGGGCGCATTGCGCTTGACCTTCCCATTAAGGCTCTTCAGTAGTCATAGGCTTATATTTGACTTCCGTGGAAGGTGTTTTTAAAACCAGAGACATCAAGCAGAGCCCAGAATCACTCTGAAAATCGCCCCCACGTCTACCTCCATTCCCTTTCAACCCACGCGGTAGGATCCTGTGCACTGGGAGTCATCGGCCCTTGGAGCTTGGCTGTCCTGTGCTCACGATGACAGCCCTGATCGAATCACATGCCAAGGAAGAACTCCCGGGGAGATGAATGCCATTACCAACCCTGCCCTCAACATGAAACGCCAGTGACTGTTTATTAAGTTGCTCTTCAAAGAGAAAACACTGGCAGGCAAGTATCATTAAAATGGAAGCAAAGGCAACTGCTGTAACCTTGAGCACAGTGCTTTTCTCCACTAACCCAGACCGAGGCGACTGACATGGCCAGCAGAAACTTCTGGCCCTGAGCCCTTTCAATTACCTTGGTCTCAGCCCAGGGAGGGGTAATACAAACCATCCAATTTAAGTACTTCCAAACATTGCCACAAGAATAAAAAGGGCCCTTAACCCTAACTCCACTGTCTCCACTCTAGTTAAGGACAAATTGCATTATACATGAGTAACATTAAAACATGAAAGACATACCCTCCAGTGAAAACCTTGCATAACTTTCCCCGGGTGAGCAGAATTAATCGCAGGGAGTAATTACCAGCCCTGACCTGAATATTTATGACATAACAGAAAGCCCATTTAAAATACTCAGTGGCTCGTTTTTAGAGGAACAACAGGGAAAAGGAAAGGTACTCAGGTTGATGAGGGAGAAGAAAGTAGTGTGGTATCCTAACCCCTCCCCACTTGGGTATCCCACATACATCTCTTTTTGCTGCCCTCCCAAATCCCAGTAACTTTCATTGCTACCCTTGCTAATAGGTCAGCTGTGTAGCAATGGAAAGATGGGGCCTGCTAAAAGCCTGGTAGTCTCTGTGCCCAACATTGCCCTTGTCTATGCCTGGTGCTTCTACCTCCCTCTCACCTACCTTTCCCCAGCAGGGATGCATGGGTATAGAGTAACATGGATGGTAGGCTTGGGCGTGTTGAAATTGAAGTAACACTGGACCATGCTCATGGCCCTGACTACTAACCTGTGTGTCTGGGACCGACCAACAGGTTTATGACCTGTGCAATGGAAGCTTGATCTGGAAAGTTCTACATTCCTTCTGCTTCTATCAAATTGACCTCAGGGATTCAAGCATCTCGTTGAAAGGTAGAGCTGCACTCATCCATGTTTTGATCCACTGAGTAAGCACCTATTGAGTGGTACGTGCCAGACACCCACTAGGCTCCACAGTTAAAGCAGCAAGCAGGAAAGATGTCCTTCTGCTCTCCTGGGGTTTATACTCCCCGAGATTTACAGAAGAATTTAGGGTTCAGACAAGTCAACAAGTAAATATAGATAGCATATTTCCAGGTCATGCAAGAAGAAAAGAAAAACAGGTCTCCTCTCTTCTACCTCACGACAGAAGAGGCAGGGACCTGACTGAAGTAAGGGAGTGAGCAAGTGCTAGGCTATTCTTCAAAGGGAGTCATGGTCAGGCTTCAAGTTATATTCAGATATTTCCAAAAGCTCAACAGAAACTGCATTTAGCCCATTCAAGTTAACTAAAATGATTCTTAGCTTCTGTCTAGACATACAGCCTTTTGGTATAGCATTACTAATCATCCGATTCTTCCAGTCCACCACATTAGTGATACTGATCAACTTAATCTGATTGAACTAAGGAAAAATGAATTATTACTTAACAAGTTATTGGTAGGCTGCGAGCAATGATCATCTGAGACCACTGCCTATGCTACCAGACCACCTGCATCTCCAGGACAGCTCTAGGAAGCATCCCTAATACCCCAAAGAAAATATCACCTTGAGGTGAGCATAACCAATTCTCAACTCTGATCGTACGGCCTGTGGATTGCCAGGCTCCTCTCTCCTCTCTCCTCCTCCTCCTCCTCTCCTTCTCTTCCTCCATCTCCCTCTCCCTCCTCTTCCTTTCTCCTCTCCTCTCTTCCCCTCCCTCCGCTCCGTCCTTCTCCCTCCTCTTCCTCTTCTTCTCCCTCTTCTCCTCCTTCTCAATCTTTCTCCTCCTTCCTCTTTCTCTCTCTCCCTTTCTCCCTTCTTCCCTCCCCGCCTCCCTCTCTCTATTTTTCTCTAACTCTCCATCTGCAAGGATTATTTTCTGTGATCTACTCTGATTCTACCAGAGACTTTAAAGACCACACAGGAATCTAAAAATGTATTTGTTGAAATTTCCATTGTGAAATTTGTTCTCTTAAGGACAAGAGAAGCTGAAACTGTTACCTTAAATAAAGTTTTGGAGGAACATTAGAGTTCAAGTGGTCATTCTCTTAATGTTTTGTATCTTTTCAGTTCTGTAACTTTTATTTTAAAACACCACCTATCTTTGGTAGACATCAGGAACGCTGAAGGGACGCAGAGCCACCTCTGGGCCCACGATGCTGCAGAGTGGACACAGCTGAAACGCACACTTTCAGTATAGGCTAGGTCCCCTCTCCACTGTATCAGTTCCAGTTTCTGCTGCAGTAAGAAACAGTCCCAAATTTACAGTGCCTTAGAGCTACCGAAGTTTATTTTTCACTGATACCGCATGTCCACTGAGAGGAGGGCTCTTCGCATTCAGGTATCTGGGTTGATACAGCGTCGTGAACTTCACAGCCTGCTGCGCCGCAGAGGGGAGGAAGCTGCGGAGGATCTCGAAGAGGAGGCCAGCTCTCGCAGCAGAGAAGAGACACTGCTTTCTGTCTTAACTCTGACCCCGGCCTGGTCTCCAGATCCCTCCTACCAACAACAGGGCCAGGTGAATTCTACAGGGCGCCCTGAAGAGAAGGCAACTGCAAACATTACATAAACAATAATAATAATTATGACGGACGTAAGAAAGCCAAAAGTTGTGGTCTCTGGCCTCCAAAACCTGGCCTACTGGAAAAAAATTTGTTTCATCCAGCAAGAAAAAGTTCTGCCTTCTTAGCAGACAAGTTTAATGATGCCTTGGGGGAGTATAATTATTTAGTTATTTACATCATCATGTTGAAACCTCCTGTTTAATTGGAAAGTATGCCCTCCACTTGCCCTCCATTTCTTGGTGGAGCATTTCCAAATTAAGAGAAGGAGGGATATGAAGGAGAGTAGCTCCCCAGCCCCTCGAAGTGCACATCCAACGAGTGTGCAGCCCCGATCACCCGTGCCATTGGACCCCTGCAAAGGAGCAGTTGTAAAAATTCTGTCTCTGATCTGTCTGGTTAATCGCATTCTAAAGAAGGGGAAGAGTCTCTGTCACTCCCCTTTCCCATTACCAGCTGTGCAGTCTCCCGGGGTTCAAGAGCAGAGCTGGGAGGATCAAAGAGATGTTAGCCTTCCCATAGGCCCAGAAGGGATCTGGTGTACACACCAGAGCAATCAGCCAGCAACTCTGGCATTTGCCATGGGTTCACAGAGCCAGCAACCCAACCAGAATGTTTTGTTGTTGTTTTTTTTTTTTTCAATAAATAAGAATCTAGTTCAGCTAGAACAGTGCTCCTGAGAAAAGCCTGCCCAGCAACAGCGATCATATACATAATCACTGGGCTAGCTTGTTTATATTCGCAACTTGGATTAGATATTTGTCAGTGTGATTAGAAAATGGTTTGATTAATGAGAATGTGATCAATCATCTGACAGTTTTGGGGGCAGGTGGAGGAAGAATGTCACCCCAAGTTTTGCTGACCAGCAGCTTATGTGATTTCCCAGTCTAACAGGACTTGAAACCATTGGATCTCTTGTTGAGAATTCAATAAAGGAAAGGAAAACTACTTTGGGGTTTTCATCACTACAATAAATGTCTTCAATAACCAACTATAAAGGGAAAAGTCTGTTAGCTCCCAGTTTCAGAAGCGCCAGTCCATGATCAGGAGGTCTCTGGTGACGATTCTAAAAAGAATGGCATCAAGCATGCTTGACCACTCTCATGGCTGGGACATGAGTCAGAGCCAGGAAGTGACCAGCATCTACCAACTCTCCAAGGATGCACCTCCCACCCCACCCCCAAAGCCCTACCTCTCAGGACTCTTTCCCAGCAGCACCTCACTGGGACCAGTCCTTTCACAAAGGGGCCCTCAGGGACATTTGCCCAAGGCATAGCAGAGTTGAAAACATTTTTTTATTTAGAAATGAAATGAAATCAGGTGGTAAAGCAACAGCAAGGTGAATTCTCTCTGCATTCCCCAATCCTAGCTGTGACAGAAAAACACAATGGCACCTCTCACAAACCCAGTGAGAAGGACATCTCTTCACGACCTTGTCTCCCTCTAGACTAATACCACTCCACCTGACTTCTGAGGTTTTTCCCCAGACTGCTCTCCGTACCACCTGCCCACCTCCCCTTTACTTCCACACTTCAGTGGATCATTTACCTGGAATTTCTTACCTATTTCTTACCAGTAGCTTCCTAATTGTCAAGTGCAAATGCAATACTTCTCTTTCCTGCTTGACACTGTGCATAACTGTGCAGCTGGATATTGTCCTATGGCTAAACAGATGTGTTCCTGGAGTTCTGAGACCCTGAATGCTGGGGCTATTCCTATGAGCAGTGCTATTTGAACTCCCTGACATATAGATTCTTTTATCAGAAAATGTAATAAAGCTCTTTGCATGGGTTTGTGAGAACTGAATAAGTATTATATGCAAATAGTCCAGCAGTGTCTGGACAGCCTGCTCAGGGGAGCCCCTTGGTTTTGCTGAACACCCTTGGCTGAGTGTGTGCACCAACTAATTGCTCTCGATTCTAAGCCTGCTTGGTTCTCCACAGTGCTGGGTGAGCCCAGCCCTGCAGGCCACACTTCTACTGGGCCACCTGCTCTCTGTTCCCACGGCACCCCTTCCACCAAGAAGGAACCCCAGAGGAAGACTGCAGGGCTGGGGGACGAGGAAGACAGGACTGGTTCCTTCCTGTCTGTTTTCCACCTCTGGCAGCATCACCCTCATGACACCTTTTCACTGTGGCGGGACAGTGGCTGCTCAGGCAGTGGCTGAGACAGCTGACAGCTCTTCGGGCGTTTCAGAGCCAGCCTTGGAGACACCCAGTGGATGGTGCGCCCCTCCCAGGTTTGAGGCCAGCCTCTCATACTCCTCCTCCCAGTTCAGAATCCCCAGCTCCAGCCAAGAAGTGCACTTTACTTGGAGTCATTCTCAGTTCTGCAGAGAACACCTTCAAGCAACTGTGGTTTTACAGCTTCAAACTCTTCCCAGCCATAGGGTGGTAACTGTTCCCTAAACTTTCTTCCTCTGGGGTTCCTCAACCTCTGCTAACTGGTTTATAACCATTTACAACTTTGCAACCTCCTATATTAAATCCTGTTAAAATCACTGGTGTGGTTTCTATCTCTTGCTTGACTGGGCACTCTGAGTAAATAATTCTATTACAGCATTAAATTGCTTTGTATCATAGAAGCAGAAGGACATGGACATTCCACAGCCATCTAGAAGAGAGATGTGAGAAGCAGCCATGGAAGTAAAGAAGGGAATTCATCCCACAAGTAGCCTAAAGAAAAGCAGGCCAGGGGAAGAGGGAATGAACACAGGGCCTTTCCACTGAGTAACATTCCCAGCCCTTTTCATTTGTTTAAATTTCAGACAAGGTCTTGCCAAGATGTCCAGGTTGGGTTTGAACTTGGGATCCTGTTGCCTTAGCTTCCTGGAGTGCTCAGATCACAGGCATTTGCCAGCAAACCTGACTACGAAGAACATTTTAAGCTCTACCCTGCCTACTACTCCTTTCTCTCCCTTTCTTTCCAAACCTATAATATATATTCTACTACATCTGTGGGTGGTACAAAGAGAGTTGTGAGAGTTGTTAGTTTGAAAGATCTTTTGAGAAGTTCAGAGACTGACATGAAACCAAATATTATATTGTTAATTTTTACACTTCTAGAAACTGATCATAATACTTGTTGTGCAAAAGCTAAATGAGTTTGTGATAGACAATATGACTTTATTGTCACCCAAGACTTCAAAGGAACTACCACCCAAAAATTCCTAGAAATCATATAACTACTGATGGAAAGAGAAATATATTTCTTTGTTCACTTTAAGGCACAGAAAAAGATGCATTCCTAATGAGATGCTTGTCACTACTGGCGCATACTGCAGGAGAATTTTATTTCTGTTGTCAGAGACAAAAGATTTGGAAAAAATCTTTTTCCTCCTAAGGCTATCACAGCTCACAAAATCACCCATACTTCGTATAGTGTGTATATTACTACTCAGGGAGGCCATTTGAGCATTTGTTGGATTCATGTCTTCTTGTGTTGTGATTTGGCCTTACCAGCTGGTGTCTTTAAGCTGATGTGTGTTCTCCACACCATGCTGCCTTGTAGGTGTGCATCAGAAAGCCCAGAAAAGCACCTCCAAAGAAGTGGGCTTTGAAGGGTGCCATAGAGGAGGCTGAGATGGGCCTGGACGATTTGGGGCTCTGCTTGGGGTGCAGCCTGACTCAGAGGAAGCTGTCAGCCCCTACTTCCAACCCCAACACCTGTGTAGGAGAGGGCATCACCAACTCTCTGGTATGCTTGGAAGAAACTTATAGAAATCCAACCCACAGTAAGAGCAATTGCCACATTAAGGGGCAGTTTGTTTAACCAAATTAAAAGCAAACGTAATACTTTTCTGTTGTTCCACTCTCAGAAGTATGTTCCCAACTCCTGAGTTAAGATAGAACTTTGATAGAAACAGACCTTTTCTGGGCCAGGGATTTAGCTCAGTGGTTCTGCCGCCTGCCTCACAAGTGCAAGGACCCAAGTTCAATCCCTGGTATAAAAAACCCAAAAATACCAGACCTTTTCTAAGTCCTCTGAAGCCCACGTCCTCCTCAAACGGAACAGTTACTGGTGCCCAACAACCTGTGGCCACTGTTATTCTGAGCAAAGCACTGAACATGAATTATATCTCATTTTATCCTCTCAAAAACCCAGTGAGCTAGGTACTACTATCATATCACACACACGTGTGTGCCTGCTTGCACATGTGAAGGTTAAAGAACTTCCCAGGGTTCCTAGCGGCCAAAGACGAAAGCCAGAATTTACCCCACATCTGCTAGACCCTGAAACCCAGGGCCTTAGCACATAGGTACAAAGATAGTCTCTCTCTAGTTGTATTTAGTAGTTACATTCTTGGCACCTTGGAAGCAGAAACCTGTGACGACAAACTTGGACTTCTTGTACTAAAAAGCAGTGCAGAAATTCAGTTCCCAGAACCGTGTGCCATACTGCTGACAGGAAGGTCTGGTTAAACCCCCAAGACTCCATCCTACGGTGGGATGGCACCTGGACCAGAGATGGCACCATAATAAATTCATACCGAAGGGTATTTTAAAAAGCAGCTGGCTGAAAAGGAGAAGCACAGTCGTCCATTGAGGAAGTTCGTGTTCAGCATCTGCTATGTGCCAGGGACCGTACCGTAAGTCCCTCTCCAGGCAAGGCAGGCCCTTGGCTCCACGAAGCAGGTCAATCGTGCTGCATGTGCGAGTGCTGGAGGCGCAAACTGATAACACCCACAGGAGAGCGAGCTCTCAACGGAGAGCTCAAAAACGCCTTAAAACTGCTGCCTGCTCCTCCTGCTGTTTTCTCTTCCCCTGCTCCCAGAACACTCTTGTTTTAAAACCACAGATCTTGCAGAGTGAGATAACTGCAGTGGGAAGGGAGGCCCTACGGAACCAGGGCGGGCCAGGATGGGCTGTCATAGCTGCAGCCTGAGAACCCACGTGGAAGATGGAGGCTGGGAGGACCCCCATGAGGGGCAGACCAAAGACACAACGCGCTGGCTCTGATGCGGCACAATCGCACGTCAAAACTGACCTGAAGGAAGTAAACTGTGAACAAATATGTGCAAAGGCACGTATGCAAAACTGTGGGGCACATCATCAGTTTTAACGGAAGAATTTGAAAACAATTCAACCAACCAATGAAGGACACACAGAGGAGGAAGCAAACATATTTGTTAAAACGAGAGACGACATTGTGGATCTGCAGGGTGGAGGTGAGGACGGGAGAATTGGTTCTCCATAGGGGAAACAAATGAAACTGGATCCCAACTTCACGCTGCACTCAAAATTCACTTCTTAACGGGGAGGTGGACTTTGTGGGGATGGGAGGGGGACCCGGGGAGGAGGGAGCGGGAAGGTGGGAAGGAGACTGGAGAGTAAAACGTCTGAGGCCCGACTTGGGTACGCACCAAGTACCCTGGACGTATCACAAACATAACTAATAAAAGAGACGTGTTTTAAAAATCACTTCCTGGTTTCCTAGAGACTCAAATGTGAAAGACAAATCTTTTAAAATTCAGGAGAAATTAAGGAAAAGATCTTCACGGTTTTAAAGTAGGGATGAATTTCTTAAAATGAAAAAGTCCCCTACCTTAAAGAAAAGAACTAACAAGCTTCACTATTTTAAGAACTCCTTTTCATCAAAAAGCCTCACAAAGTGTAAAAAAAAAAAGTCACAACTGAGAGCTGATGTTTGCAGCAACATGCAACTGACAAAGAATTTCTCCAAAAAGTTCAGGAAAAGACAAGCAAATAAGCAAAAAATATCAGTAAGTACTTTACAAAGGAGAAAAATAAATATATGTTAATCAGGGAAATGCAAATTAAATCAGATGTATTATTTTACAAACACTAGGTTGGCACTTTTTAAACAAATCTGATGGCACTGATTAATGGCAAAGCAGTAGAGCAGCAGGAACTCCCTGCACACAGCGTGGGGTGTAACTCGGCACACCTAACGGGAAGAGCAATCAGCTTAGCTCTGTAGAGATTCCCAGAACAAGGAGCCAAGGATCCCAGGAAAGAGCAGCCACACAGAAAGGGGCCCGAGCCAACGTGCACAGGTAGGGACGCTCAGAGCCATGCCACTAGGTGAAGTAATGTTCCCCCGACTCATCTCCCCAGCGCCCAGGAGTGCCACGTTTTTTGGAAGCAGATCACTGCAGATGTAATCATTTAGGAGAAGTTCGTAGGTGAGACTTTCACCCAATACGACTGTTGTCAAAAGAAGAGGACGAAAGACACCGACACACACAGAATCCTGTGACGATGGAGGCAGGAACAGGACATGATGCGTCCACAAACCAAAAAGCATCAAGGGTGCAGCACCACAGGAGGGGCACAAAATAGATTCTCCCCTCGAGCCTTCAGAGGGCTCAGCCCCACCAGAACTTTGATTTCAAATGGCTGCCTGTATTCATCAGTTTTCTGTCACTGTGAAAAAGTACCTAGGATCATCAACTGGAAAGAAAGTTTTATTCTGGCTCACGGTTTGAGAGATTTCCATCCATGGTCACTTGCCTCTGTTGCCTCACGGTGAGGTGGTACTTCATGGTATGTGGTAGGCAGAAGAAGCTGCTCACTTCGTGGTGGCTGGAAAACAGAGAGAAAGGGGAGGGAGAGGGAGAGGGAAGGAGAGAGGAGGGATGGGGTTCTAATGTCCACTTCAAGGCCACGCCCTCTGAGCTATCTTCCTTCCACTTGGCCACACCTCCCAAAGGTTCCACTGTAGGTGGAGACCAACCCTCTAACATGTGAGTCTTCGGGGACAATTCCATATGTAAACCACAGTGCTTGGAGACCTGGCAATGGTCACATTCTGTTGTTTAAAACTACTCCTTTGAAAAACAAAACAAAAACAAAAACACAAGGGTAGTGCTGGGGATTTAGCTCAGAGGTTCGGTGGCCTGCCTTGCAAATGCAAGGACCGGAGTTCAATCCCGGTACCAAAAAAAAAAGAAAAGAAAAAACTACTGTTTTGCAGGAATTTACTATGGGACCCCTCAGAAACTAATACAACATATTACTCATAATAGGCAGAAAATGAAAACAACTCCAGAGGACATCTGAACAGCTGCAGGATGGTCACACAATGGAAAACTTCCCAGCTGTAAGAATGAATGCACACTGGTTCTGCACATCAGCACCTGGAGCCTTGACCACTCTGCAGACCCATCTCAAGCCCTCCCTGCCCCGTGATGGCCATGATAGTGCTGTTCATTGACTCACTTAATATCAAACACCACACATGACCCTGCTTTCCTTACCCAACCCTCCAGCTCTGCAAGGCGGATACTGTTAGCTTTACTGAAGAGGGGAAGCACACAGTATTAGAAGCTATTAAATGACAAGCCCTAGGGCTCCAGCTCCAGCCACACAACCCTGATCTGTTCTGCAGCTCTGCACTATGAAACCTACTCCTCCCACAGAAGGGCAGTCAGCCGGACACATAATGTTATTTGAGGATCTGCAGCAACTCACTTGACTCATGACTCTCAGTTCGCTGTATTTCCACTGTTCTACTCTTGCTTTCTAAATGCCTCATATCTGATCATTTCATCTGTATCATCATCTCCCATGAATACAAACAGTACAAGTGCCTCACACTTCTTCTGTGGAACAACGGAACAGGAATCAAGCAGGTGCAAGTCCCTCAAACGTTTGTTGAGGTCCTACTCTGACAACACTGGTGTTTCAGGCTGAATTGAATTGGATCTACTGGAGCCTTCGCAGCCGGGGAGCAATGGGCAAACACATGCAGTAAACCCTTCCTTGAGTCCACACAGCTGAACCATGTTCAAAGAAGGTGATGAAGTGGACCGTGGGCTGCAATGGACTCACCATCCACGCACACACTATGTTTCTGTGCTTCCTCTTTGGGATTTCTCTACCAAAAAAGTAGAATTAGCAGTTCCCAGGTTGCAGGGGTTTACAGGTGTGACAGATATAGAGCAAGTATGCCAGGAGAGTAAGCTGTATTAAATTGCTGCATTAGTGCTCTGGGGTCAGTACGTGTGTGTACATGTAAAAGTGGTATTTACCCGACTCTCACCACGGGAGCTGATCAAAACAGAATCACTCCCAGAATTAGCACAACAACCCAAGATTATTTATCCCCTCACTCCATCCTCTTGCTCAAGTGCCTGGCATAACTGTCACTTAATTTAATAGCTCATCAACCCATAGCTTTCACACCATCCCAAAAGAATTTAGTGGCTTAAAGTTCCAACAAAGTTCCATCTTGTCCAGCACAAAAGTAACTTAGAAATTCTTTTCACTCTGGATTTCTGACAATGGCAGGGCTCCAGGAGCAGCAAGCACTGGGAGCAGTGTTAATGCAGCCAGAAATCGCAGTGCTTGTGCAGGAGGAGGCCTCCTCACACCCCTGCTGAGTGGGCAGTGAAAGAGGACAGTGCCAGTGTGTGCACTGCCCCCAGCCGGGACAGATCTGAAGATGCCAAGGTCAGACACACAACACCAACCACCAGGGCACAGGTTCGTCTAGGTACAGGGGAAGGGTGAGGCGGACTGAGGCAGAGGTGGCTCTGTCCAAGGCCAGTGATACGGATGTGACAGTTTACCATTGCTCGGCACATCTGTAAAATGAGACAAAACGCCTCTCCCTGTAGATTTTTATGAGGACGGAAAGAAAATATATACAAACCATGTCACAGAATAAGTAATAAGTGCTGATTTTTCCTTTTTTGCTTCACTTACTGTTAAATTCCCAGGACAAGCAGTGAATTCTGCTGCCTTGAAACACAGTGATTGTTAATTGAAATGAAATTCTGACTGCAGTTTGCCTTCACTGCCTACCCTGCTGTGCACGACTTCTAAGACCACAGTCATTCATTTGGTAAATCCAACCCCCTCATTCCTCATACCTTAGTGAAAATACCATGAGAACTCTTTTCAGGAACTATAATGTCATGAAACTTTACGTACCCATTACCTTAAAGGTATCACCCAAGAAATTGAGACACTTCTAAGACCACAGACATAAAACATTAATGCAAGAGTATTCCACAACCATGGTCTTCTGCAGGCCAACTCAGATTCTAAAATACATTACCCCTCACCTGGAGGGTTTCTCTACCGATAAGCCTTTTTGCTTATTACCTACTACTTGTGACTTCTATCCTTCTCTAAGAGATTGGGAACAAAATATGTCAGGCTGAACCCTATGTAATCATTGGAATGTGACCAGTTTTGACCCATGAAAATGACAATCTCTTTTTAACCTGCTACAATCAGGCCCAAGATAAAAAGAAATCAGAGCAGTTCCTATAAGAATGTCGTGAGTGATGTCCACATCATTTAGGACTGCTAACCTTGATATTTTACTTGAGTTCTGCTCCCATCTAGCAGGGCAGCTGCTAACCAAACAGATGCATAATTATGACTGCAATAAATGTCACTGGTGGAGTGGTTCAGCCACTACCTCCACATCCAGGCAGACCGAGGACAGCAGGTGAGGTGTGCCACCCATCCCATGGTGGGGACTGCCTCCTCTAGAGACGCAGACATCCCCTCCCCACACTAATGACATTAATCATTAGCCACTCCAGTAAGGTTAATGGGCCATTAGAGGGAGAGGAATGCTTTTACAGAGTTGGCGTTCCTGGGAGTCACAACATAATGGCAGAAAAGGGCTTTGAGTGAGGCGTCACTGTTAACCAACACCTCTACCCTCCTCATTTCACACAGGAGGAAAGAGCTTTCTGCTGTACTTCAGGCACAGCTCTAGGCCCATCTTTGTAATATCTTCCTAAGACATAGTTTTCTCAGAGTGTCTTATACATTTAAATGTACTCAAATTGCCTTCTATTTTTAAAGAGTCATTCTAAGTAGACCAGGCAATTTTCAGATTGGTAATGCAATCAACCAATAAAATGATATGCAAACTGCCCTCGCCAGGTGGGACTCCATACCTTAGAAAATTACAATACTTACCACTTGGTTCTTCCAAAACTGTAAACTAGCTATAGCAAATCGGCTTCCCTGGGGTCAGGGAAGAGATAAATTGTTCTGCAAAAACTCCTGCCAGCTGCCCTGGAGATTCAGAGAAGCCAACCGTGTCAGGTAATGTCAGTGCAGCCTGCAGGGGGTGATCACTGTTTATACATTTTGAAATAAAAATGCAGTTGTCTCTGAGAGATTTCTGTGACTGTGTCAGTGTGGTGGTGGATGCATTTTTCTCTCCCTTTCAATGATCATGTGAGGGACATAGGTTTCTGTAACTCAAGTTTAAAGAGACTGAGCATAATCCCGACCCACAGTCTTACTAGGAGGCGGTGGGAAGAGTCTGAGGGCCATGTGCTTGAACCTGAGAGCAGAATGGGGAGGCTTAGCCCCCTCCCAGCATGTGAAAGCATGGATCCATCCAGAGGGATAAGGGGAAGAAGAAATGGGACGGAGCGACGGGGAATTCTACCCAGCGGCCAAAGACGAGAGAGAGGGAGAAGAGAGAGAGCGGTGAGTGGCAAAGCAGGGCACATGTGTGGACTGGAAGGCTTCAGACACACAAGGGCCCTGGGAGAGACCCCTAGTAGATCTGGAGGAGCAGGGCCCCAGGGAGAGTGGAGACCAAGGAGCTGCACAGTCCATGAGGAGCAGTTGCGCTTGCTGACAAAGGTGCCACTCCCTGGTGCCCACCCAAAGCCCCAAGTGGATTCTGAATGACTTGAGCCTGAAGCAAAGAGCCAGTATGCTGGGACTGCGTGCCCTGCTAGCGTCCCTCTCACACTCAGTACTTTTCCCCCTCCACCGAGCCTTACGGATGCACTTGCTCAGCAGGCATTTTTCCTTAGAAATAGCCTCCACCCTGGGCCATCTGTACATTCTTTATTTAAGTCACTTGCTTAATGCACCTCACTGTGTGCCAGGTATTAGGGACACAGCTATAAACAGGCAATCCCTGGCACACATACACATAGAAAAACAAATATTAACCAATTAGTTGAGGTTGGAGGAGGTTATCCAAATAAGCATAGAGGTGTGAAAGGGACCGGGGTGGAAAGGGAAGGAATAGTTTTGGACAGGGAGGTCAGAGAATATCTGCGGGAGGAGGTGGCCTTACGATGGCACATAACTGAGGAGAAGGAAGAGCCCCCACTAGAAACCTAAGGAAGAGCCGCGTTGGTGACTGAGAGCCAACCACGGCTGGTCACGCATGGGGGGAAACAGCAGCAAATGAGCTGAGCAGCTGTAAGACAGGGAACGGGAGAAGGCGGAAACCCAAGGCTCTCCATAATGAGAACATGAATACAGGTAAGATAGGGAATCTACTTGTTTCAGTTTTTAATTTGACCTTTCTCTCCAGTTAGCAGGTGTCTTATAGCACTACTACCTCCTTCAAAGCAGCCACATTCGAAGGCTGGACACTTACTCCAGTGAGAACCAATATGCTCCCTGTATTGGTCAGCTTTTCATTGCTCGGCCGAAATACCTGACATTCACAACTTCAGGAGGAAAGGTTTCTTTGGCTCATGGTTTCAGAGGATTCCATCCATGGTCAGCTGGCTCCAAGGCAGGAACATCACGGTGGAAGGGCTTGGCAGGAAGAAGAGCAGGAAGAGAGGAGCCAAAGAAAGAGGAAAGGGCTGGAGACAGGATACTCCTCCAAAGGCACCCCCAGTGGCCCAGCCGCTCCAGCCAGGCCCCACCTCCTAGCAGCCCCTCAGCGGCGAACACTTCAGTGCCAGTCAGCTCCCTCAGGATCCAGGCACCTCTCTAAACCCCACTCTTGACCACTGCTGCTTTGGGGATCAAGTCCTCTACGCATAAACCTTGAGGGGAGGGTCGCCTCGTATTGCAGTCATAACACTCTCAGAACGCACTTCCCAGCAGCTACCAAAAAGATTATGTTCCCTTCGTTATCAGGACCTGAAGGCCCAGTCTTATGATTTAAGAAAGTCATTCTTCTCCCCGATTCTCATCCTCCCCAAATGTTGCAGAGTTCCATCGATCCATCCAAGTTCTATCAGTCCATCCATCCAGGAGTCACTTGCTGCCCCTCCCACTGCCTGACTCTCAGAACTGATGCTGGAAGGCTCTGCAAGTCTCCTCCAGCCGTCTCCAACCTGGCTTCCCCACGCTTGGCCCTGCCCACACAAGCTATTCCAAAACAGACAACAAGCTCTGCCTGTAACTCCCCAAGTACAGCAAGGAATGGTAGGATCATTTAATAAAATTTTACTGAAGGCTTGGGGTTCACACAATTACAACTCAGAGAAATATTAACATGCTTATTAAAAGTAGTTCCTCTAGAGAGTCACAGCTCCAGAAGTCAGCGTTGGCCCTCCTGCTTGGTTCTCTGCTAACTTCGCCAACAGAGCAGCTCCACATTCCCTCCACAGAGCTCAGATCTCTTTCAGCTCAGAATGCGGCTCTAGTCCCTAGGTTTCCACCTCAGTACCATGGCTGCACCCTGACCCCAGGCCCAAACACCGATCACCAGAATCTACCTACGGTCCACATCCTTCTACTGGCCTTAAGCACCACACCTGGGGCTCTGCATCGGGTAGCAAGAGGCCAAATCTGATTCCATTTTTTCCCCATTTTTCATCCAGTCTAGAGTAGAGAAGGGACGCTTTCTGTATGAGCTCCAAGTTATGCAGCTTCCTACATACATGTGTCCATTTGTACACATAAATACACACACACACACACACACACACACACACACACGCATCTTCCCAGAATAACTTCAAAAACAACTGCTAAAATCTAAATCCATATTAGAGATGCAAAACGACCAGATCCTATAAAAAACACATGACATTTACATTAGACACACTCATGGCATTTCAATCTATGGGTCCAGTCACACTGGGGACTGCATCACTACATAAGTGTTTTTTCTTAGACAACCTGATGTGCCTCTTCTGCTGAATTTCCCCAAAACAAAGAAAGCCTGTTACAACAGTGCATTGGCTCCTCAACTTTGTAAGCATTAGCGACTTTTAAAGAACAGTTCTACTGCTTTAAAAAATATTTGTCCACTGGGCATCACTACACAGTGATGCAGTCATAGCTCAAAATATTTTGGAAATCCCTCCTTTGGAATGGCCTACGGAGCCAGGAGCACATTCTTTTAGAATAGTCTCAGTGGTTATAAATCTTTATACAAAGAAGGTGTATTTGATTCTTAAAATCAACCCACACCCATTTTAAACAGAGCTGATGAACTCAAGTTATCCAACTGACAATGGGTGATACTGTTCTGGAGCACAAAAATCCTTTGTGGGGATCAAAAACCCACTCTGAAGGCCAGAGCACAACGAATGTTTATTTGCTTTCCCCTTCTTTTCCTTTCCCTTCCTCTTCTTTTTCTTTTCTCGTCTTTTTTCTGTGCTGAGGATGGAAACAGGACCTCGCGTGCTCAGCACGTGCTCTACCACTGAGGTCCACATCCAACCTTTTATATTTTTTTAACTTTGTCTCAGGCTATAAAACGATATGAGACACAAACCCAGAAAATACCTAATTACGATGTTAAATGGGAATATTTACAACAGTAAATATATAAAACCCGAAGTATCTCAGAGGAGTGGTATGTATCACAATCTGGGCAAGAAGAGAATTTCAAAAATGGCTCACACAAACCTATGAGAAAACCCTTGGAGCCTCTCCTTGGCCAGCGTGATGGCCACTATGATGCGTCCACACAGACGGTCCTGCTGAGTGCTACCCCTTGCCCTGTAACCCTACTTCTTAATAAAGGGGCATGAACTTAGTTTCACCCCCGAGCAATCACAGCCAGGAGCAAACAAGACATACTTTGCCTGTGGTTGTGACCTTTTCTCACCCCATAACACACTTCCAGTTATAATCCTGGGCTTTCTTTGAGCAGAAACTTCCTGGCTGCCATGTACCATAGTTATTTAGGAAATCCCTTATGACTTCCAAAACATTCATACATTTTTCCTGGAATAAGAGTGCACATATTTATATGCAATCGCTTTTTCCCTCCCCGGGCAGGCTTACGAACCCCAGACCCCTCCCACAGGACCAGCCCTCAGCAATAGTGGTGCAGCAGAGCACCGAACAGTACCCCTATTAAAGCCCCCAGCCCCTGGCCAGGAAGTGAAGGGCCCTAAATATTACTGGTGACAAGAAGGAGCAAAGGCAACTTGTGACTGTTCCCAACAGAATTCCACCAGCGCCCCAAGGCTGCTGAGTAAAGAGTGTCTGGGGCTTTGGGTGACAGATTTTACTAGTCAGCCTCTGTTTTATATCTCCCCTGAAGTGCTGAAACACCAACTGCAAGTCTAGATTTTTCTCATGCACAGTGGAAAGCAGCCCTGCAGCCCTTTCCCAGGAAAAATCTGAAGAGGTAATGACCTAAGAGATTTCAACTGTGGCACCAGCATGAGTTTCGACTATCATTTTTCATTGAAATCAACTCTTGAATTTCTAGAGTAAACACTAGGGAGAAAAAGGAAAAAGGAGTTGTACAGCAACTGTGGCAGCTGCACCCTTTTTGGTCCATGAGGTGAAATGTGTTGTGTTGCTGCATCGCCAGGCACAGGACCTAGGTCCTTCCAAATCAAAAAGCCACAGAGGTCAAAGGACTTTTAGTCACGTCAAAATTTCACCTAGACTACTGTTTTATACTTTTCTTTGACTTGGTCTATAAATATTTTACTACAACTTTCAAAGTTTATAGGATCCTTAAGACTTGTAAAAAGGCTGAGTAACTGGAAACCAATGACTGATACCTACCACAGGGATCTTGATTCTTTTTTCTTTTAAGATTCCATTGACAAGGATTTATTCTACCCAGGATTCCTTGAAAAGTGACTGGAAATTCCTCTCCCAACTGAAGCTTGATGCTGCAGGGAGTGAAGGAAAATGGCTTCCCCTTATCAACACCAGCTGTTTCGGGTCTCTCTGTAGTATCACAGCCCAGTGGTTTGGGCCCCAGACCTGAGGTTTCCAGAGCAGAGAGACTTCAGAGGCGTGTGATGACGGGTGTGTGATGGCTTCACTGCTTCAGCTCAGAGAGACTCAGAAGACCCCTAACTGTGCCCATGATTCCCCTCACTCCTCTCCCAACCTCGTCCCACGGCAATTAGGGAATGACAGACCAGTCACTGGTCCTAAAAGGAAGTATTTACAAAGAGCCCTTCACTAAGCTGCAAGTTGTCTTTTTTTTTTTTTTTTTTTTTTTTTTTTTTTGGTTTTTTGAAACAGGGTCTCATGTAGTTGAGTGACATGGAACTCACTATGTAGCCCAGGTTGGTCTCGAACTCACAGCAATCCGCCTGCCTCAGCCTCCTGAGTGCTAGGATTACTGGCGTTCGCCACCACACCCAGCTTAAAGCACAAGTTTGAACTATGCTTGAGAAATAAGAAGGAATCACCTCTGGATTCCAGTGGTCTGACTTTGGTTGTGTCTTGAATTAATTTTCCTGATTTCTAAACCCTATATTACTATGAGATGTGATCAAAACATATGGTGAATTTTTTAAAATTTAAACTATTACTACAGTAAAAGATAGTATTAATCCCCCTCAGAACATTCCTCCTCACCTCAAACACACTTCTACCATCATTCTTGCCAAGTTTTTTCGTTTTTCTTTTTATCAGTACCTGTATTACGTCAGTACCTAATGATTACACTCTTCGTGGGGACTTGGAACAGGTATGCAACACAGCTTAATTCTTGTCACTTTCCGAAGCAGGTGCGGAGGCCCTCTTGATAAGACGGCATGGCAAAGCTAGCTGGGGAAGTGAGCAGGACCCGTCAATCACAAGACCCCAGAGCAACACGAGGACCCGTATGTAGAAGTCCTCGCGAGCTCCCATGAGCCGTGGACGGCATAAGGAGAGAGGCCGCCGGGGGAAGCCAGTGCCTGTGGGAGTCCAGCAGCCTCGGCTGTGAACCTGGCGGTACTTTTACCTTTGCTTTACTCTTTTTCTTTTTGTTCAGCCCAAGTTCGCTCTACAGAGCTGGTTTCTCCCACACCTGCTTACCCCACACTTTTTTTAAATACACTTTTTGGCACCATTATTGGCCTGTCTCGTCCAGGGCCGGAAGGACCTGGGGTACTTCAGTGCCACTTCTAAAGAAACCACCGAGAAGACTTTCGCGGCATCTTGTGGCTGTCACGGCTGCCTAGATGTCCTGAATCCATGCCAGGCATTCACCTCTCCTGCTCATTTCCACTTTGTGGATGAGCCAGAAGCCTTCATCCTATATTTTTACCATGCCTGATACATACGGTTATCTGTCTAGGCAAAATTAATTCGAAATGCCTGGAATGAATCGTGCGTGTGAATTTTTTCTTCAATGGCAGTTTATGGATTAAAATTTGGTTCCTAAGATACTGGCCGAGAACTTCGATCACAGGCATTCATAAACATGCAGCAGGAACCTAACGCCTCCTTTCGTGTGCCTACACGGTTAGCTGCCTTACGCACGCCTGGAGTGGAAGCCACGGTGGGTCAGAGGCACCTGTAAGGAAGTCAGTCACCCGTTCCAAGCCCTGGTACAGTGGAGACCTCCTTGAGCGTAGAATCTGCAGCACACATAGATTGGAGACAGCTTCACACATTGGAAAAGAATTCTTCCTCCTATGAAGGGTTCATCACAGAATGCCTTTTTAAAAAGCAAAGCATTTTTAAAAAAATGTGATTGTAGTGGTCACAAACTTTGACTTACACGCAACACGGCAAACTTCTCTGTACCCTTTGGAAAAGTATTTCTGCGCAAGGGAAGAAAACAAGCTTGGTCTTGTTTTGATAGGGAAATTTGATTACTCATTTGAATATATTGGGTCTGATAGTTATCTGCCTTCTGAAAATGCTTCCATTTCCTCCTCTGCTATTTTAGGGTCTGAGCTTCCTGAAGCTTTGAATGAAGGACGCTAATGTATTTTGCTAGACTTTACCGTGCAGCATTAAATAGGAGACGGGGTGGCAGGGCAGTGGGGGCTCCAAAGCCAGTCTTGCTAATCCAGGATGACATCTTGGAAAAAAATGTTTGTTTTCAGTCCTGTATCCTCACGGTGACTTGGGCTTGTCCTTTTGTTTTTGTATGCTTTATCTGAAAGCCTTCGCTATATTTGGAAAACTTGACTTATGTTTAACTTCCTTGTTTTATGTAGAGCAGGAACAAGTCTTTTTTTCAGGGTGGGGAGTGAACCCAGGGCCTTATGCATGCCGGGCAAGTGCTGTGTCCCTGTGTCCCCAGGCCTGAACAGACCTTTCCTGGCACCACGTGCTGTGTCTCCTGTGAATATCGCACTTGCTCAATGTATCGTTACTCCTCTCTTCCTCAGCTGGCCCCCGTTCCTGTTTGGTGAAGGCAGTTATTGCTGGCTTTGTGTGCATTTTCATGGGGAGGTAGCACCTGCATATTTCCACGTTTTTCTGCTTCCAACAATGAGGACTTCCTCTGCTCTGTCACAAGTACAGCAGACACCTGACTGGACTGGAGGAGGACAGTCAGGGCTGTGCTGGAGAAACAGTTCCAGCTTAGGTGAGAACTGCCATGGCGACCTTTTCGTAAGACATCCTCACAAGTGGTACACACCTGTAATCCCAGGACTCTGAGAGGCTGAGGAAGGAGGATCCCAAGTCTGAGCCCACCCTAGGCAACTTAGAAAAACCATATCTCAAAATAAAAAATGTTCTAAAAGTCCCGGGGAGACAGCTCCATCCAAAAGCCTTGGGTCCAATCACTGGTACTACAAAAAAAATCAAGACTTTACACAGTGCTGGATATTTTGAAAATAATCATACTTTCATGACTGAGTGAATAAGAGCCATTGACTTAGTGCTTCAAGATCTCACACAATTCAGTCATGAAAATAAGATCTGGCCCTGGGAAAAAAAAAAAAAACACTTCCTGCCCAGAGTGGGCCGGATCTGTTCCACCGTGGTTCACGGGGTAACTTTGCCATTTAACAAAGCACACGACTAATGCACAAGCCAAATGCAGAACACAAAAATAGATCCTTCCTCTGAAGTTTAGACATAGAATATTTTCCATGTTTCCAAAAATACAAAAATGAAATTTTTTAAAGCCTCAACTTTTCTTCATATCAAAGTTCTACAGGAGGTTTCCTAATTAAAAATGCTGTGGGCACAGATTGGGCCTTTTCATGAGGAAGCTACGCACAGAGGTCATGTTCATCTCACAATTTCAATTGAAAAGATCACCCAGCATTAACATCCCTTTGATGCAGTCTTATTTATTATTCTTGTTATTTCTCAAAAATCATACAACTGGACTAATCAAACAATGAGCTTTGCAATAATGAATTTTGAAAAGAAAGCAAACATTTCCTTTGAGGTTATATTCTCTGATGAATTTGGCATGCTCTGGTTTGAAGACTTTCATCTCCAAATAGGCCAGGGTTTGTCTTTTATCTAGCTGTCTCGCCTTGTTGAAAATTTCTCTGACACACGAAGGCAAGGCTACAAAATATCATTCTGTCTTACCCAAGACTTCAAAAGTCCTCAGTGAGCCAGATAAGATCTGTCACAGGATTTTCTCTCTCCCTAACAAATATTTAGGAAAAATCACATTTCTGAGCACAGTGCTGTTCAGTTAGAAATGAAGATGTTCATGAACTGTGCCCCACTCGGGAAGCCTGGCTGAGTCAAAACTGGAGATACCTCCTTGCTCCGGGGCTTGTGACTTTATTATACAAGGTCACAGACTTCCTAAGATGTGTAAAACCATTCAAACAATATGCCAAAGGATAAGATAGAGGAAGAGGATTTCGACAGACCTGCTAAGCCGTGGCATTTTCTAACTCAAACATCTGCCCGAAACTATCCTGAAAAGTGAGTGTACAACTTGTAAGACCATGAGACTCAGAAGCCACTGGGCAGGAGCCTTCAGTCCAAGATCTCAGAACATGTACGGTCCACATCAGAGTAACCCTGGTAAGTGGTCTTCAACACCATGGAGTTTTGTCTTCTCCCTCAGAAACCGCTATTACCAAAACAGATGGTCACTAAATTTCTGAATTAGGAAGCTGAACTGTAAGATCTGCCCCATCAGGGACCACTGGCTATTACATGTCTAAATTCAGCACACGTGCATGCACACACACACACACACACACACACACACACACACACACACACCAATGGCACCACTTATTGGCTTAGAAATATACTTAAAGACAAAGATGACAGCTTATACATTTTCAAGTTTCTTCCATCACAGATTCAACTCCTTTTATCTGTAGTAAAACAAAACCAAACACCTTAATCTGAGATTGGAAGTTACACAAGGATATCACTGTAAGTCTATATAAGAACATGAATTATTCTGACACCAGAATAATTAATAAACCAGTTAACAAAATTTATTGAGGATTGTTAGCCTTCCAAGGAGGCTAAGTTTTCTTTCCTCCATCTAAGGTGGGGGGAGGCCTAATTAGTCTCATGTTCTAAGATAGACCTTTTATTGAAAGCTGTATTTTCATGTGTAATTAGTTCAATAAATGGCAATGGACAGATTTCTCTACTTAGTGAATTCCCCAGGCTGTAGAATCATTGTAGGAAATTAGCTCCATTTCAGTCTTTGATCCTTGAATACCAAGGTCTGCAATTTAGCTGTACTCAAGTCAGACTCTACAGAAGAAAAGATTTTAATGTCCTTTAACATCCCTTCAAATATAACTAAATATATGTGTGTGTGTGTGTGTGTGTGTGTGTGTGTGTGTGTGTATAAACAGTATTGGGAGGAGGACCCTGTCTACATTAACCAGAGAACAAAATTGAATGCTACCCATAAAAGGAAGGATTTGCCTCAAACTTACCCCAGCAAAAAGAAAGAAAAATGCAAAGATTAGATTGGTTTCCTAGGGAAATCTTTGAATCTCCTTTTGTGCCTAATAATCTTCATTCGCTGAAGATGCTTAAGTCTCTTCTTGACATTTTATCTAAATATATATCCCACATTGTTTAAGCTAAAATAAAGTAAAATAATATCACAATATGAAAAGCTTTTATAATAAAAGAACTTTTTTCTAATCCCAGCCTATGACTTATTTCAAGGCACCGATAATGTGATGTTCTCTTAAGAGTTTGTTTTATTGCCTCTTGGCTACAGTTCCTATTTTCCTGCCCTTTACTTATTTTTTCTGATGCTATTAAAAGGTAAACTTACTCATGCAACTCTTAAATTATGTACTTTACATGATAAAATTGCATTATAACAAGACCTTTTAAAACCCCTATCTTTAATTCTTTTATTTGTGGAATTTCCTTGCTTTACTTAAAGTAAGTAGACTTCTGTTAGACTTTAAATTTATTTTCCATGAGAAGATTCTTTTAGATATATGTTTAAATATATAATTCACATATTTAAAAGAATTTCTATATATACTTTAATAGAATTTAAGCTGGTGGTTTCATTCTGCCCATGCTAAAATTTTGAGAATTGCTTCATGTCCACAAATGTTATGTTCCTTCACGCAGCTATAATGGTTTGCTAAACATTTGTTCTACATTACAGATTTATGATCTGCTTTTGTTCCTCTGTGGCCCCTAGTTTTCAGCTATATTCCTCCATAATGATTCACTCCTCTTTATCCAAGTTCAAAGGTCCATTTCCCACAAATTCTTCTCGAAGTTCCACAAGTGTATCAAGTTTCCACGTCACCATAGTGGGACTATCACACAATCTGTAACTCTCAGATGCGCGTACAAGGAGACTTTAATTGTGTGTCTTAGTTGCAAGCTATCTGATCATGTAGTATTAACCAAGTTCCTATATTTACTTTGGAGCAATATTTCTTTCCTGGGGCTCATTTGGCTAGTTTCACATTCTGGTGTAATAATATATCATACACAAACTTAGGGAAAAAAATTAGAAAAACAGTCTATTCATAAGAAGTATTTAAAAAGCCTACTGGGTTGGAACCCTTTCTCCTCTAGTTGAGATCATTTTATTTATTTTTCAAAAAGACTAATCTATAAATTATGTCCTATATGAGACCTTCACAGTGGGCAGAGTGAGCACCAAATCCCACTGCACTCTTTCTTGTGTAGCAGGGCACCTCCCTGCCTGTGACAGCCATTCTGCTACTCAAGATGGCGGCTCTGGAGCAGAATTCCCTGCCTCTCAAAGGTCAAGTCCTGCTCTGGGTTTGGACAATAACCACCTTCCCTCCTTTAGTTTCATGGACCTAACCTGGCTTGGGCAGAATCACCCTGGTTTTGATTGAACTGTGCTGTTCCTCCCTGTTGCCAGATACACTAGAGGATAACCATTATCACAGTCCATACAGAAAACATTCCTTTTGAAAATCCCTGCCAGGGAAACTGATATATATCTCTAAGTTTACAAAAGCAGAATCCCCTTCCCTGAAACTCCAGTTTTTTATAAAGGAACTTTTATTGAGGTGGCCACTGATTTGTTGACGTTGAATTTATGTTGGGTAGTGTAATTCTGGCTGCCTGGAGCTGTTGGCCATAAGAACTTACTCTATCTCTTTTTGCTTTCCCTTGAAAGTGATGCTCTTCTTGGCTATTGTCCCTAATCTTACTTTGCCCCAGTGTTTGTTCAGAGTTCCAAAGGGGAAGGGAGGGTAACACTTTGTGCTGCTGTTCTACACACACACACACACACACACACACACACACACACTTTTCCCCACCCTCCATTGCTCGTTACTATGGCCATGGAACAAATTAACAAATTATTCCCCAAAACTCACCTGCTCAAAAACATCCTTTCTTTATAGTCACAAATTTCTGAATTAGAAATGTGTTTAGAGTTCAGTGAAAATCGCTCGTGTCTGCTCAGCAGTATCTACAACCTGAACTGAGAAAGATTGCACACCCCAGGGCAGCACATCAGCCGGAGCTGGAATTTTCCCAGGGCCTCTTCACTCGCGTGTTTCCAGGATGGTGGTGGTACTGGGGACCTCAGCCAGAGAATACATATGGGCCCACTACGGGTGGCCTGGCCCCACAGAGGCACAGCCCAATGTCCTGATGCAGGATTCTCACACAGAGAGGTGGACACCAAGGTACTTGCTAGGAGGTAGCTTTATCTGTACCAGCACAAGCTCAGTGGATTTGTATCCAAAGGCTGAGCTCCCAGCATGGTGAGGTCTTGTCCTTTATACACTAACACACTAACAAACTACAGCAGATTGGGTACAACTTGTGTCACAGAGCCATGCTAGAAGTACACGTGCACACATAGGAACCCATTGTGCCACATCGACAACTTCCTTTACTCTAAGAAGGGCCTCATTCCTTGAAGGGCCACTACTTCCCTTTCCTAAGGGGAGGCTCTGCCACATTCTTTAGGGAGGGGCCCTATCACAGTTCCAATTATGAGTATCCCAGTAAACAAGATAAAATCTGCCTTGATTTTCAGCTGAGTCGCAATAAGTCATGCAGCGCTCTATTGGGTATAGGCAAGTAACAAGCCCAGCCAGATATATGCAGAGAAAGCAGACTCTACCTCTCAATGGAAATAGTGTCAAGAAACTCACAGTCTTTATTTGATGGCATTTAAATGTTGCACACCATTGGCTAGGAACAAAGTTGACATGTAAAATCACCTACCAATCCCTTTGCAAAGGCATTATAGGAACTTCTTCCCAGATTCACACATCCATTGATTCATTCGTGAACAAATGTTTATTTAGTCCCTTTTTGTGCTAAGAGTCCAGCAGGAAAAGTAAAAGGCAAAGAAGCAGTAGAAGAGTACGTTTCCTAACTATTTACATTAACTTGGCTCATCTATGAGAAGTCTCAATTTTAAAATAATCAACAATTGAAAAATAAAATGTTGTTCCTTTACTTTGCAAGTGAGAGCATCTTCTAAATTAAATAAGACTTTTTTCACTGTGGTACTGCAGAGACTGCCTAGCAGCTGCTATTTTGTGTTATTAATATGAAATTGAGGGGAAATACAAAATCCCCAAATACATATCCATATTTTATTCATTTTTCAGATGCTCATGTCAAAAGTTTAATTTCATTTTACCTGGTTATAATTTCAAACCTACCAAGGGATGGCAAGGTTTGGAAAATGTAATGAACAGCATACAATCCTATAGTGTATATTTTTCTCGATTCTATAATGGCATAATTGGCTGAAGACTTTTAAAGAATCGAGTCTGCAGGGACACAAAATAAATGGTGATTTTTCTATTTTAGAAGATTTCCCATCACAGTTCTTTCAAATATATAAATTCCCAACAGATATTTCTGCCTCTTAGACACCTGTAGTAGTATTATAGCCATCATCATAATTATAAGTATGGCGATATTAGTAATTACAAGTATTGAATAGCAATAGTAATGTTTTTCATTCATGTTAATTCAGAAAGCCAAGAGTCAGGATATGAATGCACCCATATCTCTAACTGGTAGGAGTATCTGGGAAAAATACTATAAACCTTTAGTATATATCATATACATACATATACACATACAAATATTAATGTATGCACAGAGAAATGGAAATTTTAAGAATATAACTGGACAATATTTGGTAAAGAACATTATCCATCCGTTCAAATATCTGGGACTGAATAAGATTCTGTCAGATCCCTGTAATCCCAACTACTCGAGAGGCTGAGGCAGGAGGATTGCGAGTTCACAGGCAGCTTGAGCAACATAGCAAGATCCTTTCTCAAGGGAAAAAAAAAGAAGAAAGAGAAAAATGAGAAGGGGCTGGTGGGCGGGGAGTGTCACGGTCCCATTGGTCCCTTCACCAGTTCTCAATGCGCCATGCATCGCCTTACAGAAAGCTGAACTGATGCAGCCAGAAATGAAGGAGCGAGAGCGCCCCTCCCTCCCCTCTGCCCAGCCGTGGGCCCCACGCTGCCCACTGGTGATTTTCCACTGGAAGCTTAGGAGGTCGTGACGCCCGAGGCGGCAGATCATAGGTCCTGACACCAGGGACAGAATGGGAGGCCCCTGGAGTCAGAGGAGTCTGAGCCCTTAAACACCAGCAGCCTAAGCTGCGAGGAGCTCCTCAAGGCATTTCCGGACCACCTCTTCTGGGTTCCTCTTCCTCCTGGTCCTGCTGCCCATCCTCCCGTGATCGTCAGTAAACGCAAGCGCTTACCGCTCACCGTGAGGTGCACACCTGGCAATTCTTTCCTCATCCTGCACAAGAACCTGGACTGCTTTGGCCCACTCAACTGTAACAAAACCCTTACCAAGACTGCAGGCGAGTCCCCAAGCCTCCCTGTTTTAGTTCACCGGCACCAAAACACACACAACAAAAGACCGCAGGAGTTACGAAGAACATTCCCAGTTTATAGGAGGAGCTGAGAGCTGTGGACTTCAGAGACTTTAGAAGTTAAGCAACGTTTACCCTGATTTTTCCTCATGTGAAGCCCTTCCCACATTTCACAATATCTCAACTATAAATTTTAATTAGCATATAAAATTTGCATTTGCTTTAATCACAGTGTATACAGCATAACGAAGTGGTACTCTAGCACTGAGTAACGTGTTTCACCCTACACATCACTGCAGATCTGCCCAAACAGAAAAAGTCAATGTCAAGGTTCAAGCTATCACCTGTGGAACATCTTTCCAGTGCTGATGGCCGGTACAGTCTCATAATACCACTCCTTCCCTTACTGTTCCCTTATCAGGGATTTTCCTTTCAGAGAAGTCCCAGAGGTTATTAAGGGTTATTCAGGCACAGGGAAAACAGGGCCTACACCCCCATGGCCTCTGTGCTTCCTGAGCTTCCAGACTTTGTGACCTGTCAGCTGAGAGCCCAGGGGACCAGGCTCCAGGATCGAGCCTCATTGATTCTGTATCAGTCTAGAAAACACCAGTGTGAAACGACAGCCAAGTGCACTTAGTTCCCTTTACAAAAGCGTCAGGTCCACTCAGACACAACTGTCTGCCCTGCCAGCGAAGGGGAAGAGAGTGCCTTGTCTCGTTCACTTCATCACACGAAGCCATTTGGTGGGCTTGACAGCTGCTGCGCTCTAATTACGGGGCAAGCTTCTCGGGAAGAGGTTTACCGCAGCAACAGGTCTCCGAACAATCCCGCAGTTGTTTGGGAGAAGCTTGGGAACTCCGAGGTGAGCATTTCCACGTCAATTAACCCAAGCAGTTGTCATGGCTTGGAGTTGTTCTAGTGGAATGAAGGAGCAAAATGACCAGAGAGCACTGGGGTCTGCACACAGCTGAGTGGCTCTGAAGGACATTCTGGTTGTGTCTGTGTCGGGCTGTTGAAGATGTGATGGGAGAGGTCCCCGTCCCATACAACTCCTGCTCTAGGAGCTCACTCAGTCTCTCCACGGTCTAGAATTTTGATAGAAAGGGTTCACTTCCTACAGGAAAGCAATGCTTTTTCAACATGGCACACTTCTTTGGAATTTGTCATGTTTTAAACAATAACAAGAGATTCTCCTTCATTGCTAGATTCTTTTCTGTCCAGCAAGGCAGGGAGGGAGGTAAAGAAGGAAGAGAATAAAGAGGAACAATACACTTCGTTGGTGGATGTGCAGTCTTGGGGCTTGGAAAATATGTATCAAGAACTGCAAAAGAAGACACAGCAGAGTGTCACTTGTCCACCAGTGACTTGTTCTGAGCGTAAGTCCCAGAAGCCTCTGCAGCGGTGTGTAATTGTCTGGGCTGGTGGACAGTGAGCGGAGCTAAGTCACAGACCCAGACCTAGACCATCAGGAAGTAGACACACTGCCTCCTGGACATGCCTAGAACCAACTTTAACCATGCCGGGGACATGACGGGGAGAGGGAGAGCATGACAGGGGAGGCAGAGAAGGAAGCCCTGTCCTCCAATCACTGTGGAACATGCTGCGTTTGGAGCACTACCTCAGACTGTTATATGAAAGAAACTTCTTTTCCCTTTAAGCCATTGCACTGTTGGGTCTCTGTTACAACAGCCTAGCCTTTGCCCAACTAATGCAGAAAGGATTCACGAACCAAAATGAAGAGATTCTAGTAGTCCTACCCCTACCCTTACCAGTTCTCAATACAGCATCACTTTGTGGAAAGCCACTCCTTTGCCAAGACTGGAGGTAGCAAGTCCCCCTGCCTCCAAAATCCACCTTCAAGAGAGGAGCTCACACTGGGCTGCCATGATGGCTCCTCGGAATGTCGGGGGAAATCTGCTGCAGCTGTGGGTGCCCGAGTTGTGCTGTGAGTGATCGTCCTTCTGAGCAGAGGACATCCAGCCCATGACCCAGGACATTGTGTCTCCTGCCAGAGGCAGCAAGGAAGAGCAAATGCAGGAGCCACTGCAGTACATGGGCATTGGTAGAATACTTGTAGTTTTTGAGACTCACATGTGAGAAGAAAATAATCACTTTCCAGACAGGATTCTGTGTGGACAGTTATTCACAGAATGAGGCAAACCCTACTGCCCCAAGACAAGCAATGAGTTTAATTCAACCTCTGGGGTTTTTTTCTAATCTTTGATTGAAAACAGTGCTAGAGAGCAAAGAACTTGATATATCTGGATTTTGAGTAGAGTAGAGGTCAGAGGTTAGGTTTTGCCCCTCAACAATATGTAAGAAGAGTTTGTATCTCTCAGATCAGCTATGACCTCCAAAAGCTTCAGATGTGTTATTAATGAATATACATGTTCCACAGAACTTTTCCGCAGTAGCAGAAATGGTCTCTATCTGTATTAGTCAATTTTCCACTTCTACAACCAAATATCTGAGAAAGTCAATTTAGAGGAAGACAGAGTATCAGAGGTTTCAGTCCGCAGTCAGCTGGCGCCATTGCTTCTAGGCCTGTGTCAGGGCAGAAACGTCAGGGTAGAAGGGTACTATGGAGGAAAGCTGCTCGCTTCCTGGGAACAAGGAATTAGAGAGAAAAAGGAAGAGCCAGAGAGAAAGGGGCTGAAGACCGGATGTGGGCCAAGTCCTCCTTGAGGATAAGATCATGACCCCATGATCTACTCCCTTCAACTACACAGCACGCCCTGAGTCCGTTCTGCTAGAACTCCTCAGTGCATTAATCCATTGATATGCTTAGTGCCCTTGGGGCCCCATCTCTTCACAAAAGCTCATCAGCTGGCAACCGTAACTTTAGCACAGAAGCTTTGGGAGACATTTCAAATATAAATCCTGATGATATCTATGCTGTCCACCATGATAACAGCCAAATGTGGCTAATAAGCATCTAAATGTGGCTAGTAAAATAAAAAACTGGATTTTTAATTATATGTCACTTAACATGATTATAGCTGAATATTCATCTATGGTTAGCAGCCACTGAGGTAGACAGTGCAACTTTGTTCAAAGGATCAGTGCAGTTTTTCTGTAAATGGGCACATGGTAAATGTTTTAGACTTTCTGATCCATGTGGTCTCTGTAACAACCACTGAGTCCTGCTGTTCTTGTGGAGCAACAGCCACGGACATTGTTATAAAGACATCACACATACACTACCAGGCATGCTGATGTTCCAGTAAAACAATTTATTTATAAAGACAGGTGCCGCTCTAGGCTGACTGACATATTTTCAAGTGCTTTTCATGATGTTTTCATCTACTAATGCTGAGAAATAAATTCACAACAAAGCATGACAATGTATTTCAATATCTGGTTTGTTTTCCCCCTCCTCTGGTAAAGACCTTAGCTTGACGATTTCATTTCAAATGTCAGAATTTCACAATATGTCAGAGTTGGTAGAAAACACTTTGGAGCAGAATGACCTCCCTTCTTCATGACCCCATAAAATTCATTCTAGAGCCAGGCAGCCACTTCTCTGCCTCCATGGAATGGCCTCACTCACTCCCTGTCACTCCAGACACTGTCACGGCCCTCAAGGTCATCTGCTCCCATCAGATATCTGTCCTCGCATAGCCCAGAAGTCAAAGGAAAAACACCCTGGCCAGTTTGACTTATAGAACTGAATCTGTCCTGTCAAAGCTCTTTACCTCCTTTATTTCCTGCCAAGATTCACAGACAAAAAGGATAAATAAATCAAAATGTCTTTTTACCCACGATAAAGGCAAATCAATACACTCAATTTCCCAGAGCCTCAGGAAACCCTGTTTCATTTTTCAATTTTACCTCAAAAGCCATAACTGGTGAGTACAGGATACACTATATCCTGCACGTTAGCACTCGGTGGGGAAGAGAAATTGGAAAAAGAGGGTTCCAAGGCCAAAGAGCCACAGCAATTGAAGAATCTGGAGCAGTCTCAAAAGGAAATGCTTTGCATGACCAACCCTCTGAGTTAATGTTACATTTAATTTTAGCTCATACTTGCACCCTAAAACATTGCTATGTGCTCTAGAGAAAGGTCTTCCTTGCCAGCCTGGAGAATAAATGTTAAGCATTTAGAAAGGACACTGAGTTGTATCACACCCTCAAAGCAGGTCGTTAACAGAATTTCTCTCAGCAGTCATTCAGGAGGAAATAGGTCTTTCTGTGCAGCTATCATGTAGCCAACACTGAACACAAAACAGAATGAATGGTGGCAACTCTGTGTGTTTTTGCCTTTTTTCCAGAAAAGGTATCTTAGTTGCTTCTTCCATTGCTGAGACAAAATACCCAACACCCAAAGTTAAGGGAGGAAAGGTTTATTTCAGTTCACAGTATGTAGAGGTCTCAGTCCATAGTCAGCTGGCTCCACAGCAGGGTGGTGTGGCAGAGGGGTAGGGAAGAGGAGAAACAGTTCCTGGTGTGGCAGGGCAGCCAGGGGCAGCAAAGCAGCTTCTCTTCTGTCCCTTTATATTCCATTCACATTATTCGCCTTTTGAGTGGTGCCAGACACCCAAGATGGGGCACTTTTAATCCTCTCACCACACCTAATTCAGCCACCTTAAAATCTCCTCATCCATGACTGCATGGGGCTTTGGGAGACATCAAGATACAAGCCATAACAGAGGTTGTGCTAGCTCCTAAACTTAGCATTAAGATGTGTCGTCAATCACAAATGGCCAATAAGTACATGAAAAACTATTCATTATCTTTTTCCATGACAGAAATGCAAATCAAAACAACTCTGAGATTCCATCTCACTCTAGAAAGAAGAGGTATCATCAAGAACTTAAAAAACAACGAATTCAAGCGAAGGAAAAAAGGAACTCTTCTACATTGTTGACAGGAGTATAAACAAGTACAACTACTATGGAAACCAGCGTGGGGATTCATCGAAAACCTAAAAGTAGAAATTCCATTTGATCCAGCTGTTCTCCTTATAGGTATCTTTCCAAAGAGTTAAACACACATTACAGTGACACGTGCATAGCCATGTTTGTAGCAGCACAATTCACAATAGCTAAGTCTTACAGATGTCCTTTATGCTCATCAACAGACTACTGGTATTTACACACAGAGAAGTACTGCTCAGTCATAAGAAAGGATAAATTTGTAAGAAAATAGATGTACCTTGAGACCGTAATACTCAATGAAATAAATCTAACATAAAAGGTTAAAAACCACATGATTTCTTTTATATGAAAAATCCAAAGCATAAGTAACTTAAAGAGCAAACTAAAGGACAGATGATAAGAAACAGCAAAGTAGACTTCGTGGAAATGGGAAGGGGGTTTAGGATGAGAGAGACAGAAGGGAGAGGAAGGGAAGAGGAAGTAAACAAGATCAAGATTCTATGCGTTCGTACAGCAACTCACCATGGTGGGTATAATCATTATGTATCTCCAACATTCTTTTTTAAAAATAACATGGCTGGGACATACAAAAGAAGTACCCTGAGAGCATACCTGGTTGTCGTGCTTCTCGAAAGTCATGAAGGGGCAGACTCCTGACAAGGCCAGAGCAAAGCTGACAAAAGGAGTGGCAGTGGCTGCTTCCTTATTGTTCTCTGCTTCTCTGTCTCTTCCCTTAGGACTTCACACCTCTAGCACAGATGCTTGCTGAGCCCATGCCTCCTTAACCCCATGGCACCTCCCAGGTTCTATCTAACAAGTGGTTCGTCCAATGCCTGACCTGTTAGTGTGACCAAAAGAGGTCAGAGTGGAGAACCAGCCAGGTCAATGATAACCAGAAGCCAATAGAAACCTTTGGAGGTAAAGTCTGCAGGCACAGGCAGAGAGAGGAAGGAGAGAGAGTTCTGGCAACCCCACACCTTTATAATCTTCTAGTAAAGAGAAGGAAGAAGTGCACAAAGAAAGGGGAAGGGAAAACACAGAACTGTGGGCCCAAAAGAGACCTGGATGGCTCCCTGCCCCTCCAGACCTAAACCTCTCCAGGACCAACCTTAAACTACTAGGATCATCTTGGAATGATCACCAACTCAGGTCACCTGTCAGGAGAATTTGGAATGTTCCAGAAGAAGCTTAAACGCATAGTTAAAAATCATGCGTCCTTCATTTTGGACAGAGGATTGCTGCAGCCCTCTCACCATGGGTTAGGAAGGCACTGGGAATTGCTGCTCCTGCTCCCATTCCTCCATCTATAGGGCATAATCAACAGAGCCATGATATTCTCCCAGCGTCCCACAGGAAGGGTGGCCAATCACTCCCAGGAATCCCAGGCCAAGGGAAATAAATTCCCTGCCATGTGGGACTCTTAGAGCCCCTCAGTGATGTTTGGGCTGAAGAGCCCCCACAATCCCCCAACTGCAAACTGTGTGAGCAGTGAGAGAGCCCCCCAAGTGCCATCCGTCCTGCCCTGGACACAAGTGACTTTACAGTAATGAGGAAAAGAATCCTTCTAAGTCAGAGTTGTTACGAGATAAGCATCTCATTTACAGTCAGAATTCCAGCAACTCCAGGAGTTGGGAACTCTTATTTCTGTATACTATAAGCATTGTTTCACGGGAGGGTGTGCACACAGTGCCATGGCACTCATCCTCAACTGGTTCCAGAGACACAGTGAACACCAAAAACTGAGCACCAAATAAATTGTTCTGGCTAGAGAGGGCACTGAATCACAGGCAGTGACACCAACGCACTGTAGCTTGAGCATCAAGAACTAAACAAATGACAAGTACTGAGACACAATTTCCATGTCAACATGTGTCAAATACCAAATCCAACAAGTTTCGAGACAGTCGAGCACCAAAGTATGACTGCACACAAGAGGTTACATACACGTGTGCATCCCCTGTAACAGGGATGTGTGCGGTGCTGGACGCCCATGCTCTGTCAGCACTCACTTCTAGGGCTACAGTTACTGCTGCTTTCACTGGACTTCCCTTGGCAGTGACGAGCAGCACAGACACCACACGTCATTCCACTGGGGACATGAGCAGAAGAGGGGGTCCCCCTCCCAGGGTCACAGCCTTGCGACAGGTGACTCCAGGGGGAGCAGGCCTTTTCTGAACCAGACCTGAGGGTTGTGCTTGGGAGAGAGAAGGCCACACACAAAGAAAGTGTTGCCTGGTTGAAGACTGAAGCCACTGGACCCACCTCAACCTTGAAATGAGTTTATAATATCAAACAAAAGATTAAAGAGTTTGGGTGCTCAGGACAGGCAGGTCACACAGCCCAGGAAGCACAGTCCCCTCAAGTCGGGAGCCTCCTCTACATGGCAGGAAGTGCTCAGGTTGAGAGGTGGGGAACCCCTGGACTGGCCCCTCTGCTGTCTCCCTAGGCCCCAGAGGAGCCTGGGGTGCAGCTGTTCCCTTACCTTGAATAAGTTAATGTCTCAAACTAACCTACCAGCTGTCACATGAGAAAAGCATTTAATATGTTTACACACACATGCACACACACACAAAAGCACCGTCTTTTTGAGCTATCAAAAATAGCCATTAGAAACCAATGGGTTCAGAATGAGTCTCTCACACAGCTGAGTGATTCCAAGACAATTTATAATGTAACATTGTTTCATTATTCACTGAAGCATCACTCAAGTTTTTCTCTTATTTTAAGAAAAAAAAAACTAACTTCTATATGGCTGCACCATTCCTAACAAGTTAAAAACTGACTTTGCTGATGTTCTAAAGCTTTAGGTGTTTAGAAGTCTCCAGACTGTCCTTGAGACTGCCAGGGGCCTAGGGCCTGCTCAAGTCAAGTGTTAAGTGCTAGGAGAAGTTTAAACTAAATACTTATTAACCAGATTGTTAGAGAGGACACGTACCATTTAAAGAGACCATACTTTCATTACTCGGTCCAAATAAGGAAATGCTGCACTGCTATATTCATATTTACTATCTGGGGAAGTAGTGACCGAGTACGTGTTCACCGTTAGAACCGAGTCCTCTGAGTGCTGTCTGAGTGCCATTTTCTGAAATTCCAACTTGCTCAGTCTACAGGACAAGAACTTCCTATATGTTTTGTGTTTAGAAGGTACCTATAATACATTTTCAAAGAGCAGAAGAATTGAGGACCACTTGACCACACTTTTTTCAGAAGAGTTCGGGACACAAACTATTCATTGAGAAGTACAAAAATGTTCCTCAAGGTAAGATTTGGGTTTCAAAAATGTAATTTTCAAAATCTATAGAACCAAAGCACAGTACAATTGTATATATCACGTTATAATAGAGAGCTAAGACTTGAAATTCAAGTGATTACCATGCTCAGTTCGCAGGTGTGAGCTTCTAGACTGCATCAAATGAATCGGTGAAGACAACTTGGAATTGTGTTAATGGCAGAATGGGGTATCTGAGGAATAGTGTGCTGTAACTGAAAGTTTCTTGGAAGATTAGTTATTCTGAATCCAAATAATTCTAAACATAATGTGTAAACAGAGCACAAAGCTAAGGTGGAGGACAGCTTGACATTTGTCCAACACTGCACCCAACGCCAAAGGGATGTGGCCAGCACGTTTCTCATATTAGACATCCAAGCAGCCTGTTTCCTAATGGAAACCAGGACCACAACCATAATGCCGCACAGGTAGCGGACACTGCACACTAAGATCTCTGCTACCTTGAGCCCACTCAAAGATGCCAAATTAGAGCTCTCAAAAACTTTACAATCGTGCTTGAAAATAAATAACTGTATTCATAGCAATCACATAGAATTTTAGTGTCATGGAGGCAGAGGAAACTTAGAAGTGGTAAACTAACTCCTTAGTAGAAAAAGAAATAGATCTGTGGAGACAAAATGAGAAGACTAATGTATGATGGACTCCTCGCTTTCATTTCCTCACTTAGCCACTCTATGAACAGCTCCACGAGGCACAGGAATTCCTATCCTTTGTAAATAGGGGACAGAGGGTTAGCTGCTGGAAGCAAGGTCCCATAACTAAGAAAGATCAGGGAGCAACACCAGGTTTCTTTTCCCATCCCTGTGGCCTTAGGTGCCAGGTCCAAGTGCATGGTAACGTCATGTTCTGCAAAGTGCTAATGTTTTTCTTTTTCATACAGTATTAGCGTATGCAAATACTAGTGTACATCCCAGCATTAGATACGCAGCGAGCCCTTCTTATGGAAGATCATTGGGAAAAGGGGGCATTGGAACCGGGAATTGAAGAAACACAAAGAAGATAAATTTTAGGAGAGATGAAAGAACAGAAGGAAATAAACCCTGACTTCAGGGACCCTCAGATGACCCTGGGAAGACGGGAGAAGTGGAAAGGCTCAGCAAGAGTAGAAAGTAATATATTCGAGCATAAATCCATAGTGGCCACAGGCAGCAGATTTCAACTTTTTTCTATTCTATGTAAGTTCAACATTTATATTCTTTTGCCTCACACACATACATAATGGGAAACAAAGAATTCTGAAATATTCGTCATAAGGGTGCAGTAGTAGTACAGACTTAGTATGCGCCAGGACCTGGGTTCAATCTCCAACATTAAACAAATAAATGAAATATTAATCACAGAAGTTATGGAAGACCAAAGTCAAAAAAAAATTCCCTTCGATATCTTCATGTTATGTGCAAAATAAATCATAAACTGAAATTATTCTAAACTCTAAGCAAATATAAATAGAAAATACTGATAGAATAGCAATAGTTATACTCTATTAACATTTGGATTTTGCCCTTTTTTCTATTTCTTAAATTAAACATATTGAGTTGTGTAATGTTTCAGAAATTCAGGGAAAAAGAGAAGAAAAAAATGAGAACTACACATGGACTCAGGTATTAGATCTAAGAAGTACTTTCCTTAACTAAGTCTTTGCTTTAGTTATCTTTTTCTTTATTATAAAGAACAACATTTGAGTGTCAGTGGCAGCACCCCCCATCTCCTTGTTCAACCCCACTTACAGAGATGGACGGTAACTTGCCTAAGTTTGCGTCTTTCACACAGACATAAAACTGTAAGCAAAATACAGTAATATTTATATATCTTTATATGTACAGATGTGACAAATTACATTCAAAGATTCCCTAATGTAAACTATCCTGTGGCAGTGGGATCAACAGTAATTAGTCAAAAGTGTATTTTCAAAATATGTTTATAGATCTGATTTAATAATTTCATGCAAGATCCTTGCATTCATAGCCTCGGTGGACAACAGCCTGCAGTGGGGCCTTGTTTCACCTTGGTCGTTCAGTCTCATTATCAAGCTCACACATAAAAATCATCCAGCGAGTCATCCTCTGTCTGTTCTTTGAAAACATTTACACAAAGTAGTCCTGATCTGCCCTTTGAAGTTTTTATAAACTTGGTTGTGGCTGGCTGGGGGGCGGGCAAGGAACCTAGGGAAGGCTGTGGATTATTAACTCATTCCTTTTGTGGACAACAGGGTGATTCAAGCTTTTTGTTTCATCAGTCTCGGAATTAATATTTTTCTAGGAGACCATCCATTTGCTATTTCCAAGTTTGTTGTCAGGAAGTAATCCATTGCAGGAACGAGATTTCTTGGGAGGTTTATGACCTGTTTCTCTTCCCTTCTTCCCCTCCCGCATTCTCACCAGGAGTGCATTACCACTCTTTTTAAGGAAAGGGCTGTACCACTGCTTTCTTTTCTAGCTCATTAACTGCTGTGCTTATCTTTATGATTTCCTTCCTTCTCTGTGTTCTGTGGTCATTTTCCTCTTGCACTATGTTGCATTCTAAGTTCATGGATATTTCAGTCTTATTTTCTCACATACACGACAGAGATTGTAAATGTTCACTTGTGGAACAGGCTGCACCCTACAGGTTTCATTCCTGTTTTAGTTGTTTCATAATATGTTATTATTTCTACTGCCTTAAGAATTTTTAATTTCTAACATGGAACATTTCAAAAACATACAGAAGCACAAACACTGCCTCATGTTGAATCCTTCCTGGATGTTCCCAGCCCGCTGACCTCTGCAAATGGGCTTTCTAATACACACTGTGAGGTGGTAAAGTTTCCTGGTCATTTTTATGACAGAAAGCCATGTTTCTGTCTTATTTCTCCCCTGAAGACACAAACTACACCTGAAATAACCTTGTGTCATACAAAGGAAGGGCTCAACACATATGCCTGAATAAATAAGATCAGATTAAAAGTAGCCCATTTGCTAAAACGCAGCATTAATTTCCTACACAGCTAAAGAGTAATTGTAGACCAGCAGTGGCGGCACACTCCTGCAATCCCAGCACTCTGGGAGGATGAGACCAGGAGGGTGGCCAGTGTGAGCCCAACCCAGGCAACTTAGCAAGAATCCCTGTCAGAATTAAAAAGATCTGGAGATGTAATTTAGTGTGCCGGCCCTGGATTCAATCCCCAGCACTGCAAAACAAATACACAAATAAATCAAATAAAGCTTTGTATTCTGTTCAAGTGACATTCTCAGATGATGGGGATGTAGGCCAGCACAAAGACCCTGGGTTCAATTCCCGGTACCAGAAAATAATAATAATAACTTTTTAAAATACACTTCTCATTTTTATTACTCCAGTTTCCACCCCCGACCTTGCAGGCAAGCTCAAGGCGGTGGCACAGCAGCGCCCCAGGCTCTTAGGAGCCATATGGGAAGCGGCTGCCTGTGGGAGCCGGGGCTGCTTTTCAAAGCGCTTGGCTCCCACCCATCCCTGTCCTGCGCTTGGTTTCCAAAGGGTTCAGTGTGTGCGCGCCGGGTAAGAAGCCATCCAAGCCGCATCAGCCGCACTGCTGAGCCCAAGAAAAGCACCACCGAGCCTCCACAGGAAAAATAAGTTGTTGCCACACGAAGGAAGATTCCAAAGCCTCGGACTCCACCACCATGGGCTCGGCTGTTCTAAGAATAGCATGCACTGCAGAAAAAAAGAAAAAGAAAAACAAAAGTCCTGGCACCAGACGGTCGTCCATAATTGTCTGCAGCCTTTAAAATAGAAACGAGCTGAAGCGGAAGTGGCTCTGGAGCGCCGTATGGGCCTCACACTGTGTGGACCAGGACAGGAGATGCTCGTGCAGCTCCTGAGGCAGCGACTCCGGGGGACAAACCCTGAGCCATGGTGTCACCAGAGTTTCCGGAAAAGATGGCCACTCCCACAGGAGGAGGCCCAGGGCCCTGGGCAGCCCTCCCTACACTTGCGACGTGAGGCTTCCCCTCCCAAAGTTAAAGCTATCAGATGCTTCTCTGTCCAGTGCTTTTTTTTTTTTCTTCTGTCAGTACCAGGAATCAAACTCAGGACCTTGAGCTAAATCCCCGGCCCTAGCCATTGTTTTTTTCATAAGTTTAACTGTGTTTACTCCTACCTCAGATACTGCAAATAATTCACTTTCCTCAAAACACATCAGCCTTCTACCTGGAAGGTCCCTCAGCCTGGAAGGACGAGGCCAGCCAGCTCCTGCAGTCTCGGGCCACCACCCTCCCAGGTCCACCCACTAGGAAAGAGGAACAAGGTACTTTGGTTTCAGCAGGGTGTGATTGTATCTCGTTTTTTCTCTCTTCTTTTTTTTTTTTGTACTGGGGATCAAACTCAGGACCTTGAGCTAGCAAGGCAGGCAGCAGAACCACTGAGCTGCATCCTCGGCACACTCTTGTGTCTTAATGAGCCTGTGATGTCCACATGAGTGCCAGGTTTCAGACCAGAAACAAATTTCCAAATTCAGGGACTGCTTCTGAGTAAAACGTTCTTCATGCAAGAGTTCAAAGAATACAGTTCTATTCTACACTAATTTTTAGTTCAATCATTTTGGAAAAACCAGATTTCTTCCTCTGTAAGATTTCTAGTATTTGTGAAATTACTCTTACTTGGAAACATAAGGTAAACCAACTCTCAAGCTCTTCTCGCCCCAATTCCTAGACAAATACACTCTATAAAAGGCCTGGTGAGTTCTGAGCTTCCCAGAAAACCAGCGCCAATGCCTGATGGATTACATCAGCTCTGCTCTGTCCACAGTGTTTATTGTCGATCTGGTAAGGGAAAAATAAATGAAAATGGAGCTCTTTTCTTTCATGTGCAAAACATTTCATAACATGAGGAAATCAATGGCTTCTTCGCCAGCAAGAGGAACACACTAATCAAAAGAATGGAACCCAGCCTGATCACCGAGGCCTACACAACTCCAAATGAGTATCATCGAGGCCCTTCCAACCCAACTCTAGCTTAAGGCTCACGACCAAATAGAGAGCTCTCTCATTTAGAAGCATACAAAGCCACAGAAATGTAGCACAAGGAGTGAGACAGACATGAGCAGGGATAGAGCTTTCGAGTATTTAAAGTGTGGTGCCCCAGGGCCCAGTCTTTGGTTGCCATCATCAGCACATGCAGAAATGTATCATCTCACCCTCCCTCCCACACAGTTCTCACCGTGAGACTCATCTGCCCAAGCCAGGCGAAGGCCAGACCAGAGACTGATTGTCCTTGTCCAAGTTCAGCAATTAACCATCAATTATGTGCTCTACTTGCTAGACAGTGCTGAACCCAGAGAACTCAGCACATTTACTTGCACAGAAATGTGTTTGCTGAATTCAGTGGAATCGCTGTTCTCAATTGATCTCTGTTGTTCAATCATTTCCTACTCTCCTGCTGGTCAACCAACACCCATCAATTGGATCTTCTGTTGATATTTTGGCCAAAAAGGCACAATGTTTTCAGAACCCTACCTCAGTGCTCCTTTCAGCTCCTGAGCTTGCTGTGCTCTCCACTGGCACCTCAGAACCACCTCTGCTTGAGGACTGGCCTTACCTTGCTCGGAGTCTGATGTCTCTTCATCCGTCCGCAGCTACCCATAAATGCTCAATGTGACATGCAGAAGCGGGACCAAGAAGAAGATGTAGAATAAGAGGAAGGAGCTGACATTTGTCCCTCTCCTTGCTATGTACCAGGCATTGCACCTGTCCTTTGGTATATTGTTTCTCGCAATCCTGTTTTGAAAGAATGCTGGAGACTAGGGAAATGGTATTTCCACAGTCTGAGTCTGTGGATCAGGAACTCAAGATCCCAAAAGTCTTCACAAATGAAAAAAGCTACTATTACTCTACTCTAGTGATGTTTAATTTATGATTTTAAGCTATGAAAATTGATTAATATCCATAATGAAATTTTTACCCATCCACAACAAAGTGAGAAAAACAAAAGCCACATATGTGTGTTTCCATGAAGCTGAAATTATTCCATTCAAAGCACACTGTTTTGTTCTGAGACAATAGGGGAACCACATCGCTGGGAGGAGTAAGCTCATCTTGCTGACAAACCAGGCCCGCTTTGCTCGTCACTCAGCATGCCACCGCTACAAGGATGAGTTCTGCAAGGGAGGAGGTGCCGATGGGGCCACCAAGCATGGAGGCGGAGGAACAAATCTCAGTCCACCTCCCTTTGAGGAGGGTCTGAGGATATTCATGAGATGAAGAAGCATGGCAGAAGGCTTGGGGCAGGGACAGCGATGACACAGCAGTGGTCTGCTCTTGCGAAGTGGTTACCTTTCGCTGCTCTTCACAGAACGCGTGCTCAGAAAATGGTGGCAGTGGCCTGCTCTTGAGAACGGAGTTTTGGGCCCTTTGAGATCAAAGAAGTTACCCATCCAAAATCTGTACCAGCCCAAACGAACAGGTGGTAGTTTCAACTGGTTTGAACAAGACAAAAGCAGCCTCCGTGCTTCTGTAAAGCCACTTATCACCATGACCCGCAGGTCAGAGGTGCTGTCCACAGCCCACCTAGTGAAAGACCGATGATATGCTGCTCAGAAATTACCAGGATGAATCCAATAGCCCGTTATTTCTTAACAAATCCAGCCCTGGCCGATTCCTCCTACGCCACTGGAATAGATCCTTCTACAGTTTTGTTATCAGCGGTGAAGTATTTGGTCATTTGAAAATGCTGCATTGTTTAAAAAAAGTAAAACTTCTCTTGAAGACTAGAGCCACGCTCAGCTGAGCACACAGGGGACTCACAGTGACAGTCGTCACACCTTGTGACTTAGGGTTTTTCCCTTTCGTATGTTTAAATTAACCTCAGTGCAGTGCTGTGAAAACTGTTTTACAATGAAGAGGTTGTATGAACATTTTCCTTTGCTCTTTCACAAGAGGATTTTAAGTGATATACTCAAATTTTTGAGTTTTAAGTTCCCGCCTTGTTAGGAAATTAGGTATCTAAGAAAGCTTCATAACTTTCAAAAGTTAAGCACAGCAGCCAAAGTCACTGACAGAACCATCCCAAGCCCTTGACTTATTCCTCCCGAAAATGGTGCTGGGGGCCAGGAACCTGAGCTTCCACTGGCTTTTCTGTGGAATTTTCATCTTAACTGAAATAATAACCCCAAATCAGTAAGTGATCAGTCACAGCATTGGTGATCCAGTAAGGAATGTATTTACTTTGTGGGTAAAAGGCAACCAGGGAAATACTATGATAGTTAAGTTTTTAAAACCTCAAATGTTTCATAAGAGGTATATGTATTTTTCATTCAAAAAGCAAAAATTGTCTTAAATCTTCTAGATAAAAAGAATTTTCGAAAGAAGGAAAAATAAATAATATGTCACAGTAGTGTGAAATCTAGAAAATGATACAATGAAAAGCATGAGCCACTTCACTGCTAGTAAATAGATGACTCCCCCATTCACAGGCCTCGAGGGAGGACTTATTAACTTACAGGGAGGGCTGGTTTGCATTAATTAAGACTAACTGCCCTTACCACTTATACTGCTGAACACAAACATGTAGCTGCTTTGGACGCACGTGTGTATATGCCTGTGCGTGTGAAATCACACAACTTTTCCCTTAATATCTCCACTGCTGCAGCCAGAGAGCAGTGCAAGCTCATGCCCTGAGTAGCTAAGCATTTCTGTTCAATTATACAGTGTTTCTCATGTTGCAGAAAATCGAAATAAATCTGCTGCACCAGCCTAGCACACTTGAATCCTTCCCGGAGCAGTGGGTGTTCCTTTACACGTCTTCTCAACAGGCATCTCCGGAATCCCAACTTTACACATTGAATAAGCTCACGATGACTGTTCATGTCACAAAAAGGGCACCTAGCAACAAAGAAATACCAACTGTGTGATCACTGTTTCGTGTCCATTTGGACGAAATCACTCTGGCAACGTGTGAACGCCTTCTGCTCACAGAGGGGGCTGCATCGCCCCATGCTTTCTTAATGGCTGTTTAATAAACAGCAGGGTACCGGGAAACAAGCTTAGGAGGAGCTGGGGAAAGAGGGCCCTGCTGTGCAGCTCAGGTGCTCCTGAATTGGGGGCTGAGGACCTGGCAGTGCCACACAGCCACGCTGACACTGAAGAGGCAGCATCAGGCCGATGCCAGAGGAAAGGAAGTGTGGCCAGCTTGCACCCTGGGGAGCAGGAGGCTGCCTTGGTTAGTAAGATCAGACAGCTCTATCTGGGTGCAAATAGCTCCTGGTGTGGGACAATGGCCCAGAGACGATGCAAAAGTAAGTTGTTTGATACCTTCAAAACACATTTCCTGCCAGGCGTGGTGGCGCACGCCTGTAATCCTAGCACGCAGGAGGCTGAGGCAGGAGGATCACTGTGAGTTTGAGACCAGCCTGGGCTGCAGCGAGTTTTAGGTCAGTCTCAACTACATAGTGAGACCCTGTCTCAAAAAACCAAAAAAAAAAAAAAAAAAAAACAAAACAAAACCCAAAAAACACATTTCCTTATATTTTCTTCCCCACTCATGTTAACCCCTACACAGCCCTCTTCACTCATGACAGCCAGCATCTGGGGCCCTTCAACAAGGATATGGAAGACTTTCTGTTGTTGTGTGAAACAAAGGAGAAGGCATGCAAGGACTTTGACACCAGCTTGGGGGAAGGCTGGCGTGGGTGGGTGTGTGCTCTTCAGCAGCAGCCACACACACATCGGGCCCGTGGGTCCCTAGGCCCCTCCCTGGTACAAATGGGGACATTCGTGTTGCCACAATAAGTGGGTCTGAAAGTGATGGAGCACCAGAAATTGTTGCTCTTATTTCGGTTGCTAACTGTTCGCAGATGCAGTCACACCTCAGGGACAGTCACAGAGTTCCTGACAAGGTTCCAAAACAAACGTCCATCTGCTACAACGGTAAGCACTACAGCAGCGGTGCTAACTGCACTTCTCTGTCTCATCCCACTACAGGGTGGCATCATGGAAAAGTGGACGGACAGGCTGTATGAGGGCTGGTGCTGCGTGCATAAACCCTGATCACAGCGACACTGCTCCACGGTCTGTCCGTCCCCTGGTCACGGGCACCCACACGCAGACTTGCTGGGGAACCAGCCACCTCCTTCCAGGAGGACCGCCAGCCTGTGAGACGGGCTCCAACATTCCCAAGCTCTGCTTGTCCTGTCCTGGCCGCAGAACCCTTGCCTGGGCCCTCCCTGGACTCTGACACCTGCCTAGAGGGAAAGAAGACGACCATTCGGGGTGCAGAGGCACCCAGGCACACCACCCTCAGAACAATGTGCCCCACGTCTCCAGAGGCTCTCAGTTCCTGATGAAATGTAGATGAAAGTCAGAGCCCATGACTCCAATCCAAACAGACACAGAAAGAGCCCATAGCACGTGAAGTCTAACGTACCAGAGGGCACAGGGCTATGTTAGAGTAAATGTGTAAAATACATGCATTCACCCATGTACACACACGTGTGTGCATATGTACGTGTGTATACTACAAACTGAGTGTGCTTTGTCTCAAATGCTTGGAACCACAAGTGAACTGGAACATGAGCACTCTGAAAATCTGAATGCTCCCAAATCCCAAACTTTCAAAACTTCAGATTTCAGAGGATTTTAGATTTCATAATTGCAGATGAGGGATGCTATACATGTATTATAGCACAATATAATACACCTATATAATGTATAATACACAATATGTATGTATATAATACATACACATATATTCACACAAGTATATATAAAGTATCTACATATTCATGTGTGTGCATATACCACATATACATATATATATATATATATATATAGAGAGAGAGAGAGAGAGAGAGAGAGAGAGAGAGACAGAGAGAGGATCCCTAATCTAAAATTAGGAATTATATATGTATATATGTGACTAGAAACATTACTTAAATAAAAAAAATCACGTGTCATCCAAATAATTTAAAACACATAATAGGACTCACTATCATTTTCTATCAATCATAAAATTCTAGGCTTACTTGAAAAAGAAAAACAGGGCCAGGGATTTAGCTCACTGGTTACGCCACCTGCCTCACAGATGCAAGGTCCTGAGTTCAATCCCCGGTACAAAAAAATAGAAAGAAAAAGGGAAAACAAAAGTTGTAACATTAAACCCTAAATAACAGGGACTAAACTCAAACTTTGTTTTTCTCCAATATAACCCAAAAGAAATACAAACTGGCATTACACCCTCATTGTTACTGTTTTTAAAAATCCTGGAGTTCATCATAAAAGATAATGAATTAACATTATAATAAATCAAAGCTTCTACTGATCTGCAGGGAGCTGGGAGACAAAACCATGCAGAGGGCTTTGCTGTGATATCACCTAAGGGAACCAAAAGAGCAAGCAACAACAGCTGTAGTATTCTCAAACTCTCTCAAACTTTCTTCAAGCTTATACATCTGGAGTATCTGCTGCTAAATAATAAACAAGCATCATCTCAATATTTGTGAGACATCCAGAACAGGCAGCAAGGACATTTTTGGTCCATCTCTTCCCTGCTCCATACCACATGTATTATTTCCGTGTTCACCCACTAGCCCCTTTCGTTCCCCCAATGGCTGTGACCCACGTAAACCAGCACTCAATGAAGCAATCAATGAGCATTTATGTCAAGAAGCCTCAGGGGGCTGTGCCACCGCTGACTCGTGCATAACATTTTAATATCTGAGGAAATGCGTGCCCTTTACGTGTTGCAGCTTAGTGGAAGAGAGAACCTGGGGTCTCTCGACTGGTGAAGTCTTGCCTAGCATCGTGTGTCATTGCTCAGCCAGAGCTGGCTCCACAGGGCTTCTTCCAGCCACAGAGGAGCCTCAAGGACACTAAGACAGACATGGTTACCAGAGGAAGGACACGCTTGAGGCTGTGTGGCGACTAAAGCTTCATTTGTTAAAGGTTAATCTATGGCTGCAACAAAACTGCTCGATAAGGGAGTTATTGAGTTTTCTTATTAAATGTGGTCAGGGAGCTTTGTTGTCAGGATATCAGGTTAAGGCCAAGACTGGAAAAAAATTCTTCTAAGGACGAAAAGGCATAGTGTTAGGACTGTAGCCACACAGCAGCATGTGCTGTCACATGCACTTGGAGGGCTTTCAGTCTTCATGGAAAGTATCAAGCACTGAATATGTGTTTTCAGCTTACTCAGAGCAATGACTGAGGGACTTTGTTCCGGTGTTCATAAATTCCCTGAGCCATGGGGCTTGACAGGAGGGGACAAGATATTATCCCCATGCCAGGCAAAATGCTGGGTCCTTCAGTCAGGGGACATATAAACTTGAACATATTTTAGAATAAGTTCTCAGCAATCACAGACCACCAAGGTCTCCACAGATCAACTCTCCAGACCATTTATTTTTTAAATAAGAAATTGACACCCAGAGAAGTAGAAGGAATTCTCAAATAAGGCTGAGCTCAAACCAGTGATCCTACATTTTGATCCGATGTAGGAAACAAGAAGGAATATGGGGCCGGGGATTTAGCTCAGCGGTTCGGTAGCTAGACTTGCAAGAGCAAGAACCCGAGTTCAATCCCCGGTACCGGAAAAAAAAAAAAAAAGAAGGAATATGAACATTAAAGAACCAAGCTACAACGTAGCTTGCGCTCCCCAAATTGGGGCTGCTGTAGTCCCAACCCGTTGGCTCTGTTGCTGTGGGGCCTGCAGTGAGGCAGCGTGTCAAGTGGGAGCATGTGGTGGAGACAACTGCTCTCCTCGTGGCATCGGGGAGACATGGATAGAAAGAGGAGCAGCTAGGATCCAGTATTCCCCTCGAGGGCATGAGGCCCCCAGTGACCAAGCTGCCTCCCACCACGCCCCATCCTCTGAAGGTCCCATCACGGCCCCCCGTAGCAGCAGGATATGTCCCACTGTGACGGACGTGTCTGAACACATGGACCTTTGGGACATACTCAAGACCCCAGCCACAGTATATTCAAAGCATTCCTAGAAGACATGTGTGTAGGAATAATCCAGTCCCCAGGCTTCCAGCAGTCTTTTGTCTGGATGCACTTGATAGGGGGTAGTCGTTTTCTTCAGATGACCATGCCTATACTCCTGGTTGTCCTATTCATTCACCCAGCCAATAGCACTATCTACAGTTTCTGGGCCATCTGGAGAACCAGAAGAATGGGTCACCCCGTGAAGGGGACCCACATTTGAGAAAGGGTTTAAGCTACAAGGAGAGAATGCAGAGGAGTGAGGCTTTGTCTCGGTGGCGGAGAAGTGCACGTGTGAGGCCAGCACACTTAGACAGAGCAGACAAGACAGTCCAGAAAGAACATTGTGGGGGTACACAGAGGCCATCACAGTGGGAATGCAGAGGGAAGATTCAAGAGATATGCAAGAGCCAGATTCCATGTGTGACCCATCAGAAGCATGCTGCCTGCAATATTAGCACCTAGATTCAGCCTGCTCCAGCCCTCCTGTGACCCTATCCCCTGCAGCAGGTGTGTCACCCAACAAACACTCGTCTGGCCCTGGTCTGTGCATAGCAACAGACACTGACCGGACTAATCCTGTCCTATGTGCTCACTGCCAAATACCATTTCAGTTTTTTGTTAACATACTTTCAAAGAGTGGGTGTAAGATATCCACAGATTTCTAAAGAGCAGTATTTCAAGACTTTTGGGGATCCATGGGATGTGTTCCAAGTGATGGTAATAGGAAATCACTATGAAAAGTGGCCTTGATGAGGAAATATAGTGGACCTCTGAAGTTCATGGAGGCTAGGTTTCCAGAGTTGCCGCAAATTGTGAAAAAACAGGAATTTCAGACATGGTCACAAAAATGCCTACAAATGTCTTTTTATAGTTTAAACCCTAAATATGCGATGTGTTCCACAACTATGTAATTTAATTTCATAAAATACTGTATTAATAAACTCTAGAAGGTTCAGGGCATTTGTCAGCACCTTAGGGATCTTAGGGCTCTATGGAGAACACTCAAGACAGATATACTGGTACAGGAATCTGCTATCATGTGGGAATGCCGGTACATCTCACAGAGATGAGTCACCGGGCAGCAGCCAATCAGCAGCAAGGAGAGCTGAATAACGCACTCGCATTGGCTACTTTCCAACCTTGACAAAAAAACACACAATTGTGGTTTTCATCCAATTGTGAGGATTTTCACAATTATTAGTTAGTGTCTAAGGAAAAAAATCTGTCAATGACTGTGGCTGCGAACTCTGAACCACAACTTCACAGGGTATATTTTATGTTACCTCATGGAAGAAGAAGTCCAAAGCAAAAGCCTGGCCCTGGAGTGTGTCAGGTCTCCCAGCCCATTTCTCTGCTTCTATTTGCACTGGAGACACTGCTGTGTGTTGGTCTAGACCTCAGATTAGATGGCTGAGACTATGCACGGCCTCACAATTAAAAACATCTATAGAGAAAATGGACATACATGTCTCATTCTTAACTGGTTTTTAAGGATGCTGTAGTTCTAACCCAGAGTTCCCCATAGGCCCATGTGCCAAAGGCTTGATTCCCAAGCCATGGTGCCATCAGTGGTAGAGGAATATTCAGGAGGTGAGGCCTAGTGGGAAGAAGTTCAGGTACTGGGGGCCCTTGAAAGAGATGTTAGGATAACAGCCCCTTCCTCTCTTTCAGCACTTCCAAGCTGCTGTGATGTGAACAGCCTCGCTCTGCCATGTACTCACCATCATCATGTTCTGCCTCACCCCAAGCCCAAAAGCAACAGGAACAAGTAACCATGAACTGGAACTTCTGAAAGCATGAGCCAAAGCAAATCTTTTCTCTCTATAAGTTGATACATCTCAGGTCTTTGTTGCAGCATTGAAAAGCTAACAGAGGAATTCAGAATTTTTTCTTGAAGTGCCCATCAAGCTATCTCCTCACACCAGCGGTAGACTTCCTCTCAAACCAAGTGAACAGGCGTAGGTCCTGGCTTGTTCCTAAACCAGTCCTTGGCATGGATTGTACAATTTCCATTACTGGCTTGGGTGATTCTTTGATGTAAAATAATTGTTGGGGAGCTTATCACATTTCCATGACAATACCAAAAACCTTTCAATGTCTGTCACTTCTGAGAATTTATCTGAAGGAAAAAATTAAAACTCTTCCCAAAAGAACTCTAAGATGATATTAAGCCTTTTTCTTGCCATGATATTATCCTAGAGAAGACAGAAGACCCAAAGAGTTTTGCATGGCCTTGGAAGACCTTTTCTCCCCATGGTCACTGAGTCACGGCCACAGTCCAAGAAACTCATCCCAGAAACATGCTCTGATGAGAACCAAATACAGAACTGCCCTTAAGACATATGGCTGAGCCCCCATGCCCTACAGTACCGTTTTTCTAGATTCTTGTTTCCTCCATCTCTTCTCTAAATAATGCCTTCCCATTCATGCCTAAACAACAGGCTGGACGGTCGTGTTGCTTTCACATTCTTACCTCACTGGGCTGAGAACTAGGCAAGGCTCACCTCTTTGTCCTCAGCCCTTCTTACAGGCCACCGTGGCAGCTCCTCCGTGAAAGTGCCATTCTCCTTGAAAGAGCTCTATATCCGGCCAGACCTGTGTGGCATGGCAGATGTGTCCTCTTAGTTGCAGTCAGCCTAGACACTCAATTCATTCCTTCTCCTTCTGAGAACTATGCTCCTGGCTCACTGCCTGTCGATTCATTTCTCCTGTTGTAATTCATGGGGATTTCCACATCTGAATGCTATTTCTTCAGTGACATTTAACAGTAGGAATATTAAGAACTATTCTTTCTATATCCTAAGCATTCTCACATCCAATAGAACTCGTCTTCACCCACCTAGAAGCAGCCGAGAGCTACTCCACTCCCAAGATCACACAGTTAAAGCCTCAGTAGAAGTAACTGCATTTCTTCCATAACCCTAGCTTCAGGCAGCTCATTTTCTCCCCACCATCTCCTGCATCTCCAAGCCCCCTCCCCTCCATCTCACTCCAACCAGTCTGTCTTCCCATGGGACCACGGGTCCACTGACCCTACCATCCTTTCACCGTCTCACCACCCCTCCCGTCTACAGCTCAGATTCCATGGTCTGTTATTTCACCCATGCTCTCAGCTTCTTTTTCCGTTTTTCTCTTCGTGACACTCACTGACAGGGAAAAGCCTACATCTATACCCAAAGTGAAAAAGCTGTAGAAAGCAGTCAGTCATGCCCATTGGTCTCACTTAAATCCATGGCAATACAATATATAGGGTGCCCAAATGCTGTCCATCAATCCTACCAATCTTCCAACCATCAAGGTGACTATTTTAAATATTCTTTCTTTTCATACCTCCACTCCTCCTGCTCTCTGCTCATGTTCAACTAATGATCTTTCTGCTGTTGGGACATCCTGCCATTCACTTTACTGCTTTGGTTCTTGTAATGTTGCCTTCCTTCCTGTTTCAACAGAGGAACCACCCCTTCTCTCTGAGCCCCTCCTCTTGTGTGGACCTCTATTCCTTGTCTATGAAGTGCCTTTCTCCCACAACTGCCTCTATTTCTTCTTCATTCCTCACCTCTCCTATTTAATCATTCCCATCAGCATACAAATATGTTCCACTATCTACCTTTTATAAAAAAAGTTTTCCCTTAACTCTAAATCCCTCAGAAGTCCCTCACCATATTTCTATCGCCATTTTAACAAAACTCCCCTAAGGAATTGTCTCTGTTGACTCCCTTTTTGTCCTCTCCTGAATCTACTCCATTTAGCCTTTCACGCCCCCCAAATCCATGGAAACTACGCTTGTCGAGGTCAGCAATGACCTTCACAATGACCAAACAACAGTCAATGTTCTCATCTTATTTGTTGCACCGACAGTGCTTGACAGAGCAGAATAGCCCCGTTTCCTGCACACTTCCTGCATCTGGTTTCCCAGATGTCCTCCGACTATTTCTCCTTTTATTTGTAATCTCCTTCAAGAGTGCCCCTTTATCTTCCTAACTTCTGGAACAATGGTTCTCCATGCCATCTACACATCAGAACAACTTGGAAAGCATCTACAAACCTCTTGTGCTTAACTCCTAGACCAGGTAACTGAGGCAGAACCTGGGAGGGAGCCTAGTTACCACTATCTGATTTCAGTCTCTGAATGTGGTTCTGCTCTATAGCCAGCACAAGGGTCACTGTGATACACACTGTCAGTACCAGACTACAGTTCTCAGCCCTCATTTCTTTACATCCATTTTTCTCCCTAGATGTTTGATTCCACATTGACTGTTCCCAAATTAACATGACCTTACCATGGAGAGCTCTTCAGATGCCTGAATATCTGCAGGGAGAACAACGGGGAATAAAAGAAAGAGACAGAAACAATATTCAATATGCAAGGGGTATGGAGAGGGATCTGTCTCTAGTGGACAGGGCCTCAATGAACTCCACAGGGGGCCCACTTTTACTAATCAGCAAGGAGCGCAGGGGAGGGAGTAGTGCACTATCTCAGGAACAGCAACTGCAGTGAGATTAAGATAAGGACAAAGTTTAGCAACTCAAAGGGGAACAAGCTATGATCCATCTCTCCACATCAGAATGTCTATATTTATATTCCCTCAGCAGAATGCTGTCCGGCTTCAGGAGCGCTGACTTTCCCATACAGCCCAGAGGTCTATGGTCTTTTGCATACTTCTTGTTCTGGAGGCAAGTTAACACCAGGCCTCAGGACTGTGGGGCTTGTGACCTGGCCCCCACCAATCTATGCATGTCATGGTTGATCGCCAACACCTTACCTTTCCCCAAAATTTTATACTTATATAAATCCCACTGCCTATTAAACAAAACCTTTTTAAATGAAAAGATAATTCCCCAAATTCCTTTGCACAGTACAATCTCCATTATTCTAAGGTCTTTAAATACTTGGAGTTCATTCCCACTTGTTTGACAAATTTCACTTGTTTTCAGAATATGCTCAATAAATGATGGCAACTGATAAACTATCATTCATAAAAGTAACATTGAATCCCCTTGGAGTAAAATATAATGTGAATAAAATAAACCAGCCAACTCCACAGACAGGACACAAAATGATGCCTGGAACTTAAGTGTTGAAATGAAGAGTTGTATCGCCTTCCTCTGGTGGGGGATGCCAAGGAATAATGATGCATTTTTAACCTGAAACTGGGCCAAGATTTTTTAAAATTGTATTTATTTGTATGTGTGCACGCTGAAGATTAAAACCGGGGCCTTGCATATGCTAAGCTCATGCTCTGCTGCTGAAAGGGCCCTCCAGCATCTGGGCTAGAAAGATTTGTAATGCTTTAGATCTCACTTAAGAACAAACCAAAACCAGTGATATCTTCTTTAATCAGCACAATTCAGTGGCCCCAATCTACTGTGGAGAATAACTGGCTCCTAAGCCTGCCATTCCCACCTGGAGGGAACCCAAAGGCACACAGCTCTTTTTAAAAAAAAAAAAGCAAAACCAGGAATAAGTCTGCCCTGAAAACCTTACAGAGTTCTGTGTGGTTAAAATGAAATATTTTGTATTAATATGTAGTTCTTTGAAGATTATTAAAAATGTCATTGCATATGTTATTCTTATACAAGGTAGGGCTCTGCTTAGTAACCAATTACTTAAAATAGTGGTACGTTAACAATCTATCATAAAAATAATGTATAAAAAGAAAATTTTAAATTTAGAATGTCTGATTATTTGAAGTTCCAGTTTTTTCCACAGTAATCACAGGAATAACTCTGCAGTAAATTCATGTCTGTGATCACAAAATTGCTAAAAAGTTCCTTGACACTGGACATTTCAAGTTTATTCTAAATATTTTTCTTCTGCTTATCTGTGTTGCGCTACTTTTATCATTGTTTTAATCCTATAGATTTTTTTTAATTTATAAAGAGGTTTATTTGGTTCACAGTTCTAGGCAAGAACTACATGCCCCTCTGTGCATGGAGGAGGACAGAAGCCAGATGCATGTGTGCAAAGGAAGCACATGTAGGAGACCCAGGGGAAGTGGGAGGGGAGGTGCCATGCTCTCTTTATAACACCAGCCTTCATGGTGCCCAATCCAGTCTTGAACCTAACTCACTCCCCCAGGACCTAATCTTTTCTTTTCTTTTTTCTTTTGGTACTGGGGATTGAACTTAGGGCCTTCACACTGAGCTACATCTCTAGCCCCTTTTTCTATTTTCATTTTTCAAATTTTGAGACAGGATTTCACTAAGTCACTTTACAATCCTCCTGCCTCTGCACTCCCAGAGTGCTGAGAGTATAGTGCGGGCCGGGCCACCTTGCCCTAATCGCCTTTTAAAGGCTTCTTCTCAATAATGTTATGTTGAGGATCAAATTTCAAAATGAGCTGTTTTGTGGGATGCGCCATGTCCAACTCACTTCAAATAAAGAGTATTCTGCTCCTCATTGTTCAGTCAATGCACAAAGGAGAGTAAGCAGCTTGTATGGGCTCACACAGCCAGACAGAACTGGAACACAGACTCCAGCATGTGTCTTCAGAGTCGGCACATTCCACCACGCTACTAACCTGCCTGTGAAAGTTGTCTTCTCAAAGCAGCTCTTACCCAGCAACCCATAAAACAGCAGGGGCTGAAGAGAAGCCTTATACAGGGACTATACAAATGCCAGCAGGTGAAACAGTTACAGGCCCTAGTTGTCATATAAGTGTCTGCTTTATATTTGTGAAACTAGACAAATGCTTTATGCAATTTTATGTATATTATATTGGCTAAAAGAAAAGTGAAACAATATGCAATCTATTCTCCTATGTACTAGAATTACTGGATTTGTTTTTTCTTCTGGTACCAGGGCTCGAATTCAGGACCTTCCACTTGCCAGGCTGGCATGGCACCACTGAACTAAATCCCGAGCAAGTACTAGGATTACAAAATCAATGGTTTTAATTTGGCCTTAAAGTTTTTGCTTCACTTTTGTTTTTGGTAAGGGAATTTGTTGGAAAATCTTTTCAAAATCATTCTCTTAAAGTGACATCAAATTGCATGCCATTTAAGTTCTACATAAATGGTTAAAATGAAGAAGAGTATATGCACTTTAGAATTCGTTGAGAGCTGGGCATAGTGGTGCACACCTGTAATCCCAGATTTGGGGAGGCTGAGGAAGGAGGATTACAGTAAATTCAAGGCCAGCCTGGGCTATACAGTGAGTTTAAGGCCAGCCTGAAAAACATAGTGAGAACCTATCTTTAAAAAAAAAAAGAAAGAAAGAAAGAATTCTGTAAGAGAGTAACTACTGTGCATTTTTCCCTACTAGTTCTCGGCAAAATCTCACCACAGTTATACACTGTATATTTCCTAAGGAAACTTGGTGTGAATTTGACATTCCACATCGATGTCTGTGGCACAAACAGTGCTCTCTAAACATTTCACCTGCTCACTTGTGTTTTCTGGCTCCCCTTGCAGTTACATAGAGCCACGGGGCAAGTTCTGGCCAATGAAATGTTAGCAAAATGACAAAGATTACTTCTAAGGTGACACAGTGAAGAGCTTATACAGTATGCGCTTATCTATTTTCTGCCTCTGAATGCACAAGGGAAGCCAGGTGTCCACAAGCTACCGCCATGAGATGATGCCTTTCTGTCACCCAGGATCTAGAGTAGCTCTGTAAGGGATGATTTTTTTTTTTTTTTGATATGAAGTCACTGGCATGTTGGTTTGTTACTTCAGCACAATCTAACTTCTCCTGACTAATGTGGCACTAATTTCAAATGTGCACTGGGACATAGTAAGCCTTTTGCAGGATAACCCTTCCTCTCTAGGTGGCTCCAAGAGCGCATGAAGGAATTCTTCCAATCAAGGTGCAAACCTTTTGCCTTCCCCTAATCTCACACTCAGGGGTCCTCTCGGCCAGAGTGCTGACAACTCTAACTTCACTGTTTACGCGGCAGAGATGGTTCTTCCGTACTTCAAGAACACTTTAAAGTTGGTGAGCATGATGTCTGAGCAGGAATGTATGTTCCACTTCGCATAATGTCTTCAAGGGTCATCCATGCTGTAACACATCAGAATTGCCTCCCTATTTTAGGGTTTGTAATATTCCACTGTGTATAGAGATCTAATTTTGCTGATCCATTCATCCACTTATAGACACTGAGTTACATCTCTATAGATTTTTTTAAAGGAAAGTGTAATTAAGTAAAGTTTCCCCACCTTAGTCCCACCAAAGCATTATAAATACTTCTCACTTGGCAAATTTTTGCACAAACTAAGGTTTTCAATAAATGTTTAAATAATCCCTAAAACATACGTATTTCAAGATACAGTGATACACTGTATTTATATATTTGTATTTATACATTATGTGTTTTTATATGCTGTACAATAATACGACTACATTTCGAGATACACTGTATTTCATTTTCTGGATTGAACACCTTTTTTAGACTACGTATAGGCCAACTGCTGCCTGACCGCGCTCAGACTGTGTGGTAGGGCTCTTCCAAATTTTATCTGTGTGGCTAAGGCTATGCTGGTTCCTAAAGCCAGCTGTCCGACACTGCCATATGTACTCATTTGCTCCTATGGGAATACATTTAAGATTCACCACATTTAAGAAATAGCCAGATTCTTTAATGAGAAAGAATAAAACATGTCCCTAAAAATTTCATGGAAACTGGGTACTTGATTCATACCTCCAAAGAATCTCAATATATTAACATTGTTTCATAGTTAAAAGTGGGTATTGGCCAGAATAATGAACCTATTACTGCAGCTATGTTCAAAGTCTGCTCATAAACTGGAGCTTTGATTTTATAATAGAGACACTGAATGCTTTTGTCTGAGCACTCTTCATGGTGGTTCTACAGCAAGTTCCAATATTTCAAACATGTCTGGCTTAATGAGTTTTTTTCCTTGTTATTGCTGCAATCTGTTTTGGTGTCAGATTTACTCCAGCTTGGAGGGCTTTGCTGCCCTCTCTTCAGGCATCAGACCCTTTCAATTTCTGGATGTGTTAACTGAGGATACAAAATAGCTGGTCTGAGCAGATCCTCCCTGCTGCCTTGGTATAAACCAGATTACACATTAAAAACAACCCCTTTCTTCTTTTGATCGGTGAAGCAACAGCAGCCTAATATTTTGAAGTATAGTTTTACTATCTTGAGGTCAGCTTAAAACAAACGCAGAGCATCTTGAGAACAGACCTCCCCAGCACTTCCCAGATCAAGGACAGCGAGGTACACATCGTTTTGTTTTCATGATGATGACATTTCTTGGTGCTATGCCTTCATCATTTACCAAGAAGGAGTCAGCCTGGCCAGGGAAATGTCCAACAGCCTGCTCAGAGACTCTGAAAACCTCTGCAACCTCTCAAAACAACATCATCTAGCCTATTTTACAACAAGAAAATCATAACCAGCTTCCAGATCGGATATGGGCCCATACACATGGCAACAGCATTCTCCATTTCCTGATTTTAATTTTAAACTCTACACCCAACATTTCAGGATGAAGGAAAAGGCCATTTCACGGCCCAGTGCTCCTCCTCCAAAGGAGGCTGAGCTCCTTTGCACTCTGCCTGGTTTGCCACCCTGAAGTCTGATGTTTGTCCTGTGGAGACCCCAAGTACAAGTGACATGAGTCCAAGCTCTGAAAGGACTTGTCCCCCAGGGCAAGGATCTCTCAGTGGTGGAGGAGGAGGACAGAATCTGGAAGGAAAGCAGACTGGAACTGCCCCCAGATTGGGGCTGGCAGGAGCAGCTCTGTCTCCACAGCCTCGCTCTCTCCAGCAATCTGTCCACGCTCCAGTCCTGCCTGGAGGCTGAGTGGAGAATGCACGGCACCGAGGCTCTGTGGGGAGCCAAGCGTGCAGAGACGTCACTCTGAAAATGAGATAATAGGATTTATAAACCAGATAATTTAATTGTATGTCCCTCTTCAGATTGCAGTCTTCCTATTGCCCCACAGCATGTGTTGAACTCCAGTTGCAGTGTTAGCCTGGACTTAATGGTGACAAAGCCTCCTAGAACAAGATTGTAAGTCCTGCCCACTGCCACAGGAAGATTCTCCCTTCTAAGAGACATCTCCATTCTCTATCACTAATGACTTAGTGGGAAATTCTGTGACTTTTGAAAAGGAAAGGCAGTGAGAAATACAATTAAAAAAGCTACAACCTGAATCTAGTGAAACCATGGAGATGAGAAAAGTTTTAATGGTAGTGCCAAGAAAGAAGACTGAGGGTTGTTGACGAAGCTCCTTTGGAGAGGGAGCCAGGACGACAGTGGGGCTCACACACAGAGCATCAGGCAGTGCCCTCGAAGGTGAAACAGGTGAAAGGCAAGAAAACAACTGTGGCCTGAAGGCTGAGCCCAGCTGAAGGGCAGCGATGGAAAGGTGACCATGTCTGGCAGCTTCACAAGCAGAGATGTGTGCCAAAGGCCAAGTCCATCGCTGAGGCTGAGCACAGCCTGGAAGCTACTCACGCCTTCTCCAGAGCAGACGGGAGCAGAGGGGGCTACCTCGGGAGAACGGGTCCTTGCTCCACTGGAGAGTAAAGCAGCAGCAAGGCAGGAAAGAAGGAAGGAAGGGGGAGGGGATCTCAGCACGCTCACTTCGACCCCAGTGGGCACTGAGAGTGTTCACTGCATTTACTAGGCTCCAAGAGGCACACGCGAGCTGAAGGGCCTTGAGGGCCACTGGACAGGTGAAGCAGCCAGGAGGGCAGCTACAAGGAGCACCCAATGGCACTGGGACAAAGTCCCTTCCCTGTCCTGTGAGGGCGGCAGGTAGCACATGAGGACGGGAAGAATGCTCGCCAGTCTGATGGATGCACGTCTACCGAGTCTCCTTCCTGGAGGGTGTGACTGGACCAGAGAAGGTGCCTGACCATCACTGCCTCCCCTACCTCCTCATCACTCATCAAAGGCAAATAATTTCCTCCTAATTCAGCAAGGAAAAACCTAATGCTTGCATTTGCATTTATTGCACCTATGGAAAAAAGTGAAAGAGAAATAAATCCTACAAGGCAATGATCACATCTTGCTCCACACAGTAAATGTGAGGACTCGCTATTTATTGTCCTTTGCAACTCCCTTATCCCCAGTATCCATTTGTTAAAATCATTTTTCAATTATTAAGTACCCACTAAGTACCAGGCACAATACCTGCTGTCAGAAATATGAAAATGAGAAGTCACAGTTGTTCCTCATCTGCTTTATTTGCACGCGTACAGGTTGTATGTTTGCGTTGCTTGCTGACATGGAACACAGTACAAATGTTGTGGAACCATAAGAAAAAATAAGTCTATCAGAGAATTCAGGCAGATTTTCTACCCTGAAACTTACTGTCTGTCCCATTAACTTTTTTAGCAGAAACTGCTGTTTAAAAAATTGGCTTAAGCCCAACCTCAGCTGCTATCACGTCTCACTGCTCATCTAAACTTGGCCACTGTTAGGGACGAGCACAGTGTCACTTCAAGCCATACTCCATCGTCCTGCCAGGCCCAGCTCTGCACCTGTACCCCAACCCGTGAACAAACCCGTCCCATGCACAAAAAGGAATCACAGCCCCACATCACCTGTCTTTCAGTAGCTCATGCTTTACTCATTCTGACTTTAATACTGAACACCATCCTGCTGTGCCCAGGACCAAGGGGTTTTTCAGGATTCGGGGCTTTGGGCTTTAAAGCCTACACAGCCACTAGGCCCTTGGTCACCCAAGACAGCAGAGCAAAACAGGTCCAGCTCTCAAGGCCCCTGTCAGCACTTTCTTCAGCGTCTGCGTGAGTTCTTGGCTTCAAAAGCAGGCATCTCAGATCCGCAACCAAACAGCGACCTTGTCTGCATCCCATGAACATCTTTGGCCATTTTTTATTCATAATGGACAAAGAGATAAAGAAAAAGTCCTCCAAGGATGGTCCCAGCATAATTTGAAGTCTGCAGGCCGTAAACTTGCTGAAGGACAGCAATGCGGACAAACCGGGCTGAGGGCAAACATTCCCAGCTACTGCAGGAGAGACCTCGGGACACAGCCCAGCAGGTGGCTCAAGGGCACAGGCCCGCCTCATCACAAAGCCTCTTTGAATCGTTTCCTGTTTCAAATTAAATCAAACCGCTCCTGCAGATACTAACACCGAGTCTTAGAGACCCAGCCTGTGGAAGCAGCAACCGTGTGAGCATGAGACCTCTCTGACCGGAAGAACTCTGCTCCCACAGCAGCAGTGCTCCCGCTCCGAGCTGGGGTGTGGCTCTGCGGTTGGTCACTGTCACCCCCGTCGAAACGTGACAGTTGTATGGAGGGAGCCCGCCCCGCAGAGGTGACCCACGTTTCTCGTGGGTATTCGGAGTCCTCGGTGCAGAGTCCTCCACAGCACAGTGCTCTCATTTCAGGCTCTCTCACCTTGAAACTGCAGCGTGGACCAAGGTGCAGGCAGCAGGCTGGGAACGCGCCCCCCACACCATCTCGCTGTGGCACTGTCCTTTCCTGTGCTTCCCCGGGCTGGTGTGATCGGGAACTGTGAGTAAGGGAATCCTGAGCTCCGGGAAAGCACTGCGAACGTCGTCTCAGTGTTCAGAGGAAACACAAGCAGAATACGGCGGTCGGAGTGAGGTCTGTGTGACTCTGGCAGTGACTATGAAGTGGGTCACTTCTCACTTCTCAGAGAGAGAGAAGCTGGGAGGGAGAGGAACCAGAGATCAAGAGCAATCCGTCCCAGCCTGCGCCCAAGCCTGCCTGCATGCCCAGTGCTCAGATCAGAAACTTCTAACTGCTCCTTATGAAAACACAGAGCTGCACTGAGAAGGGGGAAGGCTGCTGCTTGGTGCTCTTAGATCTTCATACTTTCCAATGTGTTTGCACCCTCAAAACGATGGCCACGCTGTGGGCACAGAGTACAAACGAATGCCCTGCCTGGGGACCTCCACAGGCCAGAGGCCCCAGCAGCTACTGCCCAGTGTGGGGCTCATTAGGACACCAGTCCTCAAGCTTCTGTGTGGTGGGTTGGCCTGTGGCTGGATTTTCCATTCAATCTTTTTTTTTTTCTCTTCACATTTTCCACACTGCACTAAAATTACTCTCCAGAAAAGCATTTATCTTTCCAATTGCTGCTTCACAGCCTGTCCCCATTAAAAGATTTTCAGGAAGGTCTAGCTGGTACCTGTAAAAATATCCACTGACGTTTACAAGTGGAACATCACCAAGAAGATCTGGTTTTGTGCCCCCTTCCTTCCCTCTCCCCCAGCCTACCCTTTCCCTGCTACCCACTCAACTCATAAACCCAGGAGGAGGATTTCAATATTTCTCATCTTGTTTCTAATTTTTCTTCTACTCTTTGATTCTGGGAAATTTTATTTCAAGAAGTTTAATTTCGAGTACCTGTAAGCTCACTTCCAGAAACTGAGGAGCAACTCACAGTAAAACATCCCAGACTGCCTCATTTCACAATACTAGAGAGTCTGTGCGCATGTGCATCTCTCTGTGTCAAACAATTCTTTTACTCAAGGTTTTACAATTTTTTATTATAAAGATTAAGCTTAAACTGTTTTAATATTTTTGTCATTTGCAGTGCTAGGGTTTGACCCCCACAGCCTTCTTGCACACGCTATGCAAATGTTCTATATCCGCACACAAAGGTAACAAATCTGTACAGAGTATATTTGGTGTGACAGTTAAGGTGGATGTCAAATGGACTGGCTTTGGGATCTACCTTGGCGTGCGCTGGGCTGGGTCATGGAGGCACGGCTGCAGGGTCTACGTCTGCTCCCTCCTTCCTCTCCGGCACTCTCTCTCTCCGGCACTCTGCTATGGCTCCGCTTCCCACCCACATGAACTAAGCAGCTTCTCCACTAGGCCCTTCCCCTGTGATGTTTCTGCCTTGGAGTCAGCTGACCACGGACTGAGACTTCTGAAACCGTGAGCCAAATAAACTCTCCTCCTCTAATTTGTGGGTGTCAGGATTGCGTCTTTGTGATAGGCAAGCTGACTAATACATTTGGAAATATCAAAACAGGAAAAAAGCTGGAGGCTAATATTAATATTTTAACATATTTTTCCGTTATCATGTTCCCAAAACTTACTGTTTATGTGTGACGCTTCAGATTTATACAGAGGATCATCAAAACAATTCAAAGGTTCCTTTTTCTGAGAAACCTTGCCTAAATCACTTGAAGACCCCAAGCTGGCTTCCCCTCGTGATCACATTTATCACAATGAATTGGACACATTCCTGTGCTCACACTCATTTCACTCACTAGACTAAAGAGCTCTTATTTGGCAGGATTTTCTTTGGCTTATCTTAGTGACTCTAGGATCTATCACATGGCAATAAGTTCAAAAGTCACAGTCAGTACCCATTTGCACACTCCACACGCTGTGAAGAGTCACTGGAGACTGAGCACACACTGAGTACTGACCACAGTGCTGTGTACTGAGCATCAGCACACGCGCACATGCGTGCACACACACACACGGGCAGGGGCTGCAGGCTGGGAAAGAAGAGATACTATGAACGAAGGAAGGCATATGGGAAGGCAAGGGTCAAGCCAAGTGGCACAAGATGAGCTACACAGCGAAGGCCATGGAAGGTTCTGTGCAGGCCTTGCACTCTCCCCAGACACTGCTAGGAGAAGATCTGGAGGCCATTTCCCCACGCAGAGCAGGCAAGCTCCCAGAAGCTGGCTGTGGTCAGGACTATGGCAAGAAAAGAAGAGGTGGCAAAAAGTAGGTAGATTCAAGATGTACTTTAGAGGCAGAGTGGATGAGGACTTCTGAATACTTGGGCACAAAGGTGAGTGACAAGGAGAGGCCAGCAGCCATCCTGGGCTGGGTGGAGCCACAGGTGGAGGATGAAGGTTCCAGTGTCTGGCTTGCGGAAGACAGGAGAGAAACCTGTGCAAGGGGCAGGAATCAAGAACTCACCGTGGGCCGCACGAACTCTGAGGTGGCTGTGAAGTATGGAAACGTGGAGCGGCCAGTTGGACACATGTTCTGGAGGTCAGAGAATTGTTCTGAACGGAGCCATAAATTCAAAAACCACCAGCAAGTAAATGCTGTCTCAAGCTAAGGGCCCAAGTGGAGGCCACCCACAGAGCGCGTGGGCAGAGTGGAGGAGAGCTGGAGATCACAGCCCATGACAGATGGCAGAGAGGAGGGCAGGAGGGCCAGGGGAGGCGGTGCCTGCTGCCCAGTAGGAGCCCAGAGTGGGTGTGGCAAGGCACAGGCAGCCCTCACCTGGGCATCTGCTGCGGTCACAGCACAGACGACGCCCACGGGGAAGACAGCCCCAATTCCAGTGCATCTCAACCCACTCAGGTCCGGGTGCTGGAAGCTTGGTCCTAATGCAGCACTACTGAGAGGCAGCGGGGCCGGAAGAGGGGAGACTGCGGCTCCTGCAAGGACTGGGTAGGAATGAGCGAGGCCTTACTGCTGCAGGAGTGGGCTCAGTCTCAGGACGGCAGGGTGACAGGGCAACAGAAGAAAGGCAGCTTCTCCTGTGGCTTCTCCTCCATGAGCTGAGCAGCATGTGATTCTCATCCAAAGCCAGGCAGAGGCTGAAGCCACACTGTTAGGTCCCAGAAGTGGGAGCTGGATAAACTGCACTTCTTTATAACTCACCCATCTTCAAGTATGTTGCTACATGTACGTAAAATGAATCCGCCAGGTAGTAAAATGGCACAGTGCAGAGAAGTGGAACAGCAGCTGGAGACCCTCTAGCAGGTGGAGAACAACACTAAGAACGTCTGCATGCAGATCGGGAAGGAGTCCACAGGACGGGAGAGGGGGTCAGCTGTGGGCAGAGAGGATCAAAAATGCAGAATCCTTTCGGAAGCCCAGCTGGTGAGAGCTGCTTGTGGGCAGAGAGGATCAAAAATGCAGAATCCTTTCGGAAGCCCAGCTGAGGTGAGAGCTGCCCTTCCTGAGGAAGGCACAGTCTACAGCTCCGCTGAGGGAAGACGGAACGGAGGCTGCAGCTGGGACTTGCAGAAATCACAGAGCGCTCGAGCCCCCCAAAGCAGAGCGAGATGAGGGCAGCCGCGGGCACACAGGGAACACAAGGGGGCTGTGCAGGGCCACCAGCCCAGCCTCCAAGGCGGGGTCCAACCTGACCAGCTGAGATGGGCAAGTGTGAGCGGGTGCGGGGGCCGGGCCAGCAGGGACTGGGGGAGCCTGGCCTCCAGCTGAGAGAGTCAGGCAGGGAAGCAACAGGGTCCAGGCGGCGTGGACAGGAGGCTGCTGGGGGAAGGACAGGCGCACTGGGCCCAAGCGGGAGGCTGGGCCTGGTGAGACGCGGGAGGCACCGCCTGTGAAAAGGCCCCCGCCACAGTGCAGCGGAGAAAGGGGACAGACTTCAGAATTTGAATGGAAACCGTACTTGTTAACAATTTTCTTGACTTTCTGATTTTAAATGTCAGACCGCTCAATTATCCAGTGATGAAAATATATGGCGAATTTGAACTATTTTTTAAAGTCCATCAAAAGTGAGAAACACCAGCCCATGAGTTCTCCTCAGCGCCATCCCGCCTCCTTGGCGCTCACTTACTGTTGCAGCCGCTTCCTGAAGCAGCTCTGGAGTCCTCGCCCGAGGGTCTTTACAAGGTGGGGTCAAAAATGCAGTGAACGCCACTGCCCAGCAGTTCAACAGAACGGCTCACGAGAACACTGCGCTGCATCTACCCCAAAGTCAAAAACACCGTGGAAGATAAATGTTTCGAATGGATTCAGGACATCAAGGCAGCTACAACGGCACCACTCAAGAAACTCATGAAACAAGGCCTCCAACGGGCATCAGAAAGCGGCTGGAAGGCGGGAGAGCTGTGTTTGAAGTGGTGGGGGGCATTTTGAGGGTGATTAAATTCAATGTGTATTTTACCATAATAGTTTTTAAAATTTAACATTCACTTTTTTATCAGTACAGGTTTGTAGCACATAATGTTTATTTCTTGTGGAGTAGGTACATGAACATAACACATCCTATTCCTGTTTTTGACCCTTTTCCTCCCTTCCCTGCCCCCTCCCTACTTCCTATTACTTTTATTTTTCTCTGTAAACAAAATGAATCTGACCTGCAAGCTTATATGATCTCACTCATGTGCTTTCATTCACTTATTTCCCATCACACCGTGCATTAACCTGTGTCCTTGGTAACTCCGATGGTAATCACAGGCCTCTCATAAATGTCCCAGTTGGGCCCCGGCTTCTTTTCGTGAGTTAGGCATGCAGCCTGGGTCAAGTGAGTTCTTCCAGCCAGCCTAAGCTGCTGGCAGGGGGACTGCACCAAGTTCTGCCCTCCGTCTACAGGGGACAATGACCAGTGCCTGCTGACCTGGTAACTGAGCCACACATCACAGCAAAACCTCAATGGCGCCCTGCATACATGTGGAGGGCCACCAGGCACCCCAGGTTAACATTTGTGTTATTTGATCCTGCACACCCAACAGAAGGACTGAACATGATTATTCCAGTGTTATCAATAATGACACTGAAAAATCAGAGCCCAATCAAATTCCCTGGGGCAAGTAAAATGGCAGGGCTAAAAGCAAAGCCCAGGATCTTTCCAACTGCGAGCCTGGGTGCCCCGTCTCACCTCGTCTTACACACTGTGAGGAGCTTAAGTTCCGCAAGGAAGGAGCCTTGCTCCATGCAGGAGACCATGCAGCTGTGTGAAGTCTCAGAGCATGTGCCCCTTTAAGAATTCTCAAACTGTACAGCTGGAAAGACCCCAAGACCCCAGTGGCTCCTGGCCTGCACCACATCACTGGAAAGCACTCATCCAATGTCTTCCTAGGCCTTTCACTGTCCTCCAATGGAAAGAATTTATTTTCAAGGGATAAACTGCTTATTTTCCCTGACTTACCCACTAGGTTGAGAAAGTCAGAGAATATTCTGTAATTTTCATCTATGGTCTCCAATTCCAGTATCACTCATGCAAACAGCTCCCCTAAGAAGAAATAACAAGCCCTGCCCTCCTCTCTAATGTTAGGTTCAGTAGACCACCAAACACCAGGTCCCAGAGAGCTTTTCTTCTGTCATGACTGTCTTCTATTTTTATTTAAAAATAATCACAAGGGCTCTTCTTTTTCTTTGTCTTTTCATGTTTCTCTTTCCCATTTCCATTTTTGAGTGTTGGTAAGGAATGCTCGCTCAGAGGGGCCAGAATTGAGAGGACTGGATTCCAAGACCTGACCAAGAGGGAAGCATAGAATAAGGGATCCAGGTGGGAGAAGGGGGGAGTGAGGAACCCACCAAGCACCAAAGAACATCACCAGCCAGAGTATCTCCCACCAAGGAAAGGCAGGTCTACCCACCACTGCTTTTTAAGTTAAAATGGTGTTTAGGTAAGTTAGAGAAGATTTTCTTTTAAAAATGAAGATTGGGGCTCAGGGAGTCACTCAGTGGTAGAACACTTTGCTTAACATGTGTAAGGCCCTGGGTTCAATTCCCAGCACTGCCAAACAGAAATAAATAAATTAATTATTTAATCTAAAAGGAAAAATGAACTTTTCCAAGGGGAAGGGCTGAACAATACTAAAACCACTGCAATAAAGGCTCACAGATGTCAGGAGGCTCTCAAGGGGAGAGGGGAGGGGAGGGGAGAGGAAGAAAAGGAGGGAGGAGAAGGAGGGCAGCCCCAGCCCAGGGCCACGTGTACAAGGGTGAGAAGCCACCCAGCCAGCCAGGGTGGGAGGGGCACAGCTGAGACCAGGCCCCAGCATGGAGCAGCCCTGACAAGAGAGGAGAAGACTGGGTGGGGTTTGGCCTCTCTGGGGCAGAGGAGGTGGCCCGTAGTCAGGTCCCAAAAGCTCAATGTGGTTCCTCCCGAGGGTCCTGCAGGCACAGGCACAGGCACAGGCCACCTTCCCTGGCTTGAGCCCATGTCTAAAATGGCTTAGATGCCTCTCTGGTGGGTGAGCATGTAGCAGAGAAAATTTGTAAATTCCCTGGCAGAGAAATTTCTGGTAAATAGACTGTAAGAAAGGAGACTTACAAACACTGAGAAAATTAAAGCTATATCCCGAATATTCTATTTAAATTGCTAGCTTTCCACCTATTCCCTATTTGTATTTTTTCTACATTTCTGAAGTTGAAAATGCCTTTTTTCTTTTTGAAATAGTAGTAGGAATTTTCCCACCTGCCTGTCTCTTGATGAACTTCTGGTTGTTCAAGTCATCTTAAATGTGTATCTGTTCACTCTATTTAAGCAAATTTTCCTCATTCTCACTCTGAGACTTTATTATTGCATTCTGTACATTGGCTTTATCAGACTCAAGAGAACTTTTAGCTTCATGTAATGCAAGACTTTGGGCCAAAGTGGCATAAACAATAAAGATAATGTTGAAGGTAGTGTTGAATCATATTGCCCACTATCCCTTTGCAGGGTATCTCCAAAGCCAGTCCTCTCAAAGGCACGTGGCCTCCAGGACATGATTTTCCATCTTGGGCTCAGTTCTCCATGTGGTTAAAGATGGCTGCCTCCAAGGTCCAGGCATCCTACAGACACAACCACCTCCAGGCTTCCTCTGTGTCTCTGTGTGAGAACCAGACTCCAAAGCCCCTGTATCAGTCAGGGTTTGAGCAGCAAAGAGCAGATAGGAGGTTCACAGAACATACGCAAATTGAACTTAATAGAGGAATTATTTAATGACTGTAGTTAGAATTCAGAGAACCAGCAAAGGAAGCCATTACTACTTCTGGTGTGTGTGTGTGTGTGTGTGTGTGTGTGTGTGTGTGTGTGTGTGTGTGTGTGTG